>NC_083353.1:29130721-29730721 GCF_030254825.1 Meriones unguiculatus | reverse complement strand
GCTTCTGGGATACTCAGGATGATCTTTTCTAGATCCTGCCACTTGCCTGCAAGTTTCATGATTTCCTTGTTTTAATTGCTGAGTAGTATTTCATTGTGCAAATGTAGCACAATTTCTGTATCCATTCCTCCGTCGATGGACATCTGGGCTGTTTCCAGGTTCTGGCTATTATGAATAAAACTGCTATGAACATGGTTGAGCAAATGTCCTTGTTGTGTACTTGAGCATCTTTTGGATATATGCCTAGGAGTGGTATAGCTGGATCTTGAGGAAGCGCTATTCCTAGTTGTCTGAGAAAGCACCAGATTGATTTCCAAAGCGGATGTACAAGTTTACATTCCCACCAGTAACAGAGTAGGATTTCCCTTTCTCCACAACCTCTCCAGGATGTATTGTTACTTGAGTTTTTGATTTTAACCATTCTGCTGGGTATAGTGAAATCTCGGGTTGTTTTGATTTGTATTTCCCTGATGACTAAGGACGTTGAACATTTAAGTGATTCTCTGCCATTCTATATTCTTCCACAGAGAATTCTCTGTTTAGTTCTTT
This sequence comes from Meriones unguiculatus, assembly GCF_030254825.1. NCBI lineage: Eukaryota > Metazoa > Chordata > Mammalia > Rodentia > Muridae > Meriones > Meriones unguiculatus. The sequence continues at coordinate 29,730,172 of NC_083353.1, read as the reverse complement.
AACCCATTTTTTAATTGGATTACTTGATTGTTGATGTTTAAGTTTTTGAGTTCTTTATATATTCTGGATATTATTCCTCTGTCAGATATAGGGTTGGTAAAGATCCATTCTCAGTCTGTAGGCTGTTGTTTTGTTCTGATAACAGTGTCCTTTGCTTTACAGAAGCTTTTCAGTTTCATGAAATCCCATTTATTGACTGTTGATCTTAGAGCCTGTGCTGTTGGGGTTCTGTTCTGGAAAACCCCACCTTCTTAGTGCTGGCATTATAGGCATCAACCACCATGGTCATTCCTTTTGACAATTTGAAATGGCCAAATTCTAGGTTGTTCTTTGATAAGGCTGTTATCTTCCCAGTAAACAATTTTGACTTGTTAGTCAGAATTAGTATGCAGTGGGTAAATTACTTTGTGAACAGTGTGAGAACACAATGGAGACTGAAGATATGATGACTGACATGATGGGTTATGACATGAGATGGAGGAGACATTTCTGCCCAAATTGGGGAATGTGAAATAGGAATTATTATTGCTGGCTCCTGAGAAGAGGGAAGAATAAAAGGATGCTCAGAAGTTCTGGTTCAGCAAGTTTTCAAGCTCCTCAGTCCTTCAAAAGGTGTGAATGTGACCTGCACTCTTCAACAGGGATCCATCATCTGCCTTCTCTCCCAGAAGCCTAATCTTTAGAGAAAGCAAGTGAATAATAGCAACTGAATAATGGTATTTAAATAAAATCAACTGAAATAATGGTATTTCAGTTCAACAATTAAATTATCTCCCATCTGTCAAAAAATCCGACCCTGGACCTGTCTTCAGAAGCAGTTTATTCTTTTGATGAGACAATAAAAATATAGGTATAACACAGAGCTATTTTCCCTCTTTCTGGCAGGAGAGGGAAAAGCATAATTGTTTTCAAAATGGTGGTGGACAGGAGCCTCTCCTGTGTGTTTTGTCTAGTTTAGATGGGAGTTTCCACTGTAATAACTTCCTCTACATGCTGAGCAGTAAGTAGTGATGTGCCTTTCTTCTCAGAGGGTGAGTACCTGGCAGCTGATCACAACAAGCCCCTTCTCTCTGGGTTCTTCAATTTGCTGCATCTGGCTTGGAACACGTTGATGTCTACCTTAGGAGGGGTGGGCTAGGAGGGGCACCATCCAATAAACCAGCAAATAAAATGCCATAAGAATTCTCTCAGAGACTAAAATTTTTCAAAGCTCATCATCTGCTTTTATTTATGGACTATTATAGAATTTTGATCTTGGGGTGTCTACTCAATAATGATGGAGCATTTATACACTAAACTCTATCTCATAGAGTCCTGAAGTCTTTGCCCTGTGAGCAAATATGGATTTTAATATATGAGCTAAATTGGGTCTCAGGAAGGATGACTGCTAGGTCATATGATTAACAAGTAGCAAATTTGAGATACAACCTATGAGCTCCACTGCCACAAAGCCCATTCTTCTTTGGGCTGTGCTCTCCCAACTGGTGGGAGAAGGCAGATGTTATCTATTCTAAGTGACAAAATGAGTTTTGAAAAATACAGAAGAAATTTAGCCATTTGTTCTTTATCACATTTCCACTTCTCCCTAAGTCTCAGCATTGTCTGTTATTTTTTCTTTTTCTTTCTTTCTTTCTTTCTTTCTTTCTTTCTTTCTTTCTTTCTTTCTTTTTTTTAAGTGATGAGTGCTCTGTTTGTATGAGTGCTCTGTTTGCAGGTCTGCCTTCATGACAGAGGAGGGTATCAGATCACATTATAGATGATTGTGAACTACCATGTGGGTGCCAGGATTTGAACTCAGGACCTCTGGAAGAACAGCTAGTGCTCTTAACCTCTGAGCCATCTCTCCAGCCCTTGTTCTTTTTTCATTTCCCTTCCCTTTACTTGTTTTCCCCATCTATTTATTTATTTATTTATTTACTCCAGTCTGGTCCCACGTCACTTCCTTCTCTCCTCCCAGTCCCATCTGCATAACCCTACCTCAATTTCTCCCACTCCTTCTCAGCGAAGGCGAGGCTGCCAGGGGTACCAACCCACCCTGGCACTGAAAGTCTTAGCAGGACTAAGCACATCCCCTCCCAGTGAGGTCAAACAAGGCAGCCCAGCTAGGGGAAAATGATCCAAAGGGAGGCAACAGGGTCAGAGACAGCCTCTGCTTCCATTGTTAGGTGACCTACATGATGACCGAGCTGCACATCTGCTACATATATATAGGGAGCTTGGGTCCAGCCCCTGCATACTCTTTGGTTTGTGGTTCAGTCTCTGTGAGCCCCCATGGGCCCAGGCTAGTTTACTCTGTAGGTCTTCTTGTGGTGCCCTTGACCCTCCAGCTTCCTCAGTCTTTCCTTCTATTCTTTCTCCCACTCTTCTGCAAAATGCTTTGAGATCTCATGAAACTTAAAAGCTTTTGCAAGACAAAGGACACTGTCAATAGGACAAAATGGCAGCCTACAGATTGGGAAAAGCTCTTTACCAACTCTACATCCAACAGAGGGATAATATCCAAAACATATTTTAAAAAAACCTCAACAAATTAGACACCCAAAAAACCAAATAACCCAATTAAAAATAGGGTACATAGCCAAGAAGAGAATTCTTAACAGAGGCTAATGGCCAAAAGTCACTTACAGAAATGCTCAGCATCCTTCATCATCAGGGAAATGCAAATCAATACAACTCTGAGATTCCATCTTACCTCCATCAGAATGGCTAAGATAAAAAGTCAAGTGACAACCTACACTGGTGAGGATGTGGAGCAAGGAGAACACCTCTTCATCGCTGGTGGGAGTTCAAACTTGTAGAGCCACTGTGGAAATCAACTTGGGTTTTTTTTTAGAAAAGTGGGAATAGTGCAACCTTAAGACCCAGCTATACCACTCCTGGGCATATACCCAAAAGATGCCCCACCTTCACTTTTCCATTTCCAAAATTAGGATAAATAAGAATTTGATCTTAAGGTAGAAAATGGTGGCCAAAGCATACATCTGCCTGCACAGTGGACTCTAAAGGATGGTTCTTAATGGCCCCTACTCAAAAAAGTACTTCTACATATCTGTCACAGCAACTGAAATTCCCACCATTAGATATAGCCACTTCTTTGGTACGTACCCTTGTGTCTACGTGTTGCTTTGGATGTGATATATGCTCACGTCATTACCTACGTTCCCTAACATCATGCATTTCATAAATGTTCTAATCACAGAATATACTACTATGATTTGATAATAAGCAAACACAAAATCTTCAAGGAAATCCTTTGCATCCAGATAACAGAGTAACTTCTTTGAAATTTGAAAGGTGTTTGAAGCAAGGAAGGAGAATCCTTGGCAGGATGCTATGAGGAAAATCATCTTCAAGTTGAGCTTTCAACTTAGTTGTGTAGAGCAAGAAGATATGATTCCTGGGCAAATATTAAAGAAGGACTAATTTCATTTTAAGTGTTGGGGAACTGTCTTATTTTTCATATTGTTTTGATAAAAAATACTCTGAAAAATGAAAGTCAGTGGAGAAAGGATTTATTATGCCTCATAGTACAAGCTAAAATCCCCCAGGTTGGGAAAATCGAATCAGCAGGAACTTGAGGTGGCTGGCCACATCGTCTTCCCGCACAGGACACAGAGTGGTGCTTCTGCTTAGCTATCTCTCCGTGTAAAGTTCCGGATGCTAACCGAGGAACTATTACCACATATGGCAGCCAAGTATTCCTGCCCAAATTAACATAAGCAAGGCAATCATCCACAGGCATGCCAAGAAATTTTGTTTAGCTCATAACAACATCACAGGAACTTTCCTTGACTACCCAAGGCCAGGAGGTGAGTCCTCATCATATTCTGCTGTCATTGTCTGTCTAACTGCATTATTAAGTGATAAGTATCTTGAAGACATTGATTCAAGAAATAGTTTAAGTGTTAGTCCAGATTTGTAGGAAAATATACAGAATACAATGTCCAAAACTGGTGTTTTTTTTTTTAACTCTTAAATTAGAAATCCTTTGTAGCTCAAACATGAAAAAAGCCAAACACATGATTTGGTAACAGCTGAATACAGTGTAGTCTTCTTTAAGTAGATGGCCTTGGAAGGATACATGCAAAACCAGAAAAATAAATGTTTTAAAATTTTTTTCAAGGACTACTAAAACTTACTTGAAGCCTTTTGGTTTTGTGTCATGAATTAATGTAACTCATAATCCCACTAAAGACCCAAATACATACATACATACACACATGCATATACCCACACAAGAATGAAATTCAAAATGTGGAAAATGTCAGAAAAGTGAAGAATTTGATAAAGTGCAAGAAATGGAGTGTACAAGTCAGAACCGTAAGCAAATGGTTTTTGAGGAGAGTTAAAGGACAGAGGATGACAAGGCAACAAGCAATTTGGTAATGTCTTTTAGGAGCAATGTCTTAAAAAAAAAAAAGAGCAATGTCTTTTCCATGGAAAGTTGAGAAACAAACCAAAAGGGTTCCTTGGATGGAAGACTTCTAGAAAACTTAGTTCAGTGCCTGTTTTGAGTTATCAGGTCACCTTTTTGTCCTGAGTAAAGAAATGGTATCCTGTTTTGACACAATAGCATCTTTGTAGGCCAGCTTGCCACATGAAACTATAATTCCTTCTCCTCAGTAGTCATTGGACAAATCATCATGCTCTCTAGCAAATGGAAATAGATCAAGAAAGCAGCTGCTGATGGACAGAAAAGTCTTGCTGCGATGTGGTTTACCTCCAGGGAGACCATCAGCAAGAATCCAACAGTACTGTGTACTTTGATGCTCTAATGAACCTGCCTGCATGATTGTTTTTTAAAATCCTTGTTAAGTAAATCCTGCTGGACTTGAAAATATGATTATAAAACTTCTACTCTATTTCTTTAAGTAACCTTCTAATTTCAGTTCGCATGAGACTTTGAAACTGACATTTTCTATGTAATTTTCTATGGTTGTACATAGGCAACTTCACATGATTACTCCTGTCAGTCATGCAGATCTGGTACTATGGTACAACTGTCAGAAGAAAGAAAGGATTGAAATGTGAACAGTGAGCCCCTCCTACAAGCAAGCCCTATGGGATTAAATGAGAGGTCAAATTCCTGTGAGGTACAATGAGTATTGTAGAAATATATAGCCTACGTTTATAGCCTACATGTATTTCTACAGTATAGAAAAGATCAACACCACCTTGGAGGAGCTTAGTAGCTGTGTATGAAGACATAGATAGAATGGAAAGATCTACTTTTATGTGTAGCAAGCAAAAATGGCTGCACTGCAGAATGCAGCTCATCCTTCAGAATATGCAGTCCTCATGTTGTGTACTAGAACTATTATTTTCTTGTGTGCTTCTCTTTTCCTCCTACCATATTCCCACTAAATCCATTTTCTTCAGAGCTTGATACACAATTTGTAAGACCAATGTTGGGTCTCATATTTAAAACGCTCAATCCCCATCTTGAAAGGCAAAGAGGATGGACATCTGAAGAAGAAGAAAACAGGAAACAAGCTAGGAACCTTCCACAGAGGGCCTCTGAAAGCCTCTGTCCTGCACACAATCAAAGCAGACACTGAGACTGATGGCCAACTGTTGGGCAGAGTGAATGGAATTTTATGTTAGAAGTGGGAAATAACAAGAGCTGGAGAGGACAGGAACCCCACAAGGAGAGCAACAGAACCAGAAATTTGAACACAGGGACTTCCCAGAGATTCATACTCCAACCAAGGACTATTCATGGAGGTAACCTAGAACCCCTACACAGATGTAGCCCATGGCAGTTCAGTGTCCAAGTGGGTTCCATAGTAATGGGATATAATCTGACATAATCTGATTGGCCTGGCATAATCTGACATAATCTGATTGGCCTGCTCTTTGATCACCTCCCCCTGAGGGGGGAGCAGCCTTACCAGGCCACAGAAGATGACAATGCAGTCACTCCTGATGAGATTTGATAGACTAAGATCAGAAGGAAGGAGAGGAGGACCTCCCCTATCAGTAGACTTGGGGAGGGGCATGCGCGAAGAAGGGGGAGGGAGGGTGGGGTTGGGAGGGGAGGAGGGAGGGGCTTATGGGGGATACAAAGTGAATAAAGTGTAATTAATAAAAAATAAAAAAATTCAGAATTTCAAGATCCTTACAGTAGGGAGTAAACTGGGATCCACCTAAGCGTGGAGCTCTGCATAGGAACACAGCTGCACTACCAGGGAAGCCAGCTCTGCTTCCTTCTGGTGCTCATTTGTGCCAGTTGTTCCCACTCCGGGGGTTCTCCCCTGCACTTCACTGCTTTGCGTGCTCATCTCGTGACTCATGCTTCCACTCCCATTTCAGAAAATCCTAAGTTACCCCATCAGACCAAGGGCTTTTGGGGGGCTTCGGGGTATGATGTCCTGATATTACACTGCTTTGCCGTTTTCCCAATATTTTCCTCTGTTGTTTCCTTTCTAATTATTTGATGACTTACTTAGGGTCTAGTTCTTTCCCCATTGGACTGTAAGCCTCCCAATAAAAGTTCATATGGCTCCACAAACACAACTTGGAACTATAGTTCCAAGAACTCTAATGTCCAGGAACTATAGTTTTGATAAACTATTGAACAGGCTAGATTATCTTAGATTTTTTTAATACACAAAGTCTTTACAAATCTTCAGATCTGCATGATCTAATAGATTCAACTAATACAGCACATGTGTACATGAACACACAACTTAATCGATGAGTGAGATTGAAAACTTTGTTAACAGTATGTATTATAAACTGTCTTATCTAGTTGATTACCAAGTGACTTATCTTTAGAAATCATGCTAAATTTTAAGGATCTAGCTTCATTCTATCATACTTACCTAACCTAATCTTAAGTGAGAGGGAAAAGTAGGCACAGATTAAAATGTATTTCAACAAAACTTGTTGAAATACCATGTTTACCCCAAGTGCTATAGGATAGCTAACAAAATCTCATGTGCCACACAAGACAAACCTCCCTTCAGGCTGATGGTCAGGAGGGCCCAAGAGGCTCTCAACAGAATACAGGTTATTGCTATTGCTATGGGCCTTGGTTGCCTTTCAGAACCCAGGGTAGCATACTATGGCTGAAGTCACCTCACAGCAGACACAGATTTGGGGGAACTGAGATGGAACTGACCTAGAAGCCTCATTCCAGAGACTAACTTTTGGATAATTAGACATCTTTCATTGTATTAGAAGGCACAATATAAACTTCCATGGGAAAAAAGCAATCAGTGTTCCTACTGAGCTGTAAAGCTGACAAGCACAACAATGGCAGGGCTGCCAAGGTGTCCACAATGATGTCATAGAGGCACTTTTATGTACGCTGGGCACTATACACCTAGCCAACTACTATTACTGGAGGTAGACTCTGGCCTCTAGATGAAAGCTCACCACTGCCACTTTTCCAGACCAGTGTAATTTCTAAGTACAATCTGAACACTTTTCCTTATGCCTCCAGATAACTGCAGCTCTCAACTCTCATCAAAGAAGCTTCTTTTTGCAGCAGGCAGAGGCCACTTCAGAGACACACAATGCATCAGAAATCAAAACGACTCTGAGATTTTACCTTACACCTATCAGAATGGCTAAGATAAAAAACTCAAGTGGCAACACATGCTGGAGAGGTTGCAGAGAAAGGGCAACCCTCTTCCATTGCTGGTAGGAATGTAAACTGGTCCAACCACTTTGGAAATCAATCTGGCGCTTTCTCAGACAATTAGGAATACTGCTTCCTCAAGATCCAGCTATACCACTCCTAGGCATATATCCAAAACATGCTCAAGTACACAACAAGGATATTTGCTCAACCATGTTTGTAGCAGCTTTATTCATAATAGCCAGAACCTGGAAGCAACCCAGATGTCCCTCAGTTGAGGAGTGGATACAGAAATTGTGGTACTGTTACACAAAGGAATACTACTCAGCAATTAAAAACAAGGAAATCATGAAATTTGCAGGCAAATGGTGGGAACTAGAAAAGATCATCCTGAGTGAGGTATCCCAGAAACAGAAAGACACATACGGTATATGCTCACTTATATAGACCTATAAGATAGATTAAACATACTGAAATCTACACACCTAAAGAAGATAAACAAGAAAGAGGATGTGGGGTAAGATGATCAATCCTCACTTAGAAAGACAAATGGGATGGACATTGGATGTAGGAGAAAACAAGTAACAGAACAGGAGCCTACCACAGAGGGCCTCTGAAAGACTCTACCTAGTAGTGTATCAAAGCAGATACTAAGACTCATAACCAAACCTTCGGCAGAGTGCAGGGAATCATAAGAAAGAAGGGAGAGTTAATATGACCTGGAGAGAACAGGAGCTCCGCAAGGACCAAATTTATTTGGGCACAGGGGTCTTTTATGGGACTGTTTCTCCAAACAAGGACCATGTATGGATATAACCTATAACCTCTACTCAGATGTAACCCACCGTAGCTCAGTATCCAAGTGGGCTTCCGAGTAAGGGGAACAGGGACTATTTCTGACAGGAACTCAATGGCAGGCTCTTTGACACACCCCACTCCAGGGAGGAGCAGCCCTGCTAGGTCACAGAGGACTTTGCAGCCAGTCCTGAAGATACCTGATAAACCAGGGTCAGATGAAAGGGGAGGAGGTCCTCCCCTATCTGTAGACTTGGAAAGGGGCAGGGAGGAGATGAGGGAGGGAGGATGGGATTGGGAGGGAATGAGGGAGTGGGATATAGCTGGGATACAAAGTTAATAAACTGTAACTAATATTAAAAAAATAAAAAATAAAAAAATAGAGAGATTAAGTCACCATAGGGAGCCTAGCTCCTGTTGTTGCTGCACTTATGGCTTAGGGAACTCCATGAAAGAGGAGTTTGGAAAGGGTGGTGTAAGGGCCAGAAGTTAAGATGCCTGCCAGGAGATAGTGTCTCTAAAACAGGCAGCGAACTGCACCAACTGAAACTCAACACAATGTCTGCCTAAACAAGACCTGCAAGATGACCTCAATACTGACTTGCCAGTGCAAATGGGGGAACTCCCATACAGCCCCTTCCCTAGAGGAAGAGCTACAGAGAATCAGTGGTGGCCGAGAGAGGGAGAATCGGCCTTCTCCAGGACAGGACGTTCGCTTTTTTCCAATCCCAAGTCATCATCCCCAGGCACATGCAAGTATGAGCAACACACACAATGGACTCAGAAGGTGTGTATGTGTGAGTGCGTGAGTGTGTGTAACAACTACAAAAATGCAGGTCGTGAATTCAAAAGGGAGTGGGGAAAAGCTGGGTGGGAATAACCTGGTGGGAAAATGATGTAAATACGATATTCACATATTAAATTCTCAAAAAGAGAAATATATATTAAATCTTTTTGCAGTTACTATAATTACTATTGATAGCAGAATTATTGAGATACCATTAAGTACTATAAGAAAGCTGAATTCCTTTGTAAATTTTACAAGGTTCATGGTGGCTAAATAAAAAAAAAAATCACAATAATTAAACAAGGCTACAACGTCTAGGACCCCGAGACCTTGCCATTTCTGCTATCCTTAAAATGACACCTGTAAGATGTCATTTTGCCTTTTTGGGGTCTCAACTACATCTGGCAAGGAGGCTGACACTTCATGCAGCTCTGGTGTGTGTGTGTGTGTGTGTGTGTGTGTGTGTGTGTGTGTGTGTGTGGTTTGTAGTTTCCACCTACGATTATAAATCAGCGAAACTACTTGCTGAGCGCGTTTTTGTTGTTTGTGTGGTGATCATCTCAGCGCTGGCCACTCTACTGGACAAGCACTGAGGGAGCTCAGCAAGAGGTTCTTACAGGCATTTATGCACACGCGCATGCATTTCATGCACGTATGTACACACGTGTGTGAACAATGAGAATCAAAGAGAAACAGTGTATTAACCTGAGGATGGTAGTGCATTGAAGGAACTGGAGAAAGGGTAGCTGGGTGGGGAGGAGGGAGGGAAGGAGAGAAAAGTGAAAAAATTCTACTTCAATTTAAAAACATGCTCAAAAATGAAATTAACAACGCGATGTGAAAGCAGCGGCTACTGAAGACACTTCCACACATTCTATAAGGCATGCAATGCAGGCCACAGAGAAGAACATTTGCAATTTAAAATATTATTCTCCATAATGAAAATGTAAAGCAGTCATTCTGTTTTATTCAGCATGGCAGGTTAGGAATCCCCGTGAAGCTACACTGCAGCAAAGAGTAGATTAATAATTTAATTTGGTTCAGAACTGGGCAATAGGGTACCACAACCTTTTATTCTGTAACCAGCTGCTGACCCTAATATGGATGAACCAATTATACATCTCTTTTTAATTGTTGGGTGACCCATCTAAAACTCACTAGGAATTTTCATCTTAAACAACACTCACAGTCTGAAATAACCTTAGTTATCCCCTGGTGGAGGTGGTTGATTTGATAGAAGTGCACAAAGGACTTCAGCAAATGGGGGGGAAAACTGCGAGATCATTTTAGGCTGTGTTCTGTAAAAGAACATCTTAATATAATGAGCCTGCTATTCAGGCTCCCCTGGCGGAGCGCAGCCCCCTCAGATAACCCCACACAAAGCAAATACTATTCGTCTGAAGTTACATTTGCTCCTTGTTATCACAACTTATGCCACTTAATTCATTATTCAACGACTTCACTTTCTTGTTTATTAGATGCAAGGTAGCCGCTTATCCCTATAGGCCATGTATGCAAAAGACTGCTTGTAATCCTGTCACTTCAAACCTCTCTAGACTTTTACATTGCTTCAGGAATTAGGAGGAAAGAAGCAAACAATTTAGATTCATTCCTGATGATATTAAATCTGTACACGATGGAAAAAATAAGAAATAAATGCAACCTGAAATTTGTTTATTGGGAGAGTGTCTTTAGATGTTCGTTTACATGGAAACTTATTTATTCGTGTCCTACAATAAATATCGCGAACTGCTCTTTCCACATTAAAGAGAAATACAGTAAATGTATTTGGCTCTTTTTTTTTTTTGGTATAGACTGTCTTAAAAATATTCATTACTGCCTATCAACTATATTTCAAAGATTCAGGCCAGCTTGATCCTCCATGTGCAGAAACAGGAACTACATATGCCTTAAATCTGAGCTCCTGGGTACTGTTTTTATTAGAAGTTACATTTGAAAATGTGTTGATATATTAAAGAAATTAAATCAAGGTATTTAAATATTATTTTTGGCTTTCATCGGCAAGATGTGATAGGTATATTTTGAATGATATAATGTGACTTTGGGCTCTGCACAACAAGCTACAGTGGTCAGATACTTTGATTTGATTTGGTAATCTTATGCTATTAAAATCATTAAAATGTAAATGAATTACTGAATTAAACACACTTCCACTGTGCTCTTAGAGCAATTAATATTGTATAAAATTATCTGCATAATTATACACAGTTATGTTTACATAAAACAACTGGGAGAAGAACTACAAACCAGAGGCTGAATGTAAAATATTTTAGGCTATGTGCTGAAGTCTTCTAAATATGGAAACCTAAGTGCTTGTTGTAGTCCTGGTTGGTGCTTTATATAACTGCACACTGTTCTAAAATGCTTTACTTATTTAAATGCTAAATAACACCATACTTATTTTAAAATTGCATACCAAAAAAAACCCCACACAGAATATATTTTAAACCTATGTGCTTTATTCACAAAGCTAAGAGGCAATTATTTTCTTCAATTAATTTACTTCACCAGCTAACTGTTTGAAATTCCACATTAGTTCATCAATAAGATCCACAGTGAGTGCTTTAGTGTGGCACAGGATATACAGATATACCGAGGACAAAAGACTCAGCATCTTCAGAAAATAGAAGCCATTTAGAGGGAGCCTCACTTCCTGAATAGAGTTGTGACTACTAAAATAATATGTACAAAATCATTACAACCATTCTAATAAAAGAAATACACCTGAAAACTCAAATTCCTGGTGACTGTGGCTATCATTGTAATTACTGCCATTCTTCCAAAATATCACTCAGATTAATACAATGATGAACAAATTGATTCACCTGAATAATTAACCTTTACTGCAGTATTACCTTAGGTACAGATTAATGTTTTCTATTCAACTTAAGACATAAATCTAGCAGGAAAATCACACTCATTAAAAATACTGGAAAAATCAATTATTTCCTGCCACTCTGAGGAGCTAATATCAGTGATTAAGTTGTGCAGTTTTTTTTAAAGCTTATGTTCATCATTGGCACCCATTAAACAAAAACAGCAAACAGAACAAAATGAAATTAACAAAGAGTGCTAATAAAAATACAACTTTTCTGTTGACATCTTAGATATATAACTTTATTCATTATTGTACAACTCTTGGCTTCTTACATGTAGGAGATTTTAAAAAGTCACCCAATGATTTTTATAGTGCAACCGTATGCTAGATAAAGATATTTAAGCTGTCAGTATAAACTGCTTCTGTTTTCATTTTGCATTTAATTTCAATGCCAGACTCAAGGCATAAATTTTTCATCACCTGCAATGCTATGAATAAAAGATTAAAAAAGAACTGAGAAGAAATTCTAACACACGCGGAGCATGCGGCACAATGTGCAGGCGCAGGGTTCATAACTAGATGCTTAATTTCCATCTTCTTTTTTTCAACATCAGGAACGTGATTATTTGGGTTAATATATCACGGAGGTAATTTTTCAGTATTTTATCTCTGCTGAATTCAAGTTTAGCTGGTTTGGGCCACACAGGCCATTCATTCCACTTGAAATCTGCAGCACATGCACTAAGATTTACATGCTACTCGGTTAGTACTGCAGGCTTCTATTATGCTCATATTTCTAGAAAGGAACTATTGCAACATTATATATTTTCTTTTATTCCGTGGAATAGCATGCACATTAACCTTGCCTGGAAGTTCAAAGAACTAAGAATTACTGAAATGGTCCTACTTCATACCAGCTCCTCATTAAGCTTGCTTCATGTTCTCAGTGAAAAGATATAATCAATCCCAAGAGGTGCTGATGTGAGCTCAATGTTAAGGAATGTGTGTGTGTGTGTGTGTGTGTAGGTAGATAGGCATATGTAACTTAATGTATGTCTACATAATGTCATGTATGTGTAACTTAAGACTTTCTGTAGCACAGTGCATCTTCACTAACACCTCATTACCTCTCACAGGACTCAGACAAGAACATTTTCTCATTGTTGCCAATAGACTATGGTTGAGCAAGAGATGCACAGGCTCCCCCCTAGTCTCGTCAGGACTACCCTGGGTTTCCTGGCCTTGCTATTCTGAGACAATCTGAGCTGCCTGAAGTCGACAGGCTTGTTGAGGACAGCAGGAGATATTGACTCTAAGGCCAGCTTATTTTCTTTGTCTGTGATTATTCAGCCCAGTGTTTATGACTCAATATTAAATCTAGGAAAAGCACCTTCTGATGCATTCTCATCAATTTGCTCTGCTGGTTAGCTGATAATGCTAACGAAATCACTGTGTTTGGTCCACTTTCGGGCAAGCTTGTTGGAGGCTGGTCTAATGCTAATTACTGGCACTCAACATCTGGTGACTGCCTACCAGGTATACTCATTCTTATTTGTGTAAACCTGCCGAAAACATCATACCTGATTGGTTCATTAAATGGCCTATACCTGGGCAGGGCAGAATGGGGTAGGTATGGCTGGGTTCTGGGCTTTTGAGGATGGAAGAATCACAAGAATCATGGGACAGACAGATGGGAAGAGAGGAGGAAGTAGGAGGCCACCCTTGGTTAGTGTGGAGAAAAAAAAAAAAACAGGTGGGACTTGAGAAAGGACTCCAATGATGGCGTGGAAAGTCCCAGATAAAAAAATAAAAACAACTACTATGGGATTGTGCATAAAAGGTAGTCCAAGTTAGGAGGAGTAAGGTGGATGGCAGTGGATGGGGCTGGGAGATGCATGGTGAGGTGCTTCTGACAATGTAGGTAAAGTGTCTGCTCGGCCCAAGGTGAATAAGGCAATTATAAATGTAACAGGTGTCTGTGTTTATTATTTGTGATGGTGATAAATAATACCACTATTATAATCACAGGGCAAATGATAATATATAGCCCAACACTTTTTTTTAAAATTTACTATAACACAGGCTGCTTAGGTTTATTTTGTGGTCATACTGATAGCTCACCCTCCTTGGTTTGCTAAATGCTGCTGGTCACCATACTAACTAGATCAGAGAATATAAGTCGATCATCGCAAACCCATCTCTGATATTAGGCTGCAGACGGCATCAGTATTCTTTTGTGAGTGCTATCCAAAAAATGAGGCCTTCTCCTCTTTCTTTCTCCCTCCCCTCTCATTCTTTCTCTCTCTCTTCTCTCATTCTCTCTCTTCCTTATTGTTTATGACAGTAAGACAAATACCAATATATCTTCCAAACAGTTAATATCCTTTTATTATGTTGACTTCATACTATCTCTGCAGTGTTGGCAAATTTATGTAACATAAAAAAGCTCAAAAGTGAGAGATTAAGTCACTTGCCTGAGTTCACACAAAAAAGTCAGGGGCATTTTCCAGGTTAGAATCCCTGTCTTGTCTGCCTTGGTCCACTGTGATGCTGATGAGCCAGAGGCCACTATATTATCACATTATTTTTCATTATGCTAGAGGACATGAGGGCATAGGGACTCAAGGATTACAGATGTATCTCCATTTACGCAAACACAAATGTATGGACGTTTAGACTTGCTGAACAGATAAATTAGGTCTCACGTATCACTTAGTCAATGCCATTTCTTTTTGCCATTAGTCACTTTTGCCCCAACTTTCTAAGTAGATGGATAGAATAGGAAACACACTTTATATGTCTTTGAAACCACGGTGGGCATTAATAAATATTTATTTGTGAGAGTGATGTTTGATCGGAAGGCAATCATGGACTATAAGACTTCATATTCTGTGGAAATAATGGAAACAGTAGATGAGTTAAAACTCATGGTGTTAGGCTGTAGTGGACTTGTCCTTAAGCAATCTTAAAATGCTATATTATATGAAAAAGACATAAAATCAACTAAAATATAGCATGGACTCCAAACATGATGAGTATCTATAGACATGATGTACAAAAGGAAGGGGAAGAATGTCTAAACAGCAGGGTAGGAGAGGCAGCTTGGGGCATCCATGGAAGATGGCGACTTCTGTGGGAACACAGTGCTACCCTGTCAGTGGAAATGTAGTGTGTGCAATCAGCTGCTCAGTGCTCCAGAATAAAAATGCACATGATGGCGATGGGAAAATGTACTCCTCGTTTATAAAATTATTATTAAGAAGATATTTTACAGCTATTGCTTTACTCATGCCTGAAGTGATCTTATCTGGTATAGAATTGATTTGCCTTGAACTTTCCAGAAATATCAATGTGCACATAGAAGATTTCCTCTCAAGGGACTGACTTGAACCTGAGTCTGTTAGTAAAGGGTGAAGTGGATTGTCGAAGTGTCTATAAAATGAGGATCTGTTTTGAAAACTGCTCTTCAAATTCAAGGTTGAATATGCATGTTTCTTGGAGATAAATATCACAAGGTTTTACCTTGATACAGTTCCCTCTTTCCTATTCCCATCTATTCTGCCATCACATCTTTGGACATTGGAACCCTTCAGAAAATGATGATTTGAAATCTGTAGAGATGTCCTATTATTAACTACTAGGGTAGTTTGTATGCATAAGAAAAATCGTTTTTCTTATATATAAATATCCTGAAAATATTTTTAGAATTTACAAATTCATTGCTCACCTGTTACAAGCTAGATAAAATAGAATTACGTAATGTTTATTCTCAGGTAAAATACAGCACTTGATTGCATGCTGTTTATATTTATGGAATACTTTTAGTGGTTTTTAATTTTTATCTTCTGACTCTGAATAGAACATATTCATTCAGTAATGGATAAGTGCTTTAGTTTATCTGAGCTTTGATGATAATTTGTTTTCTTCACTATCCAACTTGCCCAATTACTTTTACATAAAGGGTGGGAGAATATGCTTCTAATCATGGATAGTTGGTGCTCTGTAACACTGTTTTGCTCAGGGATGGCCTCTTCCTATAAGATAAAGCCCAGGAGGCACGAAGGTTCTCAAGCGGCTCAGAAGTAGACACACAGTTGATATGTTCCTGGTCACAGAACACTTAGAACTTCAAAAGAATTCTTGTTGCCAGGAAGAGGTAGGAACCAGGGCTCATGCTCACTTGCAGCAAGTTTGTATTCATTGTTGTGTAATAATTTGAGATCTGTCTCGTTCAACTTAATCACAGTATGAATCTGTGGGATACGCAAATGAATGAAACGCACTGAATTTTCTTATCAAAAGAGAAAAAATGAGAAACACGGGGAGAGATTATGACGGGAAGTAAAATATTTGCCTTTTCTTGCAATGTAAGATATAAACAAATCCACTTCCTAAAAGAAATTTGATGGAGTCCTTAGACATAGCGTGCTAGTCTAGAAGACTTAATATCCTTTTTTTGGGTTTAAGATCTCTTTATCATGCACTTCTAGGAGATATCAAATAATTACTTTTATTGAGCTGTCAATCAAATACATTACTTAAAACACAGGCTATGCTTTACTAGTCTGCCTTTTTAAGCAAATATTTGAAATAAAATACTCTGAACATACACACAAATACATATGCAGGCGGTAACAAGCACATCAGCAAAGTCTTCCTTCTTAGATTAGTGCCAGCAAATTAGTATTGCTCAAAATCTCTGAAATAAATGTCCCGTATCATCGCTAAACTAGTTGCTAAACTCAGTCCGATCTGAAGTGTTTCTTAACACATCTCAGATAGTTTTTGTTTTTGGAGACAGGGTTTCTCTGAGTAGCCTTGGCTGTCCTGGACTCACACTGTAGGCAAGGCTGGCCTCGAACTCACACAGATCCACTTGCTTCTGCCTCCCTGAGTGTTAGGATTATAGGAATTTGCCACCGTGCCCGGAGTGCGGTTTTTTGTTTTGTTTTAAATGTAAGCTCTTACCAATCCTAGATCCCTGCAGATATAATTGCTGGGAAAGGGCTCCAGGGTGCGGAGGATAACAAATACAGAGTTAACTCACAAGCCTGTAAGCCTGAAAAATCTGAAAAGAGAGAATATTTTCAGTCCTTAACACTCTGGGCTTTCAAAATTCTACCCTGTCTATAGAATGTGCAGGGATAAAGACACAGCAGAGAAAGAGGATTTGGCCAACCATGACTGCTCCAACCTGAGACCCACCCCATGGGAGAGAGCCTGAAACTATTAACGACACTCTGCTATGCTTGCAGGAGCCTAGCATGACTGCCCTGTGAGAGGCTCTACCCAGCAGTAATCAAAACAGGTGCTGAGACCCACAAACAAGCATTAGGCAGACCTAGGGGAGTCTTGTAGAGGAGTGTGGGGGGAAAACAGACGGTCCCAGAGGGGACAAGAAACCCAAGAAGACCAACAGTCTAAACTAACCAAGGCCCATAGGGGATTACAGAGACTGAAGCACCAACCAAAGAGCATGAATGGACTGGACCTTGGCTCACAACACATATGTAACTGATGGGCAGCTTGGTCCTCAAGTGGGTCCCCTAGCAACAAGGGCAGTGTGTATCTGACATGGACTCAGGTGACTCCTTTTAGATCACTTTTCCCCAGCTGGCTGCCTTCTCTGGCCTCAACAGAAGACGATGTAGTAAGACCTGATGCGACTTGACCGGCTGGGGTGGGTTTGTAATGGTGCAGGGGTCTCCGCCCTTTTCAGAGGAGAGAGAGAATCGGGAAAGGGGCAGAGGGTGGGACCAGGAAAAGAGAAGGGAGGGGCCTGTGATCCGGATGTAAAATGAATAAATAAATAAAATTATTAAAACAAAACCTCTGAAGGTATCTCCATCCCCGATCTCAAGCTGTACTACAGAGCAATAGTAATAAAAACTGCATGGTATTGTCATAGAAACAGAAAGGAGGATCAATGGAACCGAATAGAAGACCCAGAAATAAGCCCACACACCTATGAATACTTGATTTTTTGACAAAGAAGCTAAAACCATTCAATGGAAAAAAGACAGCATCTTCAACAAATGGTGCTGGTCTAACTGGATATCTATATGTAGAAAACTGCAAATAGATCCATACTTATCACCCTGCACAAAACTAAAGTCCAAGTGGATCAAAGACCTCAACCTGAAACTAGATACTCTAAATAGGTTAGAAGAAAAAGTGGGGAACAGCCTAGAACTCATTGGCACAGGAGACAACTTCCTGAACAGAACACCAACAGCACAGGCTCTAAGAGCAACAATCAATAAATGGGACCTCATGAAACTGAAAAGCTTCTGTAAAGCAAAGGACACTGTCATCAGAACAAAACGACAGCCTACAACAGACTGGGAAAAGATCGTCACCAACCCTATATCTGACAGAGGGCTGATATCCAGAGGAAAGAACTAAAGAAGTTAAAAATCAAGTAATCCAATTAAAAAATGGTGTATAGAGCTAAACAGATAACTCTCTGTAGAGGAATATAGAATGGCAGAGAAACACTTAAAGAAATGCTCAACATCCTTAGCCATCAGGGAGATGCAAATCAAAACGACACTGAGATTTCACCTTACACCCATCAGAATGGCTAAAATCAAAAACTCAAGAGACAACACATGCTGGAGAGGTTGTGAAGAAAGAGGAACCCTCCTCCACTGCTGGTGGGAATGTAAACTTGTACAATCACTCTGGAAAGCAATCTGGCACTTTCTCAGACAACTAGGAATCAAGATCCTCAAGATCCAGCCATACCACTCCTAGGCATATACCCAAAATTTGTTCAAGTACACAACAAGGACATTTGCTCCACCATGTTTGTAGCAGCTTTATTCGTAATAGCCAGAACCTGGAAGCAACCCAGCTGTCCCTCAACAGAGGAATGCATACAGAAATTGTGGTATTTTTACACAATGGAATACTACTCAGCAATCAAAAAACGAGGAAATCATGAAATTTGCAGGCAAATGGTGGGATCCAGAAAAGATCATTCTGAGTGAGGTATCCCAGAAGGAGAAAGACACACATGGTATATGCTCACTTATATAGACCCATAAGATATGATAAACGTACTGAAATCTATACATCTAAAGAAGATAAATAAGAAAGAGGTCCCTGGGTAAGATGATCATTCCTCACTTAGAAAGACAAATGGGATGTGCATTGGACGTAGGAGAAAACAAGTAATAGGACAGGAGCCTACCATAGAGGGCCTCTGAAAGACTCTACCTAGCAGTGTATCAAAGCAGATACTAAGACTCATAACCAAACCTTTGGCAGAGTGCAGGGAATCATATGAAAGAAAGGGGAGTTAGTATGATGTGGAGAGGATAGGAGCTCCACAAGGACCAACTATATCTGGGCACAGAGGTCTTTTCTGAGACTGACATTCCACCAAGGACCATGTATGGATATAACCTAGAACCTTTGCTGGGATGTAGCCCCTGGTAGCTCAGTAACCAATTGGTTTCCCATAGTAAGAGGAACGGACTATTTCTGACAGGAACTCAATGGCAGGCTCTTTGACCTCCCCATCCCCCAAGGGAGAAGCAGCCCTGCTAAGCCACAGAGGAGGACTTTGCAGCCAGTCCTGAAGATACCTGATAAACCGGGGTCAGATGAAAGGGGAAGAGGGCCTCCCCTATCAGTAGACTTGGAAAGGGGGAGGGAGGAGATGAGAGAGGGAGGGTGGAATTGGGAAGGAATGAGGGAGTGGGATACAGCGGGGATACAGAGTTAATAAAATGTAACTAATAATAAAAATTTTTTAAAAAGAAAACAACAACAACAACAGAACCTCTGGGTTTTGGGCAAGGTTGTATGTGGTTCCAGTGTTCGATGATGTTTTATCCAAATGGTTTCACCTTAAGTTAGGATAAGATAGGATATGTTTGGAGTCATGAAATGTATTATTGTGGGAATGAAACACAGCATTGAGGGAATTAATTAAAAAATATAGTCTTGATAAATGAAGTATTGAGAGCATATTGTGCTACTTAAAGCTCAGCCTATATTATTATTATTTAAATTATTGGTGACTTCAATGCCATGGAAAAGGTTAGAATATTTTTAAAGGTCATGCTCTTGGGGAAACATTATTTTAATAATATGCTGCTCTGGACAACTGGTTCTATTTGGTCCTCACCAACAAAAACCTTTTATGCAAAAGGTAGGGGGAGTATTGGTGGAAATTTATAAGCGGTTTATGGGACGGTTTCGTCGATTTTATTGACAAAACTGAGAGTCAAGAAGACGGTCTCATTCCCCATCATTTTTCAATCAACTTCTTATTTTTCCTCCAACCTGAAGGTGGAAGGTGAAATATTGTTCTCAGTTCTGTAGAACACCTTCTCAACATGCTAATGGAACATCTGGTAACTTGGAGAACGGAGCCAGGCCTTAAAAGGATTGTTGACATTGGACATTTGTGCTCTGAGTTGTTTTAACCAAACAACATTATATATTATAAGAAAAGGCATAACCATACACAAAAGAAGTACAGATAAATACAGGACCAAAAGCAAAGATTCCGCTTTAAAATGTAGTGCATATGCTTTCTACTGACGATGCTTCAGAAGCAGTTTAGGTCTGAATTGCTAAAAGGGGAGTGGCTATGATGATACACAACAGTTACAAAAATTTGACTGATGAATTAATGGTAAGATCGCTTTCTTGGAGAGCTATTTCAGGTGTCGACCAGATAAACTGACTCAACTCTATATTTCAGAACTGCTAGAAGATGGTTGTTTTGGTGTCGCAGGTGGACCACTTTACTATTATTAGAAGGCCCTGATGCCATGTTGGTGTAATCTGAG
This sequence comes from Meriones unguiculatus, assembly GCF_030254825.1. NCBI lineage: Eukaryota > Metazoa > Chordata > Mammalia > Rodentia > Muridae > Meriones > Meriones unguiculatus. The sequence goes on along the minus strand of NC_083353.1, from coordinate 29,709,359 downwards.
TTTCTCCAGCAGCAGCTTGATGTTTGTGGGTGTGTGATATTAATCCAGTTATTACTTGTGGTGCAATGCTGAACACTAAGTGTCATTTCAATAATCATTTAGTCAAACATTTATATTAACTATTTATTCCCTCTCGATCAACTCGAGGAAGTAACTTTCAACTTCATTAGGTATCTAGATGATTTTCATTTGGGGTGTATGTCCGCAGATATAAAAAGGAATTCCTATACAGAGCTCTTTATTGGGGTTTCCTTTACTTCATATGTACCAATAAATTTCAATTACAAGAGGAAAATAGGTTTCCATTGCAGTCCATGGTCTTATGATCAGTCATCTTCAAGAAGCTCATCTCTACTATTTCTCCACAGCAGCTTTGTGATGTTCCAAATTCAAGACCTACACTTTCAACAGGCCCAAAATGATTATGTTCTTTAGTTATTTGTAACCCTGTAGTCAATATGCAAGTAAGGTATGTTTTAAACATCCTTAAGAAGAAATGTACAGCAATTCATGAGTCACATGCTTTTAGCCACTACATTTTCTGGTGCTTAAATGTTTTCCAAATTTTCTCATGCTGACTTTTAGTTGTATTCCCATCTGTAGTAGATTAGCAGAGTCCATTCAGTGCTTTTATTTCTAAGGATTATCTTTTGAAGTTTCAAATATATAATAAATTATTTTTAAATACACTTTTTGACAGTTCATTTATTTAAGTGACCCTCAGGTTTTGGAAAACAAAGTTCAGAATAAGAGTTATGTCAATCTTATTTGAAATACTTTCCTGGTGAACTTCTCCTATGTTGATATGATTTATATAATCTTTATAATCTATCATATATTACCAATTATTATTAGTCTAAGTAGTAGCATTACTTTTGCTTTAAGTATGTACTCATTTCAGGTCACTCAGCATGCATGCTAATCAGGCTATCAGTGTGCTTGGATGTCCTAATTTGTCCTGTGATTTATAATTAGTTTGAGTTGAAGTTCAATATAAAGTAATTTGAAGCTTATAAGAATTGTTTTCTTGTAAAACATACATGTCTGTAGATATAAAACTCAAAGATTTTCTTTCTTTCATAATCTACTATAATATGGTTACAAGTGCATTGAAATTCATCTTGTTAGAATGGTAGTAATATATCCCACCAGGACTACTGTTCCTAGTCGCAATTTAAAATAATTATTGTGAGACTCGATGCTAGACATCAGGTTTGCAATAGAATTACAATGAGGGAAGTGTATTAGAGACAAAACATTGCTGCAAGAAAACTTCATAATGGCGCAATTTGGAACTAAGGCTCAATTTTACAGTAATAGATTCTCTTTATGATGGTACAAAGGAGTGAATGCACTTAGCAAATTTAAATCTATTATTAGTCACACTTTGTGGATTGCGGTGCAAAACGGAGAAAAGAAATTAGCTTTTTAAGTATGTTCTGATATAAAGCAGGTTCTAGTGAGAACAGTCTTACATGAAATCTCCCTGCCACAGTTCTGAAGCACTGTTAGCCTTCGCAAGAGCAGTGAGCTGTCCAGGTTCAAAAGTCTCTCCAAAAAGAGTTCTAGAGGTCTCCAATTTTAAATTACAAGTTTCTAAAATCAGTTCACATTAAACATTGCCACATTTCTTATTTACATAAATAGACGGAAGAACAAAAAAGACAGAACTAATTTGTTCTCTGCTGCTAATTGCAAGTCTTTTTGTTTGTTTGTTTTTCTTTTTTATTTATTTTTTGATTATTACAATCTTTTCACTTTGTATCCCAGCTGTAGCCTCCTTCCTTCCCTCCAAATTCCACCCTCCCTCCCTTTTTTCTTCCTGTTTGCCTCCCTTAGTCCACTGATAGGGGAGGTCCTCCTCTCCTTCTGTCTTACCCTAGTCTATCAGGTCTCATAAGGACTGGCTGCATTGTCTTTCTCTGTGGCCTGGTAAGGAAGCGCCCCCCTTAGGGGAGGTGATCAAAGAGCCAGCTACTGAGTACATGTCAGAGACAGCCCCTGCTCCCCTTATTAGGGAGCCCACTTGGAGGCTGAGCTGCTATGGGTTACATCTGCGCCAGGGGTTTAGGCTATTTCCATGCATGATCCTTGGTTGGAGTATCGGTCTTTGCAAAGACCCCTGGGCCCAGATTTTTTGGTTCTTTTGCTCTCCTTGTGGTGCTCCTGTCCCCTCCAGGTCTTTCTCTCTCCACCTTCTTTCATAAGATTCCCTGCACTCTGCCCAAAGTTTGGCTATGAGTCTCAGCATTTGCTTTGATACCCTGCTGGGTAGTCTTTCCCAGGCCCTCTGTGGTAGGCTCCTGTCCTGTTCCCTGTTTTCTCCCAATCTTAATCCTTGAATAAAGAGGCATCTAGCTCACTGTAGCATCACACCAGTGACAGGCGGGAAAACCAGCAGAGTGAGCCTGTGAAATGTGGTATACATCTAAAGACTTGCAATTGCCAAGTTTAGTGTAGGAAGGCAGCAGAAAGAAATAAAAAATTTAAAGACTGCTTCAATTTACCTCTTGATTAAAATATTATATATTTGTTTTAATTATGATCCATTTTCCACATCTCATGATAAAATAAAACCCAGTAGAATATTTCATAATGATCAATCCTCACTTAGAAAGACAAATGGGATGTGCATTGGGTGTATGACAGGAGTCTACTGCAGAAGGCATCTGAAAGACTCTACCTAACAGTGTTTCAAAACAGATACTAAGACTCATAACCAAACCTTCGGCAGAAGAGGAGTTAGTATGACGTGGAAAGGATAGGAGCTCCACAAGGACCAACTATATCTGGGCATAGGGGTCTTTTCTGAGACTGACTTTCCACCAAGGACCATGTATGGATATAAACTAGAACCTTTGCTGGGATGAAGCCCCTGGTAGCTCAGTAACCAATTAGTTTCCCATAGTAAGGGGAACAGAGACTATTTCTGACAGGAACTCAATGGCAGGCTCTTTGACCTCCTCACCCCCCCAAGGGAGGAGCAGTCCTACTAGGCCACAGAGGAGGACTTTGCAGCCAGTCCTGAAGATACCTGATAAACCAAGGTCAGATGAAAGGGGAGGAGGTCCTCCCCAATCAGTGAACTTGGAAAGGGGCAGGGAGGAGATGAGGGAGAGAGGGTGGGTTTGGGAGGGAATAAGGGAGTGGGATACAGCTGGAATACAGAGTTAACAAAATGTAACTAATAATAAAAAATAAAATTAAATTAAAAAAAGAATATTTCATAATGGTGTAATTCAATTATAAAATACCATGTAATATTTCCATAATGTTATTGTCCAAATAAAAAGACTTACAGTTTTCATCCTTAAGAAATATTGAATGTTAATCTTATCAGTGAAATCGTATTCAAAATTTTATCTGGGAGAAACAACAAAAATACTTAGTCAAATTCAGAAAATATAAATACAAACACTTATAAAAAGCTGAGGGATGCAAAGGTAAGGACAGACATATGATAGCCACCTTTATAAAAAGAACCTAACAAGATCACTAAATATTTTTTCTTATATTTTTATCTAACTTCTCAAAACTTTCTATATTTTAGTATCTTCTTAAATTTATTTCTTCTGTGTGTTCATGTTTTCACTGGATAAGTCTTTTACTTCTTTAGTTAGATTTATTCTGAGACATTTTGAGGCATAAATGTTGGATCCATTGCTTTAGATATAATGGCCATTCTCACAATATTACTTCTACGAATCCATGAACATGGAATATCTTCCCATATTCTGGTATCTTCTTCAATTTCTTTCTTCATTAACATAATCCCCATCAAAATTACCACACAATTCTTTACAGAAATTGAGAGACATTCTCAAAATCCTTATATAAACATGAAATTCTCAGCATAGGCCAAGCAATCATGAACAATCAGAATGTATCATAAGCCCTGTTTTAAACTTATACTATAGAGCCATAATTACTGAAATAGCTTGTTAGGGTACAAAAACAAGCTCACTGATTAATAGAAAGAACTGGAGACACATATAAAAGCTCACACTATCATAGACACCTCCATTTTTGACAAAGACATTAAAAATACACACTGGAGAAAAAAATGCATCTTAAAAATTGGTGCTGGTCAACCTGGATATCCATATGTAGATAAATAAAACTAAACCTGTACCGCAAATTGTGAAGGAAACTCTACTCCAAATGGCTGAAGGCCTTCCATGTAAGATCTGGTATCCTGAATCTGCTACAGCAGTGTGTGGAGAATATGCTTGAAATGAATACACATAGAAAAGAACTTTCTGAACAGGACCCAAGGAGTGACGATATTAAGACCAAAAATTAACAAAAGGGACCTCATGAAGCTAAAATGCTTCTATGCAGCCAAGGAGATCATCATGAAAGAAAGAGGCAGGTCTACAGAATGGAAAAAAATCACCAGCTAGATATCTGAAAAAGGGTTAGTGTCTACAATATACAAAACAAACAAACAAACAACAACAACAACAACAATAAAAAACCCTGCAACACTAAGAAAGCAAACAGTCCAGGTAAAAACTAAAGCATGAAGGTGGAAGTAGTTGAGTTTCTCTAGTTTATGGCCTCACCAATCATGGGTAGCACTAGGTATAGGCAGGCTCTACGTGCAATTAGGCATCTACTGGTCACCAGTACTGTACCTTTGGAAGTATCGTTTGCGAAGGTCACTGTGTCTTATAGGGGTCGTAGTTGGTGTTACCCTCGGCAGCTTGCATAGCATCTTTCAGTGCTGTCAGGGCTAGTTCTCAGGGAGGGATCTTCAAAGACAATCCCAACTTAGTCTTCTATAGCCTCTGTCTAGGCTGTTTGGTGGCTCCAGCAACAGGGCCATCCTTTCAAATTTTTGGAAGCAAGCAAGAGCAATGGGAGGAGACTACTCTATCTTGGGAAGGGGGTGTCCCTTGGATGTCCCTGACCAACAATTTCAAAGGAGGTTTTTCATGCCTTATACTAGGATTATTGTTACATAGACTTTGGCTCTATCGGGGAGTATCACCACCCCTAATGGTGTAACTTCATTACAGTGTTTTATATATGTTATAGGTAATTTTAGGTAAACATCAAATAATATTATTCCTCATGGCCTTTTAATTTTTAAAGTGTCCTTAGTGTTGGTGAAGAACTACAGGCAACTAATGAATGCTGAGATAGAGAATTGGTCTTTCCCAAGGATAAGCCCCCTAGTGGTTTTTCAGTCTTAAAACATATGAGCAATCAATGGACTCAGCTGGTTTCTTATGTGTGCATACAGGTAAGAATAACAATTGAAGAAAGAAAGAAAACAATAGAGATAATACATCAAAGTTGAAAAAAGACAAGAGGACCTGAAGGTCGAAGAATGGGAACAGTGAGGGGGAGCAGGATGGTAATGATGATCAAAATATATTATATAGTCAAATGCATTAGTGTGTACAACTATTAAATGCTAGTAAACATGAAAAAATTAACAAATGGGATATGGATCTGAACAAAGAGTTCAGAGAAGAGTTAAGAGAAGAAATACAAATGTCTGAAAAATATTTTTTTAAATGTTCAGCATCCTTAATTATTGAGAAAATGCAATTAATCTACTTTGGGATTTTATCTTACTCAGTTAAAATGGCTAAGATTAAAAAAAAATGATGACAAAGACTGGTGTAGATGTGAGAAAAGGGTAACACTTATTCACTGGTGGTAGAACTGTAAATGTGTGTGGCCAGTATAATCAGTGTGGAGATTCCTTAAAAAGCAAGAAACAGATCTAGCAAGTTATCCAGCTGTACCGTGCTTGGGTACATGCTCACAGGACTTATGTCCTACTCTCAGGATTCTTGAACGTCCGTGTTCATTGCTGCTCTATTCACAACAGCTAGGGGGTTGATGCCATCCATCAATGAGTGGATAATGAAAATGTAGTACATATATGTCATGGAATATGATTGCATGCGGGTTGATGCCCCAGGTCCTGCCTCTGAGAAAAAGGTATCGGACGGGTCTGATGCTCTTTGGGTGGATGACACCTAAATGAACATCGGTACAAAGTCCCAATTTATTTCTAATATCAGAGATCAGACCTCTACTCTTGCCTGATGTGTCTAAAACAAAAAGGGGGAACTGTAGAGAGCTGCAGAATGCTATGCCTTAAAGATGGAGCTGGTTTCCGCCTTCCACCTTCCCAATGGTTAGTGCTCTCTGTCACGAACAATTCCACATTTGGCTAAGGCTGAGGATCTGGCTTGCTTCCATGTATGTGGACCTATCTGCATTGCCCACGTGGCACGCCTGGGTTGGCTACCCAGAGGCTATTTAAGCTGTGGGCTGGCTTTCCCCAGGGTCCGAGGATTGTTCAAGGTTCCTGAATAAACTGCATTGAAAAAAAAAAAAAGTAAGTAAAATTGTGAAACTCACAGATAATTGGATGGAGTTGGAAATAATTATTGTGAGTGATGTAACCCAGACCCAGAAAGATAAATCACAGGTTCTCCCTTATCCGAGAAGCGTCTTTTTGAAGTAGATGCCAATTATTACAGTGATCTATGAACTAGTCAAAGCTCAGAGAGTAAGACTGTGAAGTGCTTCTCCCTAGGCAGGACATATATATGACCTCCTCTATAGGCCCAGGGTTACCATGCAAGGGGAAACAGAAAGACTGTGAGAGCGAGAGGGGGTGGATGACTGCAAGGAGACTGTTTTCCAGATGCAAAAGGGTAACTGCAGATGTGAACTCATAGCACTTATGACAAACACAGCTCAAGCTAAAGCAAATTCCTGCATGGAGAAGGGAGATGGGCCACCTCCCCTCTCTGAGGTGCTCTTCACAACGGACAGTGGCCAGGAGAGGGAGAACTGGTTTTCTTTAAGGCTGTGACTTCAAGTAGGTCAACCACACTCCATGGTAGAACCCACATCCAAGAATATATGGCTTTTTTTTTTTTTAGAATGAAAAGTTTAGCAACAGAACTAAAAAATCTGAGCACAGGGGTCTTTCCTGAGACTGATGCTCCAACCAAGGACTATGCATGGAGATAACCTAAGACCTCTGCACAGACGTAGCCCATGGCAGTTCAGTATCCAAGTGGGTTCCACTGCAATAGGAACAGGGACTGTCTCTGACATGAACTGATTGGCCTGCTCTTTGATCACCTCCCCCTGAGGGGGAAGCAGTATTATCAGGTCACAGAAGAAGACAATGCAGCCACTCCTGATGTGACCTAATTGACTAGGATCAGAAGGAAGGAAAAGAAGACCTCCCCTATCAGTGGACTTGGGGAGGGGCATGCATGCAGAGGGTAGAGGAAGCGAGGGATTGGGACAGGAGGAGGGAGAGAACCACAGGGGGGATACAAAGTAAATAAAGTGTAATTAATAAAGAAAAAAAAAATGAAAAGTTTGGTAGATAGAGGGATGGAGTGGATCTCAGCAGAGCTGGTGGTGAGGAAAATATGACCAAAATAACTTGAATGAAACTGTCCAAGAACTAATAAAATATTATTTAGACATTTGAAAAGGAAAAACGGAGCTTGAGGATGTGTGTAATAAGCTTTATCATATACTGTTGATGAGTATGTAAGTTAATCTGTTTTGAGGGAAATTTGGAATACTTGTTAAAATTTAAGTAATTTAATATATTTAGTTATTTAAATCACTTAGTTATTTAATCAATTTCCATAGTTTCAGATACATATTCTTTGGAAATAGAGTATGTCTATATAAAAATAAACACATAAGAACTTATATTACTGTAAATTTTATAATTATTATAAAGAAAAATATTAGTACATTCCTAACAACTAGCTTGTGATTAGGTAATATATGAAAATCTACATTATGCATTATTAGAAATAAGCTAAAAAATAAAATGAATATGGAAAAATAACCATGTGAAGGTAAAATAGGAAAATACAGAACAATTTCTAAAACATGTTCTTATTTGTATCAAGAGGACACACACACACACACACACACACATATATGTATATGTGTATGGGTATAAGGTAGAATCTCAGGGTTGTTTTGATTTGCATCTCCCTGATGACTAAGGACGTAGAGCATTTCTGTACCATTCTATATTACTCTGTTGAGAATTCTGTTTGATCATGTACCCCATTTTTTAATTGGATTACTTGGGTTTTTGGTGTTTAATTTCTTGAGTTCTTTTTATATTCTGGGTATCAGTCCTCTGTCAGACATAGGCTTGGTAAAGATCCTTTTCGCAGTCTGTAGGCTGTCATTTTATTCTCTGATAATGTGCTTTGCTTTACAGAAGGTTTTCAGTTTCATGAGGTCCCATTTATTGATTGTTGCTTTTAGAGCCTGTGCTGTTTGTGTTCTGTTAAGGAAGTTGTCTCCTGTGCCCATGAGTTCTAGGGTCTTCCCCACTTTTTGCTTCTAACAGATTTAGTGTGTCTGGTTTTATGTAGAGGTCTTTAATGCACTTGATTTTTACTTTTGTGCAGGGTGACATGTGTGGATCTATTTGCATTTTTCTACAAGATGCTATTTTTTTTTCCCATTGTATGGTTTTGGCTTCCTTGTCAAAAATCAAGTATCTGTAGGTGTGTGGGTTTATTTCTGGGTCTTCAATTCGATTCCATTGATCCAGCAGTCTGTTTGTAAGCCAGTACAATGCTGTCCTCCCTTTGATCCTCCTTGTTACGTACCTCCTTTGGGTCTTTGCCACATAGCAGGCTTATCCTGTACTATATGGCTAAGACCCACTTATAAGTGAGTACATACCATGTGTGGCTTTAGAGCCATCTAGACAGGGCCCAGAGGGGCTTGATGAAACTGAAGCATCAACCAAGGACCATGCATGACCTAGACCTAGGTCCCCTACAAAGAAGTACCCAATGGGTAGCTTAGGCTCCATGCAGGTCCTCCAGTAAGGGAAGCAGGCACAGTATCTGACAGGGAGGGACTCTCTTGCCAGCTTTTTGATTACTTTTCCCTGGTGTGACTGCCTTGGTGGGACACTCGGTCCTAATGTGACTTGATGAACTGGGGTGGATGGGAAAGGGAGCTCCTTTTTCCTGAGGAAAAGGGGAAAGCAGAGAAAGAGAGAGGGAAGAAGAGACTGGGAGGGGAGGAGGGATGGGGCTATAACACGGATGTAAAGTGAAAAAAAGAATGAGTAGATAATTGGAGGTGAAAAATCAACTGTTTTAAGTAACCAAAATCATAGGAATGCTGACAAATGAATCTTTGAAATCTAATCAACAGATCCATACAAAGTATGGAATATGAACAAATTGAAGAGACTGATTTGGTGAATGTAAGCTCGAAACGTGATTTTTACTGAAGGAAGCCTGATGAAGTGCAGGCTGAGACACTGCTAAGCAGGGCAGTGGGATGTAGCATCTCAACACGGCAGTTTTGCTTTTTGTGTGTGTGTGTGTGTGTGTGTGTGCGTGTGTGTGTGCGTGTGTCCTAAGGGACACAGCTTCCATACTCCTGAAATTTTAAGCCAACCCCACCCCAGACTCAGCATGGTTCTGCTACACTCAGCAGACATGGATCCTCAAGTGCCGCACTGGAGAAAGCTGCCATTGACCTCTATGGATCAAGGGCATAAGCCTTCCTGCTGAGCTACACAAAGGACCCCCCAGGCTATGTTTTGAGTCCAGTGGGTACTCCAGAGGTCATCAAAGAAACACAAAATGGAGATATTGGACCTAAAACAGGCATCAACTATACACTTGCCTTTCGCATCTAGCTTTAGCAACATTACAGACTATAGACACTTTACTTCTAACGTCAGTACTCAAGTCCTCCTTCTATCTATTATGTGGTCTGTCTGTCTGCACCTTACCCTACCTCACTATAATCATCTAGTGAGCCCTTCACTTGCTTTCTAACAAATTCTCACTTTGATTTTCCCTTAACATCTGCCAGCAGAAGATTCTTGGGCCTTGGCACTGTCCTCTCTTTCTAACCCATATGCTCCCTCCACTGGGGAGCATTTACACCCATTTGTTTAACAGTCATGAACACTAATCACTCCTAAATTTTTGTTCTTATCCCAGCTTTTCCAGCAGGACACTCAATATGTCCCAAGGTAGACTTGATACATTTAGCCAAGACTTTTCCTCCAATATGTCTCTGTTAATGCCATCACCTTGGTGTCAGGGTACCAAGCTAAAGGGATATCAGATCTTTTTTCTTCTCCACAGTGGCTGTACATAGTTTACCAATGCTGTCAAGGTTTTTCAGATTGCTTGCTGTCTCGTCACCCCTACTTCACTGTCCACAGTCTACCCTCTGGCGTCTGGCTGCAGTAAGTTCATGTGTGTTATCTGTATATTAGCACCAACTTCTGATGATAAGAATTCTGTACTGAGTTTCCAGGCCACTGGCTCTGCTTATCTGTTCTACCTAAATCCAAATGATGCTTCCAATGTTGTAACTGTACTTTGTACATTTCCTACCTTTTGCTCCAATGAGACTCTAATTTCAAACAGTGCCAAGCCCCCACCCCTTCCATGCCTTTGCCAATGCAATTTCCTCAGCCCAGCACATGCCTCTCCCCCCAACCCATCTGGCCAGCTCTGATTACTTTTTGCATTCAATCTTACAAAGTCATCTCTTATGTGCAGTTCATTTTCTCTGCCCTCATTTGAATTAAGTCACCTGCTCTACTGTGTTCTGACTGTACATTAAATTTATATGTAACAACACACCATAATGTATCTTTGGGTTATGGGCATTGCTCTGCTCACCTGTTTCAATGGCTAAACTTTGAGTTCTTTGAGTTTTTCAAATTGTCTATTGTTGGAGGTTGGTCTGATGATTGTGACTGACCCTTAAAATCTGGTTACATCTACCTTTGTTTTGTAAATCGGCCTAAGACATATTTGATTGGTTGATTAAACAGCCTATATTTGGGCAGGGCAGAATGGGGTAGGCGTGGCTAAGGTTTCTGGGCTTTGAAGGACAGAGAGGATCAAGGGAAAGAGAGGGACAGGAAGAGAGGAGGAAGGAGGACACCATGATGGGTTAGCATGGAGAAAAAGAAACATAAGAGGAAGGACTCCAATAATGGTGTGAAAAGGCCCAGATGAAGAACACAAGGAAGTACCATGGGATTATGTATGGAAGGTAGCCCAGACAGGAAGGATTAAGTTAGATGGCATTGGATGGGGGCTGGGAGATAGATGGTTAAGGTACTGAGAGTGTAAGTGAAATATCTGCCTGGCCCAAGGTAAATAAGGCAATTATAAATCTAACAGGTGTCTGTGTCTTGTTATGTGTGATAGCAGGTTATATAATACCACAGTGGTAATCTTAGGGCCAATAATAAACCTTATATAGCCCAACACCCATTTTTAATTTACTACAACAGTCTATGTCTTCAGCCATATCATTTTTCTTTATCTTTAAATCTCCATGAATATGGTTTTCTCTTTCATGTAGGTCACAAATGTCATGTGTTGATTATGTACATTTCTGAACTTGTGCTTATACATCATACCTTCTTGGAAGGGGAGCTGTCTTTTCTCACCTGTACATCATGGTAATTACATACGAATTGTGTATTCTCTTAAATCTGTTCTACATCTTTGAGACAGAGTCTCCTATACCTGAGGCTGGCTTCAAAGTCACTATGTAGCTGAGGATAATCTTGAACTCCTGATCTTCATGCCTTCTCATCCTGAGTGCTGGATTACAGGTGTATACCACCATTCCTAATCTTAAATCTGTGATGTTTGTATGGAATGACAGGTACCATATAAACACATTAAAGTTTCAAATATGTAAATTGCTATAATTCAAACTTGCCTTTTTTTTTACTATTAATTTACTTTTTATTATCTTTGTTCCTACCTGATCTGCATCTAAACTTACCACTGGCATAATTTTATGCAGACAATATGTAAACGGTTTTCAAAGGAGGTTTGTAAACCTTTGTAAAGCCCTAAGACATATTCAGATAGCCATAAAATCAAAATACTTTTGAAAATAATAATAAAATGATACCTGTATTTGCACTGCAAGGAAATGTGCACTGAGATGAGCAAGACTACCTGTGTCTCTGTGTGTATCAATCTGATAATGGCAAATTTCAGTAGCATTCTCTGTGACACACATATCTACATGCGTGCACACATGTGCATGTACACACATTCAATTTTCCTTAGGAATGCTCTTGATAAAACAGGAAAAACACCCATGATCCTATTGAATCTTTATTCTTGCATATCCACATATTTTTACTGGTTCAGTGGAACACGAGACAGACAGGAAGGTTTTCAGCTTCCTAGTCCTGTATAGTAGTTGCCCAGGAGAAAGGCAGCCATGTGATTTAGGCGCAGGCAGAACTCGCTACATTTGCCATGGAATAATATTTTCATATGAAGGAAGAGTAACTACCAGATATTTTGGTTGACACTCTTTTTCAAAAATGAATACAGTGTGGTTGTCATTTTAAGGAAAATTAACAGTATTTGCTGTCTGTATTAAATTTGACCATTTAAGCAAAATCAGAATTTTAGGAAATTTGTATCTGTTATCAAAAAAAGTGACAGGTTCACAATATTTAAGTATATTTCTGAGATCAGTGGTGGTATTAAAATTATTACTTTGGCATTATATAATAGAATGTATTAGTATTGAAAGATCTCTTTAACTTGGCTAATAATTTACAAATTGTTGGGAGCCGAGGAAGCTCTGTATAAATGTGTAAGGAGCAAATGAAGTCCTATTGACAAGGGCCAAGGCCTCAGAATTAGCAAAGCTTTCCTTTAGCCCAACTGCATGCAAGTATGAGTGCTTACTATGGACTGACCTGTGTGTGTAAAATCCAGCTCCTCTGGGCAACCACAAGCTCCCCTGTGGAGCTCTCCACAGAGAGTAGCTGACTGCTCCCCTGTGCTGAGACCTTACCAGAAGAAACCTGCTGAGGTTCCTGGCTGTTGCCACACTTGGTGCCACTCCAGCAGAGTGAGCACAGCCCACTAGCCCCACCTTCTCTGCACTGGTACCTGCCCTCGATATCCCACAGTACTACAGTCAGGTCAACCCCAAAGCCACACTAAGTCAATCAGACATGATGATGGTAGCACACCCAGGTGAAGGGCAAGATGTAGCTCTAGGTGTTAAATCACAGTGTTCAGAAATTACTGTCTTAGAGTAGCAGATAGGTGACTGCAGATCTTTATCTCTCTCTGTCCCTTCAGTCCTAATCCCCCAAGTCTCGTCCTAAACTTAATACCAGAACAGCTGCTGCAGTCTCCCTTTCCTCTTTGACCCCATCCTCAAAGAACGGCAAGAATCTTTCCCAACCTTTCTTTCCCCAGTCATCTCAGTATCCCAGCCTCCAACACCAGCAGGGGTCCACTGGGAGCACACCTGCTGAGCAGGCCAGGAAACAGGTAAGCTCTGAAGACCTTCACCATTCCCAACTCTCCTCCAACCCACATTCCTTCGTCTCATCCCTATCTCTGCAACAGATCTCAGGCTCTATCTTTCCTTCCCCATTTGCCCACATCTCCTGTGGATCACAGACCTTCTGCTCCTAACATCCATCACCCCACTTATTGCTTTATCCCAGCCCCCAACTCCAGACGGTACACCCTGATAACCCACAGATGGTACACCCTGATAACTCACAGATCACTCTCGCCGGGAAAGCAGCTAAACTGCCTGGAGATCTTCCCCTCTCCTGTTTTGTTTTGTTTGTTTTGTTTGTTTTAGAACTGTGGTCCTCAACCTTCCTAATGCTGCAAACCCTTTAATACAGTTCCTCAGGTTGTGGTGACCCCCAACCATAAAATTATTTTGTTACTTTTCATAACTGTAATTTTGCTACTGATGTGAATCATAATGTAAATATGTGATATGTGACCCCTGAGAAAGGGTTGGATGGCCCTTCCCCCCAAAAGGGGATCACATCTTAGAGGTTGAGAACTGCTGCTCTACATCCAATCCCCCACTGACAGTCCTACAGCAGGATTTCTAGAGTGACCTCTCCTCACTGTCCCCTTCTATTCCAAGGAGACAAAATAATCAGATCTAGGTTGAATACTCTGCTCTCCTCCCTCCTGTGAACCCCTTCAGATCTCTAGTCTATCTCTATTTCTAGGTGTCAGCCACCAATGTCCAGAAACACATTTTACATGGAAACCCTAGTATATACACCTTTCAGGTCCAAAGAAAATTTCTTACCAGGCAACTCATAGCTATCACAATCCCTGAAAATCCATAGAGAAAACAGAAATCAAGGAGCAAAACACCTACTCAACAAAGAGAAATCCAGACATCAGCACCCCGACCTATAATTATCCCAATCCCAGATACCTATAGTGTCAAAAATAATCAATATCAGCCAGGACAGTATGTCTACACTAGACCATAGCTATCTTAGCTCAGCAGACCCTACATATTTCAACACAGTTGAAGCTTTGAACTCACTGGCATAGAAGAATTCCTAAGATAGCTCAGGCACTAAGGCCAACAATTAAAATGGTGCCTCAAGAAACTGAAAGGCTTTCTAAGGCAATGGACATTGTCATTTGGAAACTCAAATGGCTTAAGAAACGCTTAAGAAAATGTTCAACATCCTTAGCCATCAGGGAAATGCAAATCAAAACTACTCTGGGATTTCAGCTTACACCTGTCAGAATGGCTGAGATCAGTAGCACATATGACAGCTTATGCTGGTGAGGGCGTGGAACAAGGTGAACACTCATTCGTTAATGATTGGAGTACAAACGTGTACAGTCACTATTGAAATCAATATGGCAGCTCCTCTGAAAGATGGGAATGGAGCTACCTCAAGATGCAGGTATACAGTCTTTGAGCATATACTGAGGATGCTTCATCCTACTAAAAGAACACTTGTTCAAGTAGTCAGTGGTACTCTCTTCATGATAGCCAGAGACTGAAATCAATGTAGACATTCCTCAACATAAGAATGAATAAACAAAATGTGGTATGTTTACACAATGAAGTATTACACAGTTGTTTAAAAAGATGACATCATGAAATTTGCAGGCAAACAGAGTTAGAAAAAATCATCCCAATTGAGGTAATCTAGATCCAGAAAGATATATATTTCATGTATTCACTTGTTTGTGGCTATTAGCCATTAAAAAAATGATAAGAAAGCTACAATTTGTAGACCTAGAGAGGTTAGGAGGAAGGAACTGGGGGCAGGGCATGGATCTCCCTGTGAGGGAGAAAAAGAAAATTTATTTTATTCATGGATTGGAGACAGGGTGGATGGTAGGAGATGGAGGGAAGAGATAGAGTTGAGGAAGGAAATGCAGGGTAAGGCAGCTGGAATTGAGGGGCATTTAAAGGTACGAACATCTAATGTGGTGGAAACTTCCTAAAATGTATGCAGATGAATCTAACGAGGTCTTCCAATTATGGGGAGTATGGAGTCCCAACTGACCAACTCTTGACACCAAATGAGTCTTCCTGTAGTGGGACTGGGTTACATTCAACTGAGCTGTTGGACCTGGGGGGTATGTAAATCCCCAAATAATCCAGGCTGTTGCCAGGACAATGAGTTGCTCTCTGCAAACTGACTGCTGAGGACAAGGCCCACCCAACTCACTGAATATGGAGAAGTTAAGCTGGTACCTACATGAAGCCTTCATCCTACAGACTTCTGTCTTTGTTGTGGGGAGTTACTCTGCAGGCTACCAGAAGAAAAACGTGAACAATAGACAGTCATAAAACCTTTGACCTAGAATCTGTCCTGCGTACAAGATATGCTAGAGCAATGGTGCCACAAGCTTATGGGTATAGCCAACCAATGTCTGATTGATTCAACGCCCACTCCATGAGATGGAACTCATGTCCAAAACTTCTTGGATAACCAGGAACCACAGACTAAATAGCCAGAGACCTAGGATAAAACCAAATACTACTGGTCTAAAAAAAAAAAAAAAAAAAAGGGATCAGTAGAATGACTCCTCATGATATTGTATTTTACAAACAGATCAAGGTCTTATCCAATCATCATCAGAGAGGCGTCCTCCGAAAGAAGATAATAACAGATGCAGAGAGGCATAGCCAGACATCACACACACACACAGAGAGAGAGAGAGAGAGAGAGACAGAGACAGAGAGAGACAGAGAGACAGAGAGACAGAGAGAGATGATGGTTTTTGTTTTATCCTATTATATTTTATTTTGTTACATTAGGTTCTTATCTCTCAGAAGCCTATTTTTGGGGAGGGGAGGTGGGTAGGAACTTGGATGATTAAAGGGAGGGGAAAACATAATCAGGATATACTGTATGAGAAAAGAATCTATTTCCAATAAAGAAAATATTTTTGCAAAAAAGAGAAATTACTTTGAGTGTTGGTGTAGTATTGAAAAAGAATATCCAGAACTGTTTAAACTGATGATCAAGATATTCTTCCTTTCCAATTACATGTCCATATGCTGCCAGATTTCTTTATATACTTCACCCAAAACAATGAACCCAACCAAATTCAATATTGAATGTGTAGTATATAAACCAAACATGGCATATTTAGAGGCAGGAGAATCAGGAGTTTAAGGCTGGCTACAGCTTCATAGAAAGTTCAAGGCCAGCTCACACAAAAGAAAGAAAGATGATTTTTTTTTTAAATGGAGTCAATGCAGAGCAGAGAAAATAATATGGGTCTGATAAGACACACATGAATATTTGCAAAGAAACAAATCAATGCCAGAATCCAAGAACACATCAAAAATATCATCTACCATGACCAAGCAGGCTTCATCCCAGGCATGAAAGGATGGTTCAATACATGGAACTCCATCAATAAAAACATATAAACAAACTGAAAAAAAAGAAAAGAAAAGCACATGATCATTCCTTTAGATGCTGAAACAACACTTGACAAAATCCAACAGCCTTTTATGTTTAAAGTCTTGGAGAGATCAGGGATACAAGGCACATACCTAAACACAGGAAAGACAATACAGAGCAAGCCTATAGCCAACATCAAACTAAACAGAGAGAAACTTAAATCAACCCCACTGAAATCAGGGACGAGGCAAGGCTGCCCACTCTCTCTGTATCTCTTCAACATAGTACTTGAACAACAAGACAACTAAAGGAGATCAAGGTGATATAAATTGGATATGATACTACAGATTACTGACCACTAAATCTACCAGGGAACTCCTACAGCTGGTAACACTTAACTCAAGAAAAAAAATCAGTAGCCTGTATACAAAAGATAAATGGGCTGAGAAAGAAATTAGGCAAACAACATCCTTCACAATAGCTACAAAAACAACAAAAACAAAAACAAAACAAAAACAAAAAAAAAAAACCAAAAGAAAAACAAAAAACAAAAACAAACAAAAAAACCATAAAATATCTTGGTGTAATTCTAACCAAGCAAATGAAACATCTGTAAGAAAACATTTTAAGTCTTTGAAGAAAGAAATTGAAGAAGATATCAGGAGATGGAAAGAACTCCCATGCTCATGGATCAATAGGATTAACATAGTGAAAATGGCCATCTTGCCAAAGCAATCCACAGACTCAATGCAATTCCCATCAAAATATCAACACAATTTTTACAAAACTTGAAAGAAAAAATTCTCAACTCCATATGGAAAAAGAAAAACTCAGAATTGCTAAAACAATCCTGTACAACAACAGATCTTCTGGAGATATCTGATCTCAAGCTGTACTATAAAGCAACAGTAATAAAAACTGCATGGTACTGACATACAGAATGGTGAATCAATAGAATTGAATAGAAGACCCAGAAATAAACCCACACACCTATGGATACTTGATTTTTGACAAAGAAGCCAAAACCATTCAATGGAAAAAAGATATCATCTTCAACAAATGGTGCTGGTCCAACTGGATGTCTACATGTAGAAAAATGCAAATAGTCCTTATTTATCACCCTGCACAAAACTAAAGTCCAAGTAGATCAAAGACCTCAACATAAAACCAGACACACTAAATTGGTTAGAAAAAAGTGGGGAAGAGCCTAGAACTCTTTGGCACAGGAGACAACTTCCTGAACAGAACACCAACAGAACAGGCTCTAAGAGCAACAATCAATAAATGGGACCTCAAAACCTTCTGTAAAGCAAAGGACGCTATCATCAGAACAAAACAACAGGCTACAGACTGTGAAAAGGATCTTCACCAACCCTGTATCTGACAGAGGGCTAATATCTAGAATATATAAAGAACTCAAGAAGGTAAATAGCAACAAATCAAGTAATCCAATTAAAAATGGAGTACAGAACTAAACAGAGAATTCTCTGTAGAGGAATATCAAATGGCAGAGAAACAGTTAAAGAAATGCTGAAAATCCTTATTCATCAGGGAAATGCAAATCAAAACAACCCTGAGATTAAACCTTATACCCATCAGAATGGCTAAGATAAAAAACTCAAGTGGCAACACATGCTGGAGAGGATGTGGAGAAAGAGGAACCCTCCTCCACTGCTGGTGGGAATGTAAACTTGTACAACCACTTTGGAAGTATATCTGGCACTTTCTCAGACAATTAGGAATAGCGCTTCCTCAAGGTCCCACTATAGCACTCCTAGGCATATATCTGAAATATGCTCAAGTACACAACAAGGACATTTGCTCAACCATGGTCATACCAGATCTATTCATTATAGCTAGAATCTGGAAACAACCTAGATGTTCCTCAATGGAAAAATAGATACAGGAATTGTGGTACACTTACACAATGGATCACTAGTCAGCTATTTAAAACAAGGAAATCAGGAAATTTGCAGGCAAATGGTGGGAACTAGAAAAGATCACCTTGAGTAAGGTATCCCAGAAGCAGAAAGACAAACATGGTATATACTCACTCATAAGTGGTTACTAGACATATAATATAGGATAAACATACTAAAATCTAAAGAAGCTGAACAACAAGGAAGACCCAAGGAAGATGCTTGATCCTCATTCAGAAGGGCAAATGCAACAGACATCAGAAGCAGGAGAAGACAGGGAACAGGACAGGAGCCTACTACAGAGGGCCTCTGAAAGACTACTGGATCAAGGTATCAAAGCAGAGGCTGAGACTCATAGCCAAACTTTAGGCAAAGTGCATAGAATTTTATGAAAGAAGGGAGAGAAAGACGTGGAGGGGATGGGAGCTCCACAAGGAGACCAACAGAGCCAAAAAAAAAAAAAAAAAAAAAAAGCCTGAGGGCCCTGCAGAGACTGATACCGCAACCAAGGACCATGCATCAAGAGGACTTAAAACCCCTGCTCAGATGTAGCCCACAGACTCAGTCTTCAAGTTGGTTCCCCAGTAAGGGCAGGGGTTGTAATCTTGCATGAACATGAACTCAGTGGCAGGCTCTCAGATCACCTCACCCCTGGGGGGAGGGGGTGCAGCCTTGCCAGGCCATAGAGGAAAATGATACAGCCAGCCTTAATGAGACCTGATCAGCTAGGGTCAGGTAGAGGAGGAGGAGGACCTCTCATATCAGTGGACTAGGGGAAGGACATAGAAGGAGAAGAGGGAGGGAGGGAGAGATCAGGAGTTGATGATGAGGGAGCCACAGCCAGGATACAAATAAACTGTAATAAATATTAAATAAAATTTTTTTTTAGAAAACAAGAAAATCATATTTGCAGGCAAATGGATGAAACTAGAAAAGATCATCCTGAGTGAGATAACCTAGAAGCAGAAAAATACACATGTTATATACTCAATTATAAGTGGATATTAGCCATATAATATAGGATAAACATACTAAAATCTACAGACCTAAAGAAGCTGAACAACGAGGACCCTAGGGAAGATGCTTAATCCTCATTCAGAACGGCAAACAGGATGGACACTACAAGTGTTTGAAGATAGGGAACAAGATAGGAGCCTACCACAGAGGCTCTCTGAAAGACTCCACCCAGTAGGGAATCGAAGCAGACACAAGAATCACAGCCAAACTTTAGGCAGAGCACAGGGAATCTTATGGAAGAAGGGTGATATAGAAGGACCTGGAGGGGACAAGAACTATAGAAGGAGACCAACAAAACCAATAAATCTGGGTAGGGGTGGGGCCTGCAGAGACTAATGGCTCAGCCAAGGACCATGTATAGAGAGAACCTAGACCCCCTGTTCAGATGTAGCCCATAGTCAGCTCAGTATCCATGAGGGTTCCCTAATAAGGGGAGCAGGGGCTATCTTTGACATGAACTCTTGTTGCCTGCTGTTTGGCCTCTTCTCCCTAGAGGGGTGGCCTTACCAGGACTCAGAGGAAGAGGATTCAGGCAGTCCTGATGAGATTTGATGGGCTACAATTAGACAGTAGGGGAGAAAGACTCCCCCCTTTCAGTGTACTAAGGGAGGGGGTAAAACCGAAGAGGGGGGGAAGGTGGGACTGGGAGGAGATGAGGGAGGAGGCTACAGTAGGGACACAAAGTGAATAAATTGTTAAAAATAAAAATCAACGCCTCTTTCTAAAGTTCCTTTTGAAAAATTTATGGTTTTTAAATCAAACATATGATTTCTCAAAATATTTGAATAATAGTAAGGGTCCTGAGATTTGAAAACTACATGAGATACTCACTGAATATTCTGCAATTAATGAACTCACAAAGCTATGCAAATGAAGCGAAAAGGAATCCATGTGAGTGGAGTTCACTTGTGTACTCCGTCTGTCTTAAAGACTTGGCTGAGAGCACTTTAGAAGAAGGTAAGGATTAAATATGACTCAGGCAGCAATGAGGTTACCCTGCAGAAATCAGTCCACTGAACCAAAGTCTTCATTAGAAAAGTAATTATTGTCTTAAATTTTCAATCAAAGGCGACTCACTGTAGATTTCTGTCGCCTTGCTCTGGACCTGACTATCAGAAACAATTCTGAGACGTCTTTCCGCTGGCTTTAAACAGAGATTACGGGTCTAACTCTTGTAATAGAATGTTTCCTGGGCATCTTGTTTCCCCAGTGCACAAGCAGCACTGCCGCTGGCCGCACAATCCCCGAGGAGAAGGGTCGTGGGAGAACATTGAGTAGCTGCTGCAGGGGAAGTACAGTGGACAGCAAGAAGGGGAGAAGGTGGACAACTTCAGAGAGCCCGGAATTACAGTCTCAAAACAACAGAGCTCGGCAAGGTAGCTTTGCAAAGAGAAGCCAGAGCACTGACAAACTGACTGGTTTGCTATACACGCATAGAAACAGGGCTGTTTCTTTAGAGCAAAGGCATGGGGCCAAGGAAGACTACAAGACAGCCAGTAGCTGCAGTCCTTAAGCAGAGGGATAAGGATTGTTACTCATTCTCTTCCCATTCAGTCACATCTGCCTGTAGTCGTCAGAAGTCTACTCTTGCAAACTCAAGGACTCTAATAAATACATGCTACCCAGTTTTTCAGTAACCATTCTTTTCTGAGAGTTCCTACTCACATTTATGACTATTTCCTTTATTTTTAAGATTACATATAATTACCTCATTTTACCCTTCCCTTTCTTTCCTCCAAACTCTCCCATATACCCTTTCAAATTCATGAACTCTTTTTTTTATTAATAGTTGCTATCTGCATATAGTTATATGCATATGCATATGTATTTCTAAATATATAAATACAACCTGCTAGTCTGAATAATGTTACTTTTATTTTTTTTAGGGCTGACTATTAGTTATTGGATAAGCATTTGGTATGCTCTTCCCTGGAGAAGACCATTTCTCCCTCAGCAGCCCTCAGTTCCCACTCATATTTACTTGTGTTTCTTGGGGAATGAGTGTCCTCAGAGCGGTATTCCAAATATTCTTATCAAGCCACATGAGCTCATCGCAGGCTCATGGCGGCCATCCATTCATCCCCTAAAGTCCCAAGCATGGTGTCATACGCAACACACATTCAATGAATATTGCTGAATAAACAAAGCATAAGCTGCCCAAACCGCTGCTTCTTAATTCACTTGTTCCCTCACCCAACAAGTACTTATTAAGCCCCTATCACACGCAAGATCATACACTAGGTTGCATTGACCACAATAAGACAACATAGACATTCCACATTTCCACAGTTCACTGAGGAAAATTAGTCTTTTTACACAGAGTTAAAGGTACAATAAGCATTCTCTTTTCCTTTCTTTTTTACTCTTTGAACCCATTTGGTTAATACAACGAAGATGTGAAAGTGACAAATAAATGAGAAGAAGTAAAAATATGTGTTTCTTTAAAAATTCTTTTATCTGTTTTTAATTAGGTCAATTAGTAAAAAACAAACAAACAACAAAAAACCCCAACCATCCCCAACATGGTAACAACATGACAAACCTATGACAACTTAGAACTTGGGATCAACAAATACCAGGTTATTTATTCATTAATTATAATTTAAATGGCATGTTTGCCATTAAAATCATTATGTTTATGAAAAGTCAGAAGAGTTGGAAAGATCGTCTTTATAGTCAGCAACATAGCTCTGCAATAGAATGCTTTCCTAGTCTGTGTTGGGCCCTGGATTCAATCCTAGCACTGAAACAAAAAGAAACATAAATACAAATTTTAAAAATGTAAAAAGAACAGGGCTAAGTTCATAAAAGACATAGTAGGAAGAAAAACGGTAGGCTTTCTTTGCCATAACCTCAAAGTGATCGTTGAAATGAATACAGGACAGGATATTGTTCATACAAAGTAAGTATTGCTGATGCAGAAGAGAAAATGTATGCCAGAAAGACACATGGTGCACCCATTTATTGAGCCAGTTTGAGTCCATAGGTAGAAGCAATACAGCTCAGCTGAGAAAAAAAAAAGCTTACTTTGGAATTTACAAGAACTCACGGCCTTTATGTAGCATGCAGGGAACATACAGGACAGGTGCTGAGATGGTTAACTCTAGCATATATCACAGAATGCGGTCATGGTGCTTCTTGGAGGGGGCAATTATATGAGGCTATATCATTATGAGATAGTTGAAATTGTCTCTCTCACCATTTGAAACTGTTGGGTGGCCTTGAATGAGTTCTTCAAGTCATAAAAATGTCATGTCAAAAAGGAGAAACTACATTTTTGAGCAATACGATAATTTAAGCAGGTTTACTAAAAAACAAAAGATGAATCATTTAAATTGCCTTATAGTTTACTTTTATTCTCTCAGTTCAACAAAATCATTCTTGAAGGTACACATTCCAGAATCTGCGTGGCTTAGTGATGAGGGCTGAACTCTGTTAAGCAGTGTACAGAACAGGAAGTGTGATGTTGATGATTATAGCCCTACATGAATGCTGGGATAAGGACAAGCTGACGAGCTTTGGCTCTTTTGAATGTTGCAGTCCGAAGACCAAATCACATTAACCTGGACTAAAACGCTTTGGCTAAGATTCAGAGGACAGGAGAGGCGTGGCAAAGTCACTGTCTCCATTTCCCTAGGGCTTCTTTCGGGTTGGCACCATTTCCAGAAAACTTCCCCCTTGGGCATGGAGAAGACCCATGAATTGCAACCTATCCTGAATCAAAGCCTTCCATACGGTATTATTGGACAGCCAGAACCATGTGACTATTTCTGAACTGATTACAGAGGCCACTGGGCAGTTAGATCGATCAATTGGTTCACCCTCCAGCTCCCACACTTTCACCTAAGGTGCATCAGTGTGGAATGAGGGATTCCCTGAAGCAGAAGTAGGTGACACTGGTGCCACAATGGGGGTGATATTAGAGCACCCAAAGAGTGAATGTCCACTCCTTGGTACCATGGTTTCATATGCCAGATCCAACAGAATCCAGCACATTCTGGAGAATATGCATTTGCCTCAATATTTTCAAATGGAAGCTTAAAATACGGAGAGGGGAACAGAAAGAGATACAGATAGAAGATAAAGAAAAACTCTCGTTCTTTGGATGGCTGTTGGAGCATAGTTCATTTTTCATTTTGTAATCAGGAAAGCTCCCCGGGCCTAGGAGGAGGCTTCTGAAATGGTTCGCAGCAGAAGGCTGCAAACAGATCTGATCCCACTTAGCGCAATTCAATCCCACCTGAACTTAAAGTAGCATTGTTTCTCCTCATCCTGGAAAAAAACTTTTAAAACCCTTTGTTACCGTGTTCTAAAAAATAATCTTGTCATTTCAAGAAATGACAAACTTCCCTAACTGAGATTACTGGCAAGAAGAAAATGATTACTATGTTTTTACTATGTTTATGTAATAACAATGTTTTCCTTACTGGCTTGGCACATGTTTGGTAGTAAAAATTTTGGTTGAGTAATTGCATGAATGGGTATCTGGATGGAAAAATCCTATGGCAACACGTTAGTGGGTAATAGATGAGATTCCTGTGGTCATGTAACGCCAATTTAGAAGACATCGCTGAGCATTGTCTGTGACAAGATGTCTCTCTCTGGGTTCCTGTGGGGCCACCGTGCTCTCAGGTAGCCCTGTGAGGCTCATCAGTAGCACCATTTCCAGAGCTTGCATTGTGAGCAATGAAACCCAACCTGGCATCCTCCAGACCCTCAGTCTTTCAGTGTAAAACAAAGTGCAGCTTCCCCCACAGAGCGCCCCGATTAAACAAATTAACCATGGCACTGCTTGCAAATACACATGCTAGAGTGCAGGAAATGAACAGATACAATGGCCAAGTCTGTATTTAATTTTAATTAAATTTCATTCTGCAGCTCAATTAATCCACATCTCCAAATGTCAGCAGGACTTAGGCAAATGGAATGGCATCTGCCGCACCGCACAGCACCATAAAACCTTCACTGCGCGCGAGCGGCCTGGAAGCACACCAGAAAAATGAAATATCTTTATTAAGTCCGTGACAATGTACAGAAGCCTAAGTCAGGGCCTAACGGAAGAACAGAGACTAGAGAAGGAACTGAACCACGGCCGTGAGCGGCCTTCGGCACGTTAACAGGGCTCCATGTCCTAGCTGTGCAACTTATTGTTTAGAAGTAATTTTTGACTTTATAGCTATTTTCTTTAGTATGACCTGGTTGGCTTCCCAACTGCCCAGGTTGGTTTTCTTTCTTTTAAGGAACCCAAACCTGTCTTCCTGTTTTAGGGAGGCTGGTGGATAAGTGTACTCATCCTACACGGACTGTGAAAATACCACATCAGCTCTGCCAGGTCATTTGACACAAAAAGCCAGAGTGTGGCTTGTCACATGGTACTGACAAGCTTCCACAAATACATTTGTTCTGCCACTTACAATATCAGAATCGAGGATGATTTTAAAATAAGAAGTCAGATATCATTAACTGAGACCGGGTTCTCACTTGGCAATGGCTGGTTTGGGAAACATCTGTGCGGTGATTTCAGAAAATGCCGCTGTGAGCTCACCATTGTTATAATGATGAGGGTTAGGGGCTCTCAGTAAAGCAAACTTATTTATTTTGATATAAAAATAAAAAATATATGGTCTCTTCTCTAGAAAGAAGAAAAGAATAAAAATATATATCATAATTAAATACAATTTATTTGTTTATTTAACAGAGAGGGAAGCCCAAAGAATTAGGCAAGCTCTAGAGGAATGCCAAAAGCCTGTGGGGCAGTGCTGAAGCAAGAGAATTTTAGCAGATTAATACTGGGGAAACTAAGCCAAAGTAACAGCAGTGATAGAACAAAAAAAGAAGAAAGGACAGGAGACAGACAGACAGACAGACAGATAGACAGACCAAGAAATGAGAACAAGATTTAATTTTTTAGTTTGAGGAATGTTCAAACTTTAAAGGGCAGGTAAAGGAAGGAATGAAAATTAAGTGTCCCAGGGTCAAAGTAGCAGCTGCTCCGTGTTCCTGCCATGATATGGATTTTAGTCCGGATGCAGTGGCCGTTCTCCAAAGCATGAGTCACAGGTCTGTTTGCGAGGGAAACCAGCACTTTTTATAGCATTGTAGGTCTAACAGGAAGACAGCTTCCATTCACATGCTGCTACTGTCATAAATAACTTCTTGTCTTCAATGAACATCACTTAAATAAGAAGTTGGACAGTTGATGAAGCTGAATTGTTTGTTTTTAGATACAAAAGCTGCATATGCATAATTAAATGGAAATTCCATCTTTCTTGTATTATCTAAATAATTTCCTCAGCGTGGGGTATATTTCCCCCACACGTGTAGGTTTCTGATGGAAAGTCATTAAATTAGAGACTTCTCCATCCCTTACCCTTAGTTTTCTCTAAGGTTGGAGCTTATGGTCACATAATGCAGAGGAGCTACCTTATTAGATCTGTTCTTTCTATACAATAAAATATAAAATCTTTCAGCCTAAATGACTTAAAGAATAGGTTTAGTAAAGCATGAATATTTAGATAATGAAAGATCATAAAGTATGAATTAGTAGCAGACACTAATAAATAATTCATCAATTTTCTAGACATTCACATATTTTTAAGTTCTTCTTTCATATTACATAAGGCTCAAATGAGCTGCCTAGTGACTGTAAAGAAATTAACACGAACCACAACAAAAATAAGATCTGGAAGTTTTTATTCAAAAAATGGAAAAATTAGAGGTTTAGAATTATAGTTTTAGACAGTCTATTCAATTTGCCAATTTCTATGGAAAAAGTGCAGTTGATAGGGACTTTAGGAAAAATGCACAATCACCCATTGCAGTCAGCGGCATCCTCGAAATCAGAGATCACTATGACATCAGCCTCACTCCTTCACACCCCAGTCTTCCCGGCCTGATCTATTAATAAGCCTTGCTCAATTCTATGCTTTATTGTTGTCCCTCCTCATCGGTTTTTTTTTTTTTTGTTTTTGTTTTTGTTTTTTTTTTTTTGCTTTCATTCCTTTTCTTCTTCCTTCCCAAACCATTCTTTTTATTATTATTTTTAATTTTTTTTAGTTTATTTATTATTTATTTTTTTTATTATTAGTTACATTTTATTAACTCAGTATCCCAACTGTATCCCCCTCCCTCATTCCCTCCCAAGCCCTCTGTCCCTCCCTCCCTCCCTCATCTCCTCCCTGCCCCTTTCCAAGTCCACTGATTGGGGAGGACTTCCTCCCCTTTGATCTGACCCTGTTTTATCAGGTATCTTCAGGTAAGGGGAACAGGAACTATTTCTGACAGGAACTCAACGGCAGGCTCTTTGACCTTCCCACCCCCCCAAGGGAGGAGCAGTCCTGCTAGGCCACAGAGGAGGACTTTGCACCCAAACCATT
The DNA here is from genome assembly GCF_030254825.1 of Meriones unguiculatus. Lineage (NCBI taxonomy): Eukaryota > Metazoa > Chordata > Mammalia > Rodentia > Muridae > Meriones > Meriones unguiculatus. Next base: position 29,682,327 of record NC_083353.1, on the reverse strand, counting down.
CTTTTCCAGTAATTGTGCTAGATGTCAAGGAGGGTAATTACAGTCAGGTATCTGTCACCAAAAGCTTATCTCCATCTATATAGGAGGACCAAACAATTCCCATTCATTTATATGATGATTGCAAGGAGAGTAACAGGAAGCCTAAATTCAGGACACCAGAAATTAGCAGGTTCAGTAGATATGCGATTCCTGCAAGGCATCTTAAAGCCTGAATAGAATTAACAAAGAAAAAAGGAATGGAGAAAGTTAAGGCAGCCAGCAGAATATGAGCAAGAGACCCAGTAGTCTGAAAACACCAAAGGATCTGTCAAAAGACCTTTGGTAAGACGATCGATCCTCAGAAATGGACATCAGAAGAGGGAGAAAACAGAGAACAAGACAGGAGCCTACCACAGAGGGGCTCTGAAAGACTCTACCCAGCAGGGTATCAAAGCAGATGCTGGGACTCATGGCCAACCTTTGGGCAGAGTGTAGGGAATCTTATGAAAGAAGGTGTAGATGAAAGACTTGGAGGGGACAGGAGTGCCACAAGGAAAGTAATAGAACCAAAAAGTCTGGATCCAGGGGTCTTTTCTGAGACTGATACTCCAACCAAGGTCCATTCATAGAGATTACCTATAACTCCTGAACAGAGGTAGCCCATGGCAGCTCAGTGTCCAAGTGAGTTCCCTAGTGATGGGAGCAGGGACTGTCTCTGTCATGAACTCAGTGGCTGGCTCTTCGATTATCTCCCCCTGAGGAGGGAGCTGCCTTACCAGGCCACAGAGGAGGACATTGTAGCCAGTCCTAATGAGACCTGATAGGCTAGGGTCAGATGAAAGGAGAGGAGGACCTCCCCTATCAGGGGACATAAGGAGAGGCAAGGGAGGAGAAGAGGGAGGAAGGGTGAGATTGGGAGGGGACGAGGGAGGGAGCTACAGCTGGGATACAAAGTGAAAAAAACTGTAATTAATAAGAAAATAAATACATTTTTAAAAAAGAAATCATTCTAGTTGCCAGGAGAGGGACAGGATCAGTCATATATTTTAGAAGGTTCACACTGGCTGGAGTGTACTAAATGTGTTTTAAGAAAAACGAAACTGCAGTTTGTAGGACCAGTTGGAGACATTTTTTTTTTTTCACACTGGATACTAGGTGAGCAATGATTAATATCTGGTGATTATAGAGAACATTAAACAACATACTCACTATATCCAGAATCACATCCTGGGTTTCTTTATACCTAGTTCAGAGCTCTCTCTACTGTACTAGAAGAAAAACATACAATTCTGTGGTAAAATGATTTATTTTGCTGTGGGCTCTGTTAATTACGCATAGGTGCAAAAAAAAAAAAGACACGGATTTAAACTCTGGGAGTTCTTTAGTTTTTGCTGTTTCTAGTGAAAAAAAAAATATAATATATTTTGATGATACTCTTTTCCTTCCCTCAATTTTTTCCACCTCTCTACCCACCCAAATTCATGTTCTTTCTCTCTGAAAACCAATAACAGCAGAAAACAAAGACAGAAGAAAAACTAACAATAAAACAAACAAAAGATTGAATAAGACAAAAAAAAAAAAAAAAGGAAACAAAACAACCAGTGCACAAAAACATGAAGTCACTTTAGTTGTGGTCAGCTACTCCTGGACACGGAGTGCGGTTGTGATGGCATATATCCATATATCCAGTGACACTCCACTGGAGAACGCGCATCTTCCCTGAGGGGATCAAACCCCTCTGCACTTCTCATGAGTACTCACTTGGCCTGATGCACTCGTCTTTTGTGTCCGTAGATGAGCATGCTCTACGGGGCTCCTAGCCGCTCCATGCACTGCCGTGTGATCATAGCTTTCCTGTTCTAACTTCCGCCCGGGCAACACCCGAGAGCCGCTCCCGCTGATGCTCCCCTAGCTGGGCGATCCTACATGCTACTTTTGTTGTTACCTCTGTAATATTTCAGGTAGTAAGGTGAGGACACTTGTGTTCTTCATGTGCCAAGATGAGAAAAACTAACTTGAAATGCTAAAATGATGGGACTGCTGACTCAGGCAGTCACCAAACACCACCAGCTGCTCCATAGATTGGAGTTCGGAAAGAAAGCCCTGTTCAAAATCGGCAACCTAATTCCAGGGTATGAGGAATAAACCACAGCAGGCTGACAGCACTGTTGAAATCATGTTAAGCAGATGGTTTCATTAACTAAAGCTCTGGTAAACCAGTTGTCCACACTACACTTCTAAATATTTTTATATACAGAGAAGTTAGTCATTAGCGACAAAAACATCTTCCTTGCTTTAGTAAATTCTTACACAGAATTAAAATAAGCATGTGTGGAATTTGCCAGATAGCTAGTAGGACTGGGCATTTTGATGGAGAATGTGATATTTTAACTGTATATGATCTTGTTGAATTAAAATATAAAATCAAGTTTTGCACACACACACACACACACACACACACACACACGTGAGCAAGCATGCATGCCTAAAAGTATGCTATTACATTTGTGTTATTTAGAGCATAGACATATAAACAAAATATTATGAATAAAAATTCCCTCAAATGTATCTGTTCCCCATCAGCAACAAGGATCCTGTAAGAGTTTGCTTCTCTGTTTCTGTGAAGAAACACCATGACAAACACAACCTGAGGGAGAGAATGGTTGTTTGGCTTACACTTCCACATTGCATTCCATTGAGGAAAATCAGGGCAGAAGCCCAAGGCAGGAACCTGGAGGCAGGAACCAAAGCAGGCCACTGCTTACTGGCTTGCTCAGCTTATTTTGTTTATTTGTTTTGTTTTGTTTTTACAATCCAGAACCACCTATCCAGGAGTAGCAATGCCTACAGCTGGTGGGGCCTTCCTACATTAATCATTAATAAAGAAAACACCCCCACAGACTTGCCTACAGGCCAATAAAATAAGGCAATTTCTCAGTTGAAGTCCTCTGTTCCCAAGTGGCTCTAGTTTGTGTCGTGTTGACAAAACTAAGGAGCACAGATACCACATCCAGAAAGATTTCACGGCCTCTAATGCCCACCAAGTTCCTGTGAGCTGATGAAGTGAGACCTTCTGGCTTTGCACACAGTAAGACGTTTGGCAGCTACCCTGGCCTAACTAGCTTCTACATGCCACAGTAACCTCCTCAGTGGCAGCTAGAAGTGTCTCCAAACATAACTAGTATCCACTGGTAGAAAGGAGGGTCAATAAGCTGTCCTTAAGAACCACTGGCTTGGTTATTAGTCCTCTTCATCCCCTCTGACTGCTTCTCATGTCAGGTCTGGAAGCCTGAAGGCCTACACTGTTTGTTGTCTTGCTCTCTTCCAAACAGCCCACCTCTTAGGTTCTATTTTCCCCACTGTCCAAATCTGGCTTAACCAAGTACCCTGCCAAGTAGTTTTACTGTGACCACATCTCATCCAAGCTGACTTAAGCTTCGTCTGCCATCTCCGCATGTCAGCCACAGAAGTAGCAAGCAGACATGCACATGTTCTTCTCACTCCTTTTTGGAAGATGCTGTCTATGAAACTCTACATGTGATGGTGGAATAGAATAAAGGAATATGTCTTTTACTTATATCAGTACCATAAAAAAATTTATATTAAGGACTCTTTCCATTTAAAATTCATCTTACCAGTGTACAGCAGTATCAAACACAACTTAATATCAATTTTCCAAACAAAATTTCAGTTAGAAGAATTCAGACTACAGGGAGAAATATACAACCACATGTAACCAAACATACTTTAAAATAGAAGTACATATCTTTCTGTCTATTAACACACACTAAGAGTCGTATTGGATTGACCCAAAAACAAAGTGATGAGTGGATAGGAAAAAAAGATTTTTTTTGTAAAGAAACCTGAATTCTATTGTTAAGATTTATACACTGTGCTATATATAAATTTTAAATAAAAATGATTATAAATTTAACAACGAGTGAGGAGGCAGCTAGAGCTACAGCTGAGCAGGCAGTGCTTGCCTAGCATTTATAAGGTGCTGGTTTGGCCCTCAGCACCAGAAGAGGAGAGAGAGAAGGAGAGGGAGAGAAGAAACAGAAGAGAGATTGAGGAAAAAAGACAGAAAGAGTGAGAGAGATCCACAATTTTATTTTATTCCAACAAGAGAATGGACAAGTAGGAAAGTGTAGACAGCTAATCTTGATATGAAAATATCAGAATTTATAGTTATTATTTGGTTTTGCAAATAATTTGAATCCTAATATTTTTGCCAGTATCATTCTTAAGACTAGATTATTTTTTAGGTGACTGCTTAATACAACAAAACTTGCCTCTCTATTGAAAGGAATGATTACAGTAATACCCAGGGAAAGGCAAATATCATGAGGAATATTTCCAAATGAAAATATATAAATGGAAAAGAGACATAAGGTATAAAGGTTCTGGAGTGGAGAGAGGGCGTGTAAATGAGAAAGGAGGCTCTGAAAATAGAAGCTAAGCGAAGCCATAAAATAAAATGATTCTCAACAAAGCAAAATAATTCAATAATTACCTTTAGCAGGTTGCTGCTTGATGGAAATAATGTAATCATTTAAGACTAAATTGCAGGAGGAGGTAGGGATCTAAATCCAGAGACTATCTTTTTATCCAACCTCAATGGTTCCAACAGTTAAGAACTTTTTTATTCCGTTTTTGGATGAGTATACTAGCTCTGAGTTACAGGGTTCCTTTGTGCCTGTGATTCCAAGCTGCTCTAAAAACACATTCTGGCAAGTGTGATGTCCTTTTAGGGCAAAGATAAACTGAGGTCAGTGGAGCCTATGTCAGCAGTTCACTGTCTCGATTAATCAGTGGTAATACTGGAGATGAAACTGAAGGCTTCTCTGTTATCCAGTGTGGGGCTGTGTTTCTGTCCCAAGTTGAATGATCTGTAATGAACTTGCACCAGGAATAAAGTAGAATTCTAAGGAATAATCATCAATATAAAATCTTAGTAATGTTCATATTATAGCACTAATAAGATCATTATTCTAGAATTTTTAAAATTCTCAGAAAAATACTTTGTTTTTTAACCAATGTAGACATGGTAAATTTTGCAGTGACAAACAGGTAAGACAGGTTTATCTTAAAGTTTGTGTGTAGTGGAGGGGCTATGAGTCAGGTCTCAGGTAGCTGCAGACTGCCCTTGTGCTTGCTGAGTCTGAACTCCTGAGACTGTTGCCTCCAGCGCCCCAGTGCCAGTACTGTACGCAGGCACCACCATGCCTGACTTTTACATTTTATTTGTGGTTCTCTGCTAATTTGTAGAACTGTCTCCTTAGTGCACTATCAGTAATTCCAATTATTATTTGTAAAAGCAATTGCTTCTGAACTTAAAAATATGTTTTAGACTGAGGACTTTTCAAGCTCAACACATTTTAATGTATAAATATATAAAATTTCTACTCACAGTGAATTAAAGTAACATGAATAACCAGTCAGTTCTTCATTTGACAGGTTTTTCTTCTCTGGCCTCCCATGTTGTTACACTTTCTAGTTTTCCAGTATCTAACTGCCCATGCTTTTTCTTTACCAAAGACATCGCTTTGACAGGACTGTGCTCTAAAAGAGCAGGGAAAGCCCGGTATACGAGATTGTACAGAGGAATTGCTGCCTATGCGGTCCCATTATGCAATGGCCAAGTAATACTCTATTACACTTTAAGACACTGTGCAAAGGGGCTGACGGGCCCTCCTTCCCATTCTAGCCACCATACCCCGGGTACCCACCTTCACACCAACCATCCTGCAAACAAGCTACCAGAGTTAGACATGCTATATTTCGTGCTGTTTCTACACCAAAAATTCATCAGGAATCTCCCTTCTGCCACTTCCAATGAATGAGTATAAACTTGGAGCATATCATTAAATTCTCTCCACAATCTGGATTTGATACAAGTTACCAAAACTATTATGTGCCAATCAACAACAATTTTGTTGTTCTTAAATATCTCCTGCCCTGTTCTGCCTTTACTCTTTTCTTTCAAGACTCTCTGCCAAGGATGGTAGTAGAGTAAATGGTCCCTTAAAGATAACCCTCTTTGTGTTTGGCAAGACCACACATCTCTTTACCTTCCCCACCTGACCCTGGTCAGTTCTCTCTCGGTCATATAGAAACATATCACTTTCGCTAAAGACACCATACAACATCTCTATGTGACGTGGTCGTTTTTTGTGCAAATCTTAGTTTCTTGTTTTGGACTGAGCCCCTGTGAGGGCAGCTGTAGTTTGTACATAGAGTAGTGTTTTGCTCAGCCTCCAGGATAGATTTGTTAAACAGGAAAACAAATACAAGGGAAGAAAAGCAATTACAGGTGTAAGGTTGTCAAATTGGTGAAATAAATAAAACCAAAAGCTGTATGTGTAATTTACACAAACTAATAGATTACTGAAATAATTATCGCTCCCAAAGAATATACTTTTAGAACACACATAGATTAACAGCAAGAATTTGTGACTGTTTTATTTTCTGATATTAACATTGCCAAAGGCAATGTCAGGAATGTGATAGACATTAATAGATATTTGCTGAATTAGCAAATAAATACTTCAGAAGACAGTCCTTCTTAAAGGTAATCTAGTGTCTTGTATACTTTTTCAGTTTTTATTTGACCCTCAGTTTTTTAACTAGATTCTACTGAGTAGATCATTAAGATAACCTCATTTTATTGAATATACTTTAAAACGTCTCTGAGCAGATATTCATAGTATAAACTCCCTATCAGTGTGACTACTGAATATCAAAATACTTCATTAAGAAGGGAGAATATTGAACTTTCTTGAAAAGATAATATGGCTTTTTATTTTCAGACGAAGAAGTTAGTGTGCATATATTGAGATTGTAAAAATATTTAAGCACACGTCAAGGTTTAGCCTTGGTGTGTGTGTGTGTGTGTGTGTGAGAGAGAGAGAGAGAGAGAGAGAGAGAGAGAGAGAGAGAGAGACAGAGAGACAGAGAGACAGAGAGACAGAGAGAGAAAGAGAGAGAGAGAGACAGAGAGAGAGAGAGCTATTGCTTAGGTTCAGTAGGGCTGAGAAAGTTGTGGAGAGTGAAGAGTCCATTAGGTAATGACTAGCATTGCCAGAGCTGATGGCATCACTTCTGACCCACTGTTCACAGCTCTTAGTTATAGCAGCCCTATAATCATAGGCTTAGCCTTAAACAGCACTTTCAGCCATGAGCAGAAAGAAGATACCAGAAGCCGAGGCAAAGCTGAGGGTCAGTCCACCCTCCCTCTTCCTTCTTGAGAAAACTTTTTCAGAATCAGAAACTGCAAAGGTCACATCCCAGATAATGCCACTGAGATCCACAGCAATTCAGAAAGCAATGGTGAAAACTGTAATCAAGTTCTAATACCTAAGTGGCCCATTGCCTGATGCACTGACGACAACACAGAAACCCCTAATTGAGAAGTCAGCATGTTGTTAAGGACAGATATAATGGCAGCATGGTTACAAAGTCAAGCCAAGCAAAGCGCTGGGTTCTAAAAAACTCTCTGTTGTTTGTTTCCTTCTGATGAGAATGGGCTATGGCATAGCAAGGTTAATGAAGTATGTGTGTGTGTGAGAGAGAGACAGAGACAGAGATAGAGAGACAGAGAGGAAGGACAGAAGGAGGGAGACAGAGAGAGGGAAGAAACAATGGGAGAGGTGGGAGAGAGATTCAACTCAGAAAAACCTTCTGGTAAGTGTTTACTTTTCACCAAAGGGTCCTTGGTGAAGCAACCCATGCCTACCACAACCAAATAGCATTAATAATTAAGATCATCATGTTCTTGATATTAGCCCTCTGTCAGATGTAGGGACAGTGAAGATTCTTTCCAGTCTGTAGCCTGTTGTTTTGTTCTTTTCCTCAGAACAAAACAACAGGCTACAGACTGTGAAAAGGATCTTCACCAACCCTATATCTGACAGAGGGCTAATATCTAGAATATATGAAGAACTAAAGAAGTTACAAAGCAACAAATCAAGTAATCCAATTAAAAATGGAGTACAGAACTAAACAGAGTATACTCTGTAGAGGAATATCAAACGGCAGAGAAACAAAGAAATGCTCAAAATCCTTAGTCATCAGGGAAATGTAAAGCAAAACAACCCTGAGTTTTCACCTTACACCCACCAGAATGGCTAAGGTCAAAACTCAAGTGACAATGCATGCTGGAGAGGATGTAGAGAAAGGGGAACCCTCCTCCATTGCTGGTGAGACTGTAAACTTGTAAAACTACTTTGGAAATCAATCTGGCACTTTCTCAGACAATTAGGAATAATGCTTCCTCAAGATCCAGCTATACCACTCCTAGGCATATATCCAAAAGATGCTCAAGTACACAACAAGGACATTTGCTCAACCATGTTTACAGCAGCTTTATCTGTAATAGCTAGAACCTGGAAACAACCTAGATGTCCCTCAGTGGAGGGATAGATACAGAAATTGTGGTACATTTACACAACGGATTACTACTCAGCCATTAATAACAAGGAAATCATGAAAATTGCAGGCAAATGGTGAGAACTGGAAAAGATCATCTTGAGTGAGGTATCCCAGGAGCAGAAAGACACACATGGAATATACTCACTTATAAGTGGATATTAGACATATAATATAGGATAATCATACTAAAATCTGTACACTTAAAGAAGCTAAGCAAGGAGGAGGACCCTGGGTAAGATGATCAATCCTCACTCAGAATGACAAATGGGATGGACATTTGAAGAAGGAGAAAACAGGAAACAGGACAGGAGCCTACCACAGAGGCCCTCTGAAAGACTCTATCCAGCAGTGTATCAAAGCAGATGCTGAGACTCATAACCAAACTTTGGGCAGAGTGCAGGAAATCTTAGGAAAGGATGAGGAGATAGTAAGACCTAGAAAGGACAGGAGTTCCACAAGGAGAGTAACAGATCCAAAAAATCTGGGCTCAGGGGTCTTTTCTGAAACTGATACTCCAACCAAGGACCATTCATGGAGATAACCTAGGAACCCTGCCCAGCAAGCCTATACCCAACATTAAACTATGTAGCCCACGGCAGCTCAATATTCAAGTGGGTGACATGAACTCAGTGGCAGGCTCTTTGATCACCTCCCCGTGAGGCTGGGGGGAGTAGCTTTACCAGGCCACAGAGGAAGACAATGCAGCCAGCCCTGATGGGGTTAAGATAGGCTAAGGTCAGATGGAAGGGGAGGAGGTCCTCCCCTCTCAGTGGACTAGGGGAGGTGCATAGGAGGAAGAGAGAGAGTGTGGGGTGGGATGAGAAGGACATGGATGGGGCCACAGCTGGGATACAAAGTGTATACATTGTAATAAATAAATAAATCAAATAATTAAGATCTATTTTCACAGCCCTCAACTCCTTTGGGTGGTGGGCTCACTCAGGGCACACATATGCCCCAATCTCCTCTGGAACCCATAATACCTGCCATCTAGTGGGTGACTCATCTTTCAAAAGGAGTAACAACATCTTTTTAGCCAGCTGGTGCTGGGCTGAAATCTTGACTCCATGTATGGAGGCCAATCGGTTGGCATGATGACTGGGGAATTCATCTCTGTATTTTCCTTCCTGTATGGGGTTACCCTTGGCTCTGACTGCTGCAATGTGTGTGTGTGTGTGTGTGTGTGTGTGTGTGTGTGTGATGCATATATCAAACAGCTTATATTCTCGAGGCTTTGGTTTTCTCAAGTATTGAATGGTAATTAAAATACCCATCCACAAAGGACCAATATGAAGACGAAATGAGATAATACAGATAAATCTGATGTCATTAGTGCTAGGTAAACTGATGGCCCCTATTATTAAATTGAGCACCTTAACATTACCTCCTGCTACATGTATAACATGTATTAGGTATTGGGCAAAAGTAGCTCAAAAAATAATACATACTAGCCTTTTCAAGCACATCCTAAGAAAGATCTAGAAATATAAAGACAATCTGTACTTTACCAAATATTTACATGTGAGCAAGCGTCTTTTCTGAATCCTTTCTTGCCACATCATATAGCTTCACTAATTACCATTTTACGAATAAAAATAGGAGAGTAATTCAGCTGCTGTGTCTTCCTTATATTTAGAAAACAAGTATAATTACCCTGAGAAAATGAGATACCTTATTTGTCAAGTCAGGACTTTAAAGAAAATTACTATGTGTTCATACAAGAGTTTTCTATATTGCTTTTGTTAAAGTTTCAAGTGCCTAAGAAATGATGAACTATAAAAGGCTTTTCCTTTATTTAGATCTGAAAAAAAATTATATTAAAGACAACTTCCCTCTGAACATCTTAATGTAAGAATTTGTGAAATGTCAGTTTGCCATTTGCCAAACTTCTAAAAATAGGTGCTAAATTTAAACGTTTACTAGTCATCATTGACTAGTGAATTAAAAAAAAAAAAACCCTCTTATTTATAGTGGCCGCATGCTGTGTCAGGGGCCACTATTCACCTGAATAGTATTCCAGGGTCCACTCTTTCTAAAACCCATCAGATGATGTCAAGATGCTGTTGATCTCGGGGACCTGGGTAGCTTGGAGCCTCCAAAGAGGGTTCTGGAGATTCAGCTACTCCTCTTACTAACTCCAACCAATGTCAGGACTAGAAGCTTTGCTTCCTAGAACAGGTCTTATGGGGAGCACAGCCTGTGGGTCACCCTAACCCCATTTCTACTCACTTTGTAGAAAGAACTGCAGGAAGCAGTGGAAAGTGAGGGAATTCTAGATGAAAGTGGAGAGGGAAGCAGGGGCCTGTAGGTGGGTGGCTCAGCTCAGAACCGTCTCCAGTGCCCCTCTCCCAACGCACAGATACAGAACAGATTGTTTTCACCCATTTCACATTTACACTAATTTCCCAATTAACGGCTAGTGTTACAAATAACATAGGGTCTATATTAAGGATAACATTACAAAATTAAAACAAAAGTATAAACAGGTTGGATTTCAAATCAGAGTTTCAGGTGACTTGAGAGGCACCTGCTCGGCAGAGACTGTGAGCTCAACAGGAGGTGCTGGCAGGAAAACTGTGAGGCAGTGAGTGACACCACAGGTCAGGCGAGCTCATTTGAATACTCATTTATCTACAGCTCTAATTGCAAGTCTTTTCGGGAAGAAATTTAGCACAAAACCTGGGATGCTTTCTTATTTTTCTTTTGGTTTTATCTGTCCATAAACAAACACACATACATTTGAATGTGGAGAAAAGAAAGCTTAAATTCTGTAGCAGCTTTTGTGAAAATAATGGAAACTTTTATAAAAACAGCTTTAAACACCCTGTTTGCCAAGTCCAACAGTACGCCAATTCTGTGAAAGCTGCTACAGGTTTCGTGCTGTAGAACCTGGACGGTTCTGACAGTCAGCAGAGATGATTATAACAGAAGAATAATTATAACTATAATTAAAGCTCCATCAGCCACGCCTTGAAATTACAGCAAGGCCTCTGCATTAAAAACCCACCCCAAGTGTGAAAGGCGTCGGTTCACGATCGCTCTTACCATGCCCAATCCCAATCACGGTGTTAGGTAGTGTGCAAAGCCCTCTTCCTTCATCTCTAATATTAAAGACTCTAGTTATTTTGGGGGTTGGGATACAAAGTCAAAATCCCGACCCTTTATCTTAGTCTGTCCATTTTCTGTGTGGTATAAAAAGGTTAATGGACAATAGCAAGATTAGCTATAGCTAAGATTTGCTTATCTATTATTTGGGGTGTGTGTGTGTGTGTGTGTGTGTGTGTATTCACGTGTGTGTACCAGGATGCTGGTGGCTTCCTCAATCAACCTTTCTCTGCTTTAATTTTTTTAGATAGGGTCTTTCACTAAGTACAAAGCTCGCCAAACGGTGAGATGGGTTCCCCAGTGACCGCCGAGGTTTGCCTGCTCTGTCCCCGTATCATGGACACTCTGGGATTACAGATGTGTGCACCGCGCCCTAGGCAGATACTGGGGGTGGAAACCAGGATTCTCAGGCTTGTGTAGCCAGCATGCTGATGACTGAGCTGTCTTCCCGGGGCTGTAGCTGATTTATTTACTTTTATTTTTTTGTTTTTAAATAAAACAATATTTTGTCCTTCCTTCTGAGTTTCATACAATGTATCTTATCACATTCTTCAACACTCCCAACTGTTCCCAGATGGCCCCCTCTCCCCACCTCTGCCAGCTGCCCACCAATATCTCCTTTTTTTCTCTTGTGTAGAGATGACCCTGCAGCGCACAGCTGTGCATGCCCCTCACTTCCCATCTCCCCACGCCCTCTTCTGAGAGCCTTAGTTGTGGGAGTGTGCTCTAAGTGTATTATTTGGAAATGGACCTTTTTTCAGTGACTTTCAATTACTTGCAAAAAACAAACACCATGAAAGACAGCAGAGTTTTTAGTATTTCATTGACAATTCCAATAATGCAAACACGTTTTTAGGTGAAGAAAATAAGAAGGATCACTGTTCTAGTGAAGGATTGTCTCTTGGAAGTTGGTGGCAGGGATGAAACAAGCGAACATCGCTTGGAATAATCAGCAGTGTTGACAAAGGTCTCAGAAAGCGGTTCTGGTATACCCATCACTGATGCAAAGAGTCTTGGAACTAAGAATTGCTCAGGCACAGTCTCATTTTACTTCTACCATTTTACAGACTGAAAGCAAAACAAGTGAACAAAACATCATCCTATGTCAACGATAAGTCCAGGTCAAGAAGCAAAGAGCAGCTTGGATTGTACCGTCCAGTTTGAAGTATCGGTAGCCAGCTACTAACAACTATTGTTATAGGGACAGTTGAATCTTAAATAATTATCTTCAAATTAGTTCATTTTTATTATGCTTTAATAATTATGTCATTCGCCTGGGCTGTGATGGTGCACGCTTCTAATCTCAGCCCTCGGGAGGCAGAGGCAGGTGGGTTTTTGTGAGTTCCAGGCCAGCCTAGTCTATAGAGTGAGTTCCAAGCCAGGGCTACACAGACAAACCCTGTCTGAAAAACTAAAAAATAAATTAAAACAAAAAAAATAATTATTGCTATTCTGCATGAATTTTAGAAAACTTCTTGAAACGTGGCCAGCCCGACAACTGGGAACCTAGCTGCACACATGATCATCTGAGGACTCACTGTGCAGCAACTCTAATCACTGCAAATGATTCCAGCTGCCTTGAAATGCACCTGGGGTCTCCAGGCCTCTTCCAGGACATGCATTCCTCATCTAGTTATTCTTTCCTTGTTGATTTTGAAAAGGTGAGGAATCAAACCCAGGGCTTGTGCAGGCTAGGCAGGCGATTTTCCCCAGTGCTGTTCTTTAAAAAGGAGGTGTATATGGTCAAAATCCAGCGTGTACGTGTGTGAAAATGTCATTTTTGTGTAATTCTGACATGCCAATTGTAACATAAACACTAGCGATGGCAGTGCAGCAGTGCAAAGGGAGCCACGTGCGGCTTCTCCTTGTGCTCCAAACTTCAGCTTTATTTTGTTTCCTTAGTGCCGGGAATTTAAACGTGCAAGCACAAAATCAGTGTAACTGAAAAGCATCGCTTGTATTTTCTTGTCTGGTGATAATATTATTTAATATTTTATTGCTATCAGAAGTTAAAGTTTCAGCATACATCTTATCACCTACGACATCTTTCTTTGCACTTTCATTATTAACTTCACTCTCTGACTGGTGATGACAATAATTTTTTCCGTGCGTGGTGGCAGCTGTTGGGACTCACTGGCTTCAGGTGTGAAACGTGCCGTGTATGGCGCTGACTTACAGATTCGTCGTGCCTCTTCCTGATGTCAGTAGTTTCCACTTAGACAGTGTGGCTAAGATAAGAATGCAGGCATAGGATGGCAGGTAGAATTGCTGATCTCTTCAAGTTACAGTCAGCTCAGAGGAAGCCAAGATTTCAAATGCCTGCAATTTGGTGGCAATGCTTATTTGTGTGGGACATAAATGTTCTTCATTTGGGAGAAGAAAAAGGAAACAAAGCAAAGATTCAGTCTTACACAGCAAGGCGGTGCATGCAGACACTTTCAGCAGGTCGATACAGCACTACTGAGATTCACAAGCAATAAATTGTTAAGGCGACTTTCACTCTTTAATTTGGTGTTTCTAATGTGAATTTTTACACTTAAACTCTAAGGCTGAAGGCAGAGATATGGTGCTAATAATAATTACACAAGTTAAAGAACGTTGGAGAGCTTATTCTAAAAGAAATAATTCATTTCTTAATGTAGTATAATAAGGAACAGGATGTTAGCATTTATGAATTCCCTTATTAGAACCAGTTAATATTTCATACAGGTTGTTTTAAAAAATTAGTAAATATGTATATGTTTCTTATCTAGAAAATGAAGATATATATCTAAAATAAGATCATTTAAATTATTTTCAGAATGGCCAGCTGCTCAAATACAAAAATTATTTCATCATTATGTGAATTATTTAATTCACATATACAAATTCTCTTGAATCTTTGTAAAATATTGCAAAGGGATAATCATATTACTAAAATTTAAGTAACAGAATTAGCATATTAAAATAGTACACATATCTCCCATAAGATATTTCAGCTGGCTTGAACATATTGGGAGCTACTGAATGTGATAGTTGGTTAATTAACCTGACACAACCTAGGTACCTGAGAAGAATCTCGGTGTGAGACCGTCTACACTGGGTTAACCTGTAGGGACATCTGTGAGAAATTATCTGAATTAGGTAAATTAACGTGGGGAAGACTCCATTTACTATGGGCTGCCTCATTTCCTGTTCTGAACTGTCTAAATAGTGGAAAAAGTCAACTGAATGCAGGCAAGCAAGTGAAACACACACATTTATTCTCTCTTTGTGGGTGATGATGGATCTGCCCAGGTCCTTAAGCTTGGGCCCTTGACTTTTTCCCATGAAGGATTGTCACCTGGAACTTTGACTGAAATAAACCCTCCCATAATTGCTATATTAAGGTTGTATAATCTCTGCTTCCCTTTGCAAATATTAAAATCATTGTCTGCAACAAGAAAACATTAATACTTTATTAATTATGATTAGCTATCCATAAAATCTTTGTAGTTCTTAAAGGAGCAGCATCTGTGTGCATTTGCCAGTGTAAGGGATGAAGCCTGAAGGTTATGGCTAAATGAGCTATGGCCATTTATTTTACAAAATCTTTGGGTTTGCCATGTGTTGCTTTAGGTAAGTAAGAAGACTTCAGGTAGAGGAGCATCTTTCTGTTGGAGGCGGGCAACAACTGGCTCATCTTCAACACAGCTAAGGAAGAATTCAGGGATAAACTCAGGAGCGCTGCTTACACTGGCGGCTCATGTCCTGCCTCTGTGGAGTGACGAGAGCTTGGCTGGCCACTGTGGACGGGCTTTACAGACTAATGGTAAATATTCAGGAAACATAGCTAATAGTGAATTGTTACCTTTTCCCCCTGACTCTGTCATTGATGTTTCTGTATAAATATGTTCTAGTCTGAGCCACTCATCAGAAATTTGAGAATCAAAGCTACTTCCTAATAAACTTCTGGTATGCACCAGGAAGAAAATTTTCATTTAGAAAGAAAAATGTATAAACTCTATGTGGATAATTAATGGCAACTGTGCTTATGGTGATTTATTGCTAGTCCTTAATTTAGTGTCAAGAAACATTTACTATTTTTTTCCAACAAAAGTATCTTGCTTGATTAAATAGAAAGGAATGAGCATAAAAGTATGAAGAAGCTTCGAAACTGATACATATTATATGTATATTTAATATAGTCATATGTCTAAACTTCTTATTTACGGAAATAACTACACTGTTGCCCTGTTCCACCACAGACTTCTCCTAGCATCATGCTCTGTGGCTTTTGCCCGGACAAGCTTAAAGTTCAGTCAAGAAGACAGGACCTGTACATGCATGCTGTAACAGAAAGCATTATGAAACAGAGCAGAACTGTGGAGCTATACGCACAAAGCTCTTCTCAATAAGAGAGTGGTTTCTCCTAACGGAAGTTATCAAGATAAATTTCAAGAAAGCAAGGGCCATACAAAGGGTATTTAGCCTAATATATTCAAAATTGAGAAGGAGCTTGGTGAAACAGCCAAATAAAATCAAACATAATGAGAACACATTATGAACAAATTATGCTGATTACATCTAATGGGTTTTTACAAGGAAAGTCTAATATAAAACAGGTTTGGGTTCTGTCTCCCCCTAAAATGAGCACTGAAAGGCACTGGCCTCCTTTTCTATTGTAATTATTAGAACACTTCCTGAACTTTGTAGTGTGAGTGACATTTGGAAGCCATAACTCTGAAAATCGTATGCACAGAATGCATCTGTAACTTACAGCATGAAAGGCGATTGCTCATTTTATCTTATTAGAAGCTCTTCTGGCCTCCACAGCACCGTTCATCTGGCCCCCACTTCAGTTCGAGTCATGTAGATTGGAGTTGACTCTCAATTATACCAAGTCTTTCTCCAAAGATGACAGTCCAAATACAGTAGAGATAAAATACATCAAGGTTTAAAATAGGACCGTTCAGCCCCAGTGCCGTTTCATCATGAAATGATATAATTCATGATGCCTCTGCCTAGCCTAACATATGTTCTATTCACAGCCCGCGTCACTCTTCATTTGTAATTATTTCCTTTTTTTTTTCCCTTTACCCCATCTTGTAATACTTTGCTTGGCTGAAGACAAATACTGAGAGGCAAAGAGTGTTATTATATGATGACCTGTTCCAGGGTGTTAAACCCTGTCAAGGTTTGATTTTAACATGGGGTATCGCTGACAGTACATCAATTCAGGCATCATGTCTGGAATTAGACTATATTAATTATCACTTGAGTGCAATATGCATGAAAACGCTGTTTCATTGACTAAAAGGATCTGACTGAATAAAAATCCATTTCTCAACTGGTTGCTTATGGATAAAGACATTTTTCTCTTTGCCTTCGATTGTTCTTTATTAAAAATGATTTCATATGATTGTATGAATAAATCGTCTTACCAACAACAGGACTGTATAGTTTTCAACAAAGACGATTTAATAGGTTGTCTACTTTTGGCATGGCTCTGGCAATGTATTTGCAGTTAATAGCTTAGGCAGATTATTTATAAACATATTGCCAAAGGTCTTATTTTCAGATCTCATGGAAAAAAAAGATTTTCAAATTGTTGTCTTTTTCACTTAAAGGCCAAGGAAGTTATAATTTACAATTAGTTAGAGGTGATGGGATGGCAAACTGACTACAGCAGCAGATGCAACTGAAGTCAAATCAACATCATCCTTAGCTGTGAAAGGACATTCACAAGAGGCATTTGCATAACTGAGTGTGTGCACAGGTTCTAGGCAGCCAGCTAGGCCACAAAAGAAAGAACATTAAAAAACTAAACTTTGGTTGCTCAGATTCTCTGAAGTTTAACATAAATATCTTTTTTTTCTTTTGCTAAAAACAAAATTTTTCTTCTCTACTTGTATTTTAAAACTCTTCAATATCTCAAATACAATGAAATAACTAACTTTAAATGTAAAATTAAAATCTCTAAGTTTCACTAAAGAGAAAATAAATATAAAATGTCTAACAAGGGCTAGGGAAATAGCTCTTGGGTGAAGCAATTGCTAGCCTGAGTTTGGCTCTCCAGAAGGCTCAGGAAAGCCACAGGCAGGGGTGTCTCAGTCTGTAATTCCAGCATGCCCCTAAGAGGGGTGGGGGTGGGGACAGGAAAGTGTCCTGGAAGCTTGCAAGCAGCTAACAGCTGTGACTAACCTCTCTCCAGCAGAATGAAAGGTGTGGACCCACACGGGGCCCGTCCTTTGACCTCCATGTCATGCCCATCCCCCAACACACACACAGATGCACAAAGGAGAAAAAGTATCGAGGTCTAGAACAATCATAATGAAAAAGAAACAAATTACCTCTCTAAAAATAGACAAGTGTTTCCTGCTCCAACCTCAATGCCTGTTAGAAAACATGATTCTTGAATTTTCTCCAAAATTGGCCCTTTTTAATAAAACATTTGAAATGTCAAGTTTCTAATTTGGAGGGGTAATTTTTAAAATAGGAAGGGTGCATGTTTCATCATGAAGAAGAGTTCAGAGTCACTGTGGTGGTCTCTGTCTCTAATATCAACACTAAGTAGACTTGAGGGAGAAATATTGTGGGTTTCAGGCTAGGCTGGGCTACCTAAAGAGATGCTGTCCCCTAAACAAATAAAGAAATAAAATAATCTTTTAATTAAAAAATAGTTGAAGCTTTATGAAGTGGAATGTTAATATTCACGTTGGAAAACTAAAGAAATCCTCGGGAGTAGACTAATTCATTTCCATTGTCCTTTCCGTCGGAATTCATACTTTCAGTGCCCTTAGTACACAGATTATACAGCTTTGGAGAGGAAGGGGAAAGCCGTGGTAACTTGTCTATGGTGATGGGCCCTTGTGCTCCTATCCAAAGGAGGGAGGCCCTCCCACAGGGCACAGCGCCATGCTCTGCATGCGGAAAAAGGTGCATATACTAGTGTGGGAAGGAGCAAACTGGCCTAGAGGTGCCAGCATCCGCGCAGCCGCTGCAGCCACGGTGCTGCCAAAGTCCACACGTGCTACTTACTGGTTCTAGAAAACATTTTGTTAAAGTAAAAAAAAAAAAACCCCAAACAAAACCAATGCCTGCCCTTCGGAAGTCTGGTCAGGACTGTGGGAGCCTAAGGTGCCGTGAAACCCAACACCGCAGACTGGCAGGGTGGTACTGCTCCGCTCCAGCCTGGTAAGAGGGACTAGCATGCGGACAAGGTCAGCACGGGTCTGACAGGGAGGATCTGTAGGCTGAAGTCTCACTGACTCACAGTTAACTCCCTTGCCTGCTGTTCCCAGAGCCCAGCCGTTAAGCTTCTCTCCTGTCTTTGCCCTCTCCTTGCTGTTTGGAAAGGAATTCTTGGTGAAGAAGTTAGGCTTAATAGTAAATTACTGAATTATTACATTTTGGAGATTTTACGCATTTGGATGTCTTTTATGCATGTACAATGTCTGTGCCCAGTGCTGAGCAGGCCACCAGAGGGCTTCAAATTTCCTCCAACTGCAATTACAGACAGTTGCGAAGAACCATGCCTGTGCTGGGAATCAGCAGGCAGAGCCAGAGCTCTTCAATGCCTTCTATCCAGTCTCATGGGTGAGTAATTGTTAATTCAGAAGTGAAAATACCCAGTTTAGTCCTTGCCATTACAGTCTGAATTCAGAGCGGTGGTTAATGCACAATGGTCCACAAGCTCAAGAGGAAAAGGTGAAAATGTATTTATTTTACTCAGTTGATAATAAAAAACTTATTTCACAAGTCCAAACCCTCAGGAATTAAGACTAATGAATAAATTCCCTATTTACACCCTATACCAAGAGCAAGTTATGTAAACATACCTTAAAATAATGCTAAGTAAAATAAGCATTATTTTATTCCTCTGATAGAAATTCTAACTTAGTTTTATGGAAACAAAATGTCTCAATTATTATTGTTCTAAGATCAAAATATGTTTACGTTTAATAAGTTAAGGGTAAAACCAAATTTTTCACAACAGTATTTTTACAATTTGTCATCAAAATTTTGTCTCTACTCATTTATATTAATAAAGTAATGACAAAAATTTCCCGATTCACGCACATAAGCCCAAAGTTTCGGCATTTACTTCTAAAGCAGTCTTTTTCTCTCCCTCCCAAGCTCCCCTCTCTTTCTTCCATTCACATGCACACCTTTCTTTAGTGCTGTAATAATAAAGCCTATCTCATGGGCTGGTGGTGGAGGCGCCTGTCATGTGACCACGGTGCCATCAGGGCTTCAGAGCCACCGCAGTGTAGGACTGACACGCGACGTTTGTAAAATGTCAGAACCCCACCCCCAGCCTTTACAGTCTATTCCCTAGTAGGCTTTCACCATGTAAAATGAACTGAAGGCAACTGTGTGCTCATTAGCCGAGCCACTTCTGATACTTTGCTGATTGACAATGAACCACTGTGATATCAAAGTGCAGGTGTAAAAAATAATAAGGCAACTGCTTGTGTAACAAAATCGCACTAACTGAGAATGTGTAATAAATATGCAAGAAGGCAGTTTTTTATTCATTGAAAATGTGACAGGGAACATCAAACATAAAACCCAAGAAAGGGTTTTGACATGCCAAACTCAATTAAAATTTGTTTTCATGACTACTGCTGGCAAGACTCGGTGACTGAGTTGCACACGGGAGAGGTGAATGCAAGGACCAGACAGGAGCCGCTGAGAACACCGAGCTTTAGATGGTGTTCAAAACGCCAAACACGGGAAGCCCGGAATCACTCTTCCTTCTTAAAAGATGACAGAGAACTTGTCATAATGAAATTATTATATCTTAGCTATCTCTGGCCTATTGGGAAGAGGTGGGCATTATCACCTCCTTCGCAAACCGTCTTTCACCCCTTCAATAGCCTCAAGAGCTTAACGCTTAAAAAAAAAAATTCCAAAGGAGGAAACAAAATAGTCAATTAAATAAAATTGTGGTAAAGTTTGAATAGCATGCATATTAACTATATGGTCACATGGCTGGTTTTATGCACTAGCTTACAATGCTCACATTTAAAGATAAGAACAAGCAATGTGACATCGTTATTGAAGACGTATTTTCTAGAAAATTAACAATATCATCAATCTCCTAAATCAAATGTACATTTGCATTTTATTGCCTTTTGAAGTTGTCCTGACCAGTAGGTTTGATATGAAAGTATGTAACATAAAAGGAATAGCCATCATACAACGTAAGATCCCGAACCCAGAAGATGACAAATAATTGGGAAAGAATTTGTTTCTTTTTTAAATTCCTCCATCATTTAGAAACTAACAAATTATTTTGTGTAAAAGGTGATTTGAAAAAATTCCGAAAGATTATCAAAAAAAGTTACCATAGTAACACTCTCCTAGTAACAGAGGAAGTGTCCCAGGAGAACTTCTTAAGAATTTGGAATAACTTACCTATAAAGAATGCTAGGAATCCTGTCCAGACAGGCAAGTCTCTTATGGCTTCCATTAGTGTCCTCACCAGACCCTGAGTCTAGCAGAGCAAAGTTACTTACAGAAACTATTTACCTCTTGATATCCTTCGTTGGATCATTTTGAGAAAATTCAGAATCATTAAAGGGAAATTCTCAATACTCCCTACTCATTAACAATAGTGATACCAATCATTAAGGCTGAATACTGTAGCCACCAGTCATTTCCATAATTTGTTCATGTGATTAATTGCCTTAATAATAAGGGAAGAAAGCCTAATAGGAAGAAAAATGGTAGTAAGAGTTCTCAGACTCCATTCTGCATCCACATTTGTATTCAGAGATGATTTCAAATGGCTGTAATGTGACCTCTGTCAAGGTATTCTGAATTCGGTCCTATCTGCACTTACTTTTACAGATGACGGTGACATGTGCTACTCACTCTCTTGTAATACGGATAAGGAGTCTAACACCTCTTGTTGGATCTTAGATGAAATGTCCTCAATTTTTCAGAAGATTTATCCCTTAAGATTCACAGGCCATCTTTCCCTTCTAGTCACAAAGATAAACTGAGTCAGGAGTTGCAGATTTGGAAAGTGAGAACAATCAGCAACATTCTACTTAAAATACTGTGTGCACTGGAAACACTTCCTCTTCCACAGGCCCGACATACAACAGCCATCTCTTGACCCTGTTCCTCACTAGAGCCGTGGCACTATTAAAGAACCGCAGTGAAGACTCTCTTGCTGTTTCTTACATGATGTCTCTGCAACTGATATGATTTTTAAATTCGTATTTCAAAATGGCTGTTTGTCTGGCCACTGTGCTACAACACCAGAGGGCTGAAGAGGAGAGTCTTTACTATGAATGGCAAGACCTGCTGTGACTAGGTTCTTTTTTGCTAATTGTCTGTCTATCTATCTATCTATCTATCTATCTATCTATCTATCTATCTACCTACCTACCTACCTATCAGCTATTTTGTTTTTATAAGGTCTCACTACATAGTTCTGGCTGGCCTGGAACCTGATATGTAGACCAAGCTGGCATTCAACTCACAGAGATTTTGTTGCTTCGGCCTCTCAAGTGCTGGAAGTAAAGGTGTATGCCACAGTACATCAGGCTCTGGAATTTGGTTCTAACCTGCTTTCCAGCTCTATTTGATACTTCCACCAAGTGGTCTTCTAGTGGTGGTCTTCTTCTAGAGTAACAAGAGCATTTCCAGTATTTAAACCTTTTCCATCATTTGCTCTGTGCTGAGAACCACCCCTGTAAATCTTCACTCATTTGGATGAAGCTTCGAACTCCCCAAATTCCAGGTCCATTTCAGTTTTCAATTTAAACGATAGTTACCCCAGCACAGATGGATAAAGTCTGGTTTCTAGAATCTGGAGTTATGCTGAGTCCTGGCTGGTTTAGGACTTACAATGGCTACATCATATTTTCCTCATTTTTTTCTGTCCAGGATGGTATATTAGTATTTTTGCTATTATGACAGTGCTGTGCAGTGTACAAAGAAAAATGACTTGCTTAGCCCATAATTTGGACATCAAAGAGCATGGAACCTTTTTACACTCAGCTCTCATAATGGTCCCCTTGGCCATGGTGGTGGTATGATGAATAGCATTGTTACAGAAATGTGTATGTAAGAGCAAGCAAATGGAGAGGTGGGAAGCCAGAGATTGGGAAAGGACCAGAAATGTTCTCTGTAATAACTCTTTCTTGCAGAAACTAACTGCAGACCCACAGGAAAGAAGTTAATTGTCTCCAAGGGCAACAACCTCAGGAACCCAGGTACCATGCAGTAAGTTCCCCCTTTAAACTGTCTACCACCTCCTGCATTGCCATCCTAAACATGGAGGAGGGAGCCTCTAACATAAGAACCACTGATGGACAAACACGTACAACGTCTAAACAGTGGTCGACGGTAATACAGGAAGCAGAATCAGTCCTCTCCATTAAAAAAAAATACCATTAAATTCTTTCCTATTGTGCTTGTTGGCAATCCAACTTTTAGGGAATACTTACTGATTAGATTCTAGAGGTTCTTCTTCAGTGTCTAAGAATGAAATTACTGTTAAATATACCACAAGTACTATAGGAAATTATTTGGGAGTGTGTGAATGGAGATTTTAACGGATTTTTATGTAGTAAATCTTCCAGTATCACTTAGCTCAGATACTTCCAGACATTGTTAATGGGAAAAAGAAGTAAAATTCAACAAATACTCAGCAAGAGTCTCTGCTGGAGGCAAGACCTCTGACATTGCAAGGTCAATGTCAGAACTTCTAGTCTTTCTAGAACTTAATGCTCAATAGCTATCACACATGGAGACTTATCTCTAACCTAGAGTAAAATCAAATCAGAATGTAAAAGTTTTGGTGGGAAGAGTATTAGATGTAGCCTGTCTATCAGTGAGATTTGAATTTAGCATTTGTTTAAAAGAGCAAACAGCCACAGGACTAAAGTGAACATAAATTGTAGATTTCTGAATTAAATGGAATTTATTTTGTTGTTGTTGATGATAATGATATTTAAAGCATAATAGTGCATGGACTAATGTACGTGAATAGAAACATAAACATTCTCTAGAAATGATATATGAATTCTAAATAAGAATTCAAAGTTCTCCATCAGTACAAAGTCCCAATTTATTTCTAATATCAGAGATCAGACCTCTACTCTTGCCTGATGCGTCTAAAACAAAAAGGGGGAACTGTAGAGAGCTGCGGAATGCTATGCCTTAAAGATGGAGCTGGTTTCCGCCTTCCACCTTCCCGATGGTGAGTGCTCTCTGTCACGAACAATTCCACATTTGGCTAAGGCTGAGGATCTGGCTTGCTTCCATGTATGTGGACCTATCTGCATTGCCCACGTGGCACGCCTGGGTTGGCTACCCAGAGGCTATTTAAGCTGTGGGCTGGCTTTCCCCAGGGTCAGATGATTGTTCAAGGATCCTGAATAAACTGCATTGAAAAAAAAAAAAAGAATTCAAAGTTCTCAGTTGGATGTAAAGAATGCTTGTGTTTTAGTGTGAGATTTTAAAAATTATTTTATTTGTTCATTCTCACTAAAAAAAAAAAAGTATTACTGCCTACATTCATTCATTCCTTTACTTACTCCTCCTACAAACTAGCTCTGAAATCTATTCTGTAGCTCTAGCTGAAGAAGTCTTTCAGACATTGTTCCTTTTGGTAGAAAGAGACTGAATGAAAATCTTCTATTCAGGTTCTTTTTGTACATCCAGGGGGAAACATTTTGCCACAGACCACACTGAAATCATAGTTAAAGGAACATACACTACCTTGCCAGCTCTGCACTTGGCGCTTGAAAGTGGCTCTGTCTGTCTCCAGTCAGAGCTCCCAGCTTTCACTGCTCTCATCTCAGGCTATCATTCATATGCAGTCTCTAATCCCCACTGTATTCTGGCTTGCTTGGTGGTATAGACATGATACTCTCTATTATAGCATCTTTGGAAATTATCACTGTATTTTTATCTAAGAATTTAATAAATAGTTAATTTGCTGAAGATTTTTAAAATTTATTTTGAGACAGAGTTGCATGTGTCTCAGGTTAGCTCTGAATTTACTGTGTAGCCCAGGATGCCTTGCACACTTGTCTCCTGGGTGTTGGGGTTAGAGGTGTGCAGCACAGCAGTGCTGAGGATCAGCCCCAATGCTGTCTGCATGGTAGGCGCACACTCTCCCACCTGAGGTACGTTCTTGGCCCCAAGATGCAGAAACTCTTAGTTGGAGTCGTGCTAAGAGATCTGGTGATGATGGTGGGGGCATGCATACGGTAAAGTTCATCTTAGATAAGTTTCATCTTAGCAGAGGAAATGAAACACTCTCTAATAATTCGAGTCTGAAGACCAGGATCATGGAAGTGACAGCGAGGAGGAGCTCAGGAGTCAGGGTAAGGAGAAGAGAGGTTACTTCCAGCTGCTCAAGGTTTAGTGTCCTTTAGTGCACTGAAGATTCCAGGATAAAAAGACAGCCCTTGCTGCAACTGGCTACGTACTGGCTGTTAACAGTGAAAAGCACAGTTCTGGTAAAAACGTAAAAAAATGGACAGGCTAAGTCTAAAATGAGTGATAAACTCAGTGTTGAAACTGTTCAGAGACGAGAGATGTGCTCGAGGGCAGGAATGACTGAGAAAGGCTTTCGGGGGTGCTGAGTCTCCAATAGGTCAGAATGACAAATCGGAAATAAGAGATTCAGGCCGAACAGCAGCACCGTCTCAGAAGGAAGGGGAGAGCCAAGCTTTATGGCTGCCTTTCTTTGTACACGCTGACCATCCAGACCTTTTGGCAGAACACATTGATTCTCTCCGACGAACCCTAAACAGAAATGACTAGGACAGTAGATGGGGCCTCCCGCTCTAAACAGCACAGAACGCTGCGTTGCTTTGTTAGTGGACAAATATCTCCAGATCCCTTCATGCTTCCGTGTAAGCGACGAGGTGATGGTGTGCCCTCCACTCCTTTCACTTCGTCACCTCACACGAATCTTCAAGGTTATCTTCCCACATTTTATCTCATGTCTGCCCTATGGCCATTTTGTGATGATAACAGTTACATCTTGATAAGCTTTGGTGAAATTGGGCATATGTATTTTAATATATTTAAAGGTGTGAGAAAGAAAATTGGCTGTGTATAATAAGTTAATGTGCATTACAAAAATTCATGTTTTTCTTATTCAGACCTCCAGAAAGACACCTAAAATGCTCCTTTACTTTGTGCTATTTATTATTCTTTTTCTGTTTGATGATGAAAAGCACCTGAAACTTTGCCCCCACTTTTTGTTGTTTCTTCTATTTCTTTTTTATAGTGCCAGATGACAAATGTCCCATTTTCCCATTCTTCTTGCCAAAATGCAATCACAGCCTATCTTTGCCCTTAGTTTAAATTGCTTCAGGATGCAGACAAGTGCACCACCCTCAGTTTATGCTTCCCTGTGGACTTAGATGCACAAGCCAGGGTTTCATCAATCTGTATATGTGAGTACACACATGCTTTGTTAACAAGTAGATTTTAGAAAATTGTGATCCTAGTAATATCACATTATTATATTTTGTTTGCAGTGGACATTAGAACACAGAACTAATGTGGCACGAAAAAAGCACAGTAGAACATAGTCAACTATTTAGCACACTATGATAAAGCATGTGAAAAAATTATTGCAGAAGTAATCTAGCTAGGTCATAAGTACTCACTAGAGCTGTATCCAAGAATGAGGCAGTAAACACAGGCCTGACCAATTACTGAATGAGCAACATGTACAATGTTCCTAGAATCTTGCTGTGACAATTTGAAAGAAACTTGAAAATCCATATGTCATATAAAATAAAAGCTCTGAGGTTCACGTTGAAAAACTTGCTGTTGGCTTATTTAATCAGACAATCATAATGTTTCTTAATTGCACTTAACATGACTGTCTATACATGGAAGACACATACTATCCATATATTTATATCAGAATATCTTGAAAACTGTAGTGTGCATTGCAGATATGCAAGACCCACTTTTGTTTGCGAAATCGTAGAGAACTTGTAAGTAGCAAGGGTGACCTCCAGTGTGCGAGTCGGTTATGCCAGTGAAATGCTCCAGTCACAGAGGCTGCTCTGACCTCTTCTGGGTCGGTGAGAGTTGCTAACAACAAGAGGAAAGGAAATTTTCTGTGTCGGAATGAGTTTGTAAGCTCAAAGCAATTACTACGTCTTGGTTTTGCTTTATTCCATTTGTTAGTTTTCCTTAGTTTTGAAGCTTATGGTATTGCTTACAACCAAACCTTAAAAGACCAGGGGAATTAAACTGGTGACTAATCAAAGCTAGCAAGCTGCTTCCCTTCTGCGTGATCTGGTTGGGATTTGAATTTTTTTCAAAGCTCTGAAGAATAAGCTGAATTTATACTATTTGAAATGAAAATTCCAGAGTAAAGTTCTTTAAATGTCTCATAGTAATATGAAACAGTAGAATAACTCGACGGAATTCCTATGCACAATGACAGACCCACAAAAGGGCTAATAACCACTAAAACTGAACTGAAGTGCTTCAGGACTCTTCAAGATCAAGAGCTTTCAATGTACATTAACTTTTTATAAAAAGCTAATGGCTTGCAATATTAAATAATGCAATTTCTATTTGTCTCTGAACCTGACACTACAACTATGCCATGGAAAGAGAAAGCATGACGTTTTCTTTACAAAGCCAGCCCAACATCATTCACTTCATCTTTTAGATTTCAGGTAACAGAAGTTACCTTTCACCACCAGAGAATTTTTCTTTGCAGATTAAAAAAAAAAAAAAAAAAAACAGACCACTCGAGCCTTTCAGAAGAATGAATTTTCCTTCAAAGATTTCGTTAGTACAGACCCCGAGCTGTGCCTTAGCTAACCAGACCAGACAAAAGGTCTAATTAGATGGGTGCCCACCAGCACTGAGGGTGCCCCTCAGACTCAGTATCACTCTCTCCATCAGAAGCATCTGCTTTCAAATGTCTATGCTGCGGGTGTTAAAAAGTTCACTCCAGGCTGGCCCTTGACATGAAAGGTATAAGGCTTAGAATAGAATGAATTGCTTTTTATCAATACTCAGAAAAATCATGGATTTTAAGTTCCTAAACAGGAAAAAAAAAAAATACAAATAACTATGTGATCTAGCTTGCTTACATGATTTCTAATGTAATTTTCTATATATATCTCCATAAAATGCTTATTGATAATAGCATAAAATTAATGCATCATTTAAAATTCACACTGGTGATAATATGTTCCATGTGTAATAAATTATAAATTATGAAATTCCCAAGAATGTTCTAATCTATTAAGTGATAATCATTCCTCTGGACTTGTTATGATTTATCATGACAAGAGTCTATGTACTACCTGCTAAGAAACGCCTGAACATACCCTGACATGATGGGCCCTAACGGCTCCAAAGGAACCATTATTGTCTATTGTGTCAATATTTTGCGTGCTAAACAGGATCCACGGAAGACTTCTAAACTAGGTCTTTGCACATCACATCATAATGAGGCCTTGGTATGTTTTATCAATGATATAGTAGTACTAAAGTCATGCTCTTGATTTTATAAATGACAGTTATGAAATTTTTATCAATGATTTATTCAGTATACTCCTTGAGTACTCACAGAAGATAACATTCTTTTAATATCATTTCAATTGTTTCATTTAAATTTGTTATTTTTGAATGCCATATTAAATGTTCAAATTAAAACCACAAAAAGATTTGAAGCAAATTAAATTTACCTTATCACATTATTTTTAATATAATACTTTCTTTTTCAAATCAATTAGAGTTTCTAGTGTCTCCCAAAGATAACTTTATAAACAAAGAAGATACCTTTTGCGTTCTTTTATAAAGAATACGAATCAAAAATTTAAGAAGGGTTTCACCTTAATCCATACCAATCAATACATACAGATACTAGCAGAGACTCAACATTTTAAAAACGTACAAATACTTATTACATTTTATATATTTCTAGCTAAATAAAAAATTAAAGACAAACATCAGATTTTGTGCTCATTTCAAGTAATATAATATTTGATTATTGCACATTTGAGACCAATGATGTGTTAGAATTATTAGAATTCTTTGTTATTTGAGACATCAATCTTGAGACATTGATTATATCTTTAAATACTATGGCTTATCAGGTGGTACGTAATAATACAAAAGGTACGTAAAAATAACACGTAAACAAGAAATAGCAAGAGAAAGAATTAAATTATAGCCCAAGCTAATTGTGAGAGCTACATTTTACCTTAGAGGAGAGAATAACCTGCTATGAATAAACTGACTTCTCATCCCAGGCATTTGTTAAGAACCTGTCCTGGCAAGATGCCAGCCAGACTCATGTAGCGAGTTGCAGATCAAGAATTAAAAAAAAAAAAGTATCAGATACCATACTTTTTAAAGGAATGCTAGTAAAATGTCTTGTCATGTAATTTTATACAAATGGATTAAGTATCATAGAAAGTAGGTACAGTGCTCTTTTGTGTATTGATTTTTAATCAATACTTTCTCAGATGTGTCAAGCTCTCCAGATTTTTGAGCACAAGAGTATTTTTTGTTTTTAATCTTGGCTCTGTTCTTATGAAACAATGTTTTGGCAAAGTCGGCAATTCCTTAAATGAAGATTTCCCCCCCCTGCCTCTTCCAGGTATCAGGAGACCATTTTAATTCACTCACCAGCTAAACTCTCAACGGGACTGGTGTATCGGTAACATAGGAGCCAATATCCTAGCTATCAGTTTTCATCCAGCAAGGCTGGACCTTTACATTACGGCTGCCCCACATTTATTGTTCTTTCATTGCATCTGTCAGCATTTCCTGACAGCACATTACAGAGCACATGGCTACAAAGTCAGTATCAATCAGTCCACGATCATGCAGATGTAAGTAGCAGGCTATTGATAATGGGCCTTAAATCAGATCATCATGGCTTAAGCATAAGATTCTTAAAAGCCAACGATCCCAGGGGGTCTCCTAGTTGCCTGCACCTGTTAGAAGCCCCAGAAGATGGTTTTCCTACTACGTACCACCTACAGCTGCAAAAGAGGAAGAACTTGGATATAAGCGCAGGCAGATACCCAGAGCAGCACACTGCTCTGTGTAAAATGAAGCATGCGAGCAAAGGCAGCAATTAACACAACTTAAGTGCGCAAGTACCATCGAATATCTGCCTTCCCACTAATGAAGCAGTCTCCCGAGCACTGCATACAGCTCATGCGGATAACAGCAGTTGCATTTTCTTTTTGCAATATCTTACTTCAAAAGCATTTCAACTTGATATGGCTGTTTAATAAGAAAAGTGAAGAGAATTCAGAATTTCGAGGTGTGGTGCGGCAAACTCGAGGCACTATGTTAAAGACAAAGGCATCTAATTTCTCTCTGACATAAATAATAAAACAAAACAGGAGATGCATGCAAATTTAGTAACATAAAATTAAAGGTGATAAACAGAATGGAGGCTGGCTTCTTGTTTAGTATTCCTTAGTTATCACCATAATTGCTGCATGTCTATCATCACTAGCAAAAGAAAAAAGTGTCTTTTCTCAGCTGCTCCCTGCTTGTTTTGTTCGCTGTATTCTTGTAAAGTGGGAGAAAATAAGTGTCATTTAATGAATAGTGCTATTCTTTGTCTGACAGCTTCATATCTGTTAGGTGTAGGAGGCCTACTACTTTCTTTCTCTGATAATG
Organism: Meriones unguiculatus; assembly: GCF_030254825.1. NCBI lineage: Eukaryota > Metazoa > Chordata > Mammalia > Rodentia > Muridae > Meriones > Meriones unguiculatus. The sequence continues at coordinate 29,652,189 of NC_083353.1, read as the reverse complement.
TTTTTGACAGTGTGCTAAATTCCTCCCCCAAAAGGCCGGCGTGTATATTCTGCTAAAAGGGGCTTCATCTCTCCTGAATGGGTGCCCTCTTTTAACCCCCTTCAGCTTCTGTTCTTACATTAATTGAGCTGATCAGATTGAGCATATGAATTTGTCTTTGATGTATTCGTATGTTTAGTTGACGTTGCTCTCTCTCTCATTGGCAGCGGACAGAGCTCTCAGACAAATAGGACTGTTACCATGGTAACAGGCAATAGCTAGGGATCTCTTGAAAAATATTTTTATTTCAAAATTCAAACTGGAAAATTCTCACTGGATATGGTTCTCAGTTCTAAACGTGTCATATCTAATGATGAATGCAATTAGGAATCCCACCAGTGTTTTAAATAATAAATTAGCCTAATTTTCTAGGCCTGGCATGATGACATACAAATACTAAAAAGGCGTCTTCTTTTTAAAATCCATAACAAAGGGCTTATTAATGACTTTTGTTCTTCGGATTTCAAATTAAAATTGATGGTAGGCTAATGATAGTGGCTTTGTATCTGCTAAAAACCAAAGGCCTAGAGGTAAACTTTATTTTTTTTTTTTAAAGAAAACACTTCAAGCTGCTGTGATATGTAGTTATTTCATTTTAAAAAAGCAGGTGTAGAAGCCCTTCCATAAATGTTGAATGCTGCAGCAGTTGGTAAATCTCTGTGGGTAAAAATGCCCGTAGCCATGTCTAATTACTGAGATGAGAAAGGGACGGCTGGTGAACATAACTTTTATACACCACCATCTCGGAGTTCCGTGGCATTCAAACCGGACTAAGCTACTGCAATACAAGGGAAATACAAATACTTTAATATGTGATATAAATTAAGATTTTTAACTTAATTTATTCGTGATTATATAATTCCAGTTGTTTTATCACACCATGTCTGGCTTAGAGGACAATCGATGTCTCTATCCCATCAGACAGCTTCAAAGACCTGACATAATGTATCATAACATTTTAAAGGTAATTAAATAGATGCCACCTTGTTTTATTACTTAATCTTTTAGTACTGTATAGTTCTTTAGCATCTGTAACTCGCTGATCTATGGTAAGGTATACTTAACTTTCTCATATTCACTGGTAAAGGCACTTTTTAAAAACTTAGTGATAAAATTGAACAAAGAGATGAGTACTTTGGGTTTCTCCAGAGGAAACTGTTCTTAATTTTTAGGATGTCACCACACATATGAGTGAGGAGGTTAATGTGAATACAAATGGCAGCTTTTGTCTATAATATATGCTTTCTTCTCCTGTAGAGTATGATTTTTACATTGCACACACTAAGAAGTTTGTGTTGAAAATAAAATATTGTAAAAATTTTGAAAAGCTACATATTTTATTATATTCATAAGCAGTTATGAACTTCTAAATTTTTGTTCTTCTAAAACAACTGTTACTCTAGTCTAAGGCATGAATATTACCTGTCTTATTCCAGGTTTTGCTACTAAACCTGAAATTCTTTTTTTAATTAAAAATGAGTATATTTTTCAAAATACACACACGCACATGCACACTCACCACACATACTTTCTCTCTCTCCTCGTCTCTCTAATATGACTCCTCAAAAATAAACAAATGAACTGCAAGGGACTCTTAAGAAGGGAACATTGCTCCCTTTACTATTTCCAACTCACTTCATCAAAGCAACCTGCAGTGAAGACTGTAGATGCCAGTGACCCCAGAGTTCACCAACGGCAACAGCCTCCCAGAGACCAGCTGGCAATTGTGCATATGTCTACAGGTGCAGCTGGGGATGCGCCAAAGGTGTGGTCTGGAAGGTACACTTTCTACTTCCCTTATGGTGGCGTCATTGGCCTCTGAGGTAGGGCAGTGTGACTTCTTCACTTTCTTGAGATGAAAAAAAAAAAGATTTTTAAAACAAGCACATAGTAAAACTACTGCCTTTATAAAGGGAGGCAAATGTTCAATGTCTGTTTAGAGAAGCCATCTTACAGTCAATATTGGCTATACATTCCTCAGACCTCTTTGTAGTAAAAGCCTCACTCTTTGTTGTGTTATAGTTGTGAGATAGGGTCTTACTATGTAGACCAGGCTACCTCATAGCAACTGTAGCTTCAAGGTGTTCATTGTGTTCACACGAATATTTGTATGGGAAGTTGCACATGTGTGTAAGTGTGCATGTGCAAGTGTGTAGAGGCCAGAGGACAACCTTGGATGTCATTCCTCTGGCACCATCAGAGTTGTTTTGGAGACAAGCTCTCTCATGGGCCTGGATCCTTGTGATGAGGCCAAGCTTGCTGGCCAGCAGGCTACCTCGTCTACAGTACTGCATGCACAAACATGTACCACGATGCTCTGCTTAAGCTTGGAAGCCTCCAACCCAGGTCTTCACACTAGTGGCAGACACTTACTCACCGAGCTATCTCTGCAAGCCCACGCACTCAACTATCTTATGATCGTGACAACAAGAGTAGGACAAGGAACAGAGAGAAATGTTTTTCTGCTTCTTACTCCTATGATTGAATTAGATAGCGAGAAATAAGAAAGAACTTCATTTTATCTCTCGGTAGCCATGACTTACAAGGCTGGGTGGGGAGGAAACGAGTTGGGAGGGCTACTCACCCTACTAGAAAAGTCCCAAAATTCCTCGCTTCAAGGGGGTAAGCCACTTCCCAGATGTGAGTATTGAGAAGTGTCTGTACACACAGCTCAGCACAGAACCAGATGGAGAAGGTGGAGAAGAATGGCTTGCTTTGAATTTTGAAAATGTTTGGAAAATACAGAGGAAGTTTCCTTTTGTGCTTCGTACTTCACACATTTCCAAACACTGACTTAGCATGAAGGTACAAATCAGCTCCAGAAGTGTCCAGCAAGCCAAAGTGAAAGCTAAAAGCACTTGGTTTCTGACATCTGCACTATGTCCCACATCTACAGGGACATAACTTGAAGGCAATTTGCCATAGAAATACAAGGCGTTGTGGGGCAGCGGGAAGAGACCTAGACTTGGAGTCAGAATGACAGGGTCAGACATTTCTCACTAGCATCCAGACCTTAAGTGACCTTCCATGGCTGTAACGTCTTAATCTGTAAAATCGGGATCACAATATGAGCCCTGCACATGGTGACTGTGGAGAGAGTGAGAGAACAAACAAGAATGTGCTTCTAATGCATGGTTTGTGCTGGAATGCACATTCTCCGTTTTCAAAATTACCATCAAACACATTGACTTTTCTATGTCAGTGTCATTTCTCCATAAAAACCTTCAAATTATCTTTACCCACCATGCTAATTGAGTTTTATGTCACTCACTCTGGTGTTTCAGTCTTAAATCTGAAATATTCATTTTTAAAAGCACATTGTTTCTTCATGAAGACTTCTTTTAAAAGTTGTTCTTATAAAATATTGAACTTAAAATTTCTATGCAGCACTTTTTTTTTTCCTATGATGAAATACATTTTTGGATATACCAATTTGGAAAAGTTCAGAGAAATTACACAAAGCATTAGTCAAAAGCAAAAGTTACCTATTCTACAATGCAATAAGTTTCAATGAAACAGCAATATAAAATAATTTAGTTTATTAAAAATACCTAGTTAGCTTATTCTAAGAAATTTAAATATATATTCATCATTAGTAATTGTGTCTAGTCTCAGTGATATGTAAACAATTATGATGACTTCTGAATATAAGATTGATACACAGAAACATAGTTATAAATACCCAAAGCAACTTGTTCATTATAAACAGATTATATCCTAGTAAGTCACTAATTAATAACTTGGAATACATTTTATCACTGTAACAACATTAATATGGCATGATGGGTCCAAAGTACTTCAAAAACTACATTTGACTCATAATTTATCAAATTAAATAATAACAAAATAAATAACTCTACATGGATAAGAATTACCCAGAGAAATAGACACATGCCTTTGATAAACCCAGGAACGTGACCCCAAGCTCTTTCCCTGATGGCTGGAAAATTGGATAAGGAGGGGTGAACTCTGAGAGGGCAAATGCAAATTTCTTTACTTGAAGAGGAAAACCCACATACAAAAGAGCAGGAACAGAGAGAAGGAAGGGTGAGTCTTTGTATGTTTTTCTTGCCATCATCATCCTTACCACCACCATCACCACTGCCACCACTGCCACCACCACCATGATCACCACCACCACCACCTGCTTTTTACAAGAAAGTCAACAGTTACTATCAACAATAACATTAACTACAGGAAATACACAGGCTGGGATTTGTGGGAGGTGGCAAAAACTAGATGAACCCAGCCATCTAGGGGACACTGGTGCTCTGGTAGCACAGAAAAGGTTAGAGGCTTGGGAGGCATGCTTCTGAGTTCTCATGGAGATTATGCTGAGTCAGTCATGGACCCAGAGTGATGGGGGAAATACCAGGAGAAGCCAGGAGAAAGGTAAAGTGTGTTTGTGATCAGATGGTGATTCTATGGTTCACACTGCAGAGTCAGCAATACCTGAAGCCAGGGACTAGCTGTGAGCATTGTGATGTTGGCAATGGAAGGAAAAAGACACTCCAGATGCATCCCTGCACTTCATCTCTCCATCAATGCCCGGTTCCCTTGGTTTGCTCTCTAAGCCACTGTGTAGGCTTTCCCTAGCCCTGCTCTGAGCTTCTAGATGTTAAAGTCCCTAAGCCTTAGTATACTAGCCCCAGTTCAAACTCCTACTCTATCGGCTGTCTTGAAACCATATCAAGGGTACGATCTTGAAAAGACCATTCTCATTCCACTGTCATCTCAATCCTCTTCTAGGTTCCTGGTAAGTTCCTAGGTTCCTGAGAGTAAGCCAGGCTTACTCTCGTAGTTACTTAAGCCAAGATCATGAGAAATCCCTGTTTTGCTTATTTCACACCTTTCTCTTCATAATCCCATGAGCTGTGCATTTCATATTAACTCAGCATCTTCAAAAAAGATTAAAAACTGACTAACCAGCTAACATCAACACAGTTCCAGCTGGAAGAATGGCAAGCAATCTTCTAACTTCTGTTTCCACTCTTTTACTCCTGAGCCCGCTCTTCCTCGAGATTAGGGACAGTGCTTGTAATGCAGGCCTGAGCACATGCCTTCAAGCTTACCACTCATTTACAGAGTTCTTCTCAGACAAAATCATTTACCTACACAATCTGTCCTCCACGTGTCTCCTTCCATTCTTCTTTCTCCTCACTAGAGTTCAGCCATAATTAGACAATTATGGAACTATGGGAAATTGATTTCACACTCTCTTGACTTACAGGTTTGTGCGCATGTGTGCATGCATGCCTACACACAACCATATTCACCATTCCCTTCTATGCCTTGCTTTACTTCAGACCTTTAATTACTACCTGATGTCACATTCATATTCTGAGCTCTTTTGAGAATATAAATTCATGAAGATAAAGATGTTATCCAACTTGCTCTGTATACACCCATCCCCATCCACCCTCAAACACAATCTACTCCGCACACATTTTAATTACTCATTTTGACTAATTTTGACATCCCACACCTCTATTTTTTTATGATGGAAAAACTGGTCAGTCACACTGACACATAAAAACGCTTTACAACAAAATGGTAACACTGGACCTAGAATTTAAATTTCAGAATTTAATTTGTAATTTCTAGAATTGTGCTCTAGGAGAGGGAAAAAATGAAAAGGCTGACAACGTCTTTACTCATATTTTTAAAATGTGCTCTGTGAATTAAGAAGTAATTACGTAACTCTTCCTCATAAGATTTTGTTAAATATTTCACTACTTGACAGTTTGTGTTACAGTTTTTCACACTATATCTGGAGTTATGAACTAAACTAAAAATTATTTTAAGTAGCAAATCTAAGGGTTAGGAGTTTATTTAAATTAATGGGTTAAATACCACAACTGTCTTAAGAGCAGCAAAAGATTTGAAAAAAAAAATGCAAGTCTTTCCAAAATTACAAAGGTGAAATTTATTTACTTACCCCATGTACTCATGTTATACCATGCACTCACACTATCCCATGTAGTCACACTACTCTAGTACTATAGCATATGTCATGTACTCTCATATGTCACCTATGTCATGTCCTCACACTGTCATATGTACTGTCACTATCCCATGTACTCCCACTATGTTATATACTCACATTATCCCATGTATTCACAGAGTCCCATGCATACACACTGTATCATGTATTCACACGAGCCCATGTAATCACCCTATCCCATGTACCCCACTGTATCATGCAATTAAAATATCCCATGTACTCACAGCATACCATTTACTCACTCTATCCCATGTACTCACACTAGCCCATGTATTCACACTATACATGTATTCATACTATATCATGGCTATTATTCAAATACAAGTGATCAAACTCCCAATATCTACAAAACTTTCTTTGTGCCAGGTACAATTTGAATTCCTTTACTTAATAATCCACATAGTAACTGAAACCATACCACAAATTAGCTTCATTTTGTAGATAGGAGAGTTGAGATATTGAAGGGTCAGCTGTCAATATCAGACAACTGGAAGTTGGTAGTTCTGAGATTTGAACCTAAGCAGTCTGCTCCAGGGTAGGTAAACATAACTGTCATGAAATGATACCACATGCACTTCCTAGAAGAACAGGCTTTTTTTCTTTTAAATGACAGAACATTGTTAGAAATGATTGTAACCGATGAATTCTATTACTAGACGTACCACAATGAATCCCAAGCAAACAATGGACATCTTACCATATGAGTATTGTTTAAACTGGGTTTTTGTTTTGTTTTGTTTGTTTTGTTTTGTTTTGTCTTTAAAACAGGATATCTTTATGTAGCCATAGCTGTCCTGGACTCACTTTGTAGACCACGTTGACCTCCAACTCAGAGATCCATCTGCCTTTGCCTCCCTGAGTGCTGAGATTAAAGGCCTGTGCCACTGAACCTGGATGTTTAATTGCTTCTTACATAACTTGAGCAGGCAGAAAATCTAAAAGGCGTGTTTGTGATGAACCCTGCTTTTAGTGTCTTTAAGACTAAATTCTTATTAACTTCATCCCTTATTTTCAGCAACTTTGAGATTATTAGAAAGTAGAATCCAATGAACTAAAGTAATTCAAATATCAAATATCAAATTCAAAACCTTTTCAGCACAGAATAATATAGATACATAAGGGCATATGGGTTTTAATATTTTATTCTCTATCATTTGCTATCATTGTTTTTTTTAAGCGAGACAAAACAATATAAGCAATTAATAATAGATTATACTAATGTAAAGGATATCAAAATGGCTAGAAACTAAACCAAGGGTATCTATATATATGTAATGTACTTGGCAATTATAGCAATCACCCATCAAATTCATAAACTAATATTGTTTTAAAGTCACTATAAACATCTATATGTTAGATTGTCCAATGCTCTGCATTCTACAGGCAAACTTTGTGTTCCAGCTGTAGCAGTAAAATTACTGAAGCAGTAATTCTCTTAATATTTAAATAATATATTAAAATTTAATTTTCAGCACCTGGAAGAATCTGTTTGCATGCCAGCAAATGAGGTAGCTAGGCCTGGAGCTCCTATACATAAGGGACTAAAAAACAACCTATCACAAATAATTACCAAGTCACAGCGGCTGCAGTCACCACGGCACTCATTTGAAAATCAGGTCAAAGTTGCTTGAATTCTTTTCCATTTTCAAGCTACCCTGTGAATAAATTCTGTAATGTTTATCCGTTTCTATTTTTCTCATTTTAAGATATTATTTATTTTCCCTGATAACCACAGATTGAGGTGGAAAGGGTAGTGAAGGCCCCCTGTGATTTTTTTTTTCTTCTGCTTAAGCTGGGCATATTAAAAAACAAATTAGCTGCTGATTTCTTAGAGTTTATTTTAAGCCTTTGGTAACTGCTCCGGTCTAAAAGCTCACGTGTTTGTTATATCTGTTTACAAAAAGTATTACAAATTCTGAGACTACACAAACAACCCTAAAGCCTGTGTACTGGTGCTCATATATGGCCTTCCGACACATTTTCCATCTGAAAAGTCTGAGCCCAAGTGGAGGTACACACAACAGTAACACAATGCTTCTCTATGCATTTCCAAACATGAATACAATCTGATCCTCATACTGAAGAAATATGCAAAACGATAAGCTCTTCCCATTTACTACGTGAACATGTTGCTGGAGACGGAACTAGAAAACTCGAGGTTCAAAACCATCTTCTATGCTTTTGTTCACACTTAAGAAAACAAAATCCTTTCAAAGAACGTCTTTTATAGCCACAGTTCCTAAATTCTCAAACCTGTCTAGCATAGTTGAGGGTTATACGTCTCACATCCCTTGGTATTCCTAATATACTCTCTAAGAAACAAAGACTCAATACAAAGAATTTAGGGGTTTAGAGCCATTTACATTGATTTTCTCACAAGCTCAAGGCAAAAAGAAAATTAATTTGAAAGGTGTATTTAGTAAAAAGATGGCAATGGAAAGAAATTCCTATTAAGTAGAAATTTTAATTGCCTTGAATTGTTTTGAGATTTATAAGCAGATCTTTGGATATTGAAAGGCATCTAAATGCCTAGTTCTGGCATGTAAATTATTACATCCTATACCTGATATTTAGAAAAAATAAATTAAGATTTTATTTTGTTGGATGGAAAGATGGGGATTAAAGGACAGGGGGGAATTTACCAAGAATTTATACAGTATTACCTTCAATCATTTTGATGCAAGTCATTTACACCACCACCATGCTAACAAGACATCCAATTTACTAAACAATGAAGAGTGAAAATACATTTAAAAGGTACAAATGACTGTCCAAAGAATGACACTGAAAAATATTAAGTAACAGCTCTACCTCAAGATAAGCCTCAGCATTAAAGAGTTTTAATGAAGAGAGCCTTCAAAGGCTAAATCAGGAGGCATTGATTAGATTGCCTCTAACTTTGTGTTTTGACACCTTCGTCTTTCGTGGCATTATATTGTCTCTGTGCATCTCACAAAGGAAGCATTTTACCAGGCCCACACAAGAACAGGAGACAGCAACGCATATAAAAGAGACTGTCAAGGGTGTGAGCCAAAATGGGTCTCATTTGGATTTCAAGTGAAGAAAACTCCTAATGCATCTCATTACAATGTATGTGAACCTCTGAAAAGAAGGATGGATTGGGATTCTCATCCCTATTAATTTATTGAAATGGATTCAGTTTTTTCCTTGTATATCAGGAGCGACCATGTGTTTCAAGCAAGGTAACAATATTATAGTTCCAATAACCAAATCTGCTATGATTATTTCAGATATAAAGGATACAGTTTTCTTGATAATTAGAATTTGTGCTTAAAACAAATCCTACAACTACATAGCAATAAATATTCTTTGTTACAATGATTTTAAAATATATTATGACACAGCTACACAGCTGTGTTACAGAGTGGGCCTTTTACCATTTGAAATACATTTTTTCCCCTTATTACTGCCTTTCACATGTTGACTTTTTATTTCATTGAGAAATTGTGAGCCTGGTGTAATTAGGATAACACCAAGGAAGGCTATATTTTCTTAAAACAGTGAAAAGAAATGAAACAAAGTCTCAGCATTTTTAGCACCATGCTGTTTAAGTCTACTGTACCTTTCTCACAAGAATGACATGGGCATCAATGTATCTATTAGGTAACTGATTGTTTCTGAAGTACTTATATTTATCTAATTCCCCAACTTGATGATCTCTACCATTCAAAAAATGAAAGGCCATGATCTAATGCAGGTAGACATCCCAAATAATTCCACAAATCCACAGGACTGCGGATACAAGACATATGCTCTCATTGCTCTTTAACACCATTAACATTTAGAGATGATTGATTATGTCATACCAATAGCATTCTGTGAATGCAGAGCTGATCTATTTTTTATGTAAATCATACAACCTGCTAGTCAAATTAAAGGTTAAATATACATAAAGTCTTAAAATAAAATACAGATAATCTTTCACATAGAACATGGACCCAAGATATACACAGTCAAATGTAACAGGAGCCATGGATTCACAGGATGTCTCCTGTTTTAAACCCAGAAAAATCAGCATGACTATATCCTCATTACATTGTAATACATTTTTAATACATGGGAAATCCTGTGTCACAGCTAAGGAGAATTAAAAACTATAGTCAGAAAACACAAGTAGAAATAAATGTTCAATCAAAACCAGAAAAGAACTTGCTATAAACAAATTCATATTCATTATTTACAGTTTTCACATATGTGATTATAAATAAGTCACAAAAGATAAATATTAATCTGATAGTGTGCGTATATACATGTTGATACATATACATATGTTATTTAAGCAGGAGAAATCTATGTGTGAATGATCTCAATTAACTTTGGTTTACAATTGTCTTTACAAGAGCATTGTCTGGAAATATAGACAATGGAATTTTTTTGATGAATTATAATTAAGTTAAAATGATATATGTTTCTTATTTTTGTCTTGACAGTTCTTGTACTCTCAGGCGAAGCCTATTACTAACAAATATACATTACAAATATATATTATTATTGTTGAATAATGTATTTGAAGTGGTTAAAATTACCAGGGAGTTGCCTAAGATCTATACATAAAAAGTTATTTTGAACTTAATTTTTATTACTGCATTGAATACATGAATATATTTTATAATCCCCTTACAAAGCAGTTAATATCTGAGTTTTTAAAGGACATAACAAAGGTAATAATACTACTTTTATTACATAAACTTTATGGCATTAAGAATAAAACTGACAAGTATAAGATTTGCTCCATAAAATAAGTGATATACTTATGTTAATTCACCTTTTTAAAGATATTATGTGTTGCTCCATTTTTTTTGACAAGGCTTCCATTCATACTAGAGACATGTTGAAAAACACGATATTTTTCTCTCAATAAGGAAAATCACTTTACTCACTATCATGCTTGCTCTGTCTCAATAAAAAAAATCAATCATCAAACGCTTGCTTCCAAGTTTTACTTGTTAAACTGCCAATTTATGCATACAGTTTGGCTCAGCAGAAATTCACTCAGCACCATTTCTTTCATTATTATAATTTTGTATATCTCATAAAATACTTTTCACTCGGGGGGAGGGGCTGCTTTGAAAGTTTTCTCATGCCTCCACAAAGCAGGGCCCATTATAGCTAAAGTAGAGTGATAGGTTGTGGCTCCAAATCTTCATTTTTAGAGAAAAAGAAAAACTACGTCATTTCTGTGATTTTTCAGAGTATTTGAGGCCTGGCTGATGTCACTGGCTAAGGCAACTGAACAGGTTATCTAGTGGTAGTAATGGCAATGCCAGATATGCGGCGATCTTGGCCCATTCTTGAATGTAAAAATCAGATGATTGAAGGACATTTCACTGACCTGTTATGGCCTCTGCAACTCTCAAACACAATGATAGCATTCCTTATAGAAGAGCCACATTTTGGAGAAAACCCGCTTTATCAATGATGCCTTTGCGACATCTGGCGGTCCTTAGGATATATAAAAATTACTTTTTGTTTTTCCAAATCTATCAGTACTTGAAATTCCAGTCCAAAAGCCTTTGATTCCCCCTAGCGGGGGCACAAAAGCACTCTGGCCTGCAAACTAAGTTGTGGGCTACCATGAATCTATATGGTGCAAAAGGTCACAAATCTTGAGATGTGGTGACATCATGACAATAAGACACTTTCTAGACACAAGCTGACCCATTTTGAATATAAAAAGGACTCTGATCACATGTTCCCACACATTTCAAACCATAGAGAAAAAAGAAATATGCTAAGTGTTCCAAGCAGAAGCTGAACACTTGTGTTTGAGAGTACCTATAGTCCTCACACTCAAGGAATACTACACAGGGATTCCCAGCCAGACTGCATTAAATGAGCTAACAGCTGTTTTATTATGTTATAGGTTGAGGCCCAGCAAATGGTAATAAGGGTGAGAAGTGGCTGAATCCCAGGGTGCTGGCTCCACCTACTCCGCTTGTTTTGAAAGTTATTAATGTGGACATACAGAAGTTGTTCTACACGTTCTGCCTCTATCTTTCCAGGAGAGCTAGGGACTCGAATATTACTTTATGCAGAAGAGAGAAACATTTCCTCTGGGTTCTGATTCTTGTTCTATAGGCAATTCAGTAGGAAGAGAAGGGAAAGAAAATCGACTTCCGTCTTTTCATCATACTCTCTTTTGTTGTCCATGCTGAGAAGCCAAGACATCACTAATTCCTTGCTAAGCAGAAGAAAATTACATGTGTTTTACAATGGGTCTTTCAATTATGCTGAGTCTTGGTGAGGTAGCACACTTTGTAGTAACAAGAACAAATACAAATGTACTGATTTGTATTTGTGCTGATTCTCTATTTTCAACTATCATTTCAAATATTTGCCTTCATAAAACTGCACTATTTTGGCTATAAAGTAAGGCATCTAATGGAATTCCTTTTAAAGAAAAGAACTTTTGTTTTCTAAAATGACTTTTATAAATATCTCTCTTCTCCTTCCCCTCACCTCTCTCTCTCACTCGCTGTGTGTGTGCATATATGTATGAGTGTGTGTGGATGTATGCTGAATTTGCATGCATGTGTGATTTGAGGTCAGAGGACAACAGTGGGTATTACTCTTTTGTGGGCACCACAGGGATTCTGGGATCACTGGCACTTGGCATTCTCTGATTAGGCTGGCTGACCAATGAACTCCAACGATCTGATCTGCCTGTAGGCACCACCCCAGCACCAAGATTACATATATGTGTACACACACACACACACATACACACACAGATATATATAAATATATGTATGTCACATGACCAACATTTTATGAGTTTGCAAGTAGATCAAACAACCTCACATCTTTGGCTGTCATAATAAGCACTTTGCCATCTGAACCATTTTTTTAAGCCCCTATAACCTATATTTACAATATATATTATTTCTGATTTTTAACTGAGCAATAGTTTATTAGTCACTGTAAAAAATATTAAGCATGTATTTATGACTTACATTTAAGTACATTTTATATGTCATGATTGAACCAACTTATTTTCATTTATAAGTAATACATGAAAGTTTACCCTAAGCTAGGTAAGATGGGAAGTGTCTGTTTTACTTAGACTCAGGAGCCACTTGAGCCCAAAATCTGGAGAAAAAAATTTCAGCAACATGGGAAATCCAGCTTCAAATTAACAACAAAAAATGAAATGAGTTTTAACTTATTTAAACTGTAAAAATGCTACATATATATTCATTAGGTATAAAAATATGACCCTTAAGATAATAACAAATTTATTTGACAGTATATTTAGGTTAAAATTGCAACAAGCACAGACATTTATTTTTAGGAACTATTATACTTTCTACACATAGATAATATGAAGTAAAAAAACTGATAATGCACCTTCTTATCAATCTAGAATCTTGATCTAGAAAATAGTTTGATAAAAAATTAAGTGCCTGACCCAAGTCCTATTGTTCTCCATCCCAAGGAGGCCTGTGGGGTGCTGGAGCAGCTCTAGGCTGAGAAATCTTTCTACCTGCTCCCCAGTTACCTGGGCCACCTAGGTTAGAAACAGTGAGACAGCAGACAGTGAACTCGGCAGAGCGCCCACCCTTCCTTAGCTGCACCTGAATCTCCAGCACCCATTCTTGAGTCCAGGGCCATCTCTCATTTTCCTGTGACTCCAGACTCCAGAGCATGAACAACAGACTACAAGGGAAGAACGAATCTCAGGTACTGAAGATACAATGCAGAAATCGATATATTTCTCTCAGGTAAAGTTCCTGATACAAAGCATCCAAGAAATCAAGGACACCATGAAAATAGTAAAGTGTGATTTCTTTTGTAATGTGAATATGCATTTACCTCAAATGTTGGAATTTGGCGTAATAACAAAATAATAGCAAAAATAAAACTAAAAATCATAACAAGTTACAACAGTTGGATATTGGGACCTTCACAAAAATTGTAAGTAAAATTGGATCCAAAATGGCGGTGACCAGCATGCACCACATTAGAGGGGCAAAGGATCTAAAACTCCGAAATTGGTGAGTCAAGGGAATGCTGAACTCAGAACAACTATATCTAGGCTTCCAGGGAGAAAGGGAGACTAACCTTGAACTGACTCCATTTAGATTCCAGTCACCTGCCACCTCCTCCATGGATTTTCCTGGGGTCTCAATCCCCAGGCACTTCCCTGTATCTACCTCCCTACTCCCTCTTTGGGGGAGGCAGAGAAGGCAGCCTGCAGATTCTGCCACAGACCACAGCACCTGGGCCCCAGCACTGGCAGCTCCTAGCAAAGAAACCCCAGCTCTGTTCGGGAAGTTGTCTCCTGTGCCAATGAGTTCTAGGCTGTTCCCCACTTTTTTTTCCAATTGATTTAGGGTATCTGGTTTTATGTTGAGGTCCTTGATCCACTTTGACTTTAGTTTTGTGCAGGGTGATAAATATGGATCTATTTTCATTTTTCTGCATGTAGACATCCAGTTGGTCCAGCACCATTTGTTGAAGATGCTGTCTTTTTTCCATTGAATGGAATTGGCTTCTTTGTCGAATATCGAGTATTCATAGGTGTGTGGATTTATTTCTGGGTCTTCTATGCGGTTCCATTGATCCTCCTTTCTGTTTCTATGCCAGTACCATGCAGTTTTTATTACTGTTGCCCTGTAGTACAGCTTGAGATCAGGAATGGAGATACCTCCAGATGATCTGTTGTTGTACAGGATCGTTTTGGAGATTCTGGGTTTTTTGTTTCTCCATATAAAGCTGAGAATCTTTTTTTCAAGGTCTGTAAAGAATTGAGTTGGTATTTTGATGGGAATTGCATTGAATCTGTAGATTGCTTTTGGCAGTATGGCCATTTTCACAATGTTAATCCTACCAATCCATGAGCACGGGAGATCTTTCCATCTTCTGATATCTTCTTCGATTTCTTTCTTCAGAGACTTGAAGTTTTTCTCAAACAGGTCTTTCACTTGCTTGGTTAGGGTCACACCAAGGTACTTTATGTTATTAGTGGCTATTGTGAAGGGTGTTGTTTCCCTAATTTCTTTCTCAGACTTTTTGTCTTTGGTATATAGGAGGGCTTCTGATTTTTTTGAGTTGATTTTGTATCCTGCCACTTTGCTGAAGGTGTTTATCAGCTGAAGGAGTTCTCTGGTTGAATTTTTGGGGTCGCTCATGTATACTATCATATCATCTGCAAATAGTGACACTTTGACCTCTTCCTTTCCGATTTGTATCCCCTTGATCTCCTTTAGTTGTCTTATTGCTCTGGCTAGGACTTCAAGTACTATGTTGAAGAGATATGGGGACAATGGACAGCCTTGTCTTGTCCCTGATTTCAGTGGGATTGATTTAAGTTTCTCTCCATTGAGTTTGATGTTAGCTATAGGCTTGCTATATATTGCCTTTACTATGTTTAGGTATGTGCCTTGTATCCCTGATCTCTCCAAGACTTTAAACATGAATGGGTGTTGGACTTTGTCAAATGCTTTTTCGGCATCTAAGGAGATGATCATGTGGTTTTTCTCCTAACACCAACAGCACAGGCTCTAAGAGCAACAATCAATAAATGGGACCTCATGAAACTGAAAAGTTTCTGTAAAGCAAAGGATACCGTCATCAAAACAAAACGACTGCCTACAGATTGGGAAAGAATCTTCACTAACCCTTTATCTGACAGAGGACTAATATCCAGTATATACAAAGAACTAAAGAAGCTAAAAAGCAGCAAACCAAGTAATCCAATTAAAAAATGGGGAACAGAGCTAAACAGAGAATTCTCTGTAGAGGAATTTCAAATGGCAGAGAAACACTTAAAGAAATGCTCATCCTCATTAGCCATCAGGGAAATGCAAATCAAAACGACCCTGAGATATCACCTTACACCCATTAGAATGGCCAAAATGAAAAACTCAAGCGATAACACATGCTGGAGAGGTTGTGGAGAAAGGGGAACCCTGCTCCACTGCTGGTGGGAATGTAAACTGGTACAACCACTCTGGAAAGCTATCTGGCGCTTTCTAAGACAAATAGGAATAGTGCTTCCTCCAGACCCAGCTATACCACTGCTAGGTATATACCCAAAGTTTGTTCAAGTACACAAAAAGGACACTTGCTCAACCATGTTTATAGCAGCTCTATTTGTAATAGCCAGAACCTGGAAACAACCCAGATGTCCATCAACGGTGGAATGGGTACAGAAATTGTGGTATTTTTATACAATGGAATACTACTCAGCAATCAAAAAGGAGGAAATCATGAAATTTGCAGGCAAATGGTGGCATCTAGAAAAGATCATTCTGAGTGAAATATCCCAGAAGGAGAAAGACAAACATGGGATATACTCACTTATATAGACCTATAAGATATGATAAACATAATGAAATCTATACACCTAAAAAAGATAATCAATTGAGCGGACATGGGGTAAGATGATCAATCCTCATTTAGAAAGACAGATGGGATGTGCATTGAACGTATGACAGGAGTCTACTGAGCGCATCTGAATGACTCTAACTAGCAGTGTTTTCAAAGCAGATACAAAGACTCATAACCAAACCTTTGGCAGAGTACAGGGAATCATAAGAAAGAAGGGGAGTTAGTCTGATGGGGAAAGGATAGGAGCTCCACAAGGACCAAATATATCTGGGCACAGGGTCTTTTCTGAGACTGACATTCAACCAAGGACCATATATGGATATAACCTAGAACCTCCACTCAGATGTAGCCTGTGGTAGCTCAGTAACCAATTGGTTTCCCAAAGTGAGGGGAACAGGGACTATTTCTAACAGGAACTCAATGACTGGCTCTTTGGTCTCCCCACCCCCGAAGGGAGGAGCAGTCCTGTTAGGCCACAGAGGAGGGCTTTGCAGCCAGTCCTGAAGATACCTGATAAAACAGGATCAGATGAATGGGGAGGAGGTCCCCCCCATCAGTGGACTTGGAAAGGGGCATGGTGGAGATGAGGGAGGGAGGGAGGGAGGGACTGGGAGGGAATGAGGGATCGGGACACGGCTGGGATACAGAGTTAATAAAATGTAACTGATAAAAATAAAATAAAATAAAAAAAAAGAAAAAAAAAAAGTAAAAAAAAAAAAAAAAAAAGAAACCCCAGCTCGGGATCTGGGACAGAGACTACTCAATCCTTCCAGGCACTCCCCAGGGACAGGCCACCATAATCCTTCCCTGGCAGAATGGAAGGATACAGAGGCGGCCTGCAATTCTGCCACAGAACACAGTGCCCTGGCCCCATCCCAGGCAGCTCCTAGCAAAGACACCCAGCTTGGGATCTGGGACAGAGAATACTCAGTCCTCCCCACCCCCCACCCCACCACACCCCCAGCACTCCCCACAAGGAGAGCAAGAGAACCAAAATATCTGGTCACAGGGGTCTTTTCTGATACTGATACTCCAACCAAGGACTATGCATGGAGATAACCTAGAACCCCTGCTCAGATGTAGCCCACAGCAGCTCAGTCATAGCCCATGGCAGCTCAGTATCCAAGTGGGTACCCTAGGAACAGGGACTGTCTCTGACATGAACTCAGTGGCTGTCTCTTTGATCATCTCTCAGTGAGGGGAAAGCAGCCTTGCCAGGCCACAGAGGAGGACACTGCAGCCAGTCCTGATGAGACCCAATAGATTAGGATCACATGGAAGGGGAGATCCCCTATCAGCAGACTTGGAGAGGGGCATGGGAGGAGATGAGGGACAGAGGGTGGGATTGGGAGGGGATGAGGGAAGGGGCTACAGCTGGGATACAAAGTAGATAAATTATAATTAATATAATAAAATTTAACAAAAAAAAAATTTTATAAAATGGTCTGCCCTGAGTATCAGTATTTTGCCATCAACTCAAGATTCTATATCAACCTCCAACACAAGCACAAAAATCCTGCAAGAGAAGTGCACAACAACTTTGTCAAGGACAGGCACTTTTGGAATCATTTCTTAACATGTGACTCTACACCTTCTAATATTTATATCTATATATATTTACAAATTAAAAAAAGTAATACTTGAGAGAAAGACTGACAATTGTGACTCAATTCTTAACAATTAGAATGATTTTAAATATATATGTACACATATACATACATACATATCTATCTATCTATCTATCTATCTACCTACCTACCTACCTACCTAGCTACACACACTTACTAAAGTTATAGAACACAAAAGCAAAAACTGACAAAAGTGAACAGGAAAACTACTGTAGGTATGGATAACTGGTTATTCATAATTGATAGAACTGGACAGAATATCAGTAAGCACACAGAACACCTGTACAAAATTGTCAATTTGCTTGACCTAGTATGTTTACAGAACAGAATATCTAATGACATTAGAATATACATTCTTATGAAGCACTCCTAGAACAGCCAAGATAGATCTTATATTAGACCATTCATTATTAGTAGAAGATATATATTTCATATATAATACATGAATTGTAATTCATATATATGATTACATGTTTATATGATTCATACATAACTATGTATTTATATACAATATATTTAATAGAATGTATTTAATATATAATTATATATGGAGTATAATTCATATTCATAATTATATATTTATATAAATAATTTATATGAATTACACATAATTCATTTAAATATAATTCATATATATAATTATATATTTCATATAAATCTTCTACTCATATATATAATATATATATTATTCAGAAGTATCAGTAAACTACTTGTACTGATAGATGCATCTCAAGTGCCTTGTTGCACAGTAAAAGTATGAAATAGATATTGTAAAATTCATTTTTTTATAAAACACCCAGGAAAAAGAAAATTTCTAGAAAAACAAAGCACAGATCAGGATGAGACTATGGATAATCTGAAAAGTAATATAGGAAATCAATAAACTGTATGTCCTTGTTGGCAAATTGTCTGGCATGTAAACTGTACTTAAATGTGCTGACATTTGTCTAATACAAATTTTTGCTTGGAATTTTTATAAATCTTTTAATTTATTGCCTTGCATTTTTTTGCTCTTCTGTAGGCATAAGGTTATTGTGTAATTCAAATGTGAATTTCTGTACTCTCCATATCTGGTTGCAGTCTTGTTCTGAAAATCTCCTATCTCAATTTTGTGTAAACATTGCCTTGTTTTGAAAATCTCCTATCTCAATGTTGTGTAAACACTGCTCCTCAATTGTCAATAGGCCAATATGCACATAAAGCATACTGGCACATAAAGCATATACAGGCAATTGCTGAACAAGGGAAAGAAGATGGCTGGACTTCCTGACAGCAAGGGGAGAAGAGGAGTTAAGAGGAGGAAGTAGGGGATTCAGCCACAGGAGAGGGCCAAGAAACATCAGGAGAAGGAGCTGAAGCAGGAAAGGTACAAAGTGCAAGCATCCCTGGGATGTACACTGGGCGGGAACCAGATTCGGTTAGAGGGTTAAGAAGACAGTAATAACTGCTCAGTTTTGTTGTGAAGCTTATTATTAAACAAATAAAAAAGAGTCTCACTTATTTGTGTGATAGCCGGGTTAAGAGAGAAACTGAAAAGCACACACAGTTTTATAAAATTAACAATTAATGGCAATGAGATGATTTTATTGCTATAAAATTTATCAAATTCGTCTATTAAACTTAAAGTTTTATTTAGATAAATACTTTGCCATTATTAAACTGCCTTAATTGCTTATTTTATTTATTTGTTTATATATAATTATTTATTTATTCTTTACAGTTGTTAGTCTTTGGCATCATGAGGAACTCAACAAGTTATTTCTATAATTTATACTCATTGATTAAATTTGGAGGTGAGTTAGTTTTTACTATAAAGATTTTAATTTTATATGGAAAAATGATTTGCACTGATCAGAATTTGATGAGAAAGGTTGGAATACATGAGGACTTTCAGAAACCAGGTATATCACCAGAACCCAGTAATCCAACTAGGACAGGTCTGGAGAAATGCAATATAACTGAACAATAAGACAAGGACTCCAGTGTAGCTCTTATGAGTATGCTCAAGGTCCTTAAAAATAATATAAATAAATCCCTTAATGAAGCCTATCAAAATATAAACAATGGAATTGAAATAATGAAAACAACTCATGACATAAAACCAGAATTTAACAAAGCAATAGAATCACTAAAGAAAACCCAAATGGAGATAAAAGTGGAAAAAAATTAAGAAGTCAAACAAAAACAGAAGTAAGCTTCACCAACAGAGTATAAGACATGGAGGTCATAATCTCAGGCACTAAAGACGAGGTAGAAGATGCCTCAGTCCAAGAAAATGTGAAACCAAAAAGAAAAAAAAATTCTGGCACAAAACATCCAGAAAAAAAATTAACAAAATAAAAATTTAAATAAAAATTTTAAAAAAATGGAAGGAAAAAGGGGAAAAACATCCAGAAAAATTAGGATACTATTAAAAGATAAAACCTATAGATAATAAGAATATTGAAGAAGGAAAAACCCAGGACAAATCCACAGAAAATATTAAAAAAAAACTCATAGAAGAAAATTTCCCCAACCTAAACAAGAAGGTCCCTGTCAAGGTACAAGAAGCATAGAGAACACCAAATAAATAGGACCAGAAAAAAAAATTTCCTCTGACACATAAGAATAAAACATAAAATATATTGAGCAAAAAAAAAAAAAAATCAAAAGTTGCAAGTGAAAAAGGCCAAATAACAAATAAAGTCAGACCCATTAGAATAAAATCTACTCCAATCAAGGACCATGCATGGAGATAACTTAGAACCCCTGCACAGATGTAGCTCATGGCAGTTCAGTGTCCAAAAGGGTTCCCTAGTAAGGGAAACAGGGACTATCTCTGACATGAACTCAGTGGCTGGCTCTTTGGTCACCTCCCCCTGAGAGGGAGCAGCGTTACCAGGTCACAGAGGAAGACAATACAGCCAGTCCTAATGAGACCTGATAGGCTAGGGTCAGATGGAAGGGGAGGAGGACCTCCCTTATCAGTGGACTGGGGGAGGGGAGATGAGGGAGGAAGAGTGGAATTGGGAGGTTATGAGGGAGGGGGCTACAGCTGGGAAACAAAGGGAATAAATTGCAATTAATAGAAAGTAAATTAATAAAAAATTATAAAAGAATAGTATCTGACTAATCAGTGGAGACTATAAAAGCAAGAATGGTTTGGATGGATGTTCTACAAACTCTAAGAAAGTCTACACTACCTAACAAAACTATCAATCACAACAGATGGAGAAAGAAAAACATTACACAATAAATCCAAATTTTAACAGTATATATCCACAAACAGTATAGCTCTACAGAAGGCACTAGAAGAAAAACTTCACCTTGAAGAGGTTAATGACATTGAAAAACAATAAGGAATAAATAATTCCAGACAAGTAAATCAGAAAATGGACAGAACTTATACCATAACAACAAAATAATGGAAAACAACACACACTGCTTACTGATAAATCTCATCACCTGTGGTCTTGATTCCATACTAAAAAGACACACACTAACGGATGTGAAAACTGGGTCTACCTTTCTGCTGCATCCAGAAACACAACTTACTATCAAGTGTAGACATCACCTCAGTAAAAAGAATCAAAAAAGATATTCCAAGCAAATAAACCAAAGAAGCAAGCAGTGTGGCTATTTTAATTTCTGACAAAATAGAATTCAAACAAATAGAATTCAAACAAAATAGAATTCAAAACAAATTTAAGTGATGAGAGGATAATGCATAGTCATTAAAGAAAAAAACCCTCCATAAGGATATTGCAATTCTAAAAATTTATGTACAAAACACAAGGTCACCCAAGTTCATAAAGAAGCATTATTATAGCTAACATCACATATTAACTCTCACATACTGATAGTGGGAGAAGGTAATAATAATTCATTTTTCCCAATAGACTGATCATTCAGGAAAACAAAAACAAAAACTAAGCAGAGAAATGCTGGAGTAAAAATAATGTTATACATCAAATGGATCCAGCAGATATTTGCAGAACATCTTATCAAAAGATAAAGGAACACACTTTCTTCTCAGTAGCTCATGGAACTTCCTCTAAAATTAGCATATACTTGGACACAAAGAGAGGATCAACAGATACAAGAAAATTGAAATAACACCATGCACCCTATTAAACTACCGCAAATTAAAGTTGAATGTCAAATACAACAGAAAGAACAGGAAGCCTATAAACTAATGGAAACTGAACTCACCAGAGAATGAAAATTAATGAAGAGAGAAGCTAAGAAGGAAATTTAAAATGAAATGAATGAAAATGAAAACACATATCCAAATCTATGCCTCATAAGGAAGGTGGTTCTAAGAGGCAATTTCATAGCACCAAATGCCAACATCAAAAAATTGGAAAGATATCATCTAGCAACTTAATGGCATACCTGAAAGCTCCAGAACAAAAAGAAAATTAACACTGAAAAAGAGCAGATGACAGGAACTCATCTAAATCAGGGCAAAAATTCAAAACAAAAATAATACAGTAAATCAATGAAAGAAAGAACTGTTTCTTTAAATAAAGTCAGTAAGATTGATAAACTTTTAGCAAAATTAATTAAAAGACAGAGAGATTCAAATTAATAAAATTAGAGATGAAAGGGGATAAAATAACAGACACTGAGGAAGTCCAGAAAATCATAAAGACATACTTCAAAAAATATGTTCTGCACCAAACTGAAAAGTCTAAACCAAATGGATACCTTTTTTGATATATAAGACCTACCAATGTTAAATCAAGATCATATAAGCAATTTATACAGACTTAAAAGTGCTAGAGAAATAAAGTACTTAGCTAAAAGTTACCAATCAGAATAAATTTTTAAACAGTCCAGGGGTTTTCACAGAATTCCATCATATCTTCAAAGAAGAATCAACATCAACATCCCTCAAATAATTTGGCAAAACAGAAACAGAAGGAATATTAAGCAATCGTTTTATAAGGCAGCAGTTATCCTGATACATAAACCATACAAAGACTGAACAAAAAAGAAAATTACAGACCAATTCCTCTTATGAAAACAGATGAAAAAATACTTAATAAAATACTTGCAAACAGAATCTAAGAACACATCAAAAAGATTATCCATCTGAGAGTTGTAGAGATGGTTCAACATAGGTAAAGAGATAAATGTAGTCTACCACAAAGACAGAAAAAGAAAAACCAATCACATTAGATTCAGAAAAGGCCTTTGAAAAAATCCAATATCTCTTCATGATAAAAGTTCTGAGAGACTAAAAGTACAAGCAACATACATCAACACCAAAAAAAAAAAAAAAAAAAAGATTTGCTAGCCCACAGTCAATAGCAACCCAAACTGAGCAAAATTTAAAGCAGTCCTACTTGAATCAGGAACAAGAAACACTGGATGTCCAATAGTATGGAGAGCTATAGTAATAAGACAACTGAAGTAGATCAAGGGAAAAAAATGGAAAAAGAAGTCAAAGGATCTTTGTTTACCGATGATATGATATTGTATATAAAGACCCTAAAAAATTCCACCAAAAACTTCTGTAGCTAATAAACATTTTCAGCAAAGTAGCAGGATACAAAATTAACACCCACAAATTGGCAGTCTTTTTATATAACAATTAACAAACATGCTGAGAAAGAAACCAGGGCAATAATATATTTAATTGTTGCATCAAATAAACAAAATTCTTAGGGTAACTCTAACCAAGAAAGTTTACGACTTGATAAATTAAAATTTAAGAAGGTAAAGAAAAAAAAAACCTAAATATATCAGAAGATGGAAAGATCCCTAATTTGGTGGAAATGGCCATCCTATCACAAAAGCAGTCTACAGATTCAGCACAGTCCTCGTTAAAATTCCAATTTCTCAGAGAAACTGAAAGAACCAGTTTCAACTTCATATGTGTCTTAGTTATTTTATTGCTGTGAAGAGACACCATGACCAAGGCAACTTTTATAAAGGAAAACATTTAATTAGTGCTGGCTTACACATTATCATCATGGTGGAAAGCATGGCAGCGTCCAGACAGACATGGTGCTGGAGAAGGAGCCATGAGTTCTTCCTTTTGAACCATAGACAGCTAAGAGGAGACTGGATATGCTTCACACATTTCACACTGGACTTACCTTGAGCATTTAAGACCCCAAAGACTCTAGACAGAGAATTCTTAATAGAGGAAGCCCAAATGGCTGCAAAACAAAGAAATATTCAATATCCGAGTCACCAGTGAAATGCAAATCCAAACTACTTTGAAATTTCTTTTTGTAACAGTGAGAATGGCCAAGATTAAAAAAGCAAATGATGGCTCATACTGGCAAGGCTGGGGAGAAAAGGGAACCCTTAGTGGGAGTGCAACCTTGTACTCCCTTGTACAACCTTGTACAGCCACCACGGAAATCAGTGATGCAGTTTGTCAGGAAGCAGGAAACAGATCTACCTCAAGATCCAGATATACCGCTTTTGTGCATATATCTAAAGGCCTCTTCATTCTATTTCAGAAACATCTGCTTATCAGTGTTCAATGCTGCTCTATTCATAATAACCAGAATTTGGACATAGCCTAGATGTCCATCAAAAGATGAATAAAGAAATGAGATTAATTTCCACAATGGAATATTATTCAGCTGTTTTAAAAAATATGAAATTTGCAGTTAAATAGATGAAGCAAAAAAAAAAAAAATCCTCCAGAGGGAAGCACCACAGACCCAGAAAGGACAAATGTGACCTATATTCTCTTATATGTAGATGTTAGATTTTTCTAGCCTTTGATAACCCAGCCACGATTCATGTAAGTATAAGGAAGTAAGGGGGATGGAAGAATTTGCTAAGGAAGGGGCAATAGAATATACAGTTATGGAGAAACTGGAATGGAGGGGAGCAAGGAGGAGGGTTAGCAGAAGAAAGGCAGGGAAAGACAGCTCACCGTACGGGCCATTTATGGACATACACATATATGAACTAAGACTACCCAGACTCATCAAACCATGGGACACAAAGGCCCAGCATGACATTTCTTACCGCCAAGGGATACCTCCAGCCAGAAACAGGTTACATCTATTTGAGCTGTTGGCTAAGGTTCTCTATGGAGTACCTAAAGAACTCAAATAATCGCCAAAGCTATTGGTTGCTCTCCACAACCTGATGCAAAGGCTCTGTTGCTGAAGACAACACTTACACGGAGAAATTGTGCTGTTGCACACATAGAAGCTTCACTCCTACCGACTAGTGCTAATGGTGCTGAAAGGTGCTCTCTGCATGCTACCAGGGCAGAAAGGACATAATCAACCCAGTAACAAAACCTTTGCTATACAGAGGTAACCTGCCTGCAATAGGGAAATGGTGGCACAAAAATTGTGAGATTAACCAACCACTATCTGATTTGGTTTAAGGCCTACCCCATAAGATGGAACCATGCCTAATACTATTTGGGTAGCCAAGAATCTGAAACTAGGCAGGCCATGGACTCAGTGGAAAAGCAAATGCTCTTGTTATGCCCATAGATAAATATTTTCCTCAGTCACCATCACAGAAGCGTCCTCCCAGAGTAGATGGGAACAAACGGAAACCCACAACTGGACAATGTGCAAAAAGTGAGAGACCAAGGAACATTCAGTGCAAAATAGAATGTCTTCATCTAACCCATCTGTTCGGGACACAGGGACCTACGCAGAACAGGAGACTGAAAGATTCTAAGAGCCAGTGGGAAAGAAACAGCCTTGTAGAAACAGTACAGAAGCACATATAAGCTCATAGAGACTGTGCTGTGGCAGGAGGAACAGGGCCTGCAAAGATGTAAGGCAGAGGGCATCCTAGCAGTGAGAAGGGAAGTGCATGTTAGTCCCCATCCATTAAGCTCTCTCCAATTGATAACTGCCCACAAAGGTAAAATTAGTTTTCTCCAATGGAGTCTCACATGCCCTGCAGTAAATGGACAACACAAAACAAACTCAATGGTATTTTGGGGGATGTTTGTCTCATAATGCTTTGAGCATTTTTTTTTTTTTTTTTTACCTTACTGGTCTTTTGCCCATACATTTTTGTTCCCTTATTTTGTGTTTTTATGGTGTGTATGCACATGTGTGTACATATACCTGTGTGTGTGTGTGTATACACTTGAGTATGTATTTTTTGTTTTTTTTTTTATTTGTACCATTCCATTTTGATTTGTTTGTTTTATATTTTATATTTGTTTTTACAGAGAGAGAGAAAGCTGTGGAGTTGGATTAGTGGGAAGGTATGGATGATCTGGGAGGAGATGAGGGAGGAGAAACCATAACCAGAATATATTGTATTAAAAATATTTCAAAGAAAAAGTTATGAAATGGCAGCTCAGTATCCAAATAGGTTCCCTAGGAAGAGGAACAGGGGCTGTCTCTGACATGAAGTCAGTGGCTAGCTTTTTGATCACCTCCCCCTGATGGAGGAGCAGCCTTACCAGGCCACAGAGGAAGACAAGGCAGCCAGTCCTGATGAAACCTGATAGGCCAGGGTCAGATGGAAGGGGGGGAGGACCTCCCCTATCAGTGGACTTAGAGAAGGGCATGGGAGGAGATGAGGGAGGGAGGGTGGGACTAAGTGGGACTGAGGGAGGAGGCTATAGCTGGGATACAAAGTGAATAAACTGTAATTAATATAAAAAACAAAAATTTAGTTAACAAACATATTCACATATAATAAAAATAAAACTTTTAAAATAGTCAAAAAAGTTATAAAAAGATCAGCAAACTTGTATATTACAGACAGTAATATAAAATTCTATAGCCTTTATGGGAAACACGTACATCCCTCAGGAAGTAAGCATCCCTCCCAATCCACTCTTGAATATGTATCCTAATAAACTGAAAAGAAAGACAATATTGGATATATATATATATATATATATATATATATATATAGTGTTATAATAGCCTAAAGGTAAAAGATATCATTGTTGTATGTGTGGAATTACATGAAGACATGAAATGTGGTACACACCTAAAACAGAAAACTGTTCAGACAAGAAGTCATGACATATGCTAAAACATGGGTGTGCCTTAAAGACATTATGCTCAGTGAAACAAGCTTATCACAGAAGGATGATGGCTCCAATTATATAAGCTATTTACAATCTTCAAGTTCATATTAATAGAAAATAGAAGGTAGGCCTCAGGAACTGAGAGAAAAGAAGTTACCGTTTCATGTGTACAAAGTTTTATGTTTGGCTAGACGTAAAAATCTGGAGATGATGGTATTGATTTTTCAAAGCATGAATGTATTTAATGACACTGATCTATATATCATGTACATGACTGTACATGACTCTGAGCTTTCAGAAATGGAAAAGGTCGTGTTTGTTGCTTGCTATTTTGAGGTAGGGTCATTTCTGAGGTGCTATCTGTGCTCTCTTCTTGGGCAAAGGTTGCCCTGAACATTTGCTTTCCGGTTGCTTACAAAGTGTCATCATTATGTCATTATCTATTTGAAGTCATACCATATAATTTAAATTAGCAAAAACTGGCTGCCTCCATGTTCCCAGAAAAGCAACTATCCATACCAAAGGCCATTACCACTTGTATTTTCCACCAGTCTGACTGAAAGGACCACAGGCTTGTGTATCTCCTTCAGGCCTTGACCTACATACATCCCAGCCTGACCACAGGACATTAAAATGTCTTACTTCTTTCAGTCTGTTTTCTCATCTTCATAACTGAGCATGTAGCAGCTATTGTTTCAAGCATGGTTTTAAGGATGAACAACATATATAAGTACATAGAGTATGTTGCAGGCAAGTAAGCACCTGAAACACGTTAGGCTGTAGGTTCTTCCCATTCCTTCACACTTGCTTACATTCCACTAAGTCTGGATAGGTGAGGGTGGTAATGTTTGGAGAGTTCTGTGCATGAAAATGATGTATTTTGATTGCATCCTTTCACTGTTACCCTGTCTTGTGCCCTCCTAACCCTATTATGTTCCTTTCTTCCCTCTAGGTCAGTGGTTCTCAACCTTCCTAATACTGCGACCCATTAATACAGTTCCTCATGTTGTGGAGACCCCCAATCATAAAATTATTTTGTTGCTACTTCCTAACTGTATTTTCTACTGTCATGAATCATAGTGTAAATGTCTGATACATGATATCAAGGTTGAGAACCAGTGCTCTAGGTCCACCTTCTCAAAGGTCACTACTGCTGTCTTTGTTATTGTGATTCATCATGATTAACTAGGGTTGTTTGCATTCGTAGGAGTGTGCAGATATGGCACAGAGCATGAAAACAATACAATAAATAAGTTAGTTGAGAGAAGTCACAGTTCATTCTGTTGCTTTAATTGATCAAATGAACCAATAAGCAGACTAGATTACTAACTGTTTTTGTAAAGTCAAAAGTTACAGCAAGTATCAAAGCAGAATCTGAGACTCATAACCAAACTTTGGCAAAGTGCAGGGAATCACATGAAAGAAGGGGGGGGGGTTAGCAAGACCTGGAGAGCACAGGAGCTCCACAAGGAGAGCAACAGAACCAAAATATCTGGGCACATGGATCTTTTCTGAGACTGATATTCCAACCAAGGACCAGGGTCCATTCATGGATATAACCTAGAACCCCTGCTCAGATGTATCCCATGGCAGCTCAGTATCCAAGTGGGTTCCCTAGAAAGGGGAACAGGGACTGTCTCTGACATGAACTCAGTGGCTGGCTCTTTGACCTGCCCCCCACCCACCAAAGGAGGAGCAGCCTTGCCAGGCCACAGAGGAAGACAATGCAGCTAGTCCTGATGAGACCTGATAGGCTAGGGTCAGTTGGAAGGGGAGGAGGACCTCCCCTATCAGTGGACTTGGAGAGGGGCACAGGAGGAGATGAGGGAGGGACAGTGGGACTGGGAGGGAGGGAGGGGTGAAAGCGGGGATACAAAGCGAATAAAATGTAATTAATACAAAAAATAAAAATTTAATTAAAAAGTTACAGCAAATATAATTTTAAAATGCAAAAGACAATAGTCATGAAAAACAGTCAAATATTTTAAAGAGCTACTTATTAGAAGAATGGTAAGATGAAATTAACCTTTTAAATGCTGTTCTACTTCAGATTTTAAAGAACATTTTTGTAGCTAAAAGGCAATGAAAGACTTTGATTTTCTACATACCATTTACAAAGGTTTAAGTGTATATCATACAAATGGTTTTAGTTTTACCCAAATTCAATGTGCAATTACCCATGTAATTATCCTAGTAAAAAAATCATTATATCTTTTTATTGTTAATTTTATTTGCACTTTGGTGGTTAGAATTTCAATATATTTCAATGTAGGTCTCAGACTTTTTATTATAGTAATTGAAGGGACTATGCCCATATTATTTTAAGGGGGCATATAATTAATGCAAGAAAGCAGGAAGTTATTAGCCAGTCACAACTGGAGAAAAAGTAAATTATATGACTTTCATCGAGTCCTACTGATCACAGTGACTTTTTTTTCCTGACGTATTTTCCATTAAATTAAAAGTAAAGCAGTGACACATTTCATCGGAAGATAAGACTGTGATTGGGCAGCTCCTTCTTCTAGTCTCTGCCAACATGAGAGCAGCTGCCAGAATTTTTACATGGAAGTGTAGAGACAGCATAATGCTGGAAGACTCACAAGGATTGCTGCAACAAGTATGTGTAGACTAATACAGACACTGGGCACTGTATGTTAATGAAAATTTTAAGTGTGTGTCTTTTTATTGCAATTGTCACCTTTGCCGTTATACTCCTGCCAACTTTCTAACCTTTCATGCAGATTCAGTTGCTTTTAACCATAGAGCTTACGCATTTAAAGAAAGACATAGAGGAGGTAGCAGGTGTGGGAATTTAGCACATGGTCGGGATTTGGACTTTGTCCTTTATATCTTCTTTCTTTTATGTTTTCAAATGGCTATTGATCTTCCATTGTTAAGTCAATACAAGTCACTGCTGAGAGGTTCCAGGATTGAACCAGCTACATGCCACCCTCCCACAAAATCCCAGAGGCAACTGGGTATCTGCAATAGCACAAAAATAACATTTTGTTCAACTTCATTTCATTTCCAAGATATTTTATTACTAATTTATTTTATAATCAAAATTGACTTTGAAGGAAACAATTCAAGTAATGAAATTCAAAATGGTCATCATGATGTTTAGTGTTCTCAATAGTACTAAAACATTAGAGAATAAAATAAAACGAGGCCACATTTGAACCTTAAACTCTATCATCAAACTGCCTTATAGTGAATGAAGGTGTTTTGTAAGATTTGTGTGAACAAGGAGGTCTCATATACATTAAATCCCCTGCCTCTCTCATTCAATACCACCTCATTCAATACAAATGGTGATGCCATGGGATTGGTCTTGGTGTGTTCAGTGTTCTTTAATTCCTATTCATTATATTTGATGTTGCTTGACATGTCTAGATAATTAAATGAGATTTTTATATGTGCTTTATATGAGGAGTCTCATTATTGAACGTATTTGCTCCAATGAGAAGGAAAAAGGCAGGAAAAGTCTAGTAAGATGAAGGAACTTTGTAAACCTGCCTTCTGTCAATGCTGCCGCCACTTGCACACAGGCAGTGCCTGGCAGGACTCCAACCGTGCGGGAGCGCAGCTGATTCAGCCGGGCCTGGTGCAGCCCGAGACAATTCCTAAGGCAAGGATCTGAAGGCCTAGGTCTGGAGAGCCTACAGCCTCAGGAGGGCAATGTGCTCTACACTGCCTCCCTGTGTACTGAAATCAACAAAATAAGGGACTGGAGAGATGGTTCAGTGGTTAAAAGCATTTGCTGCTCTTCCAGAGGACCTAAGTCTGTATCCCAGCACCCATTTGGGGCAATTAACAACCACCTCTACCTCCAGTTCCAGGGCATCCAACATCCTCTTCTGGCTTCTAGGAATACCTGCACACATGTGGCAGGCACATGGACACATACATAAAACAATCTAAATTAAAGAAAAAGAACAATGAGAATACATACATGTATGTATATATGTGTGTATAGTTTTCTCTCTGTGTGTATGAGAGAGGGGTCACTCAGTCTTAGCTTTGACTGTACAAAGAACAAAAGCAGAAGTTACTGTAGGCGTCACAGTAGGAGCAGCTTTGGAAATCCCAGCTTTGTTTAAGGCTATCACATACAGACCAGTTCATTTCATCAAAAACTTCCCTAAGCTACAACCTACACATTCATTAGGAAGGTTAATGACTATAATTATGTTGTAAGACTCTAGAAAAGCCACATGTCAAATCTTCCAGTTTGTTTTCACTATTTAAAATGTGCAAAAACTTCTGTAAACTAAACAGTAGAAAATTTTAATTTTTCAAGTGTTTCAAATATAAATTCAAAAGCCATATAAAAGAACAGATTTTTAAAATAAAGAAATGCAAATAAGCATTAGGAAGAATAGACATTAAAAATGTTTATGGGATAAAATAATGTCAAACTTGATCTTGTTTAAAAATCTGTTTTATGAAACAAAATCATATTTCACAGAAAGTTCGGAGGAAATTTAGCATTTCAAAAATCACATCTTCAATATAAGAGTTGACATTTTGCTGTGTT
This sequence comes from Meriones unguiculatus, assembly GCF_030254825.1. Classification (NCBI taxonomy): domain Eukaryota; kingdom Metazoa; phylum Chordata; class Mammalia; order Rodentia; family Muridae; genus Meriones; species Meriones unguiculatus. Next base: position 29,620,654 of record NC_083353.1, on the reverse strand, counting down.
AGTGTTTGTGGATGGGGCTACTTTGACAGTTCAGCCTGTCGGATGTGACTTTCACAGTCTGCTGGCAGTTTGTAGGCAAGCCATCACACCTGTGACCCTGTGGTTGATTAATGAGTCTTTCAGCTCATTGTTACCATCTGAGAAAGGGCTGTGGCCTTTCTGAGCTTCGCTGCTTTATTCCCCTCAAAGTGAAGTCCTGCAGGGCTATCTTCCGTAAGAAAATCACACCTGGTTAAAGCTAATGAAAACCTCAATATGTCATTTTCCAGACAAGTCAAAAAGCATGTAAAACTAGACAAAAGATGTATTCAAGTAACATGAATGTGGTTTTGTCATAACTTGCCAATCTAAAGAGTAACACACAAATGCTCTCCTTAATGACATTTCATAGTATCAATTTTTAGAGTGATAATTCCAGATTCCCTGCACTACAGGGGGACTTCTTCAATGTCATGTATTTTACTACACACACCATACTTCTTTTCAAAAGAAGTATGGGTGTTTTTATCCACCAGGAGACAGTCACTTAGCTTTAAGTTTCCATAAATGATTAGCACAACTGGAGAAGCCAGTTCTTGCTTAAAGCCCCTCCTCCTCCCTGGTCCATGTGAAGTGTGGCGACATTCCTGGAACTTACACTTGAGCCCAGAGCAGCTTCCTTCCTCCAAGTCCTGCTTTAGAACTTAAAGGAGTTTAAGTGTAGACAATTCCCTCCCTATTCTCTTAAAACAAGGTGTGAACATGAAAATGTGAGAGGAGATAAACAGGGAACTGAGAGGGTAATCACAGTGAAAGCAAAACCAGCCCAGCTCAGGAGAAAGCAATGGGAAACCCAGGTTCAGAAGACAGGGACCTTGGTTCCAGGGTAAACACCATAGGTTCATTTTGCAGCAACTTTACAGCTTCGGAACACAAGCAAGGTACACGTGAATGCTGAAATGCATTTTAAGGTAACTGCTTGTTATATGCTTTCCATACTCAAGTCCAGCAGTGGGGAATGTATTGACATTTACATGAAAGAGAGATGCACAATGCTAAGTACAATCAGTAAGGAGCCTAGCCTAAGGTTTCCACTCTAACAATTTCCATTTCTGAGCCATGATATTGACAAATCTCCTGTAACCCTATAGGGGAACAGCCTTGAATTGGAAGAGAATTTGTAAGATAAACTCTTGCAATTACTCTGCGCTCTACTATCATCTTCCCATTCCCTGAAAATTGAAATCGACTGAATATAGACTAAGAGCTATTTCTAAGACTAAGAGCTATGCACTGCCACTCTCCACGAAAACATTCTCTTTTACTTTATCATGTCAGAGTATAATGAACATTCTTTATAATCATCATAATCATTACCTTTTTACCTAGTTTCTTACTTGAGGTCAGTATTAAGAATTATGGCCTGAAAAGCATGTAACAATTCATAAATCTAGGTTGGTAATTCTGTTATTTGGAATGTTTTGAGAGTAGATTTTTGCCTGCTAAAAGCACTGGCTTATTCAGGAACTTAACTGGACATCATCAACAAGGACTCACAATGTGCCCACTCTTCCCAGATGATTCAAAGGTACCACTGGCTAATGACTATAATTGGTCTATAATGCTTATTCTGGTGACCTCAAAGAATAAAACATTAACTCATACCAGGAAAAAGTGATTCCTCAAATAAGCTGGAAAATAAAGCCATGCGGTTCTGAATGTAGATCCATTAAGGTGGCTTATGGCTTAGGGACCAAGTCACTTGGGGCTTGAGCCACTCTTCAACTATCTACCAGCTCTGCTTTCAGCAAACCCCTCAAGAAAAATGTTTTCTAAACAGAAAATAAGAAGATTTAAGATTTTTTTCCATTAAAAAAAATACTTCTAAGAGCATAGAATGCTGTTAAACAATAATCAGGTTGATTTCCTGCTTCCGTTCACTGAGGCTGCAAATTAAATCCCACAAACAAATGTACTAAGCCACCATCTTCTACTCTTGTCTATGGCAGACATTGCTAATTAATCACAGCATCACAGAAAAATCACTATCCTGAAATTCACAACTCAGAATTCTTTTGTATTTTGGAATGGAGGCTTAATCATTCTATGTAAAGCAATAGAAATGAATAATGAGTAACTGATGAAGCATTATTATCCATTATCCAGAACAAGGACATCATGATTCACAGCACATGAATCTGGTCCCAAAAGATAGCATAGCACCACAGACGCATGTTCTAAACAACTAAACACTTTTTTTTTTTTTTAAATCACAATGTAGTTCTAATGACAGTTTGACTCAAAGGAGAAGGTGACCAGATATACTTTAAGAGTTTGTTTGTTTGTTTGTTTTCAAAATAAGTTAGTAAAATTGAACACAGTGCTTTCTTAGGGTGCATCAATACACCAGACTTTCGTAGCTGAAGCTCAGTTTCCTTGGGTAAAAATCCCGCTCCTAAATTATATCCTGCTAAGAGGTTGCTTCATCTTCCAGTATTGAAGCAATCAGTAAAGAAAACACTTGCAGATATACTTGGAAGAACTTGCTATAGCCAGGATTGAAAGTGCCCAAAAGGCCCATAAGGCTTGTATTATAAACAGCCAACAAAGGGGGCTATTGAGAGGTGATGGAGCTGTTACAAGGAAGATTTGAGGTCATTGGAATGTTTCTTCAGAAAGAATTGTGCAATCTACTGTGAGCTAAAATAGGCCTTTCCTCATTTAAGTTGATTATCTCATGTAGTTTGTTATAGTAACAAAAGACTGAGTAACATGTAAACTAAATGGTTTCTAGAAGAAACATTTTGCACAAAAATTAAAAAGAAAAAGAAAAAGGAGTCATTTAAACATATTCAAACCTTTTAAAAAGTTTTAAGTTCTTCACTCTTTAACATAATTAAATTTGAATGTCATAATGATCCAACTGGGATAAGAGTCCATGCTTTTTGAGGGCAGGACTCCCATCTCCTGAAGTCCTGGATAACATCTCTCACGGTAAATCCTGCACCAAAGCACACATTAGTTACACCATCTGCTGCCTTTGGGGAGGGAAGCTGCACATTTCCAAGTATGGCAACCCTCCACCACAGCATAATGAAGAAAATGAAAACCATATCGGCAAACCGAACACTTCAGGGAAATTGCATTTTCAAATTGTGTGCTGTTTTCCTTTTAAAGAAGTAAAATTATTAAATAAAATGTGTGAGAGGAAGCAAATATTCTCCCTTGTAGCAACATTATGGATGCCTTTACTTTGTAGAATAACATTATTTCCAATGAGTGCATTGAAATCGCACATCTCATAAACATTTCAGGGTTGTTATGAAGGAGCATCTCTACGTACATACGTTTGCTGAAACAGAACTTCAGCTGGCTTTAAAATCCTTGCTAGATTTAGCTAAATGCTAACAAGAAACAATTAATCAGCAAATCATTTTACTTCATTTCATCTTCAGAGACCTATTGGTGACCATAAATTTATTTTAAGGTCACCTGAGAAGAGTCAGGTTGGAGCAGAAACCTGAACACAGCAGCTCATGTGGAATCAGCTCCTCCACCTCCCTGGGCACTCCCACTGCTGTTCAGAGACAAACTTAAGCACTAAATAGCAGACTGTGCCACTCCAGAACAGCCTGCGAGAACAGAGTGATGAAGAGCAAGACAGATCGGGCACACCTCTCCAAGGCCACTATTACACTAGCCCATCTTGACACCAGAGCCATCAATCACATGCCAAAAGTGTCCTTATGAAGATGCATCCCATCAACGCTGTGCAAAATAAGGCAAATTGGGTTTTAGTAGCAGACTCCAAGGCCATTTGATCTATGCATCACACAAGCTCTGTGATTGCTTTATTTGTGTCCAAGAAACTTTAGGGTCATAGTGAGTCAAGGATTTGAAAGAAGGGATCTTACGCTCACTATTCTGGAGTAAAAGGCCTGAGAGGACCACGACCCCCTATTATACCACATACTCATCTATCAACTCAGTCTGCAACTCTGTCCTAAGCAGCCAACATCCATTCACTTGTCTCTATGTTGTGAATAAAATTTTGCAGTGAAAATGCAGTGAAGAAAACACTGTTCTGCTAAGATAACATTTACGCCTCACTCTACCTGTATCAGACAGTTACTATGACCAAATACGTGAGATAAGCAACTTAATAACAAAAAAGGTTTATTTTGTCTGCTGGCTTCTGAGATTTTAGCCCACACCCAGCTGGCTTCGTTGCTTTGGTGCCCATGGTGAAACAAGACACAATGGAGGGGAGCACATAGTGCAGAAAAGCTTGTTACCTTATGGCAACATGAAAACGAAGTAGGAGACCGGACTGGGTTCCAAATGTACCCTGGCAAAGCATTCCCCACCACTGACTCAACTCCTTCCACCAGGCCCTATATCCTAAAGGTTCCACTACTTCCCAAATGCACCGCAGGCTGGGGAGAGGCCTCCAGCACAAGAGCCTTTCAGGAACATTTTCTATGCAAACCACAGCACCAGCTTCCTCAAGCCTTGATGTTACCTGTGCTGAACTCTGATTACAGTGCCCCCCGCTGGTCTATCTGGTTGTGCTATACTTTCCCATCTCTGAGACAGAACAACTGGTAGAAACAATGTGAAGGACAGAAGATTCATCTTGAGTCCTGTTTTGTTCCTCAGGTTTGCTCTAATACTTTTGTATAGACAATTAAATATAGACAAATTTATCTCACAATTATATCATAGGAAAATATCTTCAAAGATGTCACTTCCTCATTTTATGTTGCTAGTGATATAAAAAAAAAGCATGGCGTTCAACACACTTTCCAGATGCCCACAGTATTTTCATCCTCAGTCAGGCTGAATCAACAGGCCTAAGGCAGCCACTCCTGGCGGAACCTGTGTTAAAACTTTTACAGGAGAACATCACAAGGCTTTGGAGCCTGAACAGTGTTTGATGGGGAAAATACTTACAGAGTAGTCATTGAAAAGAAAGTGTGTTCTATGCAAGCAAGGTTTTAAATAGCTTTTGATCCATTGCGAGAACCACAAAGTGCCAGCATGTGAATGCATAATTAGGCAGATGAAAATTTATTACAAAGTGAATTTTGGTTCAATCTGACAAGCAAAAAATTCTCCCAAGGCTGCTTTTGAGAAAATTATTATACCTTCCTTTCATCCAAATGTTGCCAATTCTGCATTTCTGTCAGTAGCATTTAACATACTTATTTAGGTTGTCTATTTTCTCACTTGAGTAATGGAGACACTGTTTAAATTGCATCCTTGTTAACTTACATAACTCACAGTTATTTAATCTTGCCATATATAAGAACCTTTTTTCCATAGCCACTATATTCCCCCTACCTTAAATGTTATTAACATCCTTAAGTAGTTCTGTATTCCTGTTAATTTGTCATCAAGACACTGGTGTTCCTCTCCAAGCCACTGGTAATAGTCCAGTCATAGCCCTGAGGCCAGCCCAATCCAAGTACTGTTTATCTTTCAACTTCTCAACATAGAGGGCTCTCTTTCCCAAAAGAATTAAAGATAACAAAAGCAAAATTGGACTTTCAGAAGGAACTATGGGAGATTCTTATTAAGTAATTTGAATCTTATTGCATTAGTTAGGTTTGTTGGCAACACTAAGAGACCCATCAAAGTACATTACTGTGTCGCTTGATGACAGGGACACATTCTGAGAACTGTGTCATTAGGATATTTTGTCACTGTGCTACGATCATAGATCAAGCTAAGATGGCTTCAATGTTAGTGGGATAGTCTTATCTCCTAAGATCCTACCATATATGTGATCCTGGGCTGACTGAAATGTTACCCAGTCCCTCAGTGTTTAAGTATATTCCTTAGAAAATTGTTATTATGTTTCAAATAAATGCCTTGAGCACAATAGATACTTGAGAATGTGTGTTGACTAAAGCTGAGCTCTATAGAATCATTAGACAAAAGTAGTTAAGAACCTGGACTTGAATGTGAACACCATTATTTAGAGTTCTGTGCCTTGGCGCCTCGGTTTTATTACTAATAAAATGATGATGACATTGATCTATCTTATAAGGTTACTGTTGGGTTATAGTTAAAGCCATTGACTCTCTCTCATTGGGTTATAGTTAAAGTCAATGACTCTCTCCATTGACTTCACTATCATCAATACTATTGCTAGGAGTATACAACTTTAAAAAAAGAAAAGAAAGAAAAGAAAAAGAAAAGAAAAGAAAAGAAAACAAAGAAAAGAAAAGAAAAGAAAAGAAAAGAAAAGAAAAGAAAAGAAAAGAAAAGAAAAGAAAAAAGAAAAGCTGACCAGGAGAAGGAAATCCCACATAAGTCAACAGATTCGGAATAAGGATTTTCACTTGAGAACTAGTTTAATTTAATTTCTGTGACACTGTGTTATTTAATGTTTTGCACTGTCCTTCACACTTGTCTTTATTTTCATGATTATAGTAAGGGTCAAAGGGTAATTTTGTGAAAATGTTTTTTGTACCACAAAGAATAGATATACGTGTTTCTCATTAGAAAATGGTATATTCATGAATCAATTTGATTGTGTACCAAACCCCTTAGTTCCAGTGTTAAACTTGATTTATCCTAAGTATATATAAGGCAATCTCTGTGCAAACAATGTGCTGCTGTAGGAGTTCTGGATGGGGGTGCAGCCAGGGGGGAGTAAGCAAGCCCAGGCCTTTCGGTTGAGGTGGGGAGAAATGGGACCTCTGTGGAGCTGGAACATGACAAAAAAACAAAATAAATAGCAGCAACAATAAACACCCAGACACCAAATCTGAATGTCCTGGCGTAGGTAATGCATGTAATAACTGGGATGTGCACACTCTAAGATCTGCATCACCTCTTTCCTTAAACCCATGTCTCTGTGACCATGCCTCCTGCTGCTGCACCAGGAATTTACCGCTTTAAGCAAATATCAACATTGTATTAATGGCAGCCATGACTAGTAATGGCCACTTGGGAGTGCAGGGTGTGCAGTTTGAGGCCAGAGATGATAATTCCTGTTGTCTCCCTATGGTAGGGCACACACTATAATTTGATAAGGACAAAGTCACTTAATAATTGTTATTAAAGGCAAGCAACTCCATGGATCAACAGCTCTTTTCAGCACATTTTCTAATCTCGCTTTCCTCTCAAACACAGGGTTATTGTCCACCTGGAAAGACACCAAAGTGACAGCCAGGAATCTGCCACTGCCACCCCTTCGGCTGTTCCTGCCATCACATTTAATTGTGTTTGTTCAACTTGAAGCCAAACTCATATGCAGTATATTTACATAGTTAAAACAGCACAGCACTCTACTGTATTCAAAGATATTTTTAACACAATTCTTGGGAACTAGTCTGAGTAAATAAGGGAAAGAGAAAAGAAGCAACATAAATCCGACCCACTGACAAGGCAAACAATATCAAATGGCAGTCTGGAGATCTGCCACGAGGAAGGAACAGTGCATGCCGTCCATGCACTCTCCAGAAATGCAATCACCACCTCATTTAATGGGCTGGATTTATTTTAAAGTGAGAGAAAATGGAAGAAGGGACATAATAGTAAGAAGCAGGGATAAGAACCTTTATTATTTCAAAAGATCAATGTGCAACCCCAGCACTTGCTCTTCCAGAACATTAAGGGGAATTTGTAGAAGTAAACCACGTGCTGATTTTGTGAACCTCCAAGGAGTTTTTACTTTCTGCAGTGGCAAACTTTCTAAGTAGAAACATGTATGCCATTGATGCATATTCAGGATCTCTTTCATAAGACCTCAGATACTTCTGTTCTTTCAAATGCTGCAGAAAAAAAATCACCCATAATTAATTTGCAAAGGCTAGACTAGATACTCTTGGCTGCTAACTCCACCTTAAAGTTTTTCCCTCCCAGGCTTAGTGTCCTTTCACAGACACAAACCCTTTCCCTCCAATGTTGGATGACTTATGAATCAGATATTGAACAGTAATCATTGTTGCGGACAGGATTATGGCTCAAATGGGCCAATTAATTAACAACAAAGACCAGCTTTCTGTGCTTTTAATCTGAGCCAAATTTCATGTAATAAAAATAAGCTGGACATTTTAAACAGAATGATTACAACTAACCTGCCTGCCTTCCAAATGTTGAAAGTGTGAAGGATAAATATACATTGGTATAGCTTTTTAACTTACTATTTATCAGAGAACATTTTATATACAAATGTGGTCATTAATACAGAATCACATCCAGGGACAACCCACCCTGTGATCACCTGCCAGGAGCCAACCTTTCCTGTGGATTCCTAGTCTTCATTTATTATTTCAGCTAGCGCTGCCTAGAGCCCACTCTGTGTCCAGGCTGTTCGAGGCAGTGCTGTCGGTGTTGAAACAAGGCAGCTACAGTGCTCATCTCATAGAACTTATGCTTTACTGTAGAGCATATGTTTGAAAAGGAAATCTAAATGAAAATTTAGATTTCAGATTACAACTAGTTAAACAAACACTGCAGAGAACAGAATGTAAGGTGACACAAGGTTCTTTTAAGCAGGTGATAAGGCAAGAACACTTGCCCCAGATGGAATGGTGTTGTCCTTGTGAATTGCTGGGGGGGGGGCTTACTATGGAAAATAATAGAGAGAGTACAAGGAACCTGAAGAAGCAACCCATAGGGTATCCTGGATTAGAGAGAGGCACTTTGATGTGAGGCTATTGCCAGGCCCAAGGCACACCCTGACAAGGGTTGAGGTGGCCACTTCAAGCTTTACTCTGTCTTTGGAGTCAGCACAGAACCAGCCCATGCACTAACAGCCAGAAAAGCTCTAGATACAGATGTTGCTGAGACCCACATTTCTTTTGCAGACATATAAACTACCTCCCAATGCTCAGCTCGGAGTTCTTTCTCATGCATGGCCTTCTTGGTCTCTTGATTCTTGATGTTTCTCTCCCTAATTGTCTCCGAAGCCTAGGTGTTCTAGGCCCTGACAGCTGTCTTGTCAAGTTGAACTACTGATTTAGGTCTGAAAATTCCATAAACTTGGTGGTCTAGGGCCTCTATTCCACAACCATTCACTTATTTATTTATTTATTTATTTATTTATTTATTTGTCTATCTATTTATTTATTTTAGAACTAGATTAACCATAGGGCCTCATACATGACAAAAGTCCTCTGCCAATTGAGATATAATGAATCTTCAGTACCTGACAGAAATAACACTAGACACCTTCCTGCAAATGTATTTTGTCAACTCCAGGAATCTAAAGTCAAAGATAAGCTCCTGAGAACCCAGCAATCCTCCTTTATTATGCTTGTCTTGTTCTTGGGATGAGGGCGGCCTGGTCTGGTCACAAGGGCATTTTTAGAAGGGAATCATGTGGATGCTGTCCTCCCAAACAGTTTTATGTTTGTATATTGAAATCAGTTCGCCTCACAGCATCATGTCTATAGACAACACTCACAGCCTCATTCATGCATGCAAACCACAGTAGCTACGATGTTATCACCACGGAAAGAAGCAGAAGGGAGTAAGCATTCATATACTTGGTGATTTGGCACCAAAGAATGGAACACATACAGCTGAGCTGCTCTGCAGTCTCCGTCTTGGCATTGCCTAACATAAGACTACACTGCAAGTAAGAAATGTCCCCTTGTAGACTTTGGATGACATGTACCGCCCTCATTCTAAAGGTTCCTTGTTCTGCACTCTCATTTTCAATTACGGCCCCTTCAGGTTATCATGCTATCAAAAAACTGAAAACACTATTTAAAAAAGTCAGCATTTTCAGATAGGTCAGAAAGGAGAGTGCTTTAGAATTTTAGGGAAAAATAACAGAAACCATTTCCTTACTTGCTCAGTATCAATCCAAACCCATAAATAAGATTCTTAAAACAAATGAAGTGATAGCTGATATTACTCTCAGGTGTCTCTCCTCATTCTAGGGTAAATCAATTAGGCTCATTGTCGCTTGTGGTGTCTCAGAGTTTTCAGTAGAATGCTTTTCATACCATTCTTTAAAAATCCAAGGTTCTTACTAAGATGAGATTCTAGCTGCTTTTATTAAAGATTCATGAGCCTTTTCCAAAGGAACTGCTCTGACCTGTTATTCTAGAATAATTTTTTTTAAACTCCTACTCACTGCTGTACATATTTCAGGAAAATAGACTTTGAGATTCAGTGACATAATTAAAATATAGTATTAAAATATACTTATTAAACAGATAACAAATAAATTTCTGTTAAAACAGAAATTACTTAGATGGCTCACATATAATACAAATGCAGTATGTGTTCAAGGCTATCCTGTCCCTAGAGTGCTATTTAGTTGATCAGAAGCAGAAATTCATGACTAAATAAAAATTAGGAAATTATAATGGTTAATCTGTATAAACTCAAAACTTTCCAACGAGCAGGGGAAAAAGCTTCTTTCCAAGGTTATTTCCAAATAATAATTTAATATTGGGAACACGACATATAATTTGGTTCAACAGGGGGCCTTGGCCTCCCCTTCATCAACACATTCTCACAGTTCCAGATAACCTGGGTACAAGACCGGAGGACCTCCACCACACACTAAAAATGAAAAGCTCTCAGGCTACATGCTGAGGGAAAGGCTCTGTCCTCCAAGAAGAAAGTGGTTATTCGTGCACTGTGGTCCTAATAGACAAATGATCTTAATTTATATGCAAAATATTAGAATACTATTATGACCGTCTATATGAGGTATAATTTTTTACTGCTAATACTGGCGTTTTGATTTTTTGGTTGTTGTTTTTTTTTTTTATAAACATTCATTTTGGAATACTTCAATCTTTCTTAGACAAGCTTTTTCACATGCTCAGATTTCTCAAGGATGACATAAAAATTCTACTATGTCCTTGTCATTATTCAAGGAAATGATATTCAATATTTTTGCAAAGATATAAGGATGCAACACAAAGATTAAGCAGAAATCAATTCTCATATTTAGCTATAAGCCTAAAAATGAAAATAAAAGTGTGTGTGTGTGTGTGTGTTTAAAACAATATGCAAGTGAGGGTATAATAAGACAGTGCCAAAATAACTAGCTGAAAAGTATAAAATTCAGTCTTGACAGTCTTTCTTACATTTGCCCTGATTACACTGGTTGATTTTCTCTGGCATGCATGCACTCCTGAAATTCCTGTAAACAAAGGTATACCCTGATAATGACATTCAGGTCAGTAACTTTTTGTGTTTACAATAGTGACCCATTCAATATACAAAGTAAAAAATATAATTAAGACAAAAATCAACTAATTTTGTAAATATTCATTCCGGAAAAGAGAATTGTGAAGGTGTACCAATAACTAGTCCTGTTTTTTAAGATGAGCAACTAAACGTAAAACAAGAGATTGCTTTGCCAATAAAATGTTTTCACTCCTCTCCAGTCGACATGCGCACTACATATACACTCCCTGAGCCCTGGACTTCCGTCTTTTCACCTGTTTTTGAGTAGTGCACCAAAGGTCGTCTTATCCAGTCCCAGGTAGTTTGGCAGCAAGTTTGACCAGTCCCAGCACCATGTTGCTGTGACCGCCTGTTGATAAATGAGAAGACACTGTTGTTGGTTATTAATCAGAATTAACATGATCAGTGAATTAAAGGCCCAGCTGCGACACACCAGCTAAGCTGGGTGGGCTCAGAACAAGGACTTCAACAGATAACATCAACCAAGTCCACAGAAGGAGGTGTTTATTCCAATAAGACAGCAATTAGTTTATAAATCCATTTGGGGATGTAGTCATTCTTTATAAAATTAGAAATCAATTTCTTGATTCGTTATTTCTCCAAGTGTTAGTGGCATTTACCCAACCGGTTTTGTTGGACAGGTGACTCTGAAAAGTGTGCGCAGTGACTCGCCAGCTTTGCTCCTACGACACCGCTTCACAACTCGTTTTCTGTACCTAAGAGTGGACCACAGACAGAAACCTTGGGAAGTGCTGAGCCTCGGGCACCAGGATGGGGCTTAATTACAGTGGGGCACTGTTGTTGTTTTCTTTTATTAAGAAACTGTTTTAAGGGGAAAATTATAGGGACTTCCAAGTGTAAAAGCATACATGATTCTTTTCTCTCATTAATAGGTAATTTCACAGCAGAGTAAGGAGAAAAATTACTGTGAAAAATAATCTCATAATTTAGAACTTGGTTAACATGCTATTTATTTAAATGATGTAAGAGTGATTTAATAGCTACAATAATTATTTATGACTTAGAGCGATCTAATGTGCAGTAGAAGAAAGAAGCCAATAAAGTATGCCTTATACCTGAGGTTTAAAAGCCTTACCGAAGTATATGCTCTGTAAAACTAAATGGTTTGGATCATAGGACTACAGCGTGATCTTTGAGATCTAAGCAGAGCTCTCCCTTGTCACTGCTGATAAATCGAGTGCTACAGCCCTGTCATAGAGCAGGAGAAGCTGCCCCAGGTTGTCAGCATCTGAAGGTCTTATTCTGCTACAGTATTGATGAATGTGGACGAAAGCTGTAGCAGGCATGGTTAAAGTATTATCTGCATGCCAAATTAGGCCAGTGTTTTAATTCTTATTTTCATCAGCGCTCTAGGTCAAGCAAGCCTTCTCTTCTGCCCTGCTAATTCAAGCTGTCTGTCAAGAGGATTCTGGAGAGATGAGAGATGTAAGAGAGAGAGACACAGAGACAGAGACACACACACACACACACACAGAGAGAGAGAGAGAGAGAGAGAGAGAGAGAGAGAGAGAGAGAAAGACCAAACAAAGCAAAAGAAATGGATAATTTTTCAATGAAATTACTAAAGTACACAGCTAAACAACAGCAAAATCTGACTTTTAAGAATATATTATGTTTACCATGGTGACTTTATTCTAAATGTTTTTGCCTTAAAGTCATTAGAAAATCCATTTTAAATTTGTGATGTGTCTAAGGTTATAAAAAGCAAATTTATCTCATGCCATTTATAATAGGGGCTCAATGCCCTATCACTAAAATGCTTTCTAATTTCCCTGATGCATTCACAGAAGCAGAGAGATGTTGAGTGAACATGTGTCCTGAAGGAGGGGACAGACTCTTGGGGGGTTGTTTTATCTTTATCTGGATAAAGATAAATGCTTTATCTTGATGCTGGTTGCTGGCCCTCAAGATCTGGTTACTCCCCGATACACCTATCCTTGTGTAAACTTCCCTAAGACATTATACCTGATTGGTTGGTTAAATGGCCTATACCCATACCCGGGCAGGGCAAAATGAGGTAGGCGTGGCTGAGGTCCCCAGGCTTTGGGTTCAAGAGAATCAGGGGAGACAGATGGACAGGAGGAGAAGAAGGAGGACTCCACCATGGGCAAGTGTGAAGAAGAAGCCACATGGGCCAGGAAGAATGACTCTAAGGATGGTGTGGATGGAGAAAACACTAAGATAAAAAAAAAATAAGCAAGTATTTAAGATTATGGATGGCCAGATGAGTATGGTAAAGGCCAATGGCTCTGTATGGGGGCTGGGATATGGATGGTGAGGTTATTAAGACAGCATAGGTAGAAATATCTGCCCAGCCAAAGGGAACAGGACAGTTATAAAATCTAACAGGTATGTGTGTCTCATTATTTCTGATAGTGGGTTAAATAATACCACTGCAACAATTTTAGGGCAAAATAAATAAATAATACATAGCCTAACCCACCTTTTAATTTACTAAAAAGCTGCACAAAAGTGAGCTCCGCTTCTTAAATAAAAAGGAGAGGAGCTATACACACAGTATGAAATGTGGGTGTGTCTTCCCACTTTTGACATACAGAAGCCATACATTTCAGTTGACTTTGACACCTAATTTCTACATACCTGATCTAGCATGTTTTCAGTAAAGACCTTGTGCACATGGAGAGGGTTGAAAGTGGGAGGCGGATCTTCATTTCTGAAGGCCGTCTTCAAGGGTCGGGTTGGCAATGGCTTCTTTTCTGAACCATTCATAGCACTCAGTTGTTCTTTTAAATGTTCCTTCAAGGAAAGATACTCTGGTCAGGATGATGAGAAGTGTATTATTCTCTTTAAAAATAAACTGGTCATATAACCTAGAACCCCAGCTCAGATGTAGCCCGTGGCAGCTCAGTGTCCAAGTGGGTTCCTGAGGGAACAGGGACTGTCTCTGACATGAACTCAGTGGCTGGCTCTTTGATCACCTCCCCCTGAGGGAGGAGCAGCCTTACCAGGCCACAGAGGACAATGCAGCCAGTCCTGATGAGACCTGATAAGCCAGGGTCAGATGGAAGGGGAGGAGGACCACCCCTATTAGTGGACTTCGGGAGGGGCATGGAGGAGATGAGGGAGGGACGGTGGGATTGGGAGGAAATGTGGGAGGGGGCTACAGATGGGCTACAAAATGAATAAACTGTAATTAATATAAAAATAATAATTAATTAAAAAAATAAACTGGTCAATATTCTGGCTCACCCTTCCAATACATTATCTAGATTACAGCTTGCCTCAGGAAGAAAATATACCCCAAAGATACATAGCTGAGTACATATCACTATCACAATAAACCTATCAAAAGCAAGTTAAAGCTAACGTATTGCATAGTTTTAAAAACATTTAACAAATTCTCCTATGATGAATGAAAGCTTGGTGTGTCACAATCATTTGAACAGACATTGTCTCGTCTCGTCATTGACTTCATATTTTACCATGTCTGGCTACCAAACCATAACTCCAGAAATGACTATGCACAGGAAAAGATTGCCCGTTCATTCATTAAATATAGTTGCTCCCCACTCTGGGCTCAGCTGAGCACTAAGCATCCTGGTTTTACTGTCAGGAGTCTCAGTCTGTGAGGGACTACTTATATTGCAAATTCCTACACACTTAATTTCTATGCTGAGGACTGAAAACTATCAAGGCTCGACAGAAACCCAAAATACGTAATTCTAATCATCTAAGTGCTGGTGCAGTCCTGGACAAGAAAAGACAGTCTCCTGTATTACAGCTCATTTTCTGCCCATGAATAAGTAAGGCAAATATCCCAAATCTGCTTTATGAGACTCTTTTTGGAAGGCAAAAAATTAAAACGACTAACAGAATACCATCAACCTAACAAATGCTTGCTATTAGTAAATGCATTTAATAAATAAAAATAAAGGTTCGCCTGGCTTTTAATATACCACCATGCATTTTCCCACGTGAGGTTTGCAGCCTGCACACATTTTGGATGTCGGAGCTGCAAAGGACTCCAGGGCTCATCCCCAACCGTTGCTACCTTCCGCACTGCACAGGCGGCGGCCTCGCCTGGGAGCTTGTTAGACTCTCACCATCACCAAATCAAATCGTATGCGAGCAGGAGTCCCAGGGGGTAGAAAAGAAGTTCAAAGTTTGAAATATGCTAGCCCAACGCCACACTCCACGTTGGGCTCTGAAAAGTGAGAGGAAGCGCCTGAGGGGTCATGGCGTGAGTATTGCATCTGTGACAAGAAGGCACCAAATCTTTCCCTGATTCACCATGCTTATGTGTGTGTGTGCCTGTGTGTGTGTGTGTGCCTGCATATGTGTGTGTGTGTGTGTGCCTGCATATGTGTGTGTGTGTGTGTGTGTCTATACCTTCATGAATGTATATCGTGTCCATTATGGAAGGCAAAGTTCAGTTCTTAAATGCTAAAAATCTAAATAAAGTACTACTTTAGTTATCAATAACAGTGATTTCTTATTAACAGTGATTTCTGCACAGCATCTTACTAGATCATTATGTACTAGTTATGTAAGGGCACAAGTCTCTTATTAAATATGATTAGGTAATGATAAATCCACGAGATTATAATTTTATGACTATGGTATAAAGTAGAAACAAAAATTTTCTCCATCAAAATTTAAAAGTTTTTTTTTTAAGGAATAAAAAATCTCATTGGAAAAGAACAATTTATGAACAATTTTTCTTAATTCATTTCCATTGATATATTTATTTCCTGCTTCTACTGCTTAACAAAAAAGTAAAATTCCTGCCAGTTCTAAAAAACACTTTCTCCTGAGTTTTCTTTGCTGCACTGGTAGTCATCAGTCCTCAGTAGAGTATGTTTCCAGGGCCAGCCAGACGTTTCATTTAATCATAGCTCTTCTGCACAGCCCTTGTCATCTGAAGGAATCTGTTCTCTGAATCCACATGAAGTGAAAGGCGAGAAGGCATTCTGCAAATGTGTCCTCTGCCGTCCTGATGTGTATAATCACACACAGGTGCACATACGATAAAGCAGCAACAGTGTCTTGGGACTGGAGAGATGCCTCAGTGGGTGAGAGCACTGGCTGTACACGGATGAGGTCTGAGCTCAGGTCCCAGCATCTACACAGAAAGCCAAGCATGCTGCCACACACCTTCCACCATAGCAGTGGGGTCTTTAGGGAAGTGGAGGAGACTCAGACAGCAGGGATGCTAGCTCCAGAATGAGACTGAGAGGCTGTCCAAAGCACTGGTCCTCAACCTTCCTAATGCTACAACCTTTAATATAGTCTGTCGTGTTGTGGTGACCCCCAATCATAAAATTATTTTCTCTGCTACTTCATAACTGTAATTTTTCTACTGTTATGAATTATTATACAAATATCTGATAAGCAGACTATCTGATATGTATAGGGGTTGTTTGAGCCTCCCAAAGGCTGGAAGCTCACCCTTTGAGAAACTCTGGTCTAAAGAACAAGGTGGTTATCCAATTGGTGTTCTCTTTCTTCCCTGAAGACTGTTTCCCCCACCCTCAGCATGCCTTAGTTGCCTGTGGTTCTTTGATGTAGGACTGAGGCCACTTTGGCGTGTCTACTGCTGGTGTCCTTGTTCAGCTCAGGTTTAGACAGTCATGTTGGTAAGACTTTATAGGTGTAGTTTCCAATATTCCTAGAGGACAAGCGCTCATCAAACTTCTTGCTCCTCTTACAGTCTATCCTTATTTATGTCCTTAGAGCTTGTGACACCAAAGAAATAAGGCTCTGAGGGTAACCATATCATAATATCTGTGTCTCAGTCATCACAAGAATTGCTTCAGCCGATCTAGCTGACAAAACAGAATCACCCTTGATGAACATGACTTTCCAAGGCAGGATTTCAGTTAGCCAAAGCCAGGAAGAAATTTCTGAGTTCCCCAAATAGAGACCACAAGCAGAACTGGGAATGATAGTGTAAGCCATCAATCCTAAAACCAAAAGACCAAGGCAAGCAGATCTCCCTGAGTTCAAGACCAGCCTGGTCTACAAAGCAGGTTCCAGCCTAGCCAGGCTAAACAGTAAGACCCTGTCTCAAGGAAAGAAAGAAAGAAAGAAAGAAAGAAAGAAAGAAAGAAAGAAAGAAAGAAAGAAAGAAGGATCAAGAAAGAGAGAGAGAAAGAAAGAAGAAAAGGGAGAGAGAAAGAAAGGAAAGAAAGAAGGAAGGAAGGAAGGAGAGAGAGAGAGAAAGAAAGAAAGAAGTCATAAACTCAATATTTTCTGATGACTTGAGCGTTTTGTAAGTTTTTTTTTTTTTATATTACATAGAAAGTCTATAACTTTATTAACCCAAGAATGAAGCTTCCAGGAAAATAGCTATGTCTCTCTTTAGAAAATCCTTCTTTTCTACAAAAACCAGATTTCTCCTGGTATTTGTCGGCTGAACGGGCCACAAACACACAATTCCCAAACTACAACTCTCATCTCTATATTTCAGAAGTGAACTGAGTTTATGAGCCGTGTTATTGTTTAAATCATATAAATAAAACCTACATTGTTACAGGAAGCCTTTTTCTGTACATGCAGAACAGCCGGGCTAAATAGATTCTATTAATAATGCAATATTGAGTTTAGTATTGACTTTAAGAAGTATTATCACCTCCTTGACTAACCCTTAGCTGCCAGCAGACGCTGCCTCAGGCCAGTACACACCTAATTGCTCGGTAAAAAGGCCGTTTCCCTACCTCATTGAGCCGCATGATGTGATAAATTTGCTGCAGGTACTCACTGCCACCTGGTTTGTGGCAGAGATCCAGGACCATCGCATTTGTTTTCTGCTCAGTCAGTACAAGAGCGGCATCTCCTTCTAAGCCTGAGCTCTCCTCCATCGTCATGAATGCACTGAACAAAAAGGACAAATATGTATCAGTGATGAGGGACTGTAGGGGTGGAAAGAATCAGAGGTTGAGTATGTAGAGTAAATGCATGTTTTGTAGTCAAAGTACCCATAAAGACTCTTCAAATAGGTATGCCTTCCCAAACCACCACTGCTGCAATACACAGGGCCTGCGAACAAAGCACCTGAGAGCAGTTTTAAATTCGGAATCATTTCTTTTAAAAGAGTTCTTTGTTGAAGTGATACTCCTGTCTATAAAACACTTCCCATTACTGCAATTGTTGAAATTGCTATAATCACAGGATGAAAACAAAACATTTCTTTTCAAGATCATGTAAGAAATAATTTGTATTTTCTCTGTGAGGACAAAAAAGAATCTCTGATGCCAGAAACAGGTTTAGTATTCTGTCTCTTGTACATTCCTCTTTATGCCTGTGCTAAACATATTAAAGACTAATTAACATGTTGAAACGGGGAGTCTGTTGTGTTAAATAGAGGCTGGATGCTTCGAGATCCAGGCTTACCACTGAGCATTTTACACTGACCTTTGACACCTGTTGCCTTAAAAAAAAAAATACATACTCCCTCTCCAACTTACTTTTTATAAGACACTTAGCAAAAATCACTACTCTGTTCTTATTACCCCCCAAAGTCTACTCTCATCTCACCTAGAATATAGACACATTTTACAGATATGAAGTATTTCTTTGTGAAGTCTTCTGAGTTTGGGCAGTATTTGTATGCCAGTAAGAGATGACAAAAAGTGAAATACCTCCAGCTACGCCCGTGTAAACATGTGACAGTTATTCCCAGCTGTTCTCCACACCGTCTTTCTCATTGTAACTGCTATTAGTCTGTGCTAAACTTGCGACCTAAGGATCTTAGGCATGTAGGTTTTATACTGTTTTCCAGAATAAATGAAATTTACTGTGGTGTAATCAGCTGAATGCTGCAGTTCATTGCTGAGATTTTGCCATGATTATAAAATTAGTTCTGCTAAGAGTCAGTGCCATTGACCTGAAGACTCCAAATGATCCCCAGCTGCTGGACATTAACATTGATATTGCTTCCACATGAGCTCCAAAACGCTCCTCTTTCTTTCACACACACAAAGGAAATTTAAGACTATATAAGTCTTGCTCAAGAAATAGAAAATAAAGTGATTCCTACTGACTTAGAAATGCTCATTAGCAAGAGCAAATTTTTAAAAGACATTGTTACACTGAGAGAAATTTGCACATATCATTTTGAAACTGCATACATGTTGCAGGCAAAATTTCTTGTCAGGTTTTGCAGAAGATGACATTGAAAAAGTTGAGGCCTCCTGACAAAGGAGTGTCTCAGTGTCAGCCCCTGAACTGTACCCTTCCCTGTCCATCACTGCGCAGGTGAAGCAAATGATTGGATTCAGTCAATGCTATGATTAATGAGTTCCTCTCTGGATTTGGGACTGCCTATCAATCATGTCATTAGGGAGAATGTGCCCTGAAAGAGGCAGACCTTAGCCAAGGAATAACTGCATTAATCTTAATCTGTATATGCAGCCAGCCAGCCAAGTCAGGGTCACCATGATGAAAAACAATAGTCTTCAACTCGACAAATTACTTTGCAAAGGCAGACATTTCTTTACTTTTGTGACTGTGTGTTCTCCAGAATCTAAGTTGACTGTTTACAGCTTGAGAGTTACTACAAAGTGAAGGTTATTTTAATGAATAGTAATGCTTTCAGGCAGTATGCAAGACAAGCGACACAGCTGCCTTCCCTCCAACTGCAGTTATTTTCATAAAATCAAAGCTAAATCTGAATGCAAAAGGAAAAAGCATAACTGAATGATATTACATACTTCCAAGATAATCTTTTTGAGTAACTTAACAGAAAATTATTTTAATTGAAATTGCTGCATACATTATTTTTTCTTGTAAAGAAGCCTGTGGTAAAGCCCAGGCAACCTCTAGCTGTCGCAGACACACTGATCTGCAAGGAGTATATACATATTCCTCATAGTGGAGACCTAGGAGATGAATTGATGAGGAGATAGGGACACAATACTCACACAGGCATGCATGCACACATCACACACTTGTGTATCCACACGCACTCATACATGCATGCGTGTCCCAGATAATCATTCTAAAATCAGGGTCAAGAAGAGGTCTATCTATACCATACAAGCTCAGTGAACTTGCTGTCTACAGTAACTTAAGTCAATTTTAAGTCTTTTAAAAACATATATGACTTTAAGTCTGAAGTTTTGTATATTAGTATCATTTATGAAATTGAAAAAGACATGATATTGTGTTAGTTATCTAACTATTTAGAATCACTGAGAACTAGAAAACATTTTTAAAAAGAAGCAGATCCTCACTTTTGCTGCATTGGTAAGAAAAAGCCAACAGAAAGGCAACTTCTGACTACTAGCTAATTAACTACATCCTACCATGACGGCATGCTACGCGAGCAGATACTAAACGCGTTGGTGTTCCTTTAAGAACTGCCTTCTGAAAAAAATAATCTAGGAATGCCTGAAAGTATCCGTTCATAAATAGATCATATTCATAGGAGTTCTAAACCAGCAATATCATACATTTTACTTTGTAAGTATAATCAGGTCTGCTGGGTTTAGCCTTCCTTTTCCTCTCCTTTTTTTTTTTTTTTAATATATCCACTACCATGAATAATGACATTTGACCTTAATCTTTTAGTCACTGCCTTCAAACCTGTAATTCGGTATTGGACGCAAATATAAAGATTAAGAAGGTCACTCACTGTCAATGTTACTAAGGACTTGCCTTCTATTGTTATTCTTTCCCATTCACACACCAAAATAACTGCCTGGTCTTCTGTGTGAGTAGATGAGAGAAACCAGGGCTACTTAACATTCAGAGTATTGATTAGAATGAATTATTGCAGATTAACATGGACGAGCAGAATGTTCTGGTTACTGTTCTGCTAACGAGCGAATGCAAAATGTTTTTGTCTTTGGTTGTTGGTGTTCTGAGAAAGGGTCTCACCATGTAGAGCAAGTGTCTGCCTCCTGAGTGTCCACCGCCACATCTGGCAACACACAACGGATGTTAACAGCGTTTATAAGTGAGAGAGGCTTACTAGTTCTCAATTTGATGCTGAAAATTTTGCTACTTCATTTTCAAAACAGTTCTGCCAGCTTGGTATCATCCTTGAAACTGAAACTTTGAGAGGGGCACAAAACAAAACGACCCCTTTACGAGGAATGCATATTTGCTCATCTGATTCTCAAGCCTGGCCTCCTCATCACTGCCATTTATGAGTAACAACCATCATATTCCAGGTGACTTTTCGTCATCTCAGGCAGAAAGTTATCCCAGGGTCTGTTAGCCACATGAATATCCCTTCAGTAATTAGGGGGGGGGGCAGTGTGTGTGGGTGTTCAAACAATGGGCTGGCTTGGTCATGTGTAGACCACCTGAACTGGAATCCTTGTATCAATATCAAGCAGTTTCATACCTACAGACTAACCTCAACACAGGAGAACTCTACATACATATTTGAATTCACCAGGGACCCTTAAAAATCTTTGCAGTGCCACAAATCACTTAGCTGTTGGTGACAAACCTATGAGAAAGCTGACATTTCCATTCTGAAACAGCTGGGTGTGTTTATAGCTTGTGAGTGATATGCCCCAGTTGCCCTCTGGGATTCTTACATTACCAGATGAAAAATGTGTACCTTTTTGACAATCAGGTACACAGAAAGCAATAAAAAGCCTTTTATATCCATTAATTCTCTCTTAATTCAATCTGTGCCCACTCCATTTACAAAATGCCTCGGGCTATGCACTAGATACCCCAGTTGCACACTGAAAACGAGTGAAGCTAAATTCCCCTGGGTTGAGCTACACCCTTTTAATCAGAAACCTTAAGGTGGAACCTAAACCAGGATAGTGTTCCTGAATATCAATGGGGTTCAGATTTTACCAGGAACATCTAAGAGCCCCGCCTTTAGGGCAGAACTTATCTTTTTCTGTGTTCCTCAAAGGTCCTGTGACTTTTTTTTTATTTTTTCCAAATGGCCGTTGCTGCCCATCTGACAAAATTCTGTTGCTGTTGTGTATTGTGACTTTGGTACTGAGAAATTATTTGCTGAAGCTGCGTAAGAAACAAGCACACTTTACCATTTGATGCTCAGTGTCCTTGCTTTCAGAAGCTGGCGCTCCATCCAGTTGGGTTTCTGCTGCTCGATGCGCAGTATGACCTTTTGGGTCGGTTGACTCGCACTGTTTCGCTCTCCCAGGATACTTTCCAAACACACACAAATTAAACCCAGTTTCTCCTTACTCCATCTGTCAAGGGAGGCACCTGTTAAACGTTCCACTGTGTTCCCATCCTCAAATATCCGACATATAATTACAATCAAGTTCCAGACAAGCAGGCCAGCTTTCTTCAATTCAGGCAAGTTTTTTGACATTTTTCTCTCAGACAGAAAAAAGAAGTATTTAATTGAGGGAGGCAAGCAGGCAATCACTGTAGGTAACTTGCTGATTACAATAGATACTGCCTGAGCAGCAAGCCTCGTGAAGCCTGGGAAGAAAAAGTAGGAAAGGTATGATTACTGTTAGCATTCTCATGCCATCACATCATAGTTGTTTTTTTTTTTCCTGCGTGGAAATGTCTCACTTTTGTGGAGAAAATTATTAAGATGAACAGGTTCTTAATGCTTTCCAAGAGAACCCCACCAGAAACTCCTAAGGTATTACCTGAAATTTTCCAAATTTCAAGCATGATTTTATTCCTTCTATAAATAAAAATGAGAAAATTTAGAATTATAATTTATATGTTTATTTTTTAAGATTTAAGTTTTGAAGTATGGAATACTGCTAACAAATTAAGTAAAGGTCCACATGACCTTTGACACCACTGAGTCCCTTCCTACTGAGACAGTCAAATGTATCTCTATCCTCTGGGAGCATATTTGTCCCTAGCTAAAAACTACTCTTTATATGATTTTATGCTATCCTTTTTATTTTATTGCATTTATTTGATCTTGAGATAGAGCCTCTTGTATGACAGTACGGATGTAAACTCTTCCTATTGCCAAGGATGGCATCAGACTTTGGATCCTTCCACCTCCACTCCTCAGTGCAGGGATGGCTAGCATTCTCCACTAGGCATGAGGCCTGAGTGCCGGAGACTAAGCCCTGGGCTTCGTGCATGCTAAGCAAGCTTCTTGAACCATACCCCAAGCATTAATCTGACTCCGTTAGATGATGTCAGTTTTCAGGATTGGCCTTGCTCCAGGGATGCAAAGCTGGAAGTATGCTGGTCACTGTTCACACGCATCCCACTTCTGTTCTCCTCTCCTAACTCAAAACAACGAATCGGAATCCATCCTTCCAAGCCAGCATGGCTCTCCAGCTTCCCTTACTCTTTCCCCCCTTTCCTTTTAAATGTCTTCTCCGTCCTTCATACCCAAGCAAGGATTGTTACCTCTGTCATTCTGTTTCTTGATGAGACCAAGCTAAAGTGCTAACCCAGTTCAAGCCGTTTTTATAAATTGTACTCCAACAATGGCAACATAACACCCTTCTGACATACCGTTTTGTACTTTTAAATGCTTTATTCTTTATGTGTTTGTGTGCTTCTCTTCTAGTCTCACATAGTATACCTAAAAGATTTTATTACATGGGGCTGGAGAGCTGGCTCAGTGTTACAGAGCGCTTGTTGCTCTGGCAGAGGACCCAGGTTCAGTTCCCAGCACCCACAGTGAGGCTCACAACCCCAGTTCCAGGGGATCTAATGCCATCTTCTGTCCCCATGGACACCATCATGCAGATGGGGCATATTAATATATGCACGAAAACACTCATATACATTAAACATTTATTTTATATTCCCCTCATCCTAAACACAGACCACAAACAAACAATTCCAACTCTATAACAAGTATAAATTGCTAGTTCTCTTTGCACCTGAACTTCTACTGAAATTTCTCACTGTAAAGACTCCAGGAACTCAAATCCATAACTACTTAGTTAATGCTTAAGGCAAATTCCAATCAGGAGATTCAAGTCGTTGCCAAATAAATCCACTCTAAACACGAAGGCAATGAGTCAGTGAGGAGGTTAACAGCACACTTCTTGGTCTGTCTTTAAATAAGTAGCCATCTAGTCTAATATTTAACATATTACAAAAAAATCCGAATTTCAGAACTGAAAGACTGTGAATTGACTACAACGTGGTTGCTGGATTTAGGTTCATCATAACTTTCTACATGGCTGGTACTATCATGGTAAAAAATGTCAAAGTGCTATTTAAGAATAAATGAAGGAAAGACAAGCAATATTTTTAAATAATTTTTTATCACCATAAAATATGAATAACTCGTCAATGCTAATGTGTGACTTAGTATGTTTTATTGTGTTTAAAATGTCAGCTTAATACTGCATGGTACAAACATCCAGTTCTAAGTTCATTTAGTTTCGTTGGCCCTTACAGGTATTTTTTTTAGGCATCATAAGAATGTAGTTAAGACCCATGCAGTATGCAGCATAACTGTAGAATGATTGTGCTCTCAAAATTAAGGCTTTTGCTTTTTAGTCTTAGTCATAGAACAGTCAAAGCTGTTGTTGCAACTTGCCCATAAATACCCAACAATGAACTCAATTCATTGTCCTTGCAAACTAACGAGGAAAACACTGTATTTTCATACACGTAAGATAAAGTCCAATGATCAAAAAGACAGTATTTGATATACTTTTAAATAGACTAGAAAACCTGCATCTCACTCAGGACGATCTTTTCTAGATGCCACCATTTGCCTGCAAATTTCATGATTTCCTTGTTTTTAATTGCTGAGTAGTATTCCATTGTGTAAATGTACCACAATTTCTGTATCCATTCCTCCATTGAGGGACATCTGGGTTGTTTCCAGGTTCTGGCTATTGCGAATAAAGCTGCTATGAGCATGACTGAACAAATGTCCTTGCTGTGTACTTGAGCATCTTTTGGATATATGCTTAGGGGTAGTATAGCTGGATCCTGAGGAAGCACTATTCCTAATTGTCTGAGAAAGCACCAGAGTGAGGTATCCCAGAAGCAGAAAGACACACATGGTATATGCTCACTTATAAGTGGATACTAGACCTATAAGATAGGATAAACATACTAAAAATCTGTACAGCTAAAGAAGCTAAACAAGAAGGAGGACCTGGGGTAAGAGGATCAATCCTCACTTAGAAAGACAAATGGGATGGACATTTGAAGAAGGAGAAAACAAGAAACAGGACAGGAGCCTACCACAGAGGGCCTCTGAAAGACTCTACCTAGCAGTGTATCAAAGCAGATGCTAAGATTCATAACCAAACCTTGGGCAGAGTGCAGGGAATCACATGAAAGAAGAGGGAGATAGAAAGATATGGAGGAAAAAAATAATTAATTAAAAAAAAAAAAGAAAGAAAGACCTGGAGGGGAAAGGAGCTCCATAGGACCAAATATATCTGGGCATAGGGGTCTTTTCTGAGACTAATTCTCCACCCAAGGACCATGCATAGATATAACATAGAACCTGCTCAGATGTAGCCCATGGCAGCTCAGTATCCAAGTGGGTTTCCCTAGTAAGGGGAACAGGGACTGTCTCTGACATGAACTCAGTGGACAGGTCTTTGACACAACACCCCACCCCCCCCTCCTACCCCCTACCCTCCGCAGGGAGAAGTGGCCTTGCCAGGCCACAGAGAAAGACAATGCAGCCAGTCCTGATGAGACCTGGTAAACTAGGGTCAGATAGAAAGGGAGGAGGACCTCCCCTATAAGTGGACTTAGGGGCAGGGAGGAGATGAGGGAGAGAGGGTATGATTGGGAGGGACTGTGGGAGGGGTTACAACTGGGATACAAAGTGAATAAACTGTAATTAATATAAAAAATAAAAATTTGCATGGAATCTTATGTAGGAAGTGGGAAATAGTAAGATCTGGAGAGGACAGGAACCCCACAAGGAGAGCAACAGAACCAGAAAATTTGAACACAGGGGTCTTCCCAGAGACTCATGTTCCAACCAAGTTCTAGGCATGGAGATAACCTAGAACCCCTGCACTGATGTAGCCCATAGCAGTTTAGTGTCCAAGTGGGTTACATAGTAATGGGAACAGGGACTGACTCTGACATAATCTGATTGGCCTGCTCTTTGATCACCTCCCCTGAGGAGGGAGCAGCCTTACCAGGGCACAGAAGATGACAATGCAGCCACTCCTGATGAGATCTGATAGACTAAGATCAGAAGGAAGGGGAGGAGGACCTCCCCTAAGACCTCCCCTATCAGTGGACATGGGGAAGGACATGTGTGAAGAAGGGGGAGGGAAGCTGGGACCGGGAAGGGAGGAGAGAGGGGTTTATGGGGGGATACAAAGTGAATAAAGTGTAATTAATAAAGAAAAAATATTTTAAAAATTTAATTAAAAATTTTAAAAAGTTACATAAAAAATAAAACCTGTATCTTAAGTTTGTTAGCGAACAAATATGTTTTATTGGTGATAACTAGTTTTACAAAAAAAAACAAAAAACCCAAAAAACACAATTATCAACTTTTGTTAAATTTGTTCTTTGATAACTCAATGCATGTTGACAGTACACTGACTACTCTCACTGTAACCCTGTCTTACCCGTCAGGCCCCTCTCCCCTCTTCAAATTCTTTTCCTGCATCCCTCTCTTTATGAGGGGATGTCCCCACATAACTCTCCCTGTGGATGTTGGTTGATAGTCCCGGTACTAGACAGGCCCAGTGTAGGCGGCAATAGCTGATGTGAGGTCATTATTTAGAGGCTTTTTCATGCCACATTGTTTAGAATAAATTGCAACAATAGTTTCTTGTTGCACTTCCTGTATTTCTGCCACCGGGATCCTTTTAAGGATCTCCCTGTGAACAGTAGTCTGAATGCACTTTCCCTTGTGGTGGTATTGGCTCATTCCCGACATTCATTGTTCCAACCAAAAATTTTCTATAAAGCATTCTTTTGATTAAAAATTGTAGTTTGCCACTGAGGAAAGAACATCTCAAGTGTGTTATTATTGTTATTATTATTTTTTTACTTGACTGCTGTCAAAAAAAACAACACAAAGTAGTTCTTTGTGCCTTTGCTCTCTGAAACACAAGGAAACAATTCCAAAAAGCTGAGCTATGTGTGAGAACATCTGTGCTTTTAATCTCCTGCCTCTTGCAATATTGTGTGGTGTTCATTCCTCCTGATCCTGTATTTCTCTCTATATAAGAGTATTTGCTGATGACGAAGAAGAAGAGGAAGCAGGAAATGTGCCTTAGTTTGTCTCTGCAATGCTCCGTGTGCTGCCTCCACATGCTGATAGACGCTCTCA
This sequence comes from Meriones unguiculatus, assembly GCF_030254825.1. Taxonomy (NCBI): domain Eukaryota; kingdom Metazoa; phylum Chordata; class Mammalia; order Rodentia; family Muridae; genus Meriones; species Meriones unguiculatus. The sequence goes on along the minus strand of NC_083353.1, from coordinate 29,593,314 downwards.
TAGCTTCTGCCTACTCTTCTTTAGCAAGTCAGAATTCTGTGTTATGAACGGCACCTTCAAGCATTTGTCTTGTTTAGACAAAGTTATAAGGAACAAAATCACAGGTCATTCAACTTGAGCCCTGGGGGGGCTACAGAGTTTGTCTTCATGTTTTACACGCTTAGTTTTGAAATCTTTTTCTAATCAAGACAGCTTGAGACTTAGAGTTCAATACAGTATTGCACAAAGCTCAGAAGCAGTTCACATTCAATGAAAATACACTGGCAGTCACAATTCAGATGATTTCCCTACACTCGTTCCTTCCAAACCTGATCACACTTCACGGTGAGGCCGAGAAAGCACTCCCATTTTCAATGAGAATGCTTCGGCACACTTACGCTGTGCTGTGTCCCCAGTATTAAAGCCACAGGAACATGTTAGGGTCACATGTATCTTTTGAGGAAATCAATTTTGTTAAGAGCAGACTTGATGGCATGGCATTGATCTATTCCAGAAGCTATAGAAGGAATCATGGCTCCGTGCCCTTCCCCCGCCCCACCCCACCCTGCATATCTGCCTTTACAGGAGGATGGAAACCAAGGCCTCCAAGTGAACATGCAAAAATGGAGAGTGCCAAACCCTCATATCCAGTTTTTTTCTTATACATACCTGTAAAATTTTAATGTATAAATTAAGAACAATAATAGATTACTAACAAATTGTAATGTAGACCACTTTAAATAAGGTATTGTAATAAAACTATGCGGATGTAGACTCTCTCTTGAAAGGAGTGACATAAACACAAATATTTGTGGACTGAAGTTGACTAAGGTCAAAGAAAACCACAGAAGGCAAAAATCATAATAAAGACTGAAAGAGAGAGAGAAAGAGGGTCACGAAGCCCGACAATCCCCTGAAGCATTTCAGAACACAAAACACAAACAACAGTCTTCTGCATGGTCATGCACACTTAGAATGCGCACTGGTCAGTAGTTCACAGCAGGTGGACGGAGGTCAGGCTTCCAGACCACTGAAAGTGAGCGACATAGCCCAAACCTAGAAGGAGACCTAACCCAACGGGAACCACTCTGACATGCGGGAGAACTCACCAGGGAAACGGTGACATTTTCTAATTTCAATAAATACCTTTACTATCCAAAGGATTTTTGATAGGCCTTGAACAAAAAAAGGTGAGCACTTGAGTCATTTTCATTCCTACTTGTATTATCTGTGTGGCTCATAGCAAAAGAGAATAAGGGCCTCCATATACATGCTAAAATGAAAATTAATACCATTCACCAGTCTTAGGATGTTTAACTGAAGGCCTAAGAGAGTGTTTCTATTGGGGATACTTTCTTAAGCACCGAATGCAGCTACCTTTATTGGACCCTTTGGATTCTCTTGGAGTGTAATTCCATTCTCGTGGGATGCTCTGAAGCAGCTGATCGGGAACATGGGGCTTGCTTAGGTTTGTCTCATTGTTTCTCCGACATCTCATCATGGACATTATCTGTTGCACAGTGTCCCTGACAGCGTCCATCAGGGCCAGTCTCAGGCAGCGGATGACTTCTGGCTGGTGCTCCGCACACGCTGAAACTTTAAGAGCAAGGAGCGTATTATGCTTAGCAGACAGTGGTCACCAGCTGTGTCTTGTTCATCTGGGAAGACTCTTTCACAGTTACCTAGTTTAAAGCTAGAGAGAACGAGAACTTGAACAGTACACCATTTAACTGCAAACGAGCTCATAAACCATGTGAAATAGAAGTTTCCCTTACCTAGAAATGAAAGAACATGAAGTGCATGGAAAGCAGCAGACTGACCGTGAGCTTTGAACTCTGGAGAGGCAGTAGGAACTGTATGACTTTCACAGAGAGCACATGTCAATAACCTTAAAGTCCCTAAGCAGCCAACAGAGCATCAGCAGTAGGGTGCTTTTGCCTGCAAGACCCTGGGCTCCAACTTCAACACTTTTGGGCTGCACATACGTGCTGGGAAAAATCGCCATGACCCACATCAACAAAGCTGTAACGCTTTATGTAACTACCGACTCACTTTCTCTTCTCCATGAAACTGAATCCTAAGACACTGAAAAGGATCAAGAGAAATATGAGAAACCATCTAAATGTCCAATTAGGTCTCATAAATTCATCATCACAAAGCACCCTAATACTTCACAGATAAAAAATAACATTGCATTAGAAAAGAGTAAGGCACACACACACTCAAATAAAATTTTATAAAAAGATGTTAAAGTAGGGACTTAACCTTCTAAAAGACATAGTGTAGAAAGACTATATAATAGTTCCAGCCGCAGTTGCTCTAGGCCTGTATATTAATTCTATGTAATCAACATAAAAGAGATAGGCAAAAGTATCACTCAGTAATAATTTCTAACTTGATTTTTCTGTCATAAATGTATTTGGGTTAAAACAATAAGCATTTTTCAATTTGTAGGAATAATCTTTTAAAATTTGTTCATTTTAGACCTACTACAGAATACAAAAAAGAAACTATTATTTAAATTTTCTATAATTTCAATGAATGAAAACGTAAGTAGGTTTAAATTAAGAGGTTTTCATTCCTTCTTCAAGAAAGATTTTCTATGCAATCAAGAACAACTTAAATTAGCTTTATAAAATTAGCACAGGGCATTTGATTGTGTTTCTAGGTAAAAAGCATTGATATAAACGGGCATTCTATGAGAAAAAAAATCTTTCCTAACTGTATATTGACAGATCATTTATATACAGAACAAGGAACTCCAAATTATAAATAGCAAGAAATGTCCTTATCTAACACAGTACTATGCGTACTGAATATATACCACTAAAAGAGCCTTTAATTATCAAATTTACAAATCAGGTGCCATTGAAATCAAGGTTTCTCTCTAGTCTCTAGGAAGCTAGGGAGTCAATAGTAACAACATTAGTGAAAATCCCATCAAAATATATTGTAATTATTTTCTTCACCTAGAAAATGAGAATATCTTCTTGTGAGACCCCTAATGGTGGAGCTGGGGGAGGGTACTGTCTCTGACTCTTTTGCCTGCTTTTAAGACCCCATTCCTCATACTGGGTTGCCTTGTCCAACCTTAATACAATGAGATGTGTTTAGTTAGTCTTTCTGCAACCTGATGTGCCGTGGTTGGTTGATATCCATGGGAGGCCTGCCCTTTCCTGAGGAAAAACGGGGGGAGGAGTGGGTGCAGGAGTGGGGGCCAGGGAGGGAGGGACTGGGGGGAAGAAACTAAAAGAAGCGGGAGGGAGGGGAAACTGTTGTTAGGATGTAAAAAATAATTTAAAAAATAGGAGACTGGAAACAATTAAAAGGAAGAAAAATGAAAGAAGAAAGAAAAATTAGTTTCTTGTCTGTTTTAAAACTTTAGATGATTAAAAAAGTACATTTAAATCTGCATATAATGAGACTCTGACTTTTAAAATAAGGAAACTGTTGAATTAGATGCTACAACGAACCATCTAGTATGTAGTCAGGAAGGATACACAGTATACACAGTATACATCACACAGTATACAGTATACACAGTATACATCACACAGTATACAGTATACACAGTATACATCACACAGTATACACAGTATACATCACACAGTATACACAGTATACATCACACAGTATACAGTATACATCACACAGTATACAGTATACACAGTATACATCACACAGTATACAGTATACATCACACAGTATACAGTATACAGTATACATCACACAGTATACAGTATACATCACACAGTATACAGTATACATCACACAGTATACAGTATACACAGTATACATCACACAGTATACAGTATACACAGTATACATCACACAGTATACACAGTATACATCACACAGTATACAGTATACATCACACAGTATACAGTATACACAGTATACATCACACAGTATACACAGTATACATCACACAGTATACAGTATACATCACATAGTATACAGTATACACAGTATACATCACATAGTATACAGTATACACAGTATACATCACACAGTATACACAGTATACATCACACAGTATACAGTATACATCACACAGTATACAGTATACACAGTATACATCACACAGTATACAGTATACACAGTATACATCACACAGTATACACAGTATACATCACACAGTATACAGTATACATCACACAGTATACAGTATACATCACACAGTATACAGTATACACAGTATACATCACACAGTATACAGTATACACAGTATACATCACACAGTATACACAGTATACATCACACAGTATACAGTATACACAGTATACATCACACAGAATACACAGTATACATCACACAGTATACAGTATACAGATTCAGCATATATCCCACAGCAAAAGACTTGTAAAGAAGCTTAAATAGAGCCAGGCACAATGGCTCACTCTTGTAATCTCAGCACTTGGGGAGACAGAGGCAGATGGAGCTCTGTGAGTTTGAGGCCATCCTGGTATAAAAAGACAAATCCGGGATATACAGGGCTACACAGAGAAACCCTGTCTTGAAAAAAAATTTTGAATGGGAAATGAGAAGAGAAAATGGAAAGGTGAATATAATAAAAATAGATAATATTTAAATATGAAAATACCACAGCAATACTCATTATTTTGTAGAAGGATTGCAGTCTAACAAAAGTAAATAATAGAGAAAACCAGGAGGAAAATGATAAGGTCTTTCATGCAGTAGAAGAGAATACGAGAACAAATATCTGACAAGTAGCTTATGAACAGGATATATGAAAAATTCTCTAAAGCAGCTCAACAAAACAACACTAAGTAAACAGACAAGTTTTTGAACAGATATTTTACAGAAGAATAATTTTAAATGTCCCTTAATAACAAAAAGAACTTTCATATACCATTAATACCATTAATAATGAGGTAAATGTACATTAAATTATATAATACTCTGTAATAGCACATATGCATTAATATGATGAACATTTTTTAAAAAATGGATAATTCTAAGTGCTGACATGGATGTGGATGCACTTGTTATGCATCTGTGGGAACGTGAAAATCTATGGTTCCCTGGAAGCCGGTTCTCAATTTTCAGCTGCTAAACATGAACTCCATCCTGTTGCCATGACTTCCACCTCTCTGCAGTTTCCAGATGGAAATGAAACTTGTTAACATACAGCTTTATTCACGGTAGCCCCAAACCAGAAATAACCCCGGTATCCATCCATGTTGATATCACCGGGTAAAAGAGATAACACTGCTATGTAAGATCCTCAGGGAATACCCATCAGCAAAGAATAGAAAAAAAAAAAAAACCCGTCAACAGAACTTAGGATAAGGCAAAGGAATCAGGTACAAAAGAACACAGACTTTCAAGATTCTGAAACTGTCACAAGTGAGCCATGGCACAAAGCCAAAGGATCGTCTTCCAGGTAAGTATCTGATTAGGTCTTCAGAATGATAGTACTAAAGACTGAATGTGGAGGGTATATGTGTGTTAAAAGAAAGATGTCTCTGTTGCTTGGTTGCCATGCAGTTTTTACATTGGTTACAATTACTGAATTCTTCACTGAAAATGGGTAGATTTCGCTGTATTGGGACTGGGGGTGATATACTGGGGGTAATAGTACTTGTTGTAAAATCATGAGGTTCTGAGTTCAGTTCTCCAGAATCTATGTAAGGAGTCAGGAAGGGACTCTCTGAGCCTCTAACTCTAGCACCGGGCCGAGGGCACAGAGGGCACAGAGACAGCAGGATTGCTGGGGTTTGTTGGTCACCAGTCTAATAAAAAACCAGTGAGCCCAGGGTTTACAAACAAACATCATAGCAGGAATAAGGCAGGGATGATTGAGGAGGGCACGGAACATACATGCCTGGCCTCTGCACATTTGTGCATAGGCATGTCTGCAAAAATATACAAACATACTTAAACACACATGCACATATACACACAAGTGAGAGACTGGGAATCAGACTTCCACCTAGGCAGCCTGACCACGGCGAGGTAACAAAGTGGCAAATCTCCAATCTTGCCAGCTTCTTCCTCAACCTCCTGACTTTTGCCTCCTATCCACAGGCCTCCTGCTGATGGACCACTGCAAGGTGTTCAAGACTGGATCAGGACATGTCAGTCAACCAATCTAGCTTTCTTTAGCTGACTAACCCTATATTAGGAGAGGAAAACTCTCTAAGTCTCCAGCCCTTAAGAAGAGACTGGATCTTTCTGCTTCATGAGTCCCCCCCCCCCCAAGCTTTATGGAGCGCACTTGGTCTTTGTGTCTGATGCATGTGTTTCCTGTCTTGCTTCAAGTGCTGCTGTGTCTGCAGTGTATGAGGTATCTTTGCTGCCACCTGGGACACTTCAGAATTTCCTGCCTTCCAATTCTTTAATTGGCAGAGAAAATGATTCTGATCAAGACCCACAGACTGTATCACGACACACATGCAAGGCATTTTTAAGGTTTTCTAAAGATACGGTACCACTAGAGACACAGGACAGCTGTTTAATAAGAGGCTCAGACAAAGGAGAACATTGTAGAACAAAGATAGCCTTAAATTTCTACAGTATTACAACTACAGCACTGGTCTTGCAGCTATTTATACAGGTAAAAAAGAAAATCACTTCTGTGGGGGAAAAAAGGCAAGCCACTGCAAACCAACTTTAGCAAGAAGAAAGAATTAAGCTATGTGTGCATGCATTCTTGTTTGTTTGTTTCGAGACAGAGTTTCTCTGTGTATCCCTGGCAGTACTGAGATTTGCTCTGCAGAGCATGCTAGCTTTGAACTCACAGAGATCTGCCTGCCTCTGCCTCCCTCCCAAGTGCTGAGATTAGAGGAGTGTGCCACCACCGCCCAGCTTATGTATACATTCTAAAGAGCTCTTATAGACAAGACAGTTTGTGAAGCTGAGAAAGAGAAGATAGAAATGAAACAGCGCATCCAGAGTTAAATTTCTATAATTCACTGAGAGCTTCCCAACAGCTGAGCAAAGTGATCCAGGAAACAATGTAAGGCTGCCACCACACTGCAGAGCCAAGTGAGCATGTTTGTCGGCTATAAGGTTTCAGGGCATCCTGAACAACATTTTCCTCCTTTACAGACTGGTTTGGACATTGTCTTAAGAACTGGCTGCATGACAATGTTCTGAGGCTAGTTTCATTCGTCCTATGCAGATTATTTGCTCTACCTTGAAGAGAGAGGCCCTTAGTGACTGCCACAAAACCTACGTCTTTCAAAGAATTGGTGTTCAAATTGTCAGCATCAGGTACCTCATAGTTTATGTTATAATCTTTTAAAATGAGTACTGTCATTCTTGTTTTCTCTATCTGGGTCATGTTCTTTCTATGGAATTAGATGTCAAATTTCTAATTACAAAATAGATCTTACATTTCATGTTCAAATTGACATGTCAAACTTTAACAGAAAAGAAAATACAGAGAAACTGTGAGAAGATGGGTGGTTCTGCTTTGACTCCATCCATCCTACCGAGAGCAGCCGAGGTGTCTCGGCATCTTTCTCCAGGGCGCGCAGCACTGAGATGCAGCACTGCTACCCAAGTGAGAATGACTATGATATCGTCTGGGTGAGGCGGCTGGAAGCCTGCAGGGCCTTGTCAGAAGGGGAAAACACACAATGACATCTTAAAATAATATACTGGTAAGTTGCTGTGCCTAGGTAAGTTACATTTGTAGAAGTAGGGACCCATGATTGGCTAGGGCAAAAGTTAAGCTGTATTTTCTTTTTTATCATTTGAGAATTTATATATAATGTATATATATTATATTATATTATTCTTATATTGTGTTGTATATATTATATAATATATACACATTATATATATTATGTGTTATATACACTATAAGTGTTAAATATAATATATGTATATTATATATAATATGTATACATAAATGTGTCTTCATCAAATCCACTCCCTTTTCCCCACCTTTAATTCTTCTTCTATCCCTCCCACCACCAATTTTCTCTCTCAACTTCTTGCTCTTAATAAAACCCACCTCACTGAGTCCACTTGGTGATGTCTGTATTTACATGGGTGTGGGTCCAGGTACTGCAGTGTGGGCAGCCACTGAGGGGCCATATTCCTTAAGAAATGGATATATTTCCTTCTAATGTGTTATATTTTCAAGTTAAACAGAGCCATAGAGACAAACTTACTTTTGTCACAAACCTGAATATGTCTTTTTAATATGCCATGACTAACCATGATTGGAAGCAGAACCACAGAAAATCCTATGAAGGTTTTGGGAGAGAAATGACAAAGGTACAAACCCATGTGACCTCTCCAAATGTTTGTATAAAGAACAACAACAACAAAAAAAAAAAAAATCAAAGGCAGAGCTCATACTTACCCACATCCTTTCTAACCAGGACAGTATGTGTCACTACAGTTTCATATGAATAATGGATCAAGAATTTAACACTTGAGGAATAATAATGTTTGACACTAGAGACAAAGTGAATATGATTTTTCTAGAGATTCTAAAATAGCTAAAATAGCAGGGAATGGTGGGCTTTGATGGTTGTTTAATTCCTGTTCCTTAATGGTCAAATCTGAATCAAAGCAGTCATATGTTAGTTCTGTACTAAGAAATCTGTACTTCTTTCAGGTAAATAGAAAGCTGAGACCAACCCATCCATAAAACCCTTGACCCAAAATCTGTCTTGCCTACAAGATAGAGCAGAGATTGAGAAATGACAAACCAATGACTGGTCTAACTTGAGAGCCACCCCATGGGAAACAGCCAACCCCCAACACTATTAGCAATACTCTGCTATGCTTGCAGACTGAAGCCTAGCATAGCTGTCTTCTGAGAGGCTTCACCCAGCAGCTGATGGAACTAGATGCAGAGACCAAAAATAGGCCAAGCTCGGGTTGCTCTGCGGAAGAGTCGGAGAAAGGATAGAGAGATCCAGAGGGGTCAAGGACACTACAAGAAGACCCACAGAGAAAACTAACCTGGGCCCATGATGACTCACAGAGCCTGAACCACCAACCTAAGAGCTTGCACAGGCTGGACCTAGCATCCCTACACATATGTAGCAGATGTGCAGCTTGCCCAGCTTGTGGGTGATCTAACAATAGGAGTAGGGCTGTCTCTGACTCTGTTGCCTGCCTCTCGATCCCTGTTCTAGAGCTGGGCTACCTTGTCAGGCCTCATGGGAGAGGGTACACTTAGTCCTGCTATGACCTGAGGGGCCAGAGTGGCTTGGGACCCCTTAGGGGCCATCATTCTCTGAGAAGAAGAACAGGGGAGAGTGGGGGGAGGGGATCTGAGGGTGGGACTGGGAGGAGAGGAGAGAGGGGGTGGAATCAGGCTGTAAAGTGATTAAGTAAATAAAAAAAGCAGCAATGAGACAACGAAAGAAAACTAAAAGAAAAACTTAATGCTTTTTTGTTGATCTTTTCTTTTTCTGTGTTTTTTGTTCTTTTCTGGCTTGTTTGTTTTTGCCTCTTTGTTTTCTAAAGAGAGAAAGAAGACATGGAGTAGTAAGGATGAGAAGTGGGAGGATCTGGGAAGAGATGAAGAAGTAGGAACTGTGATTAGAATATATTGTATAATTTTTTTCAATTAAAGAAAAGAAAAAGAAAAACTGTACAGACTTGCCTACAGGCAATCTAGATAGAGGAATTTTCTCATTTGAAGGTCAGACTTCCTAAATGCCTCTAGTTTATGTCAAGCGACATTAGTCAGGGCAATTAGATTACAGAATACATGAACAGAAGTATCACCAAATGTTTGTTATAGCTTCTTAACATCTTATATGTTAAAATGCAAAACATAAGATATACTAAATACAAACTCAAGTATTATGATAGGGCACTTTCCTAAAATTAAAAGAGAGAGCCTTCATTCCATAATTTTTCACTTTATATCTCTGCCCCTTATCTCCAGCACACCATATTTGACCGTAGCTAAATGGTTAATAGTTCCAAACAAAAGCTCTTATACTGAAAAGGTACATGGAAAACTTTTACAAACAAGAGTCAGTGAAACTAGTTTCTTCTATCAAACTTTGAAGACACATGTAGAGACGATTCAAGCATCAGTAAAGCATTTATTTTATGAATGGTAGGTTTCCTGTACCTGGAATGTTGTATAGAAAGTCCCAGAGCTGTTGTTCCTCCATGTAGCTTGTGAAAACGTGTGCAAATGTTCGTGGAGAAAAGTGACAATGGTACAGAACCTTAAAGATGGCTTCCACCACACTGCAGCTTGCCTTCTGGTTATTTTCTATGCCAGTAGCTTGTTCTTGAAAAGAGTGAAAATGCGGGAGTCAGTGAAAGAGAGCATAGTCTTATCAGTTACCCCAGCATCTTGCTATCACACACACTTGCTCACTATTTGCACTTGAGAAACACAACAGTCTCTGAGGGCTACAGTCATTCAACTTTAAAATTTCAGATGTCTCTGTAGGTTGCTACTGAATAATATCTGTGAGAAGAACCATAAGGCATCATTTCAAGAGGTGAGGACAGTTTTCCTGTATGTCAGAATTCTTTTTTCCCTCACGGAAATATTTTTGACTATATTTCTCATTTAAAAATTATAAACACTCAAGAAATTTCTTTTAATCCAGATAGCTCAGAAAACTAAGAGTACCATGAGAAAATTCACATGTTCTTCGAAATATGCAATCAATTAGGAAAAACAAATTGTGAATATTTCTTAAATACATTGACACCATCATTTCAGGATGGAGCACATTTTCAGTTTGGTAAGCTCGTAGAGCAGGCTGGAAGTGGCTTTGGGTGGCCATTTGTGGAAGAACATTACTGAAAATAAATCTGCTGCAGTATGAATCAGAAATAAGACTGTTTTTGTTCTGAAATTATTTTCCAATTCTCAAGCATCTTGTTAAACCCCAAAAGATTCATTTGCTGTGTCATTTAAATGTGGTTTCCCATTTCCTTTTCTTTCATCCGTCTTGAATGTTGTCCTCTATAGGATTACGAAATGCTATCTTCAGGGCATGAAAAAGCCACTAAATAATGACCTCACATCAGCTATTGCCGCCTACACTGGGCCTGTCTAGTACTGGGACTATCAACCAACATCCACAGGGAGAGTTATGTGGGGACATCCCCTCATAAAGAGAGGGATGCAGGAAAAGAATTTGAAGAGGGGAGAGGGGCCTGACAGGTAAGACAGGGTTACGGTGAGAGTAGTCAGTGTACTGTCAACATGCATTGAGTTATCAAAGAACAAATTTAACAAAAGTTGATATTTAAAACATTCACACTACCAGGTGCAGTCACCTGTAATCCCAGCACTCAGGGAGGCAGAGGCAGGCAGATCTCTGTGAGTTAGCAGCCAGCCTGGTTGACAAAGTGAGTCTAGGACAGCCAAGGCTACACAGAGAAATCCTATCTCGAAAAACCAAAACAACCAAAAATTCTCATGTATGTGTATGTGTGTGTGCATGCGTGCCACACTGGGTCATACTACTCCTCCCCAAAGCATAGACTACCTAACAAAATCCCCATTACTCAGTGCCACACGAGAGAAACTTCCCTTTGTACAGTCATCTTTATATCGTAGATAAATGTAGGTCTCACCCCTCCTCAAAGAATTTTTTCCCCAATGCAGATCAAGAATAAGCACTATGAAGATCCATAATTAGACAAAGTGCAGAAAATAGCTCACAGGGGTGTCCAGTTAGTTCATGTAGAATTCAACTCTGCACTCAAGGTTCAGGAAACATAGCGGAAAAGAGGTGGAAAGATTTAAGAGCCAGGAGACCAGCAGCATTCATGAATAAAATTCTCAAAAACAAACAAACAAACAAACAAACAAAAAAAAAAAACAAACCAAAAACCCAAACATAATATTCTTACTACACACCAGCCACCGGTGCAGATTTGAGTTGTTTCAGCTCCTGGGCAGTCACTGTGCAAACATATATATTTGTTGGTTGACAGGCATACATGAGAGCATGACAGCAAGGTCAGGGCTTGTGACCCTCATTCCTGCTTGGGTCCACTGTCCTGTCATGAGTCAGGGTAGCATCCCCTTTCATTCTTAAAAAAAAAAAAATGTTTGATTGATGTGAATGGTATTTTGCCTGTATGTATATCTGTGTACCATCTGCATACCTGGTGACTGCTGAGGCCAGAAGAGAACATTGGACAACCTAGAACTGGAGTTAAAGATAGTGTGAGCAGCCATGTGGGTGATGGAAAATTTCTCTCCCCATCTGATAAGGCCTGGCAGGAGAGGGGCATCAAACAGTCCAGATGTGTTTGGGGTTGCGCCTTGGGAAACAAGTAGAAACTCTGGCCTTTGTCGAGTGCTCAGTCACAGTGCTTTTCTTTTCCTTTTGATTTGTTTTCTTTAGATCCTTGGGGTTATTCTTGTGCTCTTTCTCATTCTGTTATCTCCCCAGTCCTTTTAGGAAAGACTCTCATTGGATTCACTTTTTTAACCTACCTTTTGGGGGGCAGGAAGACCCAAGTTATTTTGTTGGCACTTCATTGATGGCAGAGGAACATGAAGGTGATATCTGACAAAGTAGAACTGAACATACTTACATTGTTTTGGCATTTTTTAAAAGTTTACTGTTTTGAAATGCAGCTACTTGTAAAGTTAATCTTGACGTGGTTCAGGACACTATACTCCCAAACATGGAGACTTGGCATTTGGGAAAGCAGGAAAGTCATCCTGGTCTCCCTGACCTGTTGTCCTGAAGCAGGGCACAAAAGAATTCCCATTTCCTTTAAAACAGGTCACAAGGCACTATGCAGAGGTGCCCTCACTTCTGAAGACAGGCACATGGGGACATCTAAACAAGCCTGACTAAGTTGCTGCAGTTAATTACCTCCAGATCACATTCTTTCTCTCCAGTCATTCTCTGAACAAGTGTATGCACATCAAAACATTCCTGTTGGTCTGCATGGAGAATGGCAGCTCACAGGCACCTGGGATTCCAGTTTCATGGGATCTAACATTTTAGTTTAGCTTCCACAGGTCCATGCATGCAGGAGGTACCCATAAACTTGAGCAGGCTGAAATACTCATGGATAAATTAAAAACAAAAAAGTGAATTTCTAAAATGTCAGAAATACGCAGTCCCTTGTTCCCTTGTTCCCTTGTTCTTCTTTACTGAAGGCCACTGCAGCAATATTTATGGTCAACATTGGCTTTTCTTTTCTTACAGGTGCCTCAGCATGAGCCTTGCAATGGGTGAAGAGGGACAGCATTTCTCCTTGCCTGTGATTACTTCTTCTCTCCCAAATGCAAGTTTAGGCTCTCCTTCCTTCCTTCCTTCCTTCCTTCCTTCCTTCCTTCCTTCCTTCCTTCCTTCCTTCCTTCCTTTTACTTTCTTCTGCCTCTGGGTAAGACATTGGTGAATTCACTACACAATTCTTTAGGATTGATGGAAGTTAGCCTAGCCAGCTAGGATGACAGAGCAGACCCAATGAGCTCTATCTACCTAAAGGATCACTGTGCAAACTGTGCAAACAAATATCATTCACACTGTCATTTTCCATCACAATTTTACTCAAGAGAAATTCTCCAAAGTGACCAGAATCTACCTTGTCCTAGTCAGTCTTGTTGTCTTCCGTCTTCTTTAGATGTGAATCACTCTGGTAGTTTTCCCCCACCTCTCATTCTACACACTAGGGAAGGTGTCTGAGGCCACAAACTGAACATGGTTGAACTAATCCAGTTCCAGTGGTTTTTTTTTTTTTGTTTTGTTTTGTTTTTTATTTATTTATTTATTTATTTATTTATTTATTTATTTATTTATTTATTGTGGTATGCCTGACTTTTCTTTGGCCATAATTTCCCTTAAATTAAGACAGAATTTGCCAAGGCAAGATAATCTTGGGTTTTCAGACTAGGTGGTTCTTGGGAAAGTAGGTGCTGGGAGCTGAGGGCATTAGAAGGATTGAAATTCATACTTTAGTATTAGAACTTTTAAAGACATATTCCTTGACCTAGTATGTACCAGTAATGATACCACGTAATAGAGCAGCTAGTTTAAATTATACTTCTTTTATCAACATATTATACATTTAAAAAGGAATAAATTTTAAACCAGATAATATTTTCAATAATATTCAAAGGGGCATTTTCACTGTTGATACCATTTTAAATTCTTTTTAAGCACTGAACTTGTTAGTGCTTTGTAAAGGAGGTTTCAGCCCCAGGAGATTGTTTCTGTTGCTAGCACAGATTTACAGCTACATTGTACACCAGAATTTTACTCTCCAAGGCTGTATAACTTTTACTTTCTACAAGATGTCAGTGAGAAGCTCCTGCTGAGTCACTGAGATGCATTTGGCAGCAACATTATCGAGGAGTATGCCATGTGCTCAGCCATGCTAAACCAACCAGACACCATCAACAGCACTAAACAAAGAAAAAGGCTGAAAGACTCACTTTGCACAGAGATGTTAGATCAAAAATACAAGGACAGAACACACAGAATTAAGAATTAAAAACCCCAAACAGTAGGCCAACATGAGGGTGGGGGTCAATATCACACAAACACAACTTTATGGAAATACTAAGTTTAAATGTTACAACATAGTTCACCAGGAAAAAACCAACAAAATAAAATTTGGATCTGATTTGAATAAACAGCTGTCTATTTATGGGTCATGTCTTTATTCTCCATCCTGTCTGAGGTCAGCACTCCATGTCCTGAGTCAGCTGAACTTCTTGATTTGAATATCATTTACTTATATATACACTTATGAAGCCCATCCTTCCCACTTCCGCAGCACTCCAAGCCCTGGGAACTAAGCCAGGGACGACAGGTGCACATTCAGCCTCTAACAGTGCCTCTACTTGATGCCCACATAATATTAGCTTAATATTGAAATCAGTTATAAAATCAAGTGATTAATTTCCAAAGACTCAGCCTTTCTAAAAAGACTAATCCCCGAAACTACTGTGTTATCTTTTTAATTCACCTAACAGAAGATTATCAGAAAATAATGACCCTTCTTTCCTTTTACAGGGATCATTGAAAAATCAAGTGGAAAATTATTTGATTTCTTTATATCTGTTTCCCCATTTGTAAAATGGTCCTAATAATTCAAGGTTCATAAACGAACTGATATGTTAAATCACACTGAGTTGCTTAGAAGAAACATGCTGTAAAAGTTCATCATAACAGGGTCACTTGTAGTGTGATGTCCAATCACACCACATAATACTGTACATACAATCACATGCAAGTACACTAACTACCAAAGGAGACATATGTTCATGTTAGTCATATAGACATTTTAAGTACCACAAAAAGATGGAATAGAAAACGTTTCAGTCATTGTCCAGCAAGATTGTATCTGATTCTGTGTGGGTGAAACATAGCAAAATCCATACTGCTATGTCCCGAACTATTTGTGAAGACTCTCAAGAAGTACCAATAGAATTTGAAAAAAAACTTATTTTACCTAGTTCTTATCTCTATGATACCTTGCCAGACATATCGACATCCAAAATAGGGCAACTTCATCTTCTACAAGACACTGTTTTATCAGGGCAGGCAGTGCAATTCTGTTTCCCAAGCATCAAACTCAGATCAACATTTGAGACTTTCAGAGCAAGCATTTTCACCTGCAATGGTCTTCTGCAAGAGCAGCACGTGGACTTATGAGCCATCTCTCAGCCATTCAATAAAAGTGTTAAAGTACATTCTATCTGCATGGTATTTAGTTTGAACCTAGTAAGAAAATGGCAATAAAATGGTGGACTGTCTCTGCCCTTGTGCACCACAAAGTTGTTATGCTGCTCAGCTGTGGGACACCAGAAGCAGGAGCAACATCCCCTGGAACTGTCAATACCAGTGAATTGGAATCTAGAGCATTAGCTGTATTGTCAGGCTGGGGTGTCTTACCTTAACAACAAAACTTGACTGGTACAATCATACTCCACCCACCCACCAGCATCACTACCCTCTCCTCTGTAGAGGCAGCCCACCCAGGGTGACAGCTGTTTCTGGGACTATACTGATGTCTTTAGGCATTGTCATTCCCAGAAAAGACCTTGGAAAACACTAGTTTAAAAACACATGCTTCAAATTCAATTAAGAAAACATTGATTAACCAGAGTCCTGCTGTGCAATTGTCATTACTGCAATCATAGCCAATGACAACAGTGTTAGGTGAGCTAAAGCTGACATCCATGATATAAAAAAATATGGAACATGGGTCCTTTCTGACAGATACTATAAAACCTCTATTAGGATGAAGAATTCAAATCTTTCTATCTTCTTCACCTGCGAAGACTTTTACACTGTTGTGCCTGATTCACAAGACCCCAAAAGACCACCACCAGGAGTCGAGTCTGTTGTAAAACACATGAGGATCTTTTTATTACAAGCTACAGCTTGTGTTCACACACCCTCACCGCCAAATCAGTGAGAGCTGAGAGCCTTCTGCTCAGGTTGGTTGGGTGATATAAAGAGTCCAGTCCCTCCCAGCATGCCCAAAGCAGGGGCATTCCTGCCTGGCAAGCATCTATTGGTCGAAACACAAAAGGGGATGTTGCCCTTTGAATTGATTGGCTATAGGAAGGCCCCCAAAACCATTAATGGTCTGGCGTCCCTTCCTAGGGGAGAGGGGCCCTTTTCCTAGCAACTGTATCTCTAGTGGGCAATAAAGCTAGTTCTTTCCTTCAGGGCATTGAGGCTAGTTATTCCATGCAGGTGGCTGGACATGTCTTCACCTGGCTGGCCTTAGTTCAGGCTTGTGCTTTAAACTTTAAAACAATAGCCACTGATTTCTAATTCTTTAGTCTCTCAACACAAATGTTTTAAACTCAATCCTGAAATGTAAAATCTTTGTCAAACCCTTCACTGCATTCCAGGAATTTAATGGTAAGAGCAGGGCCTCTTTTTCCCTTCCTCCTTCATTTCAGGTTCCCCAACTCAATGCACTGATTAAATGAGATTGGAGCCAAGCTAATTGGGAAAACACAGTCACCAAATGATTTAGAATAAAATCAGATAGTTCAGTTCGAGTAGTGTGTTGGAGTTCAGCAATAGCCTCACACTGACTACTGTGACACCTGATGCAGATGGGTGAAAGTTTATTGAATGCATAGCAAAGACTGACTGGTCAGGGACACAGTCTGAATTCAAGAACCACTGTGACCCTGAGCCTTTCTCAGAGTGAAAGAAATTTTTTTTAACAAAAACAAAACAAACAAAAACACCCATAGCCAAGTAGAAGAATCAATTCTATTCTAGGTAAATTGTGCCCAAGTAGCTAGACAAACATTTTAAGCTGCTTGGGGGTTTTCCAGTTCCCTATCTTTTCCATGATAAAGGAATAAAGCGGGGTATTGTGGTTTAATTCCAACAGAACATACATTTATCTTTAACTAAAGAAGAACATTCAACAAGTATTGAATTGTAAGAAAAAAGTTATTTTTTTTATGTCATGTAGGCAGAGCCTGAAAACTTAACTACATTTCAGCTTATGATCAAAATGGAGACTAAAGAAAAAATGGCTTCAGTTATGCTAAAGAAGATATCAGGTGTCAACAGAGGAGCTACAGTTATGCTAAAAACTAAAGTAGGTCTCAACAGAGGCATTATAATTATGCAAAAAGTTAAAGCAGACTTCAACATGGTGGTCTTTTTCTTTGCAACACACACTTCCCTTCTTTCTTTCTTTCTTTCTTTCTTTCTTTCTTTCTTTCTTTCTTTCTTTCTTTCCTTCTTTCTCTTTCTCTCTCTCTCTCTCTCTCTCTCTCTCTCTCTCTCTCTCTCTTTCTTTCTTTCTTATTTATTTATTACAATTTATTCACTTTGTATCCCTGCTGTAGCTCCCTCTCTCATCAACTCCTATGTCACTCCCCTAGTCCAGTGATAGGAGGTCCTCCTCCCTTTCTATCTGACCTTAGCCTATCAGGTCTCATCAGGACTGTCTGGATCCTCTTTCTCCGTGGCCTAGTTAGGCCATCTCACCAGGAGCAGGTGATCAAAGAGCCAGCCACTGAGTCCATGTCAGAGACAGCCCATGCTCCCCTTACTAGGAAAAACCCACATGGAGATTGAGCTGCTCATGGGCTACATCTGAGCAGGGGGTTTAGATCCTCCCCATGCATGGTCCTTGGTTGATTCATCAGTCTCTGAAGGACCCCCAGGGCCCAGATTTTTTGGGGGGGGCTCTCTTGGTCTCCTTTTGGAGCTCCTGTCCCCTCCAGGTCTTTCTATCTCCCCATTCTTTCATAAGATTCCCTGCACTCTGCCCAAAGTTTAGCTATGAGTCTCAGCATCCGCTTGAATACCCTGCAAGTCTCTGAGAAAAGAAACTGAAGAAAATATCAGAAGATGGAAAGATTTCCTATGCTTATGGAATGGTAGGATTAACATTGTGAAAATGGCCATCCTGCCAAAAGTAATCTACAGATTCAATGCAATTCCCATCAAAATGCCAACACAGTTCTTTCCAGAACTTGAAAAACCAATTCTCAATTTCATATGGAAAAACAAAAAACCCAGAATTGGTAAAACAATCCTGTACAATAACAGATCGTCTGGAGGTATCTCCATCCCTGATCTCAAGCTGTACTATAGAGCAACAGTAATAAAAACTGCATGGTACTGGCATAGAAACAGACTGGGAGGATCCATGGAATCTAATAGAAAACACATAAATAAGCCACATACTTACCAATACCTGATTTTTGACAAAGAAGCCAAAACCATATAATGGAAAAAAAGTATCTTCAACAAATGGTATAACTGGATGTCTACATGTAGAAAAATGCAAATAGATCCATATTTATCACCCTGCACAAAACTAAAGTCCAAGTGGATCAACGACCTCATCTTTATTTTTAAGTATCAATGCAGTACACTTAGAGAAAAAAGAATTACACACTTATGTCTAACAGTGTCAGTGGAATACACTTTAAGACAAAAGAAGTATACTCAGAGTGTTTATTTTCAAACAGCAGGAGGGGGGATTTTAACCTTCCATTTTTCTTGAACCAGACTTCAATGAAGTCTGCTCTGTTTGGGAGTCTGTGGCAACCTGAGAGCCAGATCCTCTCCTTCCTAGAGGAAAGTACTGCTTAACCATCCTGTGGGTAAATGTCTATCTGTTTTAGCCTTTGCCTCAGCTTTCCTATAAATTACAACATGGCCACAGACATGGAAAGGATAAAAGCCTCTACCTCTCTCTACACATTTGGCCAAACTGTAAATAAATCCATATTATTTCATCAACTTTTGTTTTCTAAGGTTCTTTTAACAACAGGAAACCTACGGCAGTGGATTTATGTACATAAAAGCCTGTTTGGAGATTCCTAAGGAATAATCAATATTCTCCTGAAAGGCACCTCCCCTATGTGGCTTTAGGGAAGGTAGATAGAAGATGGATTTGGGAAACTGGTCTTAGCAGCTGCTGTCCAGTGCTTGCTAGGTGTGATGGCTGTCCTTGGCTGTTGACTTGACTACATCTGGAATGAGCTAAGACCCCTGCGGCTATGAGGGATATTTTTCTTAATTAAATCATATGAAGAGGGATGTCCAATCCAGACCTTCAGGATGGGAAGATCCACCCTTACTCTGGGCCACAGCTTCTGCTGGCAGCCTATATAAAGGACATGGAAGAAGGAACCTCAGCCTCTCTTTGTCTGCCTGCTCTCCCCTTGCTAGAAAGTCCATTTCTTTACTGGCTTAGAGCCTACTTCTTGGGAATCTAGCATATCCAGCCTTGTGGACTGAACAACCACTAAATTCTTGGACCTTCCATTCATCAATTGACACTGTTATACTAGCTAGACCACAGTCTGTACACACACAGATATGTACACACACTCACACATGTACACACATGTATGTCTACAATATAGGCTATATGTTTTATATAATATATAATACATACAATATATAATGTATATGACATATATACACATACATACATATCAGGCTCTTGCAGACTGATAAAAGCAGAGTTATTTCGGGGCCTCTAGATAAGAAAACACAGTGAGGCAAGGTACAGAGGGAGCACACATATGAGGCTTTGGACACAAAGGCTGGAAAGGGTTTGATGGGTTTTTGGTACATGTAAGGGAATGTTTGGGTGGGGGTGGTAAATCAAAAGGTCAGCAAACTAGTCCAGTTTCAGTGGCATAAGAACTTGGATGTGCTCCTGCATATGGTACGGAGTGAGAGAAAAAGGAGTTCAGTTTAGGGAAGTTAACTACTCTGAATTCCAGGGCGGGATAGAGAGGAATCTGCAGTGCAGTGGTGAGAGCATTCCCTCGGTGGCTGTGGCGCAGGTCTGGAGTCATGCCGTACCCCAGCCATTTTCTCAGCCACAAAGCGATCTCTCCAGCTCTGCAGAATTTATTTATTTTTATTTTATGTGCATTGGTATTTTGCCTACATGCTTGTCAGTTTCAGATCTTGGAGTTGTGAGCTGCGATGTGGGTGCTGGGAATTGAACCCTGGTCCTCTCCACGCAGCCAGTGCTCTGAACCACTGTCCTTGCCATTTTCTAAAATAGTCTCGGCAGGGAAGAAATTTTAACTAAGAGATGTTTCTTACTCCTTAATTTTTACTTACAATTTTCTTGAAGTTTACTTTTGTTGTAAGTAAAAATGACTGTCAGCCACAGGAGCTGGCTTGCTGTCTTAAAGCACTCTTCAAGGTAGACTAAAATTTCAAGTGCTGATCTAATATAACTTCTACTTATTTATTATCTAATTAGGGTTTGCAATTTTAAAATATAACCACCTTCTTCCAGTTCTCTTAGGCATTTCCACCCCTGAATGTTGACACCTTCCAATAGTGGCACTGTGACTCGACAGCATCATGCAAAAATATTCTTTTACTTAGAGTTCCTGAAAGAAACAGTCAGGTTGATAAAGCAGTTCAGCAGTTCCTCTGCTATGACCGCCCAAGACTGCCAGCTTATGCATTTGCTTTCCACCCTTCAGGCAAAACTCAGGTAGGACAAAAGCCCCAGTAAATCTGGCAATGAATGTGTTGTGCTCGGTTTTGTCTGTTTGTTTTGTTTTGTGTTTAGGACAACAGTCTTGAAATGACAAACTCACCTGAACTTTTCAACAGGATTCTTGGAATGAGGCCGCCTCCATGAAGCAGGGTCTCTAGAAGCAGGTTCTGTTTACAGCACGGCTGGGACAAGAGCAGTTTCAACAAAGCCTGGGCGGTCAGTCCTCCAGCTGACGGCGGCCTTTCACATACAAGATAAGACAGAGTAATGAAGGTAATCTGTCTGTGAAATTAATAGCCTTAAAGTCCACATGTAACGCTAACCCTTTAAATGTCAATTTGTCCCAGACCACTCTGAAAGCACGTTTATGCTGCTTACTGCAGGGTTGCTACAGGAAGAAATTACATCTAGTCTCAACTAGCTAAAAGCAAATTAACACTTGGTGGCCTGCCAAACGCAAAACTGACACAGAACAACCATGCCTGTATTTTACAGAACTCTTTCTCTTTTTGCTTCTTGGAGAAAAGCAAACCACTTATGCATTTATTTTGAATGTCTTCATGTGTTTACTCAATAGATGCATAATGGCTGCTATGTATCACTAGCTTCTTATTTGGGGAAAGATGTTCCAGTGAGCTTTTGAATACTTGGAACTTTGCTTTATACTGAAATTGTTGGTAAACTAAAGGAATTCAAAACCTATGTGAAGTGTCAGCCACAATCTAATTATTTAATAATGAGAAAATTCTTAAATCAACATGCAATTATCAGAATTAATGCTATTACTCACCCTGTGACCTACTTAAGTAGTGTCATCAAAGAGAAATAATTCCAAGATAAACAGGCTTCTGCTTTCTAATCTGTCATCAGTTTTGAGCAGAAAATCAGCTTCCCCAGAGAACTACTTTCATTTACTAGTACATCAGCACTAAATCAGAAAGCAGGGATTATTAATAACATTGTTCAACTTTTCCTTCTAAAATCTCCCAATTTGGATCACCTAAAGGTTATAATAAGAGAGATGAACTTATAAAAACAGCAAACACAAGAAACAGACCACCCTGTGGTGGCGGCCACAAGGGCTGTGGAAATAAGTGGCATACAGGGAGGAAAAGGTGTGATTTGGATGGTGTGCAAGCTCGAACGTATGAGGAGCACACACAGCAATGGCGGAGAGACTAGTTTGCTGCCCATTTAGCAATGATTCCCCCAAGTGGGTGGCCACCAGCTAACCAACAGGGACACTGCTGACCTCTGGCTTTTAAAACCTTGCTTCCCAGGTCTGAAGCAGCAGCATGAGAAAATGCGTATAACTATAAATCTGAAAATTATGCTTGTTTCTCATTCTCAAGCCCAGGCTAGCCCAGAACTCAAAGTCACAGTACAATGCAGTCTTGCCCCAAACTCAAGGCAATCCTCCTGCCTTGAGATCCCAGATAATGGGATTACAGGTATGAAGCATCACATTTGGCTCCAGTTCTTGAGCTTTCTCTCTTCAGAGACTGTGGAGGTGGGCTACTGGAACCTCTGCCCTAACAAGGTCACAGCACCAATGTAATACCATATAATTTATAAGCCATGCTACAGATCTCATACAAAGAGAGAAAGAGACAGTGGGGGAGCACAGGAGAAGCAAGAAAGGGGGAATGGGTGGGTGGTGGCCAGGAGAGACAGTCATACAGAGAGAAACCCAGGGAGAGCCAGAGAGAGAAAGAAGGAACAGGGTAGCAGGCAGGTTATGCCCTGTGTACCTGGAGCAGGTTATAACATAAAACACAGGTGGTGATAGAGGACGCTGTCAGGACCCTGAAGGCTCCTGAGGGCAGGCCAGTTGAATTGTCTGCACCCCAACATCGCAGCCACTGTTGCAGGCAGGGCTTTCTCAGTTACAGTGGTAGAAACAGAAATGCTTCACATTGCCTTTCATGCCTCTGGGTATTTGCACCCATCCAACATTGGCCTTGACATGCTGCCAACAATGGGAAAACATTTATGTTGCTCCAAAATCCAAATGTTTACACTTTAATTACAATGTGGAATCATCTGAAGATGAGGTCCCTTCAGGATGTGGGGCCAGGTGGTGGAAATGTCATGAATAGGATTAGAGCTCTTAGATGAAGAGGCCAGACTACTGTCTGGCCCGACTTTGGCCATGAAAATGGAAGAATTTGCATGTTACTAACCTGGATGAAGGCCTTCACCCAGAACCTGACTGCTAGCTCCCTCACACCACGCATCCAGAAAACTCTGTATGACTCTTCACATTTACATTGATCCTACCCATTTATCCTGGCTAGTTTTAGTCAACTTGAGGCAAGCTGAGTCATCTGTAACGAGGAAGATTCAAAGGAGAAACTGTCTCCATAAAACCAGGCTGTAGGTAAGAGTGTAGGGATCTTCTTACTGATTGTTGTGGGAGGGTCCAGCCCACTGTAGGTGGTGTCACAACCCTGGGATAGAGCTTATGGGTTCTGTAGGAGAGCAGGCTGAGCAGGCCAGGAGAAGCAAGGGAGTAAGCGGCACCCCTCCAGGATGCTGCCTGGCTCGAGTTCCTGTTCTAACTTCCTTGGATGAAAAACTATGATGTAGAAGCATGAGCCAAATCAACTCTTTCCTTCCCAGTTTGCTCTTGTTGTGGTGCCTCGTCACAGCAACAGTAACTCTAAGACACCACCCTTAACTTGTAGAAATAGTCCGCTTTCCCTGGAAACTCTTCACTGAGTGTTTCTCTTCAGAGTGGCCTGCACATTAAATAATTTAGGACACGTTTACACATTTCAGAACTTATTATTTCATCAACTAAAATTTTATCTCTGCGTCTAGACTCAAGTGTCTTGAGGATAGTAGTTTTATATTACCCAAAGCTTCTACCACTGCATCTTGCAAATGTTAGCTGACTTTGTTGATTGACTGATTTGATTTCTTAGCATACAAACGCATAGAGAAAGGAAAAAATTGCATTTACAGCAAAAGAGAGCAAAAAGAGAGAAGGATTGGCAATACAAATAAAAACATTTAAAGCATCTTCTAGCTTGGCATCAGAAACATTTCACAACTTCATGATACACAAAGTTCTCCACTCTACTTTGATCCAATTCAAGCTCCCTTACAACGTTCTGACAACTGGAAGCAAGACCACCTCCTTGGGCACTGGGACAATGGTAGGGAGGGAAATTCCTGCCATGGGTGGCTGATGAAGAAGAGCCAAGCAACTTAATTCTCAGACTAGAGAAGTCAAAGCTGTGACTTCTGGGTCACTTGCCACTCACTGTATTGGCTCTTAGCAGACTTCCTAAAAGGTTCCAAAAGACATAAAGGCCTTCCTGAACCTTGGCTCCTGTGTTGGGAGAGGCCCTGCAGGGGCAGATAGATGAAAAGCAGCTGGGTGGGAATGGGCTACAAGTGTCCTCAGGTTGCAAATCTTTCTTATCTACATATTGCGTTTGCGATAATGACCCAGCCAAAGGCTGTTTTACTAGAATACATAGAGAGGGTCTCGGACAGACAGCTGGAAGATGACAGGAGCAAGATCATGGTTGGGAGCTGACTTCAAAGTGGGATTCTGTATCTGTTGAAGAGTTTAAAACAGAAGAGTTTTCTCTTGTGTTTGTAGAGTAAAAAAAAAAAAATGAAACTGATTGGAGATAAATTTAGCTGAGTCTCTTGGTCATAAAAAAATAATTGCATTGGACATAGGAGAAAATAAGTAACAGGACAGGAGCCTACTGCAGAGGGCCCCTGAAAGACTCTACCTAGCAGTGTATCAAAGCAGATACTAAGACTCATAACCAAACCTTCAGCAGAGTGCAGGGAACCATATGAAGGATGGAGGAGTTAGTATGACGTGGAAAGGATAGGAGCTCCACAAGGACCAAATATATCTGGGCACAGGGGTCTTTTCTGAGATTGATACTCCATCAAGTACCATGTATGGATATAACCTAGAACCTCTGCTCAGATAAAGCCTGTGGTAGCTCAGTAACCAATTGGTTTCCCATAGGAAGGAGAACAGGGACTATTTCTGACAGAAACTCAATGGCAGGCTCTTTGACCTCCCCACCCCTACAAGGGAGGAGCAGTTCTGCTAGGCCACAGAGGAGGACTTTGCAGCTAGTCCTGAAGATACCTGATAAACCAGGGCCAGATGAAAGGGGAGGAGGTCCTTCCTTATCAGTGGACTTGGAAAGGGGAAGGGAGGTGATGAGGGAGGGAGGGTTTGGGAGGGAATGAGGGAGCAGGATACAGCTGGGATACAGAGTTAATAAAATGTAACTAATAATAAAAAATAAAAAATAATTGAATGTCACTTCATTTTAATTTATCTGAATACCTGGTTATTAACAAAACCCCTCTTTTAATAGATGGAAAGCTGTTCACTGAAATGCACCTCAATTCTTGGATCTTTCAACTTATCACAGATTCTGAAATGTACAGTAGAATGAATCACTATGGGGAAAAATAAAATAGTACAAACATTCCTCAGTCCCCATGCTCTGAGTAATGAATGCACTGAAGAGTCTGCGGGGCATATGGAGAAGCATATGTTCACTCATCCTCCGAGCTGGTAGAACTGGGAAAGTGAGAGAAATCTAAAAAACGAAGACAGAAAGGGAAAATTCATGTGTGTGTGTTGGGGGGGCGTGTGTGTGAGTGTCTGTGTGTGTACGTGTATGTATCAAATGTGTATATGTCAAATTCTACTATGACATACAGAAGAGAACAAAAATTTACAAATCCATCAGAACTCATACATTTTATTCTGGAAGACAGAGTAAATTTATGGTTGGATTGTACTAAAATACTGTGTTCCTAGGCCATGGATTGGCCAAAAACATTTCTCAAATAAAGAAGTAATAGAGTTCAATTTTAATTTGTCGATGGAAATTACAATTTTTTTATGGAATAAGCATGAAGCCTTTCAGTTCTGCTTTAGCTGTATGAGTATAACGTAGCTCATTTATAATTTCTCTAATTTCTTATACATGCTCATAGATTTAAAAAAAAAAATCAGTAAACTCACCTACTCCTAGCGTACACATTTTCTAACTTTCAACTTTACTGTAAAGCCCAGACCACGAAGAGCTTCTGCATCACCCTCAGGCAATGAAATGAGCTGGATCTCGCCCAGGTTTTAGGACTGTAAGTTAATATATCCTACCAAACATGTATCTCAGAGAAACAACCACTCGATGGTGGAGCAAGCTGAGGAATGCACAGCTTATGGCTACATCCGGCCCTGTCAGGCACTGTTTTCTATGGTGTTGATACCAACCAATGCACAGGCACAGGCCTTAGGCGGTGAAGGCTTGAGTCTCTTTTTCAGAAGGTCATGGTTATCTACTGGGCATGCTCAGCCTGACATCCCCAGGGCCTCAATTCTATACATTCTGTGGGAGAAAAAGCCCAACACTTCTGGTGAAATGGTGTAGGATCAAAAGAAGCCCTGAGTAATGAGCATATGAGAAACAGACAAATTTCAGAGTGAATGTGTGCTGCTGACATGACCACAATGATCCCAATACCTCAGACCTGTGGGAATTGCCAAAGCCTTACTCAGTCTGAGCGGGAATATTAACAGTATATGCAGAAAGTATGAACCACAGCTTCCTGTCACCTGAGACTGTTCTGTCACAGAGGCCTTCCACAGATTTTACATAAGCCTGACTGCTTGTTTAGCTGTATACCATGTGCCTGGCTCCTTATTCAGCTATACACAATAAACCCATCTTGTCACTTCAAGTGTATAAAATAAACACATTGAGTCTCCCAGTGTATATCAACCAGAGCTTATGGCTCACCTGATCCTAGTTTTTCTGAACACATATGTTTGTCTGTCTTCATTCCTTCATTCCCCAATTAACCTCTGAGGATGAAGGTCTTCGTTACTCCGCTGGGAAAGAAACATCAGTCAGCAGACATGATGAACAGTGATGATATCGGTCATCACTTGCAAATTTGGAAAAAAAAATACTCTGAAACAGGAACTACTCTATTTGTCTTAAGTGTGGAGATTAAGACAGTTTCTCCGTATAGCCCTGGCTGTCCCAGAACTTGCTCTATCTTAGAACCAGGTTAGCCTCCCTCAAATTCTGCCTCTGCCTCCTGAATGCTAGAATTAAAGGAGAACACCACCAGGCCTTGCTAAACTAACTTTCTTTTAACCTCCTTCCTTCCTTCTTTCCTTTCTCCTTTTATAAGTTGTGACCAGCCTTCATATGAAGAATCAATGATAGGACTCAGAGAACTTAACATGGGTTAAGAGAACTTAACATGAGCTATGGTCAAAAGACATTCAGAAAGCTAATGACTCTACATTTCTTTTGTTTATTTCTTTGCTTGTGCTAGATGGATCAAAAGGGAAGAAATGCATACAGCCTTAATTTCCCTAACTTTTAGGTAAGATAGGATATAATGCCAGGAAATTAAAACTCCTAGCAAAGAGCTAGGGAAAGTAATTTAGCTGGTAGAGCACTTGCCTAGCATGTAGAACTCCAAGTTTAATTCCCAACACCTCATGAAACAGGTACAGAAACCTGCAGTATCACTGTATAGACAGGAGTGGAGATGATACATGTAATCTCTGAACTTGGGAGAACCAGAAATGTATGGTCATCTGCTACACAGCAAGCTCAGGGTCATTTTGGGATACATGAAATCTTTTCTACAAAAAACTCCCAATCAAGGACTGACACTGGTAGTTGTTCGGTATGCTTCAGAATCCTAATAACTGAAACTGTGTTTTTTGCACTGGCTTTTAAATTCCTAACCCTAAATCTCACAGGTTCCCACCCATAGACAAAAAACAAAACAAAACAAAACAAAACAAACAAACAAACAAACAAAAACCTACAGGCAATCAAGAAATTCAGAGAGCGGAGGGAATTATGCTTCCCAGGGAAGGGCTCCCTGATTTTTATTCAGTACTAAGTGGTCGGCCCTAAAACCATATTATATGAGCAGGTTGTATTTATATGTTTAGGTACACACACACACCACCACCACCACCAACAACAACAATAACAATTAAAGAAAAAGAGTCAATGATTTCTATGGAAAATGGATGGGTACATGCATGGGAAGGTTAAAAAATACCCCTCCCCAGGCTTATGCTCAGCCATTCCTTCAATAGCTGACTTTAGCAAAGCTCTCTGCTTCGCTGTCTCTTTCTTTCCCAGTGTTTCCTCCACTTAGAAAATACACTACTTTCACTTGTATCTTTGTAGTAGGGTCTGTTTCTTAAGAATATTCAAGTTGGTATGTGTATGAAAATACTTACTGTATATCTCAATCCCTGTTTTAAGAATAGTGAATAAGTACTCCAAGACATTTAGTTAATAGATGTGGCTGCCTCAAATCCAGGTCCCTCTGCAGTCAGACCCATGCTCATTCATTTAGTTCATGTTGTCCCCCATTAACCTTGATGGATATTTGGGGGGTAGGTTGCATTTTCTGGTATAGAAGATGTTTGGCTCCATTCAAACCTCCCGATAGAAGATACCAAGCTTTTAACCCCAAATTGAGTTTGGTCTTAGGGCTATGTCCCAAATTGGAGCCATGTTACTTAAGATACAGGGAATGATTTCAACCAGATGGTTTCTGGCACGTATCACTGGGACAAATTTATGCCAGAAAGCATAAGGTACATTATTCAGAGAACAAAGTCAAGAACATAACTCCAGACAAGCTGAGGGTCATAACCCTGCTGGGGGAGCAGAAGCAAGTCCAGAAGCAGAAGGAAGTCCCAGCATTATGACATTACTCTTCATTTTCCATAACATGTCCTTCAAAATCTTTCCAAGAAAAGAAACAAAGGAAAGTTTTAAAGTCATTTGTTGTCTTTCTCCAAGATAACTTTAATGCCTGAGAAAAAAGTCATGGAAATTAAAAACCCAATATATATATATATATATTTTTACCACTTTAACCAAAAGTATAAAAAAATTCATATAGTTAGCACTGAAAA
This sequence comes from Meriones unguiculatus, assembly GCF_030254825.1. Lineage (NCBI taxonomy): Eukaryota > Metazoa > Chordata > Mammalia > Rodentia > Muridae > Meriones > Meriones unguiculatus. Next base: position 29,564,453 of record NC_083353.1, on the reverse strand, counting down.
TATTTTCAAATAGTTGACACACGATGAGTATGGCTAAGTCTCTGTAGTATTCACAATTAAAGATGAAGTAGACACTGGGTGATTCATACATATTTTATCTATAAAACTTGCTTTGATCTTCAAGCTTAAGGATTGCAGGGGTGCACCTCCACTCCAGTGTATGTGGTGCTGGGAATTAAACTTGGGGTTTGTATATAATAGGAAAAAAAAACTCTACCAAGTATATTCCCTAGCTCTTCTCTATGGGTTTAAATTACCTGACATTATAGCCATTATTGTATAAAAATTAAGGAAATGCAAGTTGCATACATCTCTTTTTCTTTGGTCCGTCTAGCATGAACCAAGAGGTAAAGAGAAAGTAGAGTCGTCAACAAGTGTTTTTAATGTTAAATAATTTTAATATTTTAAATAATCTGGTTCATCCATGAGTTTAGGGGTCTCTCTGAAGTCCTAATTCAGCCGAGAATCAGGAAGACAGTACACACTTTTAGGAGCCAAGCCATCTCTCTGCAGTTAATGACTATTTACCAGTCCCTGACCACCAGATACGATCCTATTACTCGGACTTCCAAAGAGGTTTTGTCTAACACCACACGTCTAATAAGTGTGGACATCCGGGGGAGGGGAGCAGTTCAATTTTCTTTCCATATCATCACCCTTGTAGCAGAGCCTTTTAACATGTTTAGATAATTGATAAAGTCTGCCACTTTCTGAAACAGATAGCTCTTTACTGACCAGTTGTCATGAATGGCTGCCTAGTGGATGTTTAATGGGTTGAGTGGCTTGGAGGCATGTGGTTCATTTAATTCTCATAACCCTGCCTTGAAAATATCCTGGAAGAAGATGCTTTTGATGGAGAAAATTAACACTACTTTTGCATGGAGTATTTAAGTATATAATAAGATTATATAATACTTATGCCTCAACTTCCTCATCAAAATAAAAAGTGAAACAGAAGCTCCTATACATTAACTTATTTTCCAAGATCACAAGACCAAACAAGTATAGAAGACACATTTGTTTATTGTGAAAACCTGTGGACATCTGTATGATCACAGTACAGTCTGAATTTCTGTATTATTCACATATTTTAAGTCATAATAGTAACGGAAATATAAACCTTAAGATTAACCTGTCTATCTATCTATGTATCCATCCATCCATCCATCCATCCATCCATCCATCCATCCATCCATCTGATATTCCTAGTTCAGCTGACATTTGTAGTTCTTTTAGTGACTACCACAGATACTAACTTCGCCTTTGAAAATCTTTTCAAAGATGCAGCTATTTGTCCATCCATTCTCTGGAGCAGCTATGTAAAAGCTCTCAGGGCTTCTTCTCTGGTTGACTCTGTAATTACACTTGGCATCTCAGAATACAAACTCTCTCAGCATTTTTCCTCAGTGCTGTGTAAAAGCTTGCCAGCAATATCTAGGAGACTCTTAAAATATTTTGTATTAAAATATACTACATAATTTCCCCCATCACTACGCCAGGAGACAACTTTTGTTCTCCTCTTTAGATGTCCTCTTCTAAGAATAATACAACCAGCTTTTCAAATCACACTTTCCATACCTGAGATCTACCACACATAACAAATATTAGGAATATTTTATATTGCAGTAACAAATACATTACTACTTTGAACTAACATGCTCATTCAGTCACTCAGTCAGTCATTCAACTAATATATACTAGCTCACTTTTAGACCAGAGACACAGAAGAAATCATCACCGAAAACCTAGGAAGCTCCTTTCTTGTGTAGCTGTGGGAATATTACCTCACCAAGTCTCAGTTTCCCCACATAAAATATGAAGAACTGTTCAAAAGATTATATGAACTCACATGAGTAGTCTTATGGGATTATATAAACAAAATAAAAATACAGTTACAGAAACTGAACAGAGGAAAGGGAAACTAAAATATAGCAAAATAAATAAATAAATAAATAAAATAAAACTAAAAATCTTTGGGGTTATTGAAAAGCTTCCCTACAAAAGTCATAGCCGAGCTGAGACATGAAGGTGAGTGGGCATTCATTCATTAAATAAAGATGAAGAGGTGCGAGGAAATGGAAGAATGGCACGGCAAGGAAAGGTGGAAAGAGGCATAGTTCACATTGTGATGGTTGTCAGGGAGTTTGGAGATGAGAGCAAAATGGCCCACATGTGTGTGACTTTTGTACACCAAGCTTTGTGTGTGCGCGCACACACATGTATGTCATGCACTGGAAGACTTTAAGTCATGGGTATGAAATAATAAAGTGGGAGTTAAGAAAAATTAGTTTCTGTTTAAAAATATGGCTATAATTTAGAAAACAATGAAGATGAAAGTTAATTCATAAATTATAGAAAACCTGCACATTGAAGTTCAAGGTATAGTTCAGTGGTACTTTCTTTCCTACATGGGCCAGGCTCAGCACCATGAAGAAAAAAGAAAGCAAGGGTGTCATTGCAGTCACTGAAATAATGGTGAGAGATATCATGTTGGTTTGGGCTAAGATGAAGGTGGCTTTACAGATGGCAGATCAAAGGTTTAAGATCCTGGATACTTAGCAATAGGATAGAAATGCAGGAGAAAAAAAAAAACAAAACTCTCGAGGCTCCTAAGGATTCTGCCTAACTAAGTGAGCTCACCATTAGCTAAGACAGGCTGGAGAGACGAGGATCTTTTGGATTAGATGCTGTCTATAGTCTCCAAGCACAAGGTTCAAGAAAATATTCGTGTATATTGACATCTATGAGTGTACAGTCTTTGGAGAGACTGTAATTGCTTTTAATAGAACGAAGTATGAGAGAACTAAAGGAGACCACGGAGAACACAGCATCACTTTTTAAAAGTTACAAGGTAGGGGTTCTAGGTTATCTCCATGCATGGTACTTGGTTGGAGTATGAGTCTCAGGAAAGACCCCTGTGCTTAAATTTTTTGGTTCTGTTGCTCTCCTTGTGGACCTCCTGTCGTCTCCAGATCTAACTATTATTTCCCACTTCTTTTATAAGATACCCCAGACTAACCCACACCAAAACATGGCGTGCGAAATGACCAGACTTCAAAGAAGAAAAATATCTCACCATCCAGGTAGAGATATTACATTCCTCATAAGGAAAAAAAAAATCTGATTACCAATAAAAGTCTCCTGACTTGTTAAAAAAAAAATTCCCTGCATTCTGCCCAAAGTTTGGCCATAAGTCTCAACATCTGCTTTGATGGTCTACAGGGCAGAACCTTTCAGAAGCCCTCTGTGGGAGGCTCCTAACTTGTTTCCTGTTTTCTTCTTCTTCTGGTGTCCATCCTCTTTGCCTTTCGGAGTGGGTATTGAGCATTTTAGCCAGAGTTCTTCCCTCTTATTAGATTCTTTAGGTGAACAAATTTTAGTAGGTTTATCCTATATTATATGTCTATATGAGTGAGTATATACAGTTCAGTGTCCAAGTGGGTTCCATAATAATGGGAACAGGGACTGCTTCTGACATGAACTGATTGGCCTGCTCTTTGATCACCTTCCCCTGAGGGGGGAGCAGCCTTACCAGGCCACAGAGGAAGACAATGCAGCCACTCCTGATGAGACCTAACAGACTAGGATCAGAAGGAAGAAAAAGAAACCCTCCCCTACCAGTGGGCTTGGGGAGGGGCATGTGTGGAGAAGGGGAGGAAGGGAAAGATTGGGAGGAGAGGAGGGAGGGAGGGAACTAGAGGGGGGATACAAAGTAAATAAAGTGAAAGAAAGAAAGAAAGAAAGAAAGAAAGAAAGGAAGGAAGGAAGGAAGGAAGGAAGGAAGAAAGAAAGAAAGAAAGAAAGAAAGAAAAAGAAAGAAAAGGTTACAAGGTAGATAGAACACTGAAGACACTCCATACTTCAGGTGTGTGTCTGAGTACACGCTATAAGAAGAGACATTAAAGCAGTAACAAGAAAGGAAGGAAATCTTTCTTGTTAAAGGAGTGGAATATCTCAAGAGGAAATCAGTGGAGTCTGCCAAGATGGGGGAAGCTGACAATAGCCCTGCTTGTCAAGTAGGCTGCATAGCTCAGGTCATGGTACTCTTATACTGAGGAGAGGGATTTCTGTTGCAGTTTTCCTTCACTACCTCTTCCCTTACTTGTAACACACAGCACAGTGCCTTACATGGAGAAAAATCTGTGAAATAATTTTATGAAAGAAGTGAATATATCTTGAACTGGATAAATATTTATATAGAATCATATATGAGGACAAATGACTTCATATTTTTAGGGTGGAAGATGATATACAAACATAAAGAGCACTGTGTTAAATAAAAGCACAATAGAGAACAGACTAGCTTTGTGTCAAAGTATCATGCCCTCACGGAAGAAAATAAGCAGTAGAAAATGGATGCACTGTTTACTCAAGCTGATTATGCTACTCAGAATCATACTGTACTTGTGACTTAAGAAAGGAGTACTTGGAAATTACTAAGAAGTATTCAAACAGTTTAATGAAGATCAAAGTTTAAGAAACATAAAAAGCAGCAGAAGGAAACAGTATAAATTACTATGATAGCTAATCTTGGTTGTCAACTTCACCACATCTGGAATCAGCTAAAGCCCAAGCATCTTGGAACACCTGTGAGAAATTATTCTTCACCGCATCATTTAAGGTGGGAAGACCCATCCTAAATGGGAACCACATCTTCTCAGGGTAGTTTACATAAAAGGGCACAGAAGAAGGGGACTTTACTTTTTGCCTGCTTGCCCACTCTCTCACTGGCAAGTTCATCTCTCCTGCTGCTGAGACATTCCTTCACTGGCCTTAAAACCTACTTCTTCCAGACTCCAACACAGACTGAAGATCAGCTGAGACACCTATCCTCTTTGACTAAACAGCTACCACATTCTTAGACTTTCTGTCAGGAGACAGTCATTGCTGGACTAGCCAGACCACAGCCTGTAAAAGCCGTATAAATCCCCTTTTGGTTTGTATAGATTCACTCTGTCAGCTCTGTTCCCCTAGAGAACCCCTACTACTACAGCTACCAAGATAGTCCTATTTCTGTAGTATTTTTATGTGAAATCATATATATTACCATGCTATTAACCTTGATAGCAATATATTCACCAGTCGCTTTAGTTCATTATACTATGAAACTGATTGCTGTTTTAAATCATCTACACTGTTGGCTTATGCCATTGGTAGAGACCTTGAATGTAGTTTATTTTACTTAATGCTTTGGAAATACATTCATTTTCCTAAAACTAGGTATTCAAAACTGTGTTACCAAAGCCTGGAAAAGCATGAAAAAATTATTTTAGTTATTATATACCTCGTATCACTCTTATAGACAATTTTCTTTTCTATTTAACTTTCCACATTTTGACTCTGTTTTGGTTTAATTCCATGTCTTTCTTGCTCTTTTTCTTCCTTCTCACTTATATTTAATTAAGTATCTTTAATATTTCAGAAAGTTGATTCAAATCTTTCCTGAAACAGCATACAGGTCCAAAATAAATAGTTGTTTAGTTCAATAAGATGTTGGACTGGGAAGATGGCCCAGCATGTACGAGTGCTTGCCACCAAGCCTGATGGTCTCTGCTCAATCCCCAGGAGCCCATACAGTGGAGGAAGGAGAGGATCAATTCCCATAAGCCAGATGACTTCCATAAGAAGACTGACATGTCCCATCCCCTGCACTAAAGAAACAAGAAAATAAAGTGAAAAATGTAGTTACTAGGAAGTTTCATAAAATTGGCTATTTCAGATACTTCTTTTTGCAGTTTTCTCCTTTATTATAAGATAAACCTATCATGTTTTAATTTTACAATGTTAAATAATAATAAAATGAAAAGTATTCATTATAATGATTTGGAGAGGATGGCCGACTTTGACAGGATTTTTCAGACAATGTTTACTGATCATGATAAGGCCAGACAGGACTAAGGACTAAGAATAGATAAATAAAGACCTCAGAGGGTCTGTCTTTTAAGGATTTATGAATGATGCTTGTGTATTGGCAAGAGGGGAGGAAGGACACACCACTATTAGAGTGGACAACTCAAGAAATGTGGACAGCTGGACATAAAATGCCTGGGGGGAAGGCAAGTACTTTGCCAGGAATGCAGAGGCGCAATAATCTTGACAGAGGTTGTAAATTTTGCCATGTGAACAAAGAACAATCAGAGAACATGGGCCTAGTTTTTGTTGTTTTCTTCATTTTTTTATCTTGATAAAGTTAAATTGTATTCATTGTAAGAAAATCTGAAGATTTAGAGAAAAATAAAATCACTTGCAAACTCAATACCAGAGATTAAAAACTAAAGCACCTCCACAGTCTACACTCTTTTGGTATCTACTGGGGCTTTGTTTGATTTGCATTTTTTTCTGTAAGGTTGTTCATGGTAGAAATGTATAAGCTAGTGCTTCTCCATTGCATCTCATAACCTAGTTACTGTTGGTTTTTGCCTAGAAAACAAACCTGTCTTATGCAGCAAGTTTAGGGCGCCTATTGTTTAGCTTGTAGCCCCCTTAGAGACAAACACTGTAAACCAGCATGTGAGAGACCACACAACCTTACGTAATCAAAAGGACATTTTATCCAGTGAATAACTGTGTTCGTCATGTTCTTCATGCATACTTGTTCACATCAACTCTGAATGGTTTTCCCTTCGGTGCACTTGCCAACACCAACTCAAGTGGAATGGACCTGATCTCCAATGTTCTTTCCTTCAGAACATTGCTACTTAGATCACATGGCAGTTTTGTCTCCATGAAGGAGGCACAGGAGTACTCACTCACCCAGCAACAGCTCACAGAGGTGGTCGCCTGGCACTGTGTCCCTTATTCAAGCCAGGGGGCTGGCTTGAGGACCGCATACCTACTAAGCTGCTTGCCCAAATTAACTATGAATCCCAATCGTTTCTTGGAGTTATCAAATGTCTTTAACACTCAATTCTTTTATTGATTCCTTACTAGTCTATTGTTATAACTATCCTATAAGTGATTTTTCCCAGCAGTGGTATAGAACATTAATTTTTTCCATTTTCTCTTATAAACACTAATAGATATTTTACACATAAAACTTTGTTCACATCCTCACGTCATCCCTAACAGTGGGTTTCTAGAAGAAGATTTCCAAAGACATTTTTAAATTTCAGCACAGGCTACTAATATGATTCTAGAAAGCTGGCACCAGACATCATTTATACATGGTATGAACAGCCACACTTGGGACAGAGTCTATTAGAGTAACAGATTGCTTACTAACCAGAAGCAGAAAGAAAGAAACTTCTTGTTCCATTTACATTTTAGTATAGAAAAAAGAGACACTAACTATAAAAATTAACTATTGGAAAGGTAAAATCATTTTTGTGATAACTTCCAAGACTCTAGTTGGGCTGAAACGAAGCAGGGCTGAAAACAGTATTATGGAGTATCACCTAATGGAGCATCTTATGGCTCCAAAGAGAAAAATTAATTTGCTGATGGTAGAGAGCAAATGTGCTATATGAATATACACATATGAACCCAGAGAGAAGGGGACAGAATGCAGAGGGCCTGCATACATCAAAGCAAAAGGAGTCCTAGCACAGAGAGGGAGGAGATAAAGAAACCCACTCCCAGCCAATGTGTAACTGTTGATAGTGTATTCCCAACATGAAACAAGACTGCATTCAGACCAACAATAGCTCCTTTAGCTGTTCAGGATGTTTTATTCTCAGATACAAAGGAAAGGTATTTTTTCCAATAATGTATTCTACAAAGAATCAAACTGCCATGCTACATAATGTCACAAAATGTCATCAGATTTTTTTGGAAGTTCACTTTACACTGTGAATGCTTTTTCCGATTTTTAAGTGTTGCTAATTAAATAATAAAAATGAAAGATCTTGTTCATAATTATAAAAGTTACTTCTCTCAACTTCTACCTAAGACCCTGAGTTAGGCTAATTTGACTACTTAGTTGCTGTCTGTATCAGATAATTAGCCTCAGAACTGTCAAACCCCAATCATAGATCAAGAATGAATTTTTAAATGATAGGTAATGAGGTTAAATAGAATGAAGGTCTCAAAAATCCACCTTTTTCCATTACGTAACTAAAGTTATAAGTTAGAGAAATGGTTATGAGTACTGTGGCTTCGATTCTAGGGCTTAAAAAATATCACATAATTATCCTTTCCACTTCCCCATTTATTGTCAAGCTCCTTTTGTAAGATTCACGCCCATGTAGCAAATTTGTACAATTTGTGAAAGAGTCAGAGATTTATAATCAGTGTGCTACTTGGAAGTTCCTACCTGAGCAAAGAGGGGTAGAAGTGTGACATGCACGAAATCCAGTAGAATGGCTGATTAAACAATGGTGTTAAGGAACTTGATGCCGACTCATCCATACCATGCTGAAAAGTCCTAGGCAAACAAAATTAATTATTTCAGAATATGCAGGAAACATTAACTGTGGAGAACACTGAGAAAATTTCGGAAATTTACTCATATTTTACAAACTAATTTTTTTTAAATAGGAAGTGCTGTCATTTTATTGAGCACAATGCATCCACCGAAACAACAGCAACGCACACAAACACACACGTGCACATATACACACATGCACATACACATAGCAAACCAAGAATCAAGAATCAGCATCTTAATGAGCCGTTCTAGGACAGTCCTTACACAGGGGAAGGTATAGTTATGACATTATGATTTAATTTCAGAAATTATAAAATCTGTCACAGATAAATGCCCACATAAAGTACAATGAATATAATCTATGTCTCTCACAACTAATATTCTTATATTTCATAGGGTTTTAATCAACCTACACTTAATAAGTGCTAATATTTGTAATATTAGCTTCACTAATGTAAAAACATGTAACATCAAATACATTTTTAGTCATCAAAGTGAGTTTTATATATTAGACAATAAAGAAAAACTTAATAAATATATAAATTTTTTTTCAATGCAGTTTATTCAGGAACCTTGAACAATCATCTGACCCTGGGGAAAGCCAGCCCACAGCTTAAATAGCCTCTGGGTAGCCAACCCCAGCGTGCCATGTGGGCAATGCAGATAGGTCCATTTTTAATGGCCCAGAAAGAGTTTATAAGAGGAACTTAATGTATTATCATGATTTAAAATATACAATACCTTGTCCAGAATAATTTGTCTACCACCACCTTTTGGAAATGACTAATATTTTTCTAAGCTGGCTTAAATTCAACTATAGATCTTGATCTAATAAGGTAGGATTTGTTTCACAAGTGCTTAGTAGCTAGTTTGGCTAGTAAAAATTTTATAACTGGACAATATATTTGTCCACATCAACTCAAGACTAAAGATTTAGAAATGGAATTGTTTGAAGTGGTGCTCTACATATAATAAAAAATATTGTCTTTTTAAAAATTAAACTATTATTATATCACTTTACCCCTTCCCTTTCACAATGCATTCATGATGAATGCAGCTCCAACAGTACATCACAGAAGAGATGGCAGAAAGGCTCTGGGCCAGAGGACCAGAGAGTATGATGTCTATGCTAGAAATGACTGCCTACACAAGTAAGACCTGAGAAAGGACAATATCAGTAGACATGCAAGCACAGAAGGTAGAACCTTGTCAAAACAGAAAACAATTTTGTTGTGAAAAACCCATCCCTATCTTCTCACTCGACATCTTGTATTTTGTTTTGTCATATTTTCTAAACTTTATCTCCCCTCAATTTTTTTGTAGAAATGTATTATCTTCAATTAAGTCTACTTAGAAGAGTTTTTTAGACATTTAATATATCACCATGCCCTTAAAGCCTTTTTTTTTTTTCCAGCTTCACTAAACTTCAGATCAGAGAAAAATTTCCCAAGTAGTTGTCCAAGTCAGGCTATACTTAGTCAACGCAATCCAGAGAGGGAACTACAAAGACAGGCCTAGGCTAGCTCAGTACCAGGGCGTGCTTTTCTAAGAGGTCCCTCTTTGTACCAGCAATGAAGAATCCCTAAAGAATTTATAGCATGAAGTGATGTTAGCAGTTAGCTGCTTCAAATCTATAAAACAGAATTCAATAGCAGTAAGGGATACAGATTAGAGGAGATTAAGGATAATGACTATGGGGGCTGGAGATTAAGAACACTGGCTGTTCTTCCAAAGGTCCTGAGTTCAATTCCCAACAACCACATGACAGCTCACAACCATCTATAGTGAGATCTGGTGCCCTCTTCTGGTGTGCAGGCAGAATGTTGTATAAATAATAAACTAATTTTTTTTTTAAGATAATCACTATGATACTGTACTAGATCAACAAGAGGAGCCTAAACTAGGAGACAAATATAACAAATCATAAGTTATTAGATGAACAAAGTCATTCTTTAATGACAAGTTTAAGATGACATGAGAATGAAGATAGGAGAGAAAGTTGAGAGTAAAGGAGTAGCCAAGAGAAACTCACAGGAATTTAGCTTTAAATAGTCTCAGAGGTCCATGGACATTTGAAAAACATCTAAAGAGAGGCATAGAGTAGGAATTTGAATTTACTGGTCCAGTGTATACAAAAGAGGTCTGATTTGAAGATCCCCATGTGGAAGTCATCACATGTTGAGTGGATGAATTCACCCACTGAAAGAGTGTGAGATGAAAAGATAGTCAAGGACAGATCTTTGGATCTGCATTTAGTGTGACATGAGAAAAAGAAGCACTAAAACAAAACTGCAGAGAAAAGGAATCAGAGAAAAGGCAAAGAGCCAGGAGAAAATTATGTTAGGGAGGCTGGGCAAGAAGAAGGCAGCCAACAGTGTCAACAGCTGCAGAGAAGGTAACAGGAAGATTGTCCTGGAGCTAGTCATTGCATGCATATGAATGCCACTGTCCTTATTTATTTAGCCGGATGGAGGAGAAATCAAACTGCAGTCACTGAGTGAGTGGTAGGACACACAATAATTGGATCTGAATGCAAACACAATGGTAGAAAGAACACTTAATATTGGAGAAAGTCAGGAGCATTGGGCATTAAATAGAAATTATACCTCAAAAGACCAAGGCCATGGAATGGTAGATAAAATTAATCAAGAGCTTAGTTGAAAAGATGTGCTACAGCTAAGTAAAAGAGAGACAATGGTAAAATGTATATAAAGAGATGTAGCAGTAAACTGGGATGAAAATACTTATCAAGAATGAATGTGGTAAACCTGCAACCTACAGTTTTTCATGCCTGCAGAATGTGCTGGGACCAGAACCTAGCATAATCGTTATGAGGGACCTCATCCAGCAACTGGAGTAGATGCAAAGTCCACAGAGAGTCCTGTGGAGGAGATGGAGGAACAACTGGAGGAGCCAGACAGTCAAGGATACCAGAAGAACATGGCCCAGTCTTGATGTGAGAATTTGTGCCTGGTTTTATTATAGCTTGTTATGCCATATTTGGTTAATGTCTCTGTAAAGCCTGCTGTTTTCTGAGAGGAAGTGAAGGGTAGGTGTGGGGGGGGGATGAGGAAGAAACTGTGAGGAGGGGAGGGAGGGAAAACTGCAGCTAGGATGTAATATAAGAGAGAAGAATAAAGAAAAAAAATTAAAAGAATGGATATATGGACTGGGGACAGAGCCTAGTGGTAGAGAAATTACATAAGGACCTTGGGTTGAAGTTCCCAGGACCAGAGTAAACCGTGAGAGGATAAGACAAATGCCTAATAATCTGTATTTTCTCATAGAAGTGGAGGGCAAGGCAACCTGCTAAGAAAACACAGAATGAAGTCAAAGAGTTGACCAAAGTTGAGAAAAATGGAAGGAAGATTTACCCAGTAGTGCAAATAATGTACTGTTGGCAGGCACAAAGAGACTTAAGCGATGATCGACTTGTGGGCCAGCACGTGACTAGAGGCCAGCTGAAGTTGAGGGGAGACAGCAAGGGCGAGTTGCTAGGAAGAAGGTGCTGGTTAAGGAGATGGGAGATGCAATAAAAGCTCACAAAGAAACAGTGTCAAAGGAAGTAACGGGACTAGGAGAGAGGTCTTGAGCGCTAGAGCATGTCACAGCTGATGCATACCTATCCTGTCTGCCTTAGAGCTCTTTGCACAAGTTCCTGTGTGTCCAGAATGAGAGCACGCCTCCGGCAGAATGCCTTCACCATTGCAGTCAGCTGGCTCCTTGGTGTAGTCTTAACAATATATTTTCCTTAGGAAGTATTTCCTGACCCAGCCACCTCAAACATATCTCTTGTCACTTTCTCTTCATTATCTTTTTTCTGTTTCTTCTGAGGATTTCACTTTACCTTCAATCAGTCTACATTTGCTTTTGTCTTTTTCTTTTATTTTATGTCTTTTCTGTGCCCCTAAGAGAAGGTGGCTGAAGGTAATTCAGAAGGAGTACTGTCACAAATTGGAGAAATGTACCCTACAGAGTTTGGATCTTGCATAGGCATTATTATTAGATTTTTTAATGTTTTCGCAACTTACGTAGCCTCCATTTCCAATTTATACAATAGGAACATTACAGTGTATGCGAGGATTCAGAAAAAGCACGGTACCTTTATGAAAAAAAAAAAAAAAACCTGCAAAGTGTTGTAAAAAACCAGGGCCCACAAACATCTCAAAACTAGTATGAGATTGGTAATAGTCTAAACAGTTACCTTCTTGCAATTTTATCCCCAACAGCAGAAAAAAAAAATACTATAGGAGCTGATAATAAGGGAATGGTTAACTGTTGCCAAATTTTCTTAGATTAAAAACCAAAGAAAACACAGTATTTAGGTGAGTGTTTCGGTGGGGCCGTAACTTTTATTTTTTGAATCCACAGACTCCTGGGCATGGCAGTCTTAAGGCTTCTTGACGCCACAGGATGCCATGGCAGATGTTTATGGTCTCAGAGGGGGTGTGATCTGTGTGAGCATTTAATTCCACAGCAAGAGCCCAAATTAGTTTCATTATTCTGGAGAGTATAAGCGGCTGAAAATTGGCCTGCAAGCTCAATGGGGGGATGAGATTATGAATTCACTATTAGATAACCTCTAATGACATTTCAGAATACAGCTAAGAGATCATACTCTGAATAATTCATATCAGAGTATAAAATACAACCCTAAAACCTAGAGAGTTATATTTTTTTCTCCAAAACATCTTTCTTTATTCTTCCCTCATAAATTACAGTTCCCCTCCCTTCTCCCTTCCAGCCCCTCCCATTTTTTCCACCATCCATTCCTCTTCAGCTTCTCTTCAGAAACGGGCAGGTCTCAAGTAAAATGTTAACAACTAAACATGGAATACAAGTTGCAATAAGACAAGATACATCTCCTTGTATTAAGTATGGACAAGGCAACCCAGTAGGAGGAAAAGGGTCTCAAAAGCAGTCAAACGAGTCAAAGACAGCCCCTGCTCCCACGGTTAAAAGTACCACAAGAACCAAGCTACACAACCATTGCATAGATGCAAAGGGCCTAGGTCATCCCCATGCAGGCTCTCTGATTGTTGGTACAGTCTCTGTGAGCCCCCACGAGCCCAGGTTAGCTGGGTCTGTGGGTTTTCTTTGGTGATCTTGACCCTTCTGGTTTCTATAATCCTTCCTTCTCTTCTTCCACATTATTCCCTTAAGCATCTTAAAAATTGTTAGGTGCTTTTCGATGAGGCACAATACACATCTTTGCATTCCCCCTAAGAATATTGCTTAGGGGATAAACAAGCCTTCTTCTTCCAGCATGAGGGAGCCATGTCCCACCCCTTCCTTCACGCCACACTGCTTTTGCACTGGCCAGGCCATTGCACTAGACATCCTAGCCTACATTCATTTTGCGTTGCTCCTCTAATTCTAATGCATGCTACTTTCTTATGTTTACTTATTTTTTTTTTCTTTTCCACCAAATAGATTTCTTGGGCTTATGTGATCTAAGGCACCTCAAAAGTGAGAACAACCAAAAGCTAAAAAGACTTAGCTAGATTTATGCTTGGCTTGTGCCACTTGGAATTTGAAGGTGGGCCCACCAGAGAAGGTTCTCAAAATAGGATGCAAACAGAGTGTACCTCCATGATGGCATGAAGGTGTCTCAACAGACAGTGTTCTATAAAGGTGAAGGTGTCAGGTCAAGCTTCTTCCACCTTCTGTGCACAGCCAGGTGCTTGAGCCACTAGACTTTTCAATTAAAAAAAATCCAAGAGAAAACAATCATCTTGGAACTAGAGTAGGGTGGAAACTGACCTAGAAGTTAAGTTGAAACTGTGAGATGACATAGGATACTAAAGACATGTGAGCCTTTTTGATAGCCCTGGGCAATCAGACACTAAAAGACTTCAAAAGAATTCAAATCACTGCTTTTACTTGTCATTTCTAAGCTTGAGGCCAGCCAAGGCTACCTAGTGAAAGCTTGACTCAAGAAAAAAGAAAAGAACCAGTTGTGGTGGCACACATCTTTCATCACAGGACGCAGAAGGCTGTCTTTTTTACTCAGCATAATGCTTTTCCGGTTCCTTCCTGTTATGAGATTTATATTGTAGAATGGAATTTCTCTCTGTGTTTATACTGGATCTTGTTTGTCTGTTCACGGGTGTGAGGATTGTTTCTCCTAAGCCCATTCTCAGATACAGTTGATATTGATTTTTTTATTTATGGTGTAGACATGTGCTTTCATTGCTCGGTCAAAAAATCATATGCTTAACATTTCACCTAAGCATATGTGGTATCCAACATTTTAAAGAATTGCCATTTTTTTTTCAAACTGTGTCATTCATTCTTGAGATATAAAAAGTTTTCATTGAAAAGAAGTCCTTCCCTGGAGACTGTGAAATAGTTAAAAAAAAAAAAAAAAAAATATATATATATATATATATATATATATACAGACTAAGATCACAACCTCAAAGGATCCAACATGAGCACGGTTTTAAAGGAGAACTATGGTACAACATTGGTAGCACTCTGGAATTCAGTGACTCAAAAGCCATATGAGTCATTGCAAATTAACTCCAACATAAGACTACTATTCTTTAGCTTAGTGTTAAACATCCTTCCCTGTTTCCTATGATGCTAATCTTTGACTGGCATATTCACATTTATACTGAAATACCACTCTTCTATGTTAATAAATGTTGGGACTACCAACTCACATCCAGTTCTACAATTATAAGTTTTGGTATGACATATCAAAATATGTTGGATACATAGTATTTAATTTTAACATTCATAATTTATCAATATTTCCTAGTTACTTGGGACCAGATTAATAGCTCTCTGTTGTGCCCCTTGCACATAATCATGAGGTTTAGGAAGGCAACAGTATTTTGTTTTAACAGAATCAAGTTGCACTTGTCTAAATTTTTAGAATAAGCATTTTTGGTGTGGCAGAGTAGGGTTCTAAGAGTTGATTCCAAACACTCACACATATTGATGGGTCATGCCTTTAGCCCATTTAGGAAATAATTTTTAACTTGTTATACAAACTAAAACAAAGAGTCTACATGCAAACTCCAATCCAGAAAGCCATATGTCATGCATGTGTGTATATGGGACAGGATGCTGACAAAAGCTGCCTCCAGGAAGGAGGACGCAACAAGCATGCTGGGAGATTGGTGCAGGTGTTTTATGTCTCACTGGGGCTTTTTCCCTGGAGGCCAAATCTAAACTACTTTTTTTTTTTTTCACGACATTTATCAGAAATTCATGAAGACAAGCTTAGAAAAGAACACACATTTTTAACATTTTTTGTTAGGTTTCATTCTCCCTGAAAGGATTTTTAAAATCACATATTCTTGCCCTGAGATTTAGTGGTCCTACACTCGGCTCAACAGGAACACACTTAGAGCTTATCTGTGAGAACCACTTGAAAGAAAGGCAGTCCCCTTCTTCCAAGGCATGTCATGCCAAATGACAATCACAGGTACAGCTCATAAAAATTCAATAGTTTCAACATCTTATTGTTACTCTCCCTTCCCCATGGCCTCAGAGCGCATGCTGAATGTTTGTGATGAGCTGGAGATGAGGCCTTTTGGAATATTAATACTATAAGCACTTCGTATTTCAGTTGTTAAAGTAGCTCCAATGCCAACAGGGTTTCATAAAACACATACCTCCCTACTTGGTGAAGAACACAATGCCTTATAAGTTTCCTTTGTCACAAAAGCCAAAACACATTTCAAAGATTTGATTTATATTGCAGTAAGACAACAAAAATGGAATCAACATGAATGGATCAAAGTTATGAATATTTTTGCATTGAGAACTACTAAAAACATGAAAATGTAGTTTAGATTTTTGCTCATCCATGAAAGCAACATAGGCCTATGTTTTATATTAAGCAACACTATAGGCAACATTAAGAAACAAAATGTTCCATAATCCTGGTTGAAATTAGCAATTTAAATATGCTGAGTGAGGTCACAAATGCACAAATCATGGAGATTTGAGTACTTGCATAGTTGTTAAAAAAATGTATCAAAGGCCATAGGTTAAAAATAATGAATGTAGGCTTCATTATTATTATTAAAATTTGCAATCTGAGATCACAATTTATTTGTTTTACAAATGCATTTTGGGGTTAAAATTTTTCAGTTCTCCTGTGACAAACCATGAAATTCAATATTGCTAACCATGACCAATCCATGAAATTTGTCAGCTTTGTTCTTGGTTTTCACAGGGCCTTTTTCTGAGATGAACTGACCCATTGAACTGAGAGCATAGCAATTTTTTTTTCAACCTTGGTAAATCAGTTTATTTCACTAGGATTTATTAGGGGCTTCAAATTTAAGCTTTTTATATTATAAACCATTTATATGTAATCTCAACCTTGTGGTGGTTTTACTCACTGTTCCTTCTCTTCTCTGATAGAGTTCTCTGCTTCTAAAACAAGTTTTTAGTTTGTTTTCAAGAAGGAAGGATCTGTCAGTAATGGGCATGCTTCAAGTCAGAGTGGGAAACTGGAAACAAAGTTGTTAATTACTTTTTCAGCATTGACCATGTATGTCCGAGGATATAGTCAGAATAAAAATGTATATATCACTATCATCAGAAAGCAAAGACAGTTCTGCCTAATTTAACATAAGTAGGAAAATATTATGTGAACTTTTTACTATCCAATAAAGTAAGAGTAGATAATTCTTTATTCTTTGACTATAGAGAATAGATTTGGAGGAAATTTTTTTAATTATCATTTTTAAATGATATGAAAAACCACATTAAATTAAAAAGTGATTTTGCTTGTGGTATACACTCTAGAAGTTTTTTCATAAAGTCTATTATAAGGTTTATGGGAGAATCAAGCTAAACTGAAATTGAAATTAGCCTGAATTTTTATATTTTGCTAACTTATTTATTTTTCAATTAGTATTTCTAATTTATTATTATTATTATTATTATTATTTATTCATTTGTATTCTGGCTGTAGCCCCCTCTCTCTCTCCTTCTAGTCTGACCTTCTCTCCCTCTTCCCCCCCAGGGCCTTCCACAGTCCACTGATAGGAGAGGACCTCCTCACCTACTATCTGACCCTAGCCTACTAGGTCTCATCAGGACTGTCTAATGAGATCCTCTTTCTCTGTGGCCTAGTAAGGCCACCCCTCCAGTGGGAGGTGATCAAAGTGCAGGCAATGGAGTTCATGCCAGAGACAGACCCTGCTCCCCTTACTAGGACACACACATGGAGACTGAGCTGTGCATGAACTGCATCTGAGCAGGGGGGGTCTAAGTCCTCTCCTTGCATGGTCCTTGGTTTCATAAAACATGGTCACTCTCTCTGCAAAACCTGCTGGGCTCAGATTTTTTGGCTCTTTTGGGCTCCTTGTGGAGTCCCTGTCCCCTCTGGGTCTTTCTATCTCCCCCTTCTTCCACATTACCTATCTGTTTCTACTTGCCATAACTAGTTAGGCCTTTGAAACCTAATATTAAAATCCCTGTGCCAGATTTGTTGAAAGCCTAAGGCCAGCCCATTGTGGTGGCACATGTCTCTAATCCTGGCACTCAGGGAGGCAGAGGCAGGCAGATAGATCCTGGTTTACAAAGCAAGTCCAGGAGAGCCAGAGCTACACATAAGAGAAACCATTGATTGAATACTCCCCACCCCATGAAAGAAAGAAAACATGAGGCTTTTTAGATCTTTTTCAGATTTGAGCACATGTACATTTAAAAAAATTATTAAAGCTAGAACCAATTATCTTACATAAAAGTGAAATCTACTGGTGCTCAAGAGACAGTTCAGTGCTTAAAAGAGAATACTGTTCTTGAACAGGACATAGGTTCAATTCCCATCACTGACACTGGACAGCTTACAACCTCCAGTTCTAGTGATCTCACAACTTCTGAACTCAGAAGTTCCAGCACCCATCTGTGCACACCCCCATATATCCATCATAAAGAATGAGTCTTTAAAACATTAAAAACTATTACACACATAACCACACCCACACCCACACAAACACACACACAAACACATACACACATATCCAATAGACCACATTCAAAGTCTGGCATGTGCAAACTCATAATCCCAGTACTTGGGAGGCTGAGATAGAAGGATTTCATCAGTAAAAGCTCACCTTAGTGTATAGTAACAATGTTTCAAAACCCAGAAAATCAAAAAGTAAAGTTTAAAATGTATTACAGGCTATTAACTAAATGAGACCTACTGACACAAAGCACATCAGTGGGACTAAATAGCTTTGAGAACTGGTTCCTGCTCAACTTATAAAACATCCAAAATTATGATATTAAAAATATACTTCAGAGTACTTCTACATGGTATTAAATACAGAGTTCAATATCAGGCATGAAAACAACTTGGTTACGCAAAATATATTTGATACTTACTTATATAATTCTGTCAATGGTGATGTCAAAATAGCTAATGTTGTAAAGAGATTGTTGCAGTGAGTATGAATTTTAAAAATTTTGTTGTTGTTATACTTATGAGGATTCTGAATCTCTTGTGCAGAGCTACAAACTGACCATAATATGTTCTCAGTGCACATTAAGATTGCCGTGACATCAAGCCTATTGGAAAGAGAGAGAATCATGTGAAACAATGAATGTTCTGGGTTTTTTGGTATACACTCTAGTCTGTCTCTTATAAAAGTATGTAAGAATAGAAAGATATGGTGAGATAACAGAGGTATTTATATGTATATATAAATGTAAACATAAACATATATAAATACGTCAATGCTTTGGTTTTGTTTATTTTCATTTAATATTTTTCATTCTTTGAGAACTTCATACATGACTGCTGCATGTAAATAGTTCCTGTCAGTTCATTTTACTCCAAATTTCCCTGGGCTCCCTCCCAATTTCACGATATTTTTTTTAATTATTATTGTGACACATATATTCTATAAAAAAGAGTATTTGCTTTGCACTATCAGAATTCTCTTCCAGAAGCTCAGGAGGCTGGCCTTGAAATCAATGTGAGCAAAATTAGAGCTGGTTAAGAAGAAAAATGTGCTATCACACACACACACACACACACACACACACACACACACATTTGATATTTGCTAGAGAACCTGTCTCCATGTCATCCACATGTAAACTGCCAGAAAGAAGTCATAAGGTCAGGTAACATACTCTCCTTGAAGGAGGAGGAAAAGAAGGCATGCAACTGAAGCACAAACTGAGAAATTCAGAAATTTGGGAATATGTTCAGAAATTCCTAAAATTATAGTTATTTGTGAAAGAAGACTCCATTATTTATCTTACTCATAAACATTTTATTTCCATTGCTCGCGTTTTGTTTAAAAATTTAAATACATTTTCACCATAATCAACACACACTAATTGTACATATTTTTGAGGACCAACATTCCAAACTCATGAATACAGTATGTGAAAGGTGTATATGTATACATGCATATATAAAAATATATGGGCATGTATGTGTATTTACAGATATATATATGTGTGTATACATGTGTATATATATATAGGTATATATCTGTATACGTGTGTACATTTGTACATGTGAACATAGGTACATATTTGCACATATATACATATGTGTGTATATACACACATATACTTATATACATACACATATGTATTAGTAACATATAATACATGCATAATTCATATAGATATAATTCATATAGATATAATTCATATAGTTTTGGTCATATGCTCTATGGAGACTACTAGAGTTTAGTAACCACTGACAATTATCAATAATCACCATTAGGAAGGTTCAATTTTAGCTTTTTTTAACTGTAATTGTTAACAGTTTCTATTCCAAGAAACATACACACACATACGTACACACACATTTTTAGATTTCTACAATAATTATGGTTTATTATTAACCTCTCAATATAAATACTTATATATTTCACATAGAAAAATTAAAAGCAGTAATTCTAAATTTTCATGATCATCAAAAACATAAGAAATCAATGTCTTTATAGTGCCATTAATTAATTAAATATATTACTAACTCATTATATAACTGTAAATTCAGTTTCACAAAATGTCTGTTAATGATGGGCCACATTATAGCCAAAAGTGATTTATGCTTCATGAGAGAAGGAGTGAAGGTATCCTTTACTCTGAAAAAGAATTGTACATCTATCCTTCAGAGTTCAATTTCTTTAAAAACAGCTTGATCGGTAATTCAAAACAGCCTGTGCAGAATACCATATTTATGAAACACTGTAGCATGACCTAAATGCCCTTCAAATCACAGTGTGCTTTACAAGAACATGATTAGGAAATGGTTTCTCCGGCCAGAAATAAAGACAAAAAGGAAGTCTCTGATGTCTGTGGGTTTCTTCAGAACTATATCTGAAAATATTATTTCATATCTAAATCCAGGTTTTAATCACGGTAGGCAAGTTATCTATTTTAAAAAGCCTCCTCCATGTAGCTCACTGTTGTCACTAAGCTCATTTGCAAAATACTCACTGACAAAATACTAGAATTGCATTTTAATTCAGTCTTTTATTTAAATTAGTGTCTTTTCCTTCCTATTTTCTACAAGTTCCCATTTTCTTCAGTTGGCTTTCAGTAATATATAGAGGGGTAAAAGGAAAAATGAAGGGAAAGCCTGGACAATCAATGGGGTTCTCTGTGTAGGCCTGGCTGAATTGGAACAGGCTTTATAGACCAGGTCGGCCTTGAACTCAGAGATTTGCCTGCCTTTGTCTCTCAAGTGCTGATACTAAAGATGTTCACTACCACGGCAGGCTAGAATATGTTTAAAACAAAGTAGATTCCTTAATGAAGATAGCTACTCCACCTGAAAACTGCATACACTAAGTAAATAAAAGGCTAAAGTCCCTTAGTTGCCTAGGACCAAGAAGTCGGATTCACTGCTCCGTCACAGCATAGTTGTTGTTTTCTCTGCTACAGGGCCCTAATTTTTAATATGATAATAATAATAGTTATTGTTATGATTTACTTTTATTCAATTTTATATCCCAATTGAAGCCCCCTCCCTCATCTCCTTGCAGTCACACCCTCCCTCCTTCTGATCCCCTCCCCCTCCCCCTAGTCCACTGATGTGGGAGGTCCTCCTTCCCTACCATCTGACCTTAGCATATCAAGTCTCATCAGGACTGCCTGGGTCCTCTTCCTAGCTGGCCTAGAAGGGCCACCCCACCAGGGGGAAGATCAAAGAGCAGGCAACTGAGTTCATGGCAGAGACAGCCCTCTAGGGGTTTAATTTGCTCTTACCTTATTTTTGTGTACATTCAACCTAGTCACACATGGGAACATTTCTTATGGGCAAAGTGGCTGTAATGCAGGTGGAAGGCGGAAGGGCGGGGAAGTCGTTCTGACCCAAGCATTTTCTTCTCAAATGGCTCAGAAGAATGGCATCCTCTCCCCCTGGGAGTTACAAAGGCACTAAACACAATTTTGTCTTGAACCTCAAATTCTCGTTCTGCTTTACAAGCTCATCTCATCAAAAAATGTCTTCTTGAAGAGCAGCTTTCATTACCTTATCTGTTCCGTTCTCTTGGGACTCGGATGGGCCTGGGCATATCTGGAGGCAAGGAGACCCAAGGATTTCTCCAGCAGCTCCGCTAGAATCTCCTGGGCCAGTTTAGGGGGCAGTATGGTCCAGAGATCATGATGCACAGCCCAGATGAAGTAATGCCACATCTGGATGGAGAAGGAGCATCTTTCCCCCTGGCAAAATCATCACACATTAAACAAGAGAATCACATCTCCTGAAATGTCAGTTTGCTTCCTGTGAACCTAATTAGTTCAGGCTGAAAGGAAATCACTGGAAAGTCTGCCATGCTAGATGACCAAGAAAGATTTCAGACAAGATGTTAAACATCATATTGACAAAGGAACATACGTTTTATTTCAATTATGAATCAGATATTCTAGTGTAAATCCAGACCACAAGCATTTAACCTGGTACACTGCTGATGTGCCTTGTCCTGATCTACTCTCTAAAATTTAAGCATCAGCTTTGTAGTGGTTTAACAAGTCATGCTGATTCTCTACAATTAAAATCTGTTAACATTTTTTTATGGAGGCACATTTCTCTCAGATGATTGGCATTGCTGAGCTAATTTTACAAAGTTTTCGGGTTCCATACTATAATGGAATAAGAGGACTGATAACAAACATGTGCACTAAATCTTAGGAGCATTCATGAAACCAAGTGTGGTGCTTAACTACTGCAGAATACATTGGGCTATATATATTATATATATATAATACTGGTTTATACTAGCAATAGATAAATAGTGATCTATTGTTGACACCACTTTGTAAAGTGTAGTCACATATTATCATCATTTAACATTTTCACATACTTTCAAGGGGTCAGCCTCTCATTTTTCCCTATTCCTCCACAGAGCTTGTTTCTGTGAACTAGTTTTGCCTGACTGCAGATGGGAACCCAACAGTGGCCAGGCTGAAGGGAACAGGCCCAAGGGAACAGGCAGTGAGAAGGTAGTGTGATTTGCAAGAAGCATTACTTAGGTCAAATGCTCTTGGGGAGGTTCAGTAGTTATTTGACCTCATTTCTTCAAACCAGATTAAGAGAGTATCTGAAATAAGAATAGAATGAATTCTTCAAATATGTTTCTCTTTTATCAAAACATAAGCCATTACAATTTCCTCCTTGGGGGCTGGAGAGATGGCTCAGAGGTTAAGAGAACTGGCTATACTTCCAAAGGTCCTGAGTTCAATTCCTAGCCATAACCATCAACAATGAGATCTGGTGCCCTCTTCTGGCATGCAGGCATACATGCAAGCACACATAAAGGTAGAATACTGTATAAATAATAAAGAATAAAATATTAAAACAAATTTCCTCCTTTATTCCTAAATATTTCTCTTTTGCAATCTGCTGTGTGCACTGGTACATTTTCAAATCAGTGTTATCTAAGAAATGCCTGCTCGTGGCTGGTGTGATGGGCCTCTCCTGCATCCCAGCACTTGAATGGCAGGAAGGAAGGCCTGACATGAGCTTGAAGCCAGGCTGAGCTCTAGGACAAGTTCCAGGCCACTCTGCCTTACAAAGTGAAATCCTGTCTCATAAGATAAGCCGAACCAGACTGCTCTGCTCCTAACCCAAGAGCTACCAGCTTCTCAGGCAGGCATTTCTTCACATGGCATTATGTTGGTGGTGATGTTGATGACTACAATACTGCAGTCATCAAAATAATAGTGATTGATTTTCAAATGGTAATACAAAAAAGAGTGGAACTACTATTGTTTGCGTAGGAAACGTGGATCAAAAGCATCAGAGTCCAGTTCGAACAGAAAGGGACTTGGAATAGGTGGTTCCTGACTTCCCAATTAGATGGGCTACACTACTTAAAGAAACATACAAAATTAAAAACCAATCAAAACCAATGCTCTATTTGCTTCGTGATGTGTTCTAAGAACTCTTGTCAAACTAAGAGAGGAATCTCAAAGCTTGATCCACTCAGAGCTTCAGATGTTGTAAATGAAAAGGATTCTTGAACCCTGTGGATGCTGGGACTGGGCATGAGAAATGTATCCTAATAATAGTGAGATCAACAAGATTTGTCATTATTTTCAAAATAAAGAAAACCAGTTCTTTTATATTTATCTTTTGTCACAAAGATTTTTTTTTTCTGCTCAAAATGTACTATGTGCATTTTAAAGACTATAAACTGATTCATGCTTATGAGAAGGTCTCACAAAATTCCCTTTGTTCTGGCAATTCTTTCGAAACGAATACAACTCCAGCATGGGTGCATGAAGGGAGGCTTTCATTAAGCTAAATATGACTCCACTTTTTTGACCTGTTTCCCTGCTTGTTGTCATTTGAAAAGTATTGTGTAGTAAACATCTGTTATTTTTGTAAACCCACTATAATATAAACAGATGTGAGCTTTTGCTTAGATTATATATCAGGAAACAAGCAGCTGGGCTTTATTATGGAAGCCACTCAGTATTATCTCTGAACAGATAGTCTTTACTTTTTGACTATGGGAAAACACAAGTTAGTAAAATTGAGCAGATGTCAACTAAACAAAAAGCTTAATTTTAAACATGCAATCCCAAAAACCATTGTACCATCTTACCGACACTTCAGTTGAGAGGGAGGGAGCCAGCTCTTTGGCTCCTGAAGCCTTGACAGGCTTAGAACATAGAAATATATGTCTGTAGTTCAGTTGCTATCGCAAGACATGAGCAAACAGTCTCCCCTGGGTTGTACATTCTTTTCCTGTTTTCTCTTCAACCGCGCACAAGGCCATAGGTTTCCCTGAGACCTCTACCTAACGCTTCATTTCCAATCAGCATCATCTCTTTCCTTGTAAAACAAGCTTTCCCAAATGTAGTTCTGTTCCACAAATCAGATGGGGCATGGTGGGGGAGAGGAGTAAAAGGATTCAATAAATGAGACACAACTGCGCCAGGTACACCACTTGTCAAAACAGTTTAAAACCAGGGCTGTTTTCTGAACCATCTTAGTTTTTGTAAAGAGAAAAGCAGTATCACTTTATTTTCTTCTATACATAAATAACAACCATTAACTCTGCAATTAAACTGTAACTACTGACCATGTAAGTATACAGAAACTCAAGCACCATGTAATCACATAGTAATAGTTTCTTCATTTCTGTCTTTGAAACTAAAGCCTTGTCATAAGATCTAAGAACTGTGTGTTACATGGTAATTTGTTTTTGTTTTTTAAAGACTCAGGAACTCCAATAACAGGTTCTCAACGCAATACACTTATTATTTACACTGCACAACTGTTCTAGTCTCTGATTTGCATAAGAGAAAATAAATATCCTGATTATATACTGAGATGATACCTATTCCTCACTGAAGACATCATACAAAATTGTCCATTGGTACCTTGACATTGAAATAGTTTGAAACATGATGGTTCCATTTCTGTCTCTCTTTTTTCCTCAGGACAAGTAGAGAGTCTGTTATGCTGCCAGGAGAGGGAAGGACCAATACTTCCATTCTTATCTCAGGCCACCAGCTGCGCTACTTTCCCTCGCTCTGCTCGCTGCTACCACTAATGTTTGAAGTACACTGAGTTTGGAAAACGGTGTATGGATGCTCTTACAAAGAGAAAACTATCTGGGGAGGACTCTAAGGAGAGATGAGACAGACTGAGGAAAGCGGGAAAGTCTTTAAGAGTTTCTTATTAGCGGCTACTCTGTTTTAACAGCATCTATTCCATCTCAGGCACAAACACAGCCTGTGCTGAAGGATGGCAAGAGTGACTGCTGAGCAAAGCCCACCCTCCTTTTCTAAACACTTCAGAGGGGCTCGACAATCAAGCAAAATGAAAATCAGAAGCTGTGATCCAGGAGAAAGGGTGCAACGGAAAAGCTAATAAAGATGACCCTGGTTATTGAAACTTTTAAACTTCAAATACCTTTTTTTAAGATATGCAAATATTTTACCCTTGCATGGAATTAATTTCAAATATTATACGATCTACATATAATCTGTATGATTGAGTGGAAAAGAAACTAATGAAGCCTGGCCGTGAATAATTTTAATTGATTCTCAGTTTGGTTGGGGATTATTTGGCTTTCATTTGGGGTAGGTATTTGGGATTTCAAAACATAAGCTAAATGAAAATAGTAAAGCAAAAAATGAAAAGACACGTCTAAAATATACTTTAAGAATGAGAAGTAAAAAATAAGCGTAAAAGCAATGCTGATTCACAACAAGTATTTATCAAACAAGATGAAAACACATAGTAAGAAAAGGTGCAAGGGACACCTCTCCCTGGTAGCTTTGGAAAAACACAAAGGACTGAGCCAAGCTATCTCCAGGTTGTCACCGAATCTCATTATATCTCGGTTCATACAGTACTGCAATCCTGCAACTCAAGTTAAGTTATTTTTGCTCTGAAGCAGAAGGAGAGTTCTGATGTCTAATTTATTTCAGGTTTCTAAAGACACTGTTTTTCCTAAATACAAATTCAATATTTAAAAAATATTATTCTAACAGCCTCCATGTTTTAGTAATGCGCAGCTCATGTTTCTAATTAGCCAGAAAGCAGGTAGGCAGTAAAACATATTTGTGTAAAAAGGACGAATAGTAAACTGAGCTTCACACCTCATGAAAAGCTTTGTAGTCATCCCAGTGGTGGCTCTCGGCATCCTGTAAAATGCTTGTAGCACAAACTCTGACGCAGTAGTCCGTAACCTGAAACTGTACAGTGTTGATGAATTCCTGATATCGCTGGACAGGCACCAGGAATATGGGTCTGTTCAGAGGGAATGATCAAAGAGACAGAGATTTAAGGTCTGTGCAGTAGGAGGTAACAACCTCCAGCACTACAAATGGTTTTCATTATTAGATATCAATCATTCATTTCCTCCCAAGGCTGAGGGCTGTATCCACATTCACTTTCCAAGAAGAAAAGTGCATGGGGGAGCTCGTCTTTGTTTTGCAAGTCCTTTGAAAACGTACATCTGCTGTTCTACAAATATGCACGTCAACTCGAGACAAACTGTATTGTCAAGACATCTTTCAAAACTAAAAGTATTCTTTGTGAGCCTGTTATCAGAGCTCAGTGCGTTATTTAAGCATTAGGTTATCATTAGTACTGGAGAACAACATACACTTGTCAGATGAACTTTTCTAAAGCTATCACACATCCCATAAACACACTCTTTTTATTTTTAAAAATTGTAATTTTGTAGATGTCAATTATCTTATAAACTGTTTTAAAATAGTCTACTAAAATGAAGTGATTTCTGGCATATTTTGTTTATAAATTCAAGTATGAATCACAACATCTGATGACTTATGAGAACTAAAGAAATAACATAACTGTATCCGACATAGAGCCAAATTTATTTCGCTTTTATATTCAGCTATTTATGTCACATTTCTTTCTTGCACAGCTAAGAGACTATCAAGGATGGGTGAAGAATATATAATAGATTCTTGGGCTGCACTGGACTGGCGAGTCCATATCCTCCTCTCACAGGGCCAGAGTAAGTTCTACAAAGTTCAAGTGGAACCAGAGAAACCACTTGATAGTACCCATGGTGATTTCAGCTCCTCAAAGAAAACAGACTGTATTTTTAGACTCCTGGTGCATGAGAATTAAGATCGGCAGATGCTTCCTCCTCAAATATGGCTAGTTTATTACTAAATAGATGTCCTACAGCATGCTTCCACTAGGCACAATGATGGATTAAGATGCATTTACTCACTACAGCAGTTCTCCCCAGCCTGCTGGATTAGAAGGAGAAGCGACAAGGGTGCGTTTCACAGATGTTTATATGTTTTCTGTGTGGTCAGTTTGTGGTGCTGTCCGGAGGGGACAGCATGCAGAACAGGGAGCCCTCCTTTGTGCATGTCTTCAGTGGAGATGGCCTTTGTTTTTATCTGCACTACTTCAGTATAACCCATACTGGGCCTTTTAAACATTTCCTAGTCAAGAGCAATGAAAAGAATCCACCATATTATTATGTTCTCCTCAGTGATTACTGTCAACATTTGATTTTCTGAACTCTGAAGAGTGTGTGTTTCCTTAAGCATGAGCATCAACTTAGTTTAAAAGACACTCACTTTTTAGTTGTCTCCTTCATCAGATGATCATAGTGCATGAAGCGCTGGGAGACGTAAGCTGCTGAGGACAGGGCGATGTGCAGGTTCTTCAGGGGTGCTCTGGAAGGAACCTCCTTGCCTCTCTCCTGCAGTCTTTCCAGGACAGCTGTTGCCACTTTGCAGCAGGCCTCCGCCAGGTTCCCTCTGATTTCCTGAGGAGAATCATCTCTGCATGCCAGAGCCAGTGGAAGCATTGCATCAAGCTTTTCCATGATGTCAGAACAAAACTAGGGAGAAATAAATGTGGCGCTGAGTTATTTGTACTCTGACAGCATCATGTAATTTATGTACAGTGGAGCCAAATTCCTAAATAATGAATTTGGCATCTAACATAAATAAAATGATGCAGCTTTATAACAATCAATTTCTCAGTTGTAGAAAGTTAAATGTTTCATGTCAAATAAGGAAATACCAAAATGATGTCTCTCTATATATAACCTTCAAACCTTATGCTCACCAGACAGATATTACAAAAAACTCATGAGGCAGCTTTACATGACAATACCTTTATGTGTAGTCAACAGAACTCAAAATAATATGTATCCACGATATTAATTTCATATCATTTTTAAACGTCCCCTAATTTTCTTCTGATATATTTTGCTAAACAATATATAGTATGGCAGTTTGGCTTAAATAATCCAGAAGCAACAGGAACAATCTCACGCAGTCTCTTCTTTTTTTTTTTTTCCATTTTCTTTTTAAAATTTATTTATTTTTTGATTAATTACAGTTTATTCACTTTGTATCCCAGGTGTAGCTCCCCTCCCTCATCCCCTCCTAATTCCACCCTCCCTCTCTCTTTTCCTCCCATGCCCCTCCCCAAGTCCACTGATAGGGGAAGTCCTTCTCCACTTCCCTCTGACCCTGGCCTATCAGGTCTCATGAGGACTGGCTACATTGACAGTCTCTTGTTCTGAGTAGGGGGCCATATATTTCAGATGTGATGTGTCTGCTTTCACCATTTAATCTGTATCTGACCTTGTTGGTGGTAGATGGCTGAAGGCACAGCCTGCATCTAACCAATAGCACTCCCCAGAGAGGGTTCTGGAGCCTCAGGGTGGTAGGAGGGGAGGAGGCAGGGCCTCCTGAAAACCACAGACTGCTGTGTTGACAATGGGTTTCCTACAGGGCATCTACACTGACTTGCTTTATATCCTCGGCAGGTTCTGGGGACTTTCAAAACAGGATAGGATATTCATTCAGGTGAAAAGATTTTCTAAGTTCACAGCAATACAAGACGGTACAGTATCCCCTTTAACCTCCTCCACTCCTCATGTCATTCCAGCCTTTTCAGCCCTTCCCAACTCACTGAGACTCCTTATCAGCTTGCCTCAGAATAATGGGGAAAATGTTAGCAAAGAGACGCATGTCCTTTTGGGTAGTTCTGGGCTATAGACACCAAAACAAAACAAAACCAAAAACAAAAAACTCATAGTACCATATACTTTGAGAGGAACTCCACTGGTTTATCTATAGAGTGCTTATATTTGCAAGAAGAAAGAACAAATAAAAAGAACAAATAAAATAGCTGCCTCGCTAGCTGGCAGCTCTTTGAAGCAGTCTAAGACTTGCCTTGGCAACTTTCTTTGGTTGTTCCTCCTCGGGAAACATGAGACCATCTCGCCAAACTTGCGGGACATTTACAAGGTTCAGAGTGTAGCTCACAGCTGAGGTCCTTTCAGTTTGTTCCTGATGAAGGACCTTTGTGAAAAAATCTTCAATGGCAGATGGTATGCAGTGTGCCATGGCAAGAGAGACTTTTTTAAATGCATCTCTCCAGCCAAACTCTAATAAAGTAGCCTGAAATAGAAACGTACATAAAATCATATTCATTTTTACTTAGGAACAATGTTTCAATTGTTACAGATATAAAATTATTACTTTCATTCAACATATTGAATACAGGTATTCTTTGATATACTCTGAAAGCCATTCTTACCTTGTGAATGTAAATGTACATTCTTTACACACAGCAATATACTGACATCTCACTTTAATTCTTCAGTGGATTTAATCAAAAACTCTTTTCAAAACTTAATCTTTTAAGTATAGTTCAATAAAACCATCTTTAATGAGAGCTGAAAGCTACAGTTACAAGCAATCACATAAAACAACCTTTAAATTCAATACATTTCATAAAGTCTAAATTAGATTTTTATAGTCTTTTTACAGTTTATTGTTAACAAGAATTGCAACATAAGTTAGCAATTAATATTCAATCTTTGATTTCTCTTTTAATCTCAGGATTCCAGACAAGCTAAAAAGGAAAACAGCAAGCAATAAAATAAATTTCTCAGAGAAACTGCACATTTCACTGTTCCAGGTTTTAACTTGTGTAGATTTTATTTAGCCTCTCCATCCACAAAGTGGTAGGCACTACAAGTTTTGTTCCAGGAAATGAGGAAGTGAAGTGGTCTGCACTGTTTTGCATGTGCAAAGAGCATCACTGATGTCATAATCATTCCTTTTCTCTTAGGGGTTTCACAGTATTTTTATTTTATAGCCCATATTTATATGCAGCTCCTTCAGATAGCTTTTCTTTGACTCTTTTTTTTGTTTTGAATATATTTTTGAGTTTTTTTAATATATTTTTTCAATATATTTTTGAAATATTACATGGACAAGAAATTGGAAATACAATCACATCAAAGAACAAATTGTCATGGCTTTGATGTTTAAGCCAAACAAATTTTGTAGGGCAAATTTCAAAAAGGTGAAGTCATAACAACTTAAAAACACAGTTAACTTGTTTCTAAGAATGGAAAATATACAGTCATAGGTTATTTTCAATATAAGAAAACTTAAGTCTCTTTGCTTTAATTTCTTAAAACTACTAAGGCAGAGCACTGGCTTGTACTTTTATTTACAGCATACTTCATACTCCTATGTAATATATTCCAAATCCCAAAAAAGCAACTCTCCAAACCCAAGGTTCTGCAAAATCATGACTTAACAGTTTGTTCAAACTCTAAAATGAAGCCTGGAACGATACAAGCATTGTAACCCCAGAACAAGAGAACTCTGCAAGCCCAATAATGTCCAAGAGCATTTAGAAAAGAAAATAAATAAATAAAAGGCCTTGAGTATATACACAATAGTGACTTCTTCAGTGAATACAAAAAGCAGCAAACTGCTCCTTGAAGATGAAACAGTCACGCCAATTTTGTTTTGAAGAACGTAGATCTAGAGCCAATCTTATCTGGCCAGTATCATTTTCAATCCCTCACTTACCTATTTCCATTGTTGCCCATTAAGTATCCTGATAAAAATTTTTGGTTGTCATTATTGTAACTATAGTTGCCAGAATATCAATCACCACCTTGCTGAAGTGGCTGCTGAACAATGGGTTGGGAACCCAGGTCCTGTTGGTTGTTGGTCTGATGATGCTTAGAATCAGGCTGGTGTACCCATCTGCCCTTCTCTAGCCCCCTACATCATCCCCTCGATGCCCCAAGTGACAGGAGACACACCCTCTCTGCTGTTGTGCAGGACCCCCTCTGCTACCCTTCAGCCCCTTGGTGGTCCCAGGATGCTCACCAGCTCTGCCTCTTGGAGGTGGTGCTCCCCATCCCCTTGGTGGGGGTGGAGCCCTCCACCTCCCTTTCCTCCTCCTCTTCCTCTTACTGCATAGCCATCATCATGGCCATAGTAGGGATCTTCATAGCCTCCACAATAGTGGTGACAGTCACAACCACCACAATGAGTAGTCCTCTTAACCACGATAATCCAGGGGTGGCCACAGCACTTCTCCCTGCACCACGACCTCCACCTCTCACTAGAGGTGGCATTAGGGGAGGAGGGTGATAATGATAATCTTCCCATGCAGGGCTCTGGAGGCCTGACTAACAGCTTGGTGCTCTTTCTGCTTCTTGTCTTGTGGGTTAGCTATGACAATTTCAATTCCTTCCCCTTCTATTTCTTTCCACTCATTTCACCCACAACCTTAACAGCAGCTCCTCTGTCTTTAAAATGAACAAATGCATAATCTTTCAACTTCTTCCCTCTCTCCAGTTTTCCAAATTCAGAAAATGACTTTTCTAATATTTCGTAGAGCCAAGTCTCTCACAAATAAAACTTTCACCAGTTTAACTGCTTCCTGGGCAACTTCCTTTCCTTGGAGGATGATAAATGCATATCCTCTGTTCTGACCAGAGAGTGGATCCATCATAAGGCATAGATCTCAGACAGGACCAGCCTTCTCAGAAAGGGGCACCAACTCATCCTCATCAAAGGCTATTGGGATTTCACCTGCGAAGACCTCTGTTCAGATTCCAGGTTGCATACGGGAGTACACACTGTCTGGTGGGAGACCACCACACTTGCTCTGTCCTGTGGTTACATCCAGAGTATAAGCAGGGCTCTCAAGCACGGCCCTGATCTTTGCTTCCTTGGGCCCTTTTGTGGACTCTTGCACCTTGATGCTGTTTCTCTCTGCTTGCAGGTCTTCAGAACTCCACATAAAAATGCACTTTTGATCTGAACATGAGATGAGTCACTTTCCTTGAACTGCTGTAATACAGACAGAGCTCCTTCTTCATTAAATTCCCTGAGAGCATCAATTGCTCTTTCATCAAGATTGACATAAGCTACCAACCAGTCTGAAATATTTCCTCAAGTCTTTGTGCCAACTTCTGTGGGAGGTCTGCCTATATCACTGTCATATAGTATTCTGTGCGAGTACTCTGTGTGAGTACTCTGTGTGAGCACACCTTCTGTGGGAGGTCTGCCTCTGTCACTGTCATATAGTGTTCTGTGCGAGTACTCTGTGTGAGTATACTGTGTGAGTACAGTGTGTGAGTGCTCTGTGTGAGCACACCTTCTGTGGGAGGCCTGCCTCTGTCACTGTCATGTAGTGTCTGTGAGTACACTGTGAGCAGACCTTCTGTGGGAGGCCTGCCTCTATCACTCTCACAAAGTGTTCTGTGCAAGTACAATGAAGTATCCATCGGTTCTTCCTCTTCTTTTACCTGTATCACATTACCATTCACCTGATTAGCCATTTTATTACGCAGGGCTGAGCAGGTGGGCAGGGCGGGGCAGTGACTGTAGGGGGACAAGGGCCATGAGAATCAGTGTGAGGCACTTTGAAGAGACTAGAAATGGAGTACGTGCCAACACCCTATGTACCTTCTTTTCCTCTTTTGAAATTTATTTTGTATTTGAAGGTGTTTACCGAATACAGTTTGATCATAGTCTCTCCTCCCTCAATTCCTCCCAGATCTTCTACCAGTCTAGCCACTGAACTTCCTGTTGTTTCTCTCTCTTAAAACAAAACAAAAATCAAATGTTATAATCTTTATGTCCTCATTTGCTTTCATTACTGTGATGAAACACCATAAGCAAAAGGAACTTAGGGATGGACGGGTTTATTTCACTTCCTCACACCAGTCACAGTTGATCACTGACTGCAGTCTAGGCAAGAACATGTGCAGAGACCGTGAAGGGGTGTCAGTCACTGGCTTGCTCACCACAGCTTGCTCAGCTTATACGACCTAGGTGCTGAGGTAGCACTGTGGGATAGGCTCTCCCACATCAGTCATCAACTAAGGAAATCCTCACACACCCACCTCCAGGACAGTCTGATGAAAGAAATCCTTCAGTTAAAGTTCCCTCTTCCCAGAATACCTTAGCTTGTGTCACATGGACAAAAACTAATTGGCATACTTGGCTTAATTTTGTTTTAACTCTTGGTCTCATATGGAAATATATCTATGAACGTAGATGTCTTCCAAATTCCCTAATGCTCTCCAAAAATCTATACTTGTTTTTAGGAACATGTCACCGAGGCCAGCTACAGCAGACTGTGGTCTTGGGGCTAGAGAAATGGCTCAGCAGCTGAGAGTACTTACTGCACTTGCCAAGTAAAGACTTCAGTTCCTAGACCCACATCAAGAGCCTCACAATCTCCTTTAACTCCAGCCCCAGTGATCCAGCGCCTTGCTTTCTGGCCTTCTCTGGCCCCCACACACGGA
Organism: Meriones unguiculatus; assembly: GCF_030254825.1. Classification (NCBI taxonomy): domain Eukaryota; kingdom Metazoa; phylum Chordata; class Mammalia; order Rodentia; family Muridae; genus Meriones; species Meriones unguiculatus. The sequence goes on along the minus strand of NC_083353.1, from coordinate 29,530,547 downwards.
CACATAACATTCCTCTACCCACATTAAAACTAATAAAAATAATTTTAAATGTAGATCCTGGACTACATTTAAAATATCCCTGACTGAATTTTTGGTTTTTCTTGATATCAGAGTTTTTAGCTGAAACCTTGAGTTAACGTGGATGGTTTATATGGTCGCTTTCAGTTTAAGATCAGGACTTGGGAGATGGCTCAGTGGGGTAAAACAGAGGCAAATAAACTTGCTATGCAAACCTGATGACCTCAGTTTGAGGTCCAGACCCCACGGTAGCAAGAAAGAGCAGATTCCCGAACAGTATGCTTCGACCTCCACTGGTGTAGCCTGACATACAGGCATCCTCACTCGCGTGTACACACAGACTGGTTCACACACTCAAGAATGAATCAGAATAAAACTAGGAAATACTGAGATTAAAATCATTAGCTTAATTTCTTATATGACTATCCAATCCAACATCATTTTGACACATTTGGTACAACTATAGAAAATAATAGAGATGGTTTATATACAGCTCATGAGTCTACAATTTGGTAGTCAAAATAACAGCTCTTGTTTTACTATAGTTAAAATGTAACTGAACTTTCCTGTCTAAATTTTATTTAATCCTTTGGCAACATAGAGCATAAATCCATCTCTCAATTATATTGCGTACAATTCAATCTCTTTGCCTATAAGTGAAGGTCTTATTTCTCTATTAGAGCATAAACATTCTTAAAAACACTTATTCAAGGAACATGTTTGGCAAAAATTGCAAGTGACTGCTGTAGATGTAGTCAATTTCTCTAGACCGGCCTATCCCTTTTTCAATTTCTGTATAGGGATTATCTTTTCCTGTGATAATTGATATGTGATTATAATATGCTCCCCCCAATATGAATTCCCCTTCCAAACAAATGGAACAAAGACATAAATCACTGCTTGTACAAAGAAAACTAAAAACTCTGTACTGAAACCATATTCTAGAAGTCTGTTTGTTTTCATGAAAGATTGCTTATTTTTTTTCCTCTTCCTATCTGATATTTGGCATCACACACATTCCATTCCACACACATAAAATAAAGAACATTTGTTAGTTAATCCAAAAAAACAAGAAGGAAGGGTTTTCTTTTCTGTACACAACAGTTAGGAAATACTATATTTTATCTTCTGGTACCTAATGCTAGATTCATGCTGAGTTTGATTTTGTTCTTCTTACTGTTGAAACTTTCTAGGCTGGGGAACTTTTACAGAGTACAAGTATCCTGGTCTTCTAAAATATGTATACAATGTATTACTCAGAATTAATTGAGAAAGCAGAAATCACTTAAGGAATTTCAAAAACATTACTGTCACTATTTGAATGGGTAATGACCTTCTATGGCAGTGGATCACAACCTGTGGGTCATGACCCTACAGGGTCACATTGACAATACAATTCATAACAGTAGCAAAATCACACTTATGAACAAAAAACAAAATAATTTATGGTGGGAGGATCACACAACATTAAGAGCCCTATGAGAGGGTCACAGCATTAGAAAGGTGTGAACCGCTGCTATACAGGCACATGTTTGCATGCTTGCTCACAAGAGGAGGGCTTGTTTGGAGAAGATGCTGGAATGTTAGAAATCAGGGCAGCGAGGGAGTAAGTAGCTCACTATTGACATGCCCTTGGCTTGTATTGACTTTGGATGCTTCCTGTCACACTCCCTGCTTTGCCACAATAATGTGACCAGTCATGTCAGGTTCCTGCTGGCATTTGACTGAGCTGCTTCTCCTGTCAGACTTCTATCCTCATGATGACATGAAATCTGAAACCATAAACAGGTCCATTCTTCCTTCATTACATTCCTTTTGTCAGGTATTTTGTTACAGTGATGCAAAAGGAACAGTAACCTAGGTGAGGGAAGATTGGAGAGATCAGGCACAAGCTGTGAACCACAGCAGCAGGTCACAGTCACTCCTACAGAGGGAAGAGCAGAGACAAGGTACTGTGCTTTGAGAGACCCAGGCTGCCAACAGAAGCCATGGCAAGGCCCAACCGCCAAGTGGGACTGTAAGCATACATAAAGAATGCAGTCTGACCAGAGCATAGCACTGGGAGTCACAGCACTGCCACAGGCTCACAGAGGTGGGGGTAGGAAACTTCAATCTTTCTCGGAAACTTCCGTACTCCAAGGTTTTATCAATACCTTTAATTATACAGACAATCCCACAATACAGAAAGCAAGCGAGCTTGGCTTTTCAATAATTATCTATATTTCACATTCTCAAAATACAGATCCTGAGCCAAGATGGAGACAAAAATTTCTTGACTTCTATTTTTACACCATTCCATAAACTGGTTTTATAATAAGAAATGACTCATCTTATTTTTGAAAAAAAAAATTTGTAACTTGTTAGCTTATATCACTTAAGCACATTAATGGGTTTTGTTACGAGATCTTCACATGCTATTCACTGTGTTTTAATTTTATTCATTGTCCCTCATTCTCTCTTTTAACCCCCATTTCACTAGTCCTCTTTAACACAGACTGCCTTCTGCTTACAAGCCTTGTCTTATCTAATCTAGAATCTACACTTTGAGAGGAAACATTTGTTTGTCTTTCTGAGCCTTGCTTAGTCATCTAATATGATAATCTGTAGTTCCATAAATACTGAGTAAACAAAGACCAGGTCAAAAGCTCATGTCCTTTCAGCTTATTCATTTGCTTGCATTTCAACAACTATGTATCTATAATGCATACACAGAATCTGTTCCGGGTAACTAGCTATCTTTAGTCCTTGTGTATACCCTATAGTGGCACAGGAAGGTCATATAGTTAGGTTTATCTTCTTACTTTTTGGAGGCAACTCCACACTGATTTCTATTGTGGCTGACTTAATTAACATTCCCATCAATAGCGTATAAGGATAGGATTATTTTTCCCAACATCCTTAACAGCACCTGTTGTTTAGTCAGCTGACTATAATACTTCTGGATTTTTGCATAAAAATTCTGAGGAAAGTTCAATCAAGATTATTTTGAATCAAAAGGAAAACATGGATATTTTGATTCACCATAGGTTTATAGAAATATAACCATGTTAAATGTAAAGAAAAAGTCTCACCTCTTTTACTGGTAGTAATGGCTCTGGGGGAACATTGGTTTCATTTGCTATATGTTTCTTTACCATGACTTCCCTATTAGATTTCTCCAATATTTCTAAGGAAAGAGAAGAAAACAAATATAAAAGTATTAATTTAAAAGGAACCAGCAGGGGTTGGAGAAACTGCTAAGTCCTTAAAATCACTTAGTTCTCCTCCAGAAGACCCAGGTTCTGTTCCCAGCACCTACTTCAAGCAGTTCAAAACTGTCTGTAACTCTAGTTCCAGGGAGTCTGATGCCCTCTTCTGGCCTTTGCACTGTATCATCACAGACACTGCATGCTTGTGACACACACACCTATACTCTGGCACACATACATACATATCAAACAAATACATTTCTTTTAAAAAGAACAAACTATTCTAGATGTGACTGAAATTTTATATCGAAAGGCAGACGCATAGTAGATATAGAAAGATGACATACATATGTGGATACATACTAAATATAGTCAATAAGATGTAGGTTGGTGGCAGTATTACAATTATACAGGCATATATAGGATAGAGACTCCTTTTAAATATACAACTTAATGAAATTTGTATGCTAATCATATATATTTAGTATACATGTATATTTAATCTATAAAAATAAAGATCCTTTGTCTATTTAAAATCATGTGGACAATACAGGATGACCTACAAGTAGAAAATAAACACTAACTTTCTTGTTAATTTTGAAAGTTAAGTTGTCTGGTCTGGTGGTGGTTCATGAATCTCAGACCATCTTGGGCTGCATAGAAATTATAGGCTCAAGTACTACACTCAAAACTAGTGTGGTAACATAAAATGCTAACATTTTCTTAAAAAAAAACAACAAGGATGTGGGGCTGGGGAAAAGGCTCAATTGACCACGTGCTTACTGCACAAGAATGGGGACCTCACCTAGATCCCTAGCACCCACTTACTAGCAAGGGCCTATAATTTCGGCACTGGGAGGCAGACAGAGCATCCAGCAGTTCTGGCCAAACAGTGTACCTGAATTGTAAAGATCCAGTTTTAGTGACCATTTCACAAAATAGTTCGGTCGGTGGGCCTGCAAGATGGCTCAGCAAGCAACAGCACCTGCCTGATGACCTACATCACAGAGAGAATGATCCCCCTAGTTGTCAATGATCTCCACATGAATGCTGTGGTGGGCTTCTGCCCTTGGGGCGACCGACACTGTTGCAATCCTGGCTGGAAGAAACGAATTTTAATCAGGCCAGTGGGTTAACAGGAACTCAGTCTGTGATGAGTGCAGGAGAAGCAGCCTTCTCTGAAAAGGTTTTCTGTGGAACAGCTCTCCTCTGTTGGAGGGAATAAGGGCTATAGAAAGTGGGGAAGTGGTTGGGGGATTGGGGCCTGAATGGCATCAGTGACTAGGGCAGAGGTGCTGGGAATGCTTCATCTGCATGAAGAGGATTTCCAGGGGCTAGCTGGGTATGTCCTTACAAGGAAACAGGAAGTTTTAACGTGAAACCTGGCCACCAGGCTGCTTGAGTACCTTTGGTGCTGGTGGCAAGGCTACAGGCACTGAGGCTTGCAGCCTGGAACAGGGAGGGAGCAGTGCAGGAGACTCCTGCAGGTCTCAAGATGAGATTTTCCAGGTTTGGACACATCTTGACCTCACTCTGGCTCCAGGCTGGCTTCCCCAGTCACACAGCTCACCTGTCCCATAAGTTTGAGAGAAATTGAGAAAAATACCCAATGTTGAATTGTAACCTCACCTGCACATAAAAAAATGTGTGCATATATCTGCACACATGTACGTATACACAAATACACATGTGCCATTATCATCAAAGAACAAAACACATAGAAAAGTAACAGGATAGGAAAAGAAAAAGTATGCTCTTACTAATTATTAACAATGGTTCATTTGAAAAACACAAATACTGAGATAGACATGACATGATCACTGAGTCTTAAAATGAAACTGTTTTTGCAATATTGTGTTTTATACTGAATGAACACACGCTTTTCCCTTCATGGGGGAAGAGACCTTCAAAGGGTGGTAAATAAGTGTAAGAAGAAATTGTTCCACTTTGCCAAGATTGCATTAAGTAGTTTGTTTAAACAAATAATTTAGCATTTACTTTTTGTGGCTTGTAAGTATAGGATGATAAATTACATACTATATTTCCCCTTTTCTTCTACCGGCTTTTCACAGTTACAGTTTAACAAACTTTAAACTTGAAGTTAACAGAAAGTTTAACAATTACAGTTTTTCTGTATTCTCTGAGCAAATCAGATTTTCTCAGTAGAGATCTGGCCAATAAATTTATATTATGGAAGTGTGTGTTTTCCTCTGAATGTGGTTCTATTAATTCAGTTACGAATACTTTCTAAACAATAGACATGTTTTTTGCGTTGATAAAAACGTCAATTTCAACACCTGTGTACCCCGAGTCAAAAGGAATGGCCTATTTCGGTCATAACACCTCTGCTTCTGTTTGGATAAGTGTCCCCCAAATGAGAAGCAAGTCAAAGCCCTGGTCTCTAGCTTCTGGAGCTATTAGGAAGTATGGGTCACTTAACAAATAGGCCTTAGTGGAAGAAAGTTCTGTCACTGAGGCCTGCTGTTGGAGGATGTCCTCTTAACTACTGAGCTATCTCTCCAGCTCCTAGCCCTCCCATGCTTAACCTTGCATTGATGTTGTATGTGTCTTATAACTGATGAACCAACACTAAAACAGTGTTACATTTGTTCACAGTTTCCCTTAGAATTGACTCTGTGTTAAATAATGCTATGGACACTAACAACTACATGATCTCATGTCTCTACCACTAACGTGTCACATGGAATGATTTCAGTGTTCGAAAAATCCCCCTGTATAACCTATGTGTCATTCCTTTCCCCTTTTCCTGGCAATGTAGATCATTTCAATGTTTCTATAGTTTTGTCTTTCCTTAACAACATATAGTAGAATTATACAGCATATAGTCTTTTCAGATTGTCTTCCTTTACTTAGCAATAAGCATCCTTGGTTCCTCCATATCATTTTATGACTTGGTAATCTTATTTTTATTAACGAACAATATTCCACTGCATTGATATACCACAGATTGTTTATCAGCTCACCCACTGAAGAACATCTTAGTTCTTCCAAATGCTGGTGAGTGTGAATAAAGCTGCTCTAAACATTCATAGCAGGCTTTTGTATGGACATAAGTTTTTGACTCATTTGGTTAAACACCTGGAGGCACAATTACTCGATCATATGGTGAGACTATGTTTAGCTTCATGAGACAGTGCCAAAGCAACTAGCAAAGATGCTGTATCATTTCACATTCCTAACAGCAATGAACAGAGTTACTTTCAGGCTCCATACATGACGGGAAGTGATATTTTTAGAAGTTTTAGATTTTTGTTATTCTATTAGGTATACAATAATATCTTGTTTTAATTTGCATTCCCATGGTGAGATAATATTTTTTTGCATCTTTTCATATGCTTAAGTCACCATCTGTCATCTTTGGTTAGTCGTTTATTCAGATATTTTATGTATTTTAAAGTTAGGTTGCTTGCTATCTTGTTGAATTTTAAAGGTTCTTTGTATATTTGGATATGAATCCATTATCATACATGTATTTCACAATTCTTATTTTTAGTTTGTAGCTTTGCTTCTTCTTTGTGAACATGGCTATTCCACATAAGAAACTTTCCAGATAGTATAGTTTAAATATAAGACACAGTTCAAGAAAATTTGCCATTAACATCATCGTAAGAAATGAAGTAAAGAAGATCTACATGTTCATCAATGAATGCCTGATTCACTTATATATAACAATGGAAAACTCCTCAGCAGGTACAGCAAACAAAAATATGATTAACATATTGACTTCATCGAGCTGTGTATTTATAGAGCTCTATGTCTTGTAAATGCCTGCCTTACTGTAATACTGGCATCAGTCTACAGCTTACCGAATATATTCCTTATATTCACGTATTTATGTGTTCATATATAAGAATCTAGTGTGTGTGCGGTTTTTCTGCTTTGGCCTGCATATGTCAATTACACCTAGAATGGTTGACTCTTTTCTCTTTCTGTAAGATTTAATCTTTTGATGTGAATGTGTTCCAGAGGGTATGTATCTGCCTCACCTGCATGCAGGGCCTGTAAAGGCCAGAAGAGGGCATTAGAGTCCCTGGAACTGGAGTCACAAGCTGTTGTGAGCTGCTCAAATGGGTGCTGGGAACTCAACCGAAGTCTTCTGGAAGAACATTAAGGCTCTTAACAAGTGAACCACCTCTCTAGTCCAATTGGTTCTTTTAAAATTAATGATTATGAATTTGTCTCTTTCTATTTTCTCAGAAAATGTTGTTGCTTTTCCTAACTATTAATAAATAGAACCTTTGTATAGGGTGAAAATAATTTGATATTTTAAAATAGGAATATGTGTGCATGTAGTCTTCAGAGAGTAGACAAATAGAAAAATATTAAATCTTGACTAGATATACTTTGGTTTACTGAAAAGCTTTGTGGTATACATATAGTACTATTCAAAACAAATTTGTCTAAATACTCTACAAAAGCTCATAAAACTACCTGATTTTAAGAGGTATTTTCCCTGCAAGAGTAACGTTATCTTGAAGTATAATCTTTGCAGATCTGTTTTCTGGAAGTAGTGATCTGCCACTGTTGAGCTATAGTTTAGGTCTTATGGAAAAAGCTGACTACCTTATATTTAACATATACTCCGGAGAACATTATATTTATGCAATAAACAAAGTGCTGAGATGGTAGAACCCATCTGCTAATCTTCAAGACAAGGAAGGAAAAGCTAATGTTCTTAAACCTTTCCTCTAGAGTGGGTCACTTCCAAGTACTTACATTAACCTTTAAAATATAATAACTCCCAAATTCAAATACTTTTAAGAAGCTTAATTTTAACTGTAAAAGGGGTCATTTTTAGGCAGAATTAACACTGGATACACCCTATAAAATATTTCATGGAGACAACATTGCAGCATTTTTATATTTCTTTGTAATTCAACTGGTCAATTTCAAAACTTGGCAAAATAAAATTCTATGAGCTCTTTGAACAACTGGGAAGGTATTGTACATACTTAAAATATATTAAAATTCTGTACACACTTCATTGTCTGCTTTTGGCTCACCATTTGAAAACAGTTATTGGCATGAAATCAACAGCTGCCCCTCTAAGCTTCTGCCTAGATTAAGAACCTCAGAAGAGCACAGAGGGTCACAGGAGCGCCGGCTGCGCCACAGCTTCCCCTACAGAGTTCTCTGTGGTTCACTTTACGCTTCTGGCTCGTGTGCACACTGCCGCTTTGCTTTCTGTCTCGGGGACTGGAGGTTGGCAGTGCTTCCCTGTGACATCCACTGTCACACCCAAATTGGTCTTCATAGGCTCCCATTGTGTGCACTTCAAAGCAACTTGCCTCGTTGGCAGCTCTGAGTGGGAAGTGCAAGTCTCTTTTCTTCACTGCTCTTTTCTGGCTCACAAGCAACCTCCCGCCAAAAGCCGCATCTGTAGAAGGGACTACATCCAAGAGATAATACCATAACAAAGTATGAAGAGAAGCCCAGGTGGCCACCTTGCAAATTTCCAATGTGGAAGCCTTCGACCTCTCTGCCCAAGAAACAGCTAAAGTCCTAGAGTAATGAGCTTTAGAAACCCTAGGAGCCTCTTTACCTTAACTACATACGCCTCCCTAATACAATCCCCTAACCATCTAGCTAAGGAACTCTTAGAAGCCATTTGACCCCTCTTAAGACCCCCTAAGAGTACAAACAATCTTTCAGAAGATCTGAAATCTTTGATTCTTCTGAGACAAACCCTAAGTGTTCTTCTTACATTCAATTGAAGCAGCCATAGCGCTTTGTCGTTGCTGGGGCTAAAGAGAAACGAGGACCTAGAAGCCTCCTGGTTTAGATAAACCTCAGATGCCACCTTTGGAAAATTTGAGGAACTGCCCTGAGAACTACTGAATTCTGAAGGAGCATCAGAAATGCCCCGAACATCAAACTTAAGGCAAGCCCGTAAAATACCATCACATAAAAGACATATTGTAAGACTGTACTGATATACAGTCAGATAATGTCCTATCCCTTTTCAAAATGAGGAAGACAGAAACCATCAAATCTGACCAAACAAAAACAAATAAGTAGATCTAATAAATTTTTGTTTCTCATAAACTTGTCTCTTCGAAAATGTCTTGCTCATATTCAGATTACTAAGACAACTGCCAATTTAGCTAAGTTATAATAGTAGACTAAAGTACAAAGTAAAATGTTTGGTGAATTACCTTTGCTTTTTTGTTTGTGATGTTAAACACCTGGATATTTTTTTTAAATATCTAGACAATGTGGGAAAAACTTTATTTTCATCAGATTGTTTACATGACATAGTCATACAAGGCCAATTTTTCCATGCTCATAAAATGTGCTCCAGTGAACAGAAATACCCAGGAAGCCTCATGGTTTGCTTGTACCTCTTCATTATCTCCCAAAAAGAGATTTTAGCAAAACATGACAGCGAGGTACCCTTTGCTTTCTATAATCACTCGGCTTAGAGTATCTTCTCTCTCCTGATATGAGAAGCCAATGGTTTTGATAAGAGCTGATTAACATTGACACACTCAAAGAAATGTAAGTTTGTTTTTTTCCCCGACAATTTCTTTCAAGGTCATTCTTTACAGCCATTTATACAAAGTAGTGTAGAATCAGATCAAGCTTAGTTTTCTTAAAACAAAAGCAAGACTGAAACCAAAACCCATGAATTTCAACATCAAAAAATCACAGGGGCTTATGGAGGGCGAGGGTGCTTGCTGTTAAGTCTGACAACTTAAGTTAAATCCCTGGAACCCACATGGTGGAAAGAGAGAACCAATTCCTGAAAGTTGTTTTCCTACCTCTTTATGTATATGTACACACACACACACACACACACACACACACTAAAGTCAATAAAACTTTTTATTCCAACCAATATTGTTAGTTGGAATTATATGCAGGAAAAGAGAATAGGATCATAGATACCATGGAAATTTTAGATTACTGTTTAATAACATTTCTAGGTCATTAATATGAAGTGAGATTAGAGTGAATTAGAGAAATTATAATACATTAACTTCATTCATTCATTCAACAAATCTTTATTAAATATATCCTGAAGGTAGATATTATTTTAAGGGTTTGGGCATTATTAAAAATATTGTTGGAGCATAAACACATTTCAAAAAATTAAAAATACATTTACCAAAGAGAGATGTTCAACTACTGAGAGATTTCTTATACCTTTCAGTCAAAAATTACTTCTAAATATTGAATTTGATAACTCACAAATATGGTTTTAATGTACACGATTACTAATACAATATTAAAGTTCCTTTCATCAGCAATGCAGTATTTGGTTACCAATTTAGAAATGACTGTATATTATGTTGCGATTTCAGGTTTTTTGATTTCACATAACTGAAATGCTTGCTGGAGTGTACAGTGTCTGCAAGCCTCAGCAAAACTCAATCCTAATCTAATGCAGTAGAATAAACCTTGCTTTTTCCTAATACCAACAGGTAACATCTTTTCTTTAATTCTTAGTCATTTCAGTTGCTCCCCACAACATTATTAGTCACACTGCACTTAAAGCCAGAGTATTCTCTCACAATTGATACATACTGTTGAGAGCTGAACTAGGATGAAAACAAGATGAGTCTAGCTGGTGAGAGCTCTGTGTTGAGGGCTGAACTAGGATGAAAACAAGATGAGTCTAGCTGGTGAGAGCTCCGTGTTGTAAAAATCACTCTCTACAGTACTTGAAATGAATTGCACATATGTATATAAGCAAGACAGCATTATCCAAAACAAATTTAGGATGTTTTGCCCACTAGAATTAAGTACTTTCAAACTGCAAAAACAAACAAACAAACAAAAAACCCATGTGTCGTGCTGAATATTAATCTAAACTTCACCGTGTACTTCTTTCAGCAATGGTACAGATTCAAAGCAGCAGGGAGCAGTCAGAGAAAAACTGTTCCTGCAGGATTAACTAACGAACACATACCTGGAGAATGCATCTTAAGCAATAAAAACATGTCTTCAAACAGCGCCTGAACATCATTCTCCAGCTTTACAAAGGAGTCTGTCAGCTGTGATAAGAACTTGAGTTCTTCTAAGGACAGAGAAGGGCGTTGTCCCTTCTGTGGGCATGCAGGGCTGACTGGGATGAGAAGAGAGACACTGTTGGACATTTTAGTGATATCTTTGGAAAGTGTTAGAACAATCTGTTTGATCATATACACCATAAAATTGACAAGATGCTTCATAATTGAGATGAGCTTGCTTATTAAGAAACACATATAAAAATCTCCTAGGAGAATCATTTCCTCCAAGAAGCTGGAGATAAATATCATCTTCAATGCAATTATGACAAATAATTAGCTTGACGCACAGTCATAAACAGGAACTTACATCTTATATAACTGTAATTTTTTTCAGTCTAGCATAATCTGACTGTGATCATGAGGAAACAGCAGACAAACTCATAATAAGGGACATTCTTCAAAATAGACTGTCAGTACCTTAAACAAACAAACAAACAAACAAACAAACAAAACAAGACTCAGAAATAAAACAGCATAGAAGACTCAAGAACATATACTAGCTGTTATGTGATGAACATTTACTTTACTATAAGCAACACCAAGGGGTGTTTGGGGAAATGCTAACAATATTTATAACCCAGCGCTCTTCTCACATGTTTCTTAATTTGTTGGTTTAAATATCGAACTGTAGTTATTAGAGAGACACCTTCTATTTGAGGTAGTAAATTCTGGAGCATATAAGAATAAATGTCTGCCATGTAGATTTAATTTCAAAAAATAGTTTTGAGGAAAGAATCAGAAAGAAGGAAGGGAGAGAGTAAAATGTTAAGAGAGAAAGTCCATAAAATGTAAACTTTGGGCAAAATAATAATATTTGTGCATTTGAGGACCCTGGAGATAAAGGAAATTGAGAATTTTCCCCGAGAATTTTCCCTGAGAATTTTCAGCTTTCCTTATAACTCTGGGATTTAAAATATAAAGGAAAACATCTAAAGAACTCTTCATGTTATTTTTGTGTCATTAAAAAGAAACAAATCAATATGGCAATGGGTATAAAGTATATGATAACTACGTAAGCCATGAAGCCATGTTGGAAACTCACTCCTCTCTGAATAATTGTGGTATTTATTTTATGCATACAAATACAGCTTAAACAAAGATTGGTGCTTTTCCTCGCAACTATGCTACTAGTGAAGTCACACTGCCATTTAATTACAACAGGAAACAGGAGACATTTGAGAAGGGGAAATACTTTCCTTAAGAAGCACCTTTAATTTCAATTTATTGATTATATTTTAGAAATCTATCACAAGATAGTACATCTGACTACATGTTCAAGGATTCAAAGAATCTTTTATTAATTCCATTTCTTAAACTATACTTAAAAGGATTAACTGTAATTATCAAATTCATACTTCTCACTACAATAAGCACAGAGATTTTAGCAGAAAACGAAGCGTGCCAGCAAAAAGCTGGAGCAGATGAGTCCACATGAAAAACAGATTACTTTCATCACATGGATTTAGAGGGAAAGCTTCAGAAACATATGACTACAGGCAATCCATTTCACTTCAGTTCAAAACTAAGACACTGACATCAAACTTAAATCCACATAACCGTGTCTCAGCGAGGTCCAACCAAAGCTATCATTTCATCCTTACAGCACGTAATCTGAGAAAGCTATCTACCAGCTCTAACTGCAGAATTGAGTCCTCTCCTAACAAGCAAAAAGCATCCATAAGTATCTACAAAAAGTCTATATTCATCTCCACCTTAAACATAGTCCCACATGTAAAAAAGAAAAAAAAAACATCGCTCTAAAAAGCTCATGTTCTGCCTATGATTGTTCTAGAAAGATGCACAAGTACATAAAAAGTCTACAAGTAGCATACATAACAAAAATTCTCCAACAACCATCTACGCTCCAAACAATGAAGAGGAAAACAAATACAGCATGTCCCATATAATTGTTGACCAGTTCTTCACCAGCCTGTGTTGATTTGTGTATGTTCACACATTTGTGTGTACAGGAAACTAGAGGTCATCCTGACTGAGAGGTTTGCCTCGCTGGTCATCAAAGTCTCTCCCTGCAACCTGGGGCTCTCCCATTAGGCGTGGCTGTCCAGCTACCCTAAAAATCACTAGAGCTTTCTTTTAAGCTTTACTTATGCAAATAAGGGGCTAGTAACTTTTGACAATCTACAGTGCCTTTCGGGCCTCACATATTTTTAAAACAACTTGCAAATTCTTTAGGATTCCTTTCTAATGCTTCACTAGACAGGACTACTCAGCAGTGTGATTTGAATTTAAACATAGCTAAAAACTTTATCTGCATCAATGTAAGTTTGAGGTATTACAAACTTTTATAGAATAGCAAAGAAGTGCCTTAGGAAATAGCTTTGTAACATATTTTTATTAATTATTATTATTTATTACAATGTATTTACTTTGGTTTTTAAAATAGATTTTTAGGGAATATCTTCAAGAGTGGAAATACTATAACTTTATTGCCACTTGTCTAAAAATCATGTAAGCCTATGGATTCTCCATGAGGAGGATTTCCCATCATGACCTAAAATTACAAGGACCTTGCATTGTAGATATACAACAATATTAAGGGCACATCCATTTTAATTCAATGGCTCTTTATAACTTATTAAAGAAGGCCAAATAATATGTGTGACCTAAATCTAATCATTTTTGTCCCAAAGAAGCAATGATTACTTAGGGACTCATTAATTACTAGTCCTTATTTCCTATCATTCTTAGACCAGAATTCTCTCGAGGGGCATTGTGAGGGTTCTTAATTTATGGGGAAAATAATTCTGTGATAAATTCATTTTGTAAAAGGCCAATTAAAACAAAATTAAACACAAAGGATGGAACTGAATTTCCCCAAACTTACTTATTTTCTGCACTCTATCTCACAGGACCAGTGTTCTAATCACCACACTTTACCTCAGAAATTCTATTACTGTGCCTCCTAGATTTCCCCCACTAACCAGAGCAGATCAGGATATCTTCAAGCAGAAATTCCTCTTACACTGTTCATCATTATTCTCTCCCTCTCTTCATTCAATGCTATTAGTTTATTCGTCTTCAAATCACTTGTTCAGAAAACTTCATTTGCATATAATGGATGTCATCTTTCCCAAATGAAAGCCAATTTAGCATTTACTAAATTATTGGCTTACTTAATGGTTTACATTATAATGAGATTGCCTTGCTTTCAATGAAGTCGACGTGTACGTATACGTGTTTATACAAGTTAATACATTGGATCTACCTACCAAGAATTTCTGAATGAACTAACATTCACTGCTTTGTTTATATGATGAACTCAGACATGCTATTCTGAAGAAACCTTAATTCTAACTAAATATCAATAATGTCAATAAAATTTTCATTTATAGCAAGGCTTTATCATCAAAGAGCAGTGATAGCAAAGGGTCCAGTGGCTTAAAAACTGAATGTTTCTCCTCAATTTATTTATTTATTTAATTTAATTTTTTTTTTTTTTTTGGCCAAGGAATACCAGCCAATTTACCAATAAATCTATTCACTTCTGAGATTTTCAAGAAGGCAGCCATTGCACACACTTCTGTGATGATGAGTATTTCTATCTACTCTGTGACTTTCTCTTCCATTGGTAGATTTTTCCCTGCAAGTATGTGTGGCTGATTTTGATAGTATTATTTCCACTTGGAAATTATTGTTCTTAAATGTCATCATGATATTTTTTTGAGACACTTTTGAAAATAAATGAAGGCATCCTAAATTCACCAAAATGCTCTTGTAAAAAAATATGCCCAAAATCAGTTTGAGGGCTAAAGCAAAATATCTGAGGACTATTTATGGCTCCAAAAGGAAAGAATAGTCAGGATCCTACTAAGCATGTGGGAAAGGGGCTAAAATTCAGTACTGCAGATAACTATGGTAAATATAGTCATAATGCTGATTTTTCAATCATAAAAGAATTTTATGTGCTGGGTTAGGTGGTACAACCCTATGTACTATGGTGACATAGGCAAAAGGACTGCAAGTTCAAGATCAAGGTAAGCATGGGCAACACAGCAAGCCCTATCTCAAAACAGACTCCTTGGTGTTAGAAAGTTATTCCTTGGTTATCAGTGCACCTAGATTATAATCTTAGAAAGTCAGTTGAAAAGGTGATATTGTGCAAACACACAAATGACTTTTATTAAAAATCTACTTTATCCATGTTCAAGTTTTTAAATTTATTTTTTGGTTAGTATACAAAGTAATAAGTTTGATGATAGTATCTCATTTGTTCCCCTCCTCCAGTGTGGCCATTTATTTGGGAGCAGTGGGGGAGTAGGGTGGATAAGAATAGACGATATGCACTGAACACATACACACAAATGTCATATAGAAACCCGTTATTTTTCCTTTTTATGCTAACTTAAAACCTATTGTTAAAATTATGTCTTTGCTATTTTTGGATAAAAATGTGGTGCAGGTGAAAGTAATTTTGAAGAAAACATCTCGTGCAACTGCCATGAGCACAGGAAAAACCTGTTAGAAAATAAACAGTGCAAGCTTATTTTTATGCATGTATACATGCATACATGTGTATGCATGTTTAAGAATTTAGAGGAGTGAGTGTGTGTGCATGTTCATGTGTGTGCCTGAACACAGAGGTCTGAGCAAAATCAACCTGAGGAATGTTGTTTGCTTCCTTTGAGACAGAGGTATAGTGATCTGGAGCTCACCAAGTAATCCAAGCTCGCTGGTCACCACCACTGCCACCATCACAGCCACCACCATCACCACTATCACCACCACCAGCACCATCACCTCCACCCCCACCACCACCACACCGATTCCCAGAGTGGGATTTTAAACCTGTGCTATGACACTCAGCATCAGTTCTAATGGAACTTGTGTTCTCATGCTTGTGAGACAAAAACTGCACAGTTTAAGCTCTTCCCCTAACTCTTGGCAGAAGTTCCTCAGAGACATTCTCAGAAATTAAAAAAAAAAAATTAATTCCCTGACGCCAGAAACTGTCCAGTGTTTTCATTTACATTTTTGGGTCCAACACAATCACTTATACAAAGTAGAAACTAAAAACAACTTGCTAAAAACAGAAAATAAGAATGAAATCTTGAGCACGGTGCTATGGCACATGCCTGTAATGCCAGCACTCAGGGAGGCAGAAGCAGGCTGTCTCTGTGAGTGTCTACAAAGCGAGGCCAAGACAGCCAAGGCTACACAGAGAAACCCTGTCTCAAAAAAAAATAAAAATAAAAAAGGAATGAAATCTCATGGGTCATGATTGATTTCAAAACAATATTCAAGTTTGTAAATAAGAAAAAATGATGGTGCTCTATGAAATATTACACTATCTTCCTGACAAAACTATCTAAAAATCAACCTCTAAAAATAAAATATGACGTATAGTCCCATAATTTATTCTAAAATATAATTTTGTATGTTTAAATTTTTTAATTATTCCATACAAAAAAATAACAGATTATTTAACACATACATAAGGTATTCGAGAATTTTTGCCCTAAAATTAAATGTGCATGTGAATACATGTAAGTATAAAATATATATTTATGTAATTATATCTATGGATGTATAGTCACAAAGAATGCAGACTACAGGCTACATATTTCAAAGTATTTTCGTTTACTGTCTGGCAGACAAAATATTAATCCCATTGTCAACATTAAAATGTAGGACACTGGAAATCGATCTAGAGAAATCTTAGGACTCCTCACATTGATCTGCAACAAGCAGCCTTTGGAAAAAAATATCAAACTCCTGCTAAATCAGATGAAACCGTAGAAATACAGGTAGTGGCTGAAAGCACATATTATTTTCCAAAACCATTAGCAACAGAATTCTTGTTAATAATAGCATTAAGATACTGGAGAAAAATGAGAAGCTACAAAATCAGATAATCTGAGGCTGGTGGATCAGTATAATAGGATGAAAGGCACACATTTCGGTTTTCCCAAGAACGAACATTAGCCACCCTGTTATTGACTGTAAATGGATCCATTTTCAGTGAGGAGGAATTCTCAGTCCACCAGACAAGTGATGTAAAAAGAGGTGACACACAAATGTGATTGTAAGTCTTATTATTCTGGATGATACTCATGACATAATCCAAACGGAGTACATTTGTTCTCGTAAAGGAAACTTTTAAACAGTATTCTAATAGGGACTCAGCAGGGACTGCGCAGGAACAGATAATGAGCAGGACTCTTCCCAGCACCCAAGTCACCTCCTGCGAACAGGTGGAAACCAGACTCCCAAAGGATCTCAAGCCTCCCTCAATGCTGGGGTCCTTGAGAGCACAGCAGGGGAGAAACAGAATGAAAACACCATCACCCAGAGTTTGAAAAGAACTTTCTCTGTCATACAAATAGCTGAAAATACCACCACAGACCAGTCCTTTCTACAAGTGCAAACAAGAAAGCCCTGCCTCTCTGGCTTCCCTTCAAACTTTATAAGAAGAAAAGATCACCCTGAGTGAGCTAACTCAGAAACAGAAAGACATGCATAGTATACACTCACTTATAAGCAGACAGTAGCCATATAATAGAGGATAAACATACTAAAATCTATAGTCCTAAAGAAGCAAAACAAGGGGAACCCTAGGGATATGCTTAGATCACATTAAGAATGGCAACCAGACAGACACCAGAAGCAGTGGAAGAGAGGGAACTAGAAGGGAGTCTACCATAGAGGGTCCTCTGAAAGGCTCCACCCAACAGGGAATTGAAGCAGATGCTGAGACTGACAGCCAAACTTTGGGCAGAGTGCAGGAAGTCTTACGGAAGAAGGGGGAAATAGAATGACATGAAGGGGACAGGAGCTCCAGGAGGAGACCAACAAAGCTAAAAACCCTGAGTCCTGCAGAGACTGAGGCACAAACCAAGGACCTAGACCCCCTGCTCAGATGTAGCCTGTTGGCAGCTCAGTCTCCATGTGGGTGCCTGAGTAAGGGGAGCACAGACTGTCTCTGTCATGAACTCTATTGCCTGCATTTTGATCACTTGTCCTTGGTGAT
Organism: Meriones unguiculatus; assembly: GCF_030254825.1. NCBI lineage: Eukaryota > Metazoa > Chordata > Mammalia > Rodentia > Muridae > Meriones > Meriones unguiculatus. Next base: position 29,512,320 of record NC_083353.1, on the reverse strand, counting down.
GCAGCCTTACCAGGCCACAGAGGAAGAGGATCCAGGCAGTCCTGCTGAGACTTGATAAGCTATGGGCAGATGGCAGAAGAGGAGAACTCCCCCTTTCAGTAGACTAGGGGAAGGAGATGGGGGGAAGAGAAAGGGAAGTTGGGACTTGGAGGAGTTGAGGGAGGGGACTTCAATCGGGATATATATTGAATAAATTGTAAAAAAAAAAAATTAAGATCCATTGCTGAGACTTATGGGCAACCTTTGGGCAGAGTGCAGGGAATCTTAGGAAAGAAGTGGGAAACAATAAGATCTCGAGAGGACAGGAACTCCATAAGGAGAGCAACAGAACCAAAAATTCTGAGCACAGGGGTCTTTCGTGAGACTGATATTCCAACCAAGGACTATGCATGGAGATAACCTAATACCCCTGCACAGATATAGCCCATGGCAGTTCAGTATACAAGTGGGCTCCATTGTAATAGGAACAGGGATTGTCTCTGACATGAACTGATTGGCCTGCTCTTTAATTACCTCCCCCTGAGGGGGAAACAGCCTTACCAGGCCACAGAAGAAGACAATGCAGCCACTCCTGATGAGACCTAATTGACTAGGATCAGAAGGAAGGAAAAGAAGTCCTCCCCTATCAGTGGACTTGGGGAGGGGCATTCGTGCAGAGGGTGGAGGAAGGGAGGGATTGGGACAGGAGGAGGGAGAGAACCACAGGGGGGATACAAAGTGAATAAAGTATAATTAATAAAGAGAAAAAAAAAGATCCATTGCTAATTCTAGTAGGACTACTTGAAGTAGGAAGCAGGAAGTCTATAACATATGGAATCTGAGTTCAAAGCCAGGCACTACCTCCTAATAACTGTGCCACATTAGAAGGCTATTTAGTCTCTTTGTGCCTCAGAAGTTGATGAGATTTAACTGATTCTCACACTAGAATAGCCCTGCTCCTGTGTGCCGTATGCTTTAGATATTATAGGCACCTCTTCTGAAAAGCCTGCACTCGCACCAAGAAAGATAGACTCTAGTGCCCCATACACTTGTTTCACCTCACACATACTTTCATTTACACATTTACTATGTCACATTGTATTTGTTCATTCAAAAGCTATTTCTTACAACTTTAAACTACATATAAACAGATCTTTTTGTCTCCACAACTACATTCCTATTCATCACAGTTCCTTCAAAAATGAATGATTTCTAAAGAACACTAGTCATTTTCAAAGACAAAATGAATTTTTTAAGTCATTTAAGGATGTTTAAAATACCATAAGGAATAATTATTTAAAATTTACCCCAAATTACATATAGCATATGTGCAAGTGTGTACCTTTTGATATTATTTGGTTTGCCATTCGGTTTTTGAAACAAGGTCTCACTGTATAGCTCTGGCTGTTCTGAAACTCACTATGTAGACGATTTTGGTCTAGAACTCACAGAGATCCACCTGCCTCTGACTCTCGAGTGCTGGGATAAAATTATGCTACTCTGGCTGACAATGTTCCCTCCAAGAGCCATAAATTATCCAGCTAATCTCCAGTACCACAAATGAAAAACCTTTGCAATTGTTGGTTAGGGGAGCACAATAGATTCCCCCAAAATATAGGCTATTGCTGTTACTCTTTGTTTCCTCCTAGAGATTAAAGATCAATAATCATTGGTGAAGATACCATGACTTTTGACCATAGAGCTTTGAGGATTTAAACTCGATCTAGCCTCTTTCCTAGTTATGCTATCTGCCAAGCAAGAAAGAAGATCAAGAGTCCTACCCAGGGTTAATGATTCTGAACCCCAACAATGTCCAGCAGGGCAGGATATTCCTAAAAGTGTAATAGTGGTACTCATAAGTTGACAATACCCAACAGCTCTCTAATTGGAATTAAGACCCACTCAACAGGAGGGAAATCATGCTGGTACTGGAAAGCTAGCCAACTACTCCAAGCAGTGAGGTCATAAATTTCAAAAAGAAGCAAACCTTCTGTGGCCACTTTTCTAAAGAAGCATTAATTCCACTGTTTTCTAAATGTGTATCATTACACAGTGAGCTTTCACATTTCAGCAATGAAGCATCTCGTTGTAAAAGATATACATAATTACATAGAATCATACAACTGGTCAAAACGTAGAGAACTGCTTAGTCCCAATGGATACATCTACAACACAATTCCTGCAGTCAGGGCTTAGGGAACATCACTAAAGAATGAGCAGGATTGTTAGAAGCAGAGGACCAGGAAGTCTGCTGTGAGATTGTGTCTCCTAGAAAGGACACAGTAGCTAAATCTATGATACCTCAGCAGCACGGCTGCTTAACAAGTCCTGAACAGTGGCATCACCAAGACATGCTATCAGAGAAGTGGGAATTCTTACAGGGCTCTACTCCTAGACAAATAAACACCACAAAACTAACAGAAGCTGCTGGGGGGAGGGGCAGTCTTTCCCAGGTATGTGCTCCTTAATTGATTATCCAGTACCAGGTGGTCAGCCCTGAAATTATATACAAATAAACAACACTAAAGGCATGCTACAAGTTGTAGTTATATATTTGCACATGTGTGTATTAAATAATAAATAAAAGAGGCCATAATTTGACAAAGAGTAAGCGGGAAAGGAACATGGAAGAGGCTGAGAAGGAAGGAGAGGGAAGGGGTAAATATGTAATTATATTTTAATTTTTACAGAAATTATATTTAAAATTTTTTAAGCTAAAAAAATTGGCTTTCTCCCATTATAATTATGTCTCTTTAATAAAATACTAGTGTTTTAAATTAATGTGAGGTCATATTGACAAGATATTTAATATTCATATTTTATTCATATATCTATGTACTAATTTTTATATTAATTGCTATGTACCAATTTTATGTCAACTTGTTTCATATTAATTCCCATATAGAAATTTAATAGGAAAGATCTGAAAGAATTACATTAAGCATTGTCATTTAAATTTAGTGTTATTGTCCTCAAAAGTAACCATAAGACTGATGGTACTGTCTCAAGACCTCCCTTTGCAGCTGACCTACTGTGCCAAAGCTTCACAATACTGTTTTATTTGTTTATGATTGTGTGTTTTCATCCTCTTTTCGGACTCCAATGTAAGTTGTGCATCTATGTCCATGGAAAAAATGCTTGGCGGATAATTCTAAGAACTATCAAAATAAGCTGTTGATCATTTGATTTTGGCTTCCTGACTTGATTGGTTGGAGTTTTTCAGAAGTTCCCAATATGGAGACTTGGCAGTTACTACTAGTGTCTACTTCTCTTTGCAAGACTAAATCCAGTTCAGTTTTTACCTCATGCCTCCTGGTAGCTGTCCTCAACTCATAGAATTAAGTGTCTTATTACATTTAAATAGAGTACTCTCTACAGACTACTGCAGTGGGCTCTGGGTAGAACATATATAAAGAAATAACAACTAGCAGACCAATCCTTTCAGGAATTTAGACAAATGCACTGATAGGACAAGGTGGCAACTTATGTCACAGCGGTAAATGACAACTGAAGTGCTCTATTAAGAAAGGGTGAATTGTTGATAAAGATCATATTTGTACTTTCTTTTGTATTTACTCAATTTGCTGTTGGTGGTGGTGGTTGTGGTGTGTGTGTGCACACATGTGTGTTCACGTGCGTGCTATATGCTTGTTTGTGTGTTGTGTGCATGTCTGAGAGAGCATGTGTCGGCTTGACATCAATGTTGGGCGTCGTCACCTGGGCTTCTCCACCTTGGTGTTTGAGATGGTGTCTCTCACTGAAACTGCTGCTCACTGAAGGGCTAGAAACCTTGCCCGTGATCTCTGGGTTTCCACTTAGCCCTGGGTTACAGACACAAGGTATGACATGCGGCTTTTTCATGGGGTCCTAGGAACTGAAACTTAGGTCGTCAGGACTGGTCAGCAGAGCGCTCTGCTAGGGCATCTCACCAGCCCCGTATCTTTGCCTGCAATTTTTCATTCTTGATGGTTTGGGGCCAAGACAGGTATTTCACTACATTTTGCAACCATTGACAGAATGACAGTCATCACTGAAACAAACAGATATGTGGACAGATAGAGGCCCAGTGTCTGGGATAAATCTTCCTGGCTTACCAAGAGCCTCTGCTTGACAAAGAGGTTCTTTACCCCTAAGAATGACCACACAGCAATTAACATTTTGCTTCACATGCCAAGGAATCCTAACCAAAGGGTGGAGACAGAGTCACCTGAAACCATTCTTGTGTGCCAGTGAGAAAAACTGAAAAGAAACTGCTTCTACTATTACACTTTTATGGTTCTCAGGCGACACTGGCTCCATGGGCTGTTACCTAAACTTAGGGCTTAATGATAACAATTCTCTCACACTGCACTCTGCCTTCTCTGGCAGAAAATGTTGGTGTTACATTAGCCAGAGATCAGACTTCTTGCTATTTGACCAGGTATGATATTCTTCCCCTTCTTGTATTTGATCTTTCTTGTTTGGTTTGTTTTGTCTGACCAAGAGCAGGAGCAAGGATATCTGGTTCTGTTGCTAAAGGAGCTAACAAAGGATGGCCACATCAGTGCAGCCAAGTACACAGCTCTCTCCAGTACAATTCTTGAATATTTTCTTATCTGACATTGGTTTAAGGAAGTTTAACTCCCAGATGACCCTTTCAAAGAACATCTTAATAAAAAGACATCTCTAACATAATGAAGTGGGTTTTAAATTTTAAGTATTGCATGCTATGGTACATTATTGATGAAATATCTTCCTAATATCCCTTTCTCAATCTCAAGTTTTGTTAGAGTTCAGCTAATTATACCTCTTATCATATGTGCTACTTTCTCTTATCATGACTAAAATTTAACCTATAGAAAAAACTTAAACTACTTTAAAAATTCATTTTTACTATAGCCTCAGGTTATATCTAAGAGTTGATATTTCATTTTTAAAGGAATATGCCATGCCAGAGAAGTTCCATTATCAGCTCTTAATATAACATGTTAAAATTAATTTTAAAAATTTAGTGTGGGAATAAAAATAATGACAACATCAAAATGATGGATTTAAGCTAAAAGACACCTGAATATGACCTGATATATTTTCTAACTGAATCATAAGCTTTCAAAAGAGATTGAACATTTTCCCTCTTTTATACTAAAAAATAAAGTATAAAATTCTCTCCACACTTCTTTCGGGAAAGTAGAAAATTATCATGCCTATGAATGCATGCTAAAATTACTCTGAAAAGAGATAACAGCAATCTCTGGTGCCACCTGGAAAGCTGTCCTCCTGAGCTTATTATTCTTTCAGAGCAGAACACAGGCCTTAGAGGGAGGGAAGACATTTCCCAGGTGTGATGGCACTTTGTTGAGTAAGTTTTATAGTTAATCGTACCCTTTTAGCTGCCTTCCTCACCTAGAAAACTTATGTGACCATAAAGACAAAGTCATATTTCCTTCCATTTTCAAATATGACTTTGGAGCACCTTGGGGCAGATGCCACCTTTTACATCATCTTCCTTGAAAAGCCTATGATGCAAAGAAAGCATCTTCATATGGGTTTCACGTGGTGATTTAACCAAGATTTGTCTTGTGCCTATAATGTTTGCAACAAGTACATTGGGACATGACCATGTGTGACAAGTACCCTGTGTGACAGAGATGCAGAGTAAGATCCAAAAGCAGGTGTGGTGTCTAGCATATGACATGCCTCAGATTATATGCACTCTAGAACCTGTGATAATCTGGCCATATTCCAGTTTGGAATGGCCTGTGCACTAACTGTGGTCTTTCTCTTTATAAATGGATGGGATGAAAGCACACAAAAGAACATGAATATTTCAAAACATTTGAAAAATTACAAAATTCAAGTTTCAGTGCACACCAAGCTTCCTTGGAACACATGATATTGACTGTGTTATTACTGTGCTTACTGAACTACAGTACAAACTGAGTAGTTGAGATAGAAGCCCATAGCCAGCAAAGCCAAAAGTATGTACTTTCAAAGGCCAGAGGAACTATATGCTCATTTTTGCCCCTGAAAAATAAGAATGCAAAACTAATCACAGATTAGTTGTCACTGAGTGTGCAAATGTATGGCTGAAATGGAGTGAGAGACTAAATGGTTGGTTAAAGAATTCATCACTAAAATGACTGAAGACAGTGTTCTTGCTCACTTTCAAAACTTACCGTTATAGTACAGTAGTGAAGAAACTAAAGCTAAGAACAATTGCTGGTCATTGAATGACAATATAAATAGAACCTTTGAGTAAACTAGCCAGAGTGCCAGGTTTTAAGTGAAGAGCAAAGCCTGAGGGGAGAAGATGATTTCTGTGAATGTTTTAAATCTGTAAGATCTATTTTAGGAAAATATGAGCAATATTTGGCCATCAATCAGTACAAATGTACACATTATCATTTAAACAAATGCATTTCTTAAAATACCAAGACCCAGCAATAATAATAAAAGAAAATTATAGGGTAATTACTATGTGTCGAGCCATCACAAGCGCCTCCACATGGGTAAGCTTGCTTCCAGCTCTGCGAGGGAGGTGCTAATCTTAGCACTTAGGTCTGAGGCACAAATGGATGAGTTGTGTAAGTTTCATGGGCAGCAGCCAGGACTTGAAAGAATGCAGACGGGCCCACACTGCATGGTTCAATCAAATGTGAGCATCCTATGTGTCAGGTCACCTGGGGAGCAGCCTAACAGAAGGCCTGCTGTGCCACCCCCAGACCTTTGGGGTTTAGTGAGTCTGAGAGCTGGGTAACTTTCTCCAAGGGCCACTGCTGCCAAGAAAATCACACCTTGTGCTCCAAAGCCTATAACAATAGCATGTTTGTAATTTAAGTGTCAAACTTGCTTTAAAGACTCTTACTCATCTTTTCCATGGCTACATATTTATATATATATATATTTGGTTTTGTCCATTCCTCACATGATGAATCAGTATTCCTTGTATAATGGTGTATCAGTAGCCTTTGGTGAAACTTTCTGAATTGAGGTTCCATGAAGCAGCTTGAAAGAGGGCTTGAAGAGGAAGAGGCCAGGGGGAATGCAACCAAGGGACTGGAGCAGAACTGAGAATAAAGCGACTGCATAGTGTTGCACAGAACCTCACTGATAGTAAGATTTTGGTCCACGTGTTTCCAGACTGCCCTCCGTTCCTGCATTCCTAGTAGTGTAGATCCTCACACAGCACATTTAGTAATTGATTTAATATGGTCCTATCCGCTTCTCCCTGCCTCCATGCTGCTTTGTGTGTAAGCGTGCCCATCCGTACTCCCACCTAGAGCTGAATGCACTTAAGATACCACACAAAATCAAGCACCAAATTGATTTCAACCTCAGTTCCTGGGGAAGTAATCCAGAGTAGTTTCCCCAACTGAAATATTAGTAATTGATCAGCACAGAGCAGGTGTCTGAATGGGACGGAGCTCCAAATAAGGCTTTAGGTACAACTCCAGGCCTACATGATAAGAGAACACAGAAGGCTTGAGAACTAAGGCTCCAGCCTTCTGATTAACCTTGTCCTTCGCATATATCCCTCACACTGGAATTCCATCTCAGAGCCTGCACTCCAGGAAAGCAGCCAGCAGCAAGCACTGTTCCCTATCTCCTTCTGCTCCCGGAGACCCCAGGACTCACTCACCCTGCAACTAAAATGGTTTCATTTCATCATGATCACCCTGGACTGAAGTCAGAAAGGACCCCTACCTGTTGAATTATTTTCTCTCCAGAATTCTCCAACTGCTTGTCTGCATAGCTCCTGGCAGCTTTTCATATATTCATATTTTATTTCTTGATCTAGACAGGAGGCAAAGGGCTTTATTCACTTTGGAATCCCCATTCATCTTGGCAAAATATTTTTTAAATTGTAGGGGCTCAATTAATAAATTGATGAGTTGGCTACCCATGTAGACCATAATACCTCCTGATACTGATTTATTTTAAGAAGATTGTTCAGTTAAAAAAATATTCGTTGAATTCCTGGCATGTGTTAGTCAGTGGATTGGTTGCTGGAAAAATAAATAATACTTGCCCTTGAGGTGTTTAGAGTCCATATGGGGAGACAGACCCCTAATTAGATATTTTAATAGAATATGCTAAAAGCATTGAGAAAGGCATATGGAGATGCCGTGGGAACAGGGATTAAGAGCTCTGGAAAGCTTACTAAAAAAATATGACACATGAGGCATCAGAAAGCATCACAGGGAATTGGGCAAAGAAGGGGTGGAAGAAGACAGGAGGGCTTTCTATCTGTTCAGAGGATGAAAACTAGGCGGTGGAGAGAGGCACTAGAGGCGAAGAGAGCAGAGGCTCGGCGGAGAAGGCCACCTCGCCAGCACCGCGTACCTGGGCTCTATGGCAACAGTGACAAGCAGCCACTGAAGAGCTTTAAACTGGAGAGTAAAGCACGCTTGGCAGATGCCTTATAAGAAAACAAAAATAAGCACAGGGAATCCAATTAGAGAGCAAACTGTCATAGCAGCTCAGATGAGAGATGATAAAGCCCTAAAGTAGGCCTAACTGGCAGGAATGAAGTGAAACAGAGAGTACGGAAATACCTAACGTGGTGATGAAAATTAATAATCTCGGTGATTTCTTTTGATCATAAGAAGCAGGAGATGGAAAGAAAGAAGGACAAGGAGTCGGTGCTTACAAAGGGCATTACCTAAGACTGGGGAAAAGGAGCAGGGGTCAAGGGGCTGGTGAGAATTGTTGCTCACCCCAGAGCGTGGCGGGCCTATGGACCATGCAAACAGCACATGCGCAGTGTGTTGGTGCTGAGCTAATGGCGCGCACACAGAAACTTGGGTGAATGTTTAGAATCATGAGGCAGATGACGACTATGGCATTTATTATTTCTAAAAGAGATAGATGTTTCATTACTAGTGCATATTTTAAAATTGAAAAACAATTAATACAACAGTTCTAGAAATGCACATTTAATTCTATAAAGATAAAATAAAGGACTCTGGCAGTATAGCTCAGATGGTAAAGCTTGATGAGCATGTACGGATACAAGGGTTCAATCTCAACACTGCATAAAACCAGCTACGGTGCATATAACCAAGCACCTCAGAGGTGGTAGCAGGAGATCAGAAAGTCAAGGTCACCCTTAGCTACAAAGTTGAGTTTGAGGCCAGCCTGGGCTACATAAGACCCGTTCACAAAAACAAAACAAAAATCAGTAACAAAAGGCAGGATAAAGGCCTAGTGGTGTAGGTTAGTGGTGGCGCACCTGCCTCGCACGTGCAAGGCTCTGGCTTTACAGGTTGTGAGGGAAAGAAATATGCATCTGATATGAAAACACGTCAAGTCTTGAGCAGCCTGTCACCGTGGTGTCTGTAAACAGCAGGAACAGGTGACGGCAAGCCACCTTGTAACACAGTACGGTTGGTATCCATGTATACAGGTACATACTTTAAATAAAGATAATAAGAGAACATGTGCCAGATACTATGTGTGGCATCCACATTAATACCAAGACAGCAGGAAGCAGGTTCCATTATCATTTGTATGCTCTAGAGTGAAGATCAGACATTCACTGAGGGAAAGAGATCTAAGGAAGGTCTCATCACCGTTAACTGGCAAAGCTGGCACGCAAAGCAAAGTATGTCTGGCTCCAAAGCTGCTAAGAACAAGACAATATTATGTGTTTGATACCCTTCCTCACAATATTCCTGTTCTCTGCTCCGGCCTCTTTTGTTGAGAGACAGCAATAGCCTTCATAATCCAGAAGGAGGCAGGAGAGCACAGCGATTTAGTACCTTAGTTCGAAATCGTACTTTGAATTAATGTTAAAATGAATTCATGCATTTGTGGGAAATCTGTGATTCTGAACATAGATTCTCTGGCTTAGATTTATATATATTTAAAAAACTCTCTGCCTTAGAAATATGGCTTCAAAGAATAAAACTTTCTATAATACAAAGAGAAGAAACTGGAAAAACCATGTTTATCAGTAGACCTAATTAAATGATTAAATTATGATACATATATATATATATATTTATATATATATATACACACATAACACATAACTTGAAGCCTATATAAAATTTACAGATTACTCTCAATTAATGAAAAATAAGTATACTTTATAACAAATTACAAAAACAATATACAGGAATTTGTAGGATGTATGTAATCACTTGAGGGCAAGCTTGTGGTGTGCTACTATTTTCGGGAGTAAGAGGAAAAGGCGGCTGGAGACGTGGCACAGTGCGTAAGAGCACTGGCTGCTCTTCCAAGGGACCAGGGGTTTTATTCCCAGCACCAACACTGGTGGAGATCAACTGTCAGGAAGTCCAGTTCCAGAGGGTCCAACTTCCTCCTGGGGCCTCAGCAGTGACCAAGCACAAACTTGGTGCAAAATAAACATACATGCATGCAAAATCTCCACAAAAGTAAAATTAATAATTTAGGGTGAAAAGACTTGTACTTAAACATACATATATACAAATATGTACAAATAATTTAGGGTAAGAAGATGTATTTTACCTAAATATATACACATAAAATATATGTATATTTAACATAAATATACATATGTTGTAATAATGGGCATGTATTTTTAAAAAGAAAAATAATTCTAAATCTAGTGAGCCTAAATCCAAAAAGACTAAAGAGAGACATATACAAATGTACTATGCTACACCTATATAATGGACTATCATAGTGCTGTTGAAAAGACCTGGTTGTGCTAACATGGGAGACTGTCATGAAATACTAAATGAAAATGTACATTACAGAAAAATATAGCTGTGTTGGTATCACTTTAAAAATTATAAAGGTATTTGTCATTATTATCTGAAAATTTAAAAATTTCTAGAACATGAACAAAGTGTTCGTACTAGTGGTAACCCTAGAGATTGAGGCTGGCTAAGGAAATCTAAGGATGTTCACATTTCCCCTCATGTATATTTCATGTTGGTTTTAAAAATAAAAATGCATTATTCTATCCCTTTAAAGCAACACTAACAACTCTAAAAATGCAGTTGCACCCGTGGGTCTTTACATGTTTTGCAGTATAAGGAAGCACACAACCTTAAGTAAATATTTCACTCTCGGTTTTCCTCCTTCTTCCCACATCCCATGGGTCTCTATAATCACCCTGCTGAATGAACAAGCTCCTTCTAGCATTTTCTAGAACCATCTAAAGAACATCGACTTCATCACTTCCTTCCCTTGCTAATACTGAAAACCACATTACAGATATTCAAATGTTTAATCGTCACCCACTTGTTTACTTCTAAATAAGACTCCAGAAATACTGCTGATGCCTCTTCTAGAAATGGAGACATCTACCTGATTGTTCCAACTGCTTTTTCATGAGCCAGCCATTTAAGTTTTCATTGAGGAAGAAAGCCTCTGGGAGCCACTGCTGCCATAAAAATCAGGATGCATGTCCACCTCTGATCTACTTCTGCCTTGGGCTCCACGTCACCATCACTCCAGCCTCCGAGAGTCTGTTCAGGCCTGAAACATTCTTCCTTCTGTCCGTAACATCTTTAGAGAAGACCAATTGAGAAGGATTCAGAAGGAAAGTCTTGCCCCAGCTTCAGGAGCTTGTTTGTTGGTATCTCGTTATGAGAAGGACTCTACTTTGTTTCTTCCAGCATGTTCTAGGGATCTGCTCAGTTTGCTCAGAGCCAACCTTTCTCTACAGCTACAACATCCTTTCTGTGCCGTGCTGGAAACCAAAGCCAGGGCTCACAAGTTAAACACTCTACCACCGAGCCACAGCACCAGCCTTTTTATCTTGACTTCAAAATGGCAGGGAAATGGAAAAGCACACTGCAGGTGATCATGCCAACTTGTGCATCAAGGAGCATAAGGATGGGCATATAGCGATAAGGCAGAGACCTGATATAAAGATGCACTTATAAATTGTTCTAACTTCAAGAAAAATACAGGAAGTGTTAGCAGAGCCCTAAACTGTATTAAGGGAGGCTGTGGGTAGAATTAGTGGTAGGCTGCATGAAAAGAATCTTTTATTTTCTTTTACTTTATTATTGAAAATAGATTTTTTTTCACATAATATATTCTGCTTATGTTTTCCCCTCAGCTAGCTCTCCCCAGCTCTCTACCCACCCAAATCCACACCTTTTCTTGATCTCTCTCATTAGAAAACAAACAAGCATCTAGAATGTGAGAGGAGAAATAAATACATAAAAACAAATATAGACAGAGACACACAAATTCACGTACACAGAAATCCCACAAAACCACAAAACTCTAAGCCATAATATATATGGTTAAAAAATGCCTAAAGCATTATGAGACAAAAAAAAAAAATACTACTGAATTCATTTTGGTTGTCCATCTGTTGCAGGATCTGCCTTTGACTGTGGTTTGTATCTGCAGTGGGACCTCTGTTGGAGGCAGCTCCTATCAATTAGGAAAGGCTTCTAGGTTAGAGACTGAGGCTATGGCCACTGCACCGCTCACTGTGAGCCCATGTGGCATAGACCTCTGAAGGCCCTGTGCCATGCTATGACAATCTCCCTGTGTTCATGTTTGAGTCAGTCCTGCTGTGTATAAATGGCCTTGTTTCCTCTGTGTTCCTCCTTCCTATTGGTTCTTACAGTCTTCTCCCTCTTCTTCTGCAGCCACAAGGGGACGATCTGACGGAGACACACCATTTAGGACTGAGTGTGCCACGGTTTCTCACTCTCTGCACACTGCCTGGTTGTGGGTCTCGGAAACAGTTCCCATTTACTGCAGGAGAACGCTTCTCTGATGATGGCTGAGCAAGACACTGATCTATGAGTGTGGCAGAGTAGTGGTAGGAGTAATTTTATTGCTCTGTTCCTTTAGCAGAACAGTGCTAGTGGTTACTCTCCACAAACTGATGGTAAGGCCCTACTGTTAAAGACAGCACTCACATAACTCATTGAACATAGAGAAGTCACGCTGGTGCCTACTTAGAGACTTCATGTGTCCTGTAGGGAGCGGTGCCTCTGGCAGCTGCTTTGATATTTAAATCTCAGCTGAGAGACTGCTTTTACTGGACCTTCTCTAAAGGCAGGGTAGAATTTGCAAGTCCATTTCCTTTTGTTTATGACAGCAGGTAGGATAGCTTGTGAGGATCACACCTCTTCCTCAGGCTCCTCATGGAATTTAAACCATTGTTCTGAGATATTTCTACTCTGGCTTAGAAACTCTACAATAAAAAGACAAGCCGACAGTTACTGCAGAAGAAGGCTGAAGATGATGCTCCAAGCATCCTGTCTCAACTCTCGGGTAAACAGGACACAAATAAAGCAACTAGATACAATGTTGTGCAATGGGAGGAGCCAGAGAACAGGAAAGGGTGGGAGGAGCACAAGAAGAGAGCACGGGTGAGAGCAGAGCTGGAGGAGAGAGCTTGGAGGACATGGAGCATGAATCAGACCTAAGATTTCACAAAAAGCAAGTATAATGTAGGAAATCTAAATGTTAGGAAACAGAGGGCTGGAGGCAGAGGAAGAGGCAGAGACTTGAGACTTGCTGCTTACACTGCTTGCTGCAGCAGCCTGCCTTTTGCTGTGGCTGTTGAGTCTGGACCTTTAAAAAAGTTTCCTGTGTGCTGTGTGTTTATTTAAATAATATTAATCCTCACTCTCGACTCAAGAACCATTCAAGAACCATTCGACTCTGCTGGCTGGCGCCGGCATTCATGCCTACTGACTAGTGTTCACAGTGCTGAAAGGTATGCACGCTACCCAAGGAGAAAGGAAGGCACCAACCCAGCTTCGAAACCTTTAATCTACAATGACCTTCTTGAAAGACATGCTATTGTAATAGTGAAACAAAAGTCGTGGAAACAACTAATCAATATCAGATTGGATTTAAGGCACAATCTCTGTGATGGAACCCATGCGGCACTGACTCCTAAATAGGTCATGGACCTATGGGAAAACCAGAAAAAAAAATCTTTAATAGGAATTTACTGATAGAACTATATTTATCAAAGATTTTTGTCATTATGAGCAACAGAACAGCAGTAAGGATAATTTTGCAAAAGGCTAAAGACTGTGCTTGTCTCAAATGGGAAGACGATGAATGGGTAAAAATGTAGGGTCACTGTGTCTTCTCCCTCCCATCAAACAGGAAGTTCAGAAAATAGCTTTCGATAGCTGTCTGTTGACCAAGACTTCAGCTTTGCCAGCTTGAAAAGGGTGTGCTTGAGATGCACTTTTACTCTAGGATGCCCCAAAGGGCTTATGATAAATTAGATAAACGACTGTTCTCCTTTGTTTCTACTCCAATGTGGAGCAAACAACAGCAAGACAGATAACAAACATTCTTAATTCTGTGAATGATCCAATATGAACACAAGATTTTTATCTCACAATGTGTAAGTTCTGCTGCTTAAAACATACAAATCTACTCTTGTGAAGAAAAACCATAAATTTTGAACAACGGTCACCTAATGAGAAACCTTGTAATTGTAATCAGCATTGATTAGCATTATAAACATATGAATCTTAAAATGTTAGTCATCTATCATCTATCTACCTATCATCATCTTTGGCTATCTATCCTGATCCATAAAATATCTATCATTTATTTATCTTCACAGGATATGAGCTGGCATACTCAGCCACAACTTTCAAGGTTTAGTAAAAAACCTTTATACTTTTTTTTTCACTAAGAACATTAAAAATGTAAGTTCCAATATTTTATGAATAAAGATTAAATGCTCCAACATAAGAAAACAGAGACAACTGTTTAATTTGATGGCTATGTTAAATTTTTAAGTTAGTGTGAAGATTGCTACATCTTTCTTTGTTTTAATGATGCATCACAAGTTTAAAAAAAAGAAAAATAATGAAAAAATCTAAACAATGACTTCAAGTTCTTAGAGAAAAAGATAAATGTAGATATACACTGCATGGAACTAATATTCATAAACTATAATAATCATTTGCCAGAATATTCAAATTTTACTACAGGTTAAGAGTTAAATTCATGTCTTTGCTATTATGTTGAATAACTCAGTCTTATGATATTTAACATCCTTTTTGGTATATACCAAAATATACTGTGGTTAGTAATCAACAATTAAATGTTGACTATTGCCCCCAAGTAGCATTTGCTTTCCACTAGAAGACATTCCTTATGTTCTAATTACTACTGCACACTGTATAACTTGCTAATGAACACTTAATTTACCCGTTAGGGAATAAGAACAATTGCCTTCACCTACTACAGCAATGTTCTGCTTCTAAAAAGCATTTTTCTTTAACTAGCTTATGATCCATAAAATAATACCCGGTGGAAACCTTAGTTGAGTTTCTGAGTGCTAATGTGTAAAAACGTGGATGTGTGTTACATGCTTATAAATACCAGCGCCAGGAGCAGAGAAAGGAGGACACCTTGGGACATGCTGGCCAGCCTATCTAGAAAACTGGTTGGACATGAAGGCTGGTGAGAGACTCTGCCTCAAAACTAACGACAGGGCTTGAAGAAAGCACCGAGTGCCCTGCATACCAGGTTACACTCTTGTTAACTGCTCAGTTTATAAGAGAGCCGATAGAGATGTTAACTTTAGTGCTAGAGTAACATAACTACCTTGGTATTTTAAAAACTAAAACACTTTGACTGTGATATGAAAATTTAAATCCTGCATTTTCAAACTTGCATACTAAATGATTAAAGTTTGGTAGAATATTTATATTTGATAACAAAAGTGAGATATGCATTTCCATAAGACATTAAAGCAGATAAACACAAACATTGGAGGCTAAATATTTTCCATTATATTGTTTAAATTTGTACAGAGCTAACTGTAGCATGAACCTACTTTGCCTTGACAAGGGAAGCTATTACAAAAGATCAGAGGTAGTTTCTAAATTTTGTCCATGACTTTGCAATTTGGAGAAAAAACAAACAAACAAACAAAAAACAATACCGTCCTGTTAATATACACTTTATTTCTTTTCATATCATGAGTAAATATAATGATGTTAAATGTTATTTCTTTTGTGTAATAACAATGTGTTCACATGTGTTTGTAAGTGAGCATGAAGGCCAGAGGTTGACACTGGATGCTTTCCTCAATCACTGTCCTCCTTACTTTTGAGACAGGTTCTCTCACATCTACCCATTCAGCTAGCCAGGCTAGCCAGCATGCCCAAGTTTTTACATGATAGCACTTGGGAACTCAAATAACATTTCGTACTTGACTACCAGACTCCTAGTATCATTTCATTTTTACTGACTCCTGAAAATATTATTATGGGTTATGTTACTAATGTAGGCTCTCTGTGGATAAATGATACTTACAAAAGACAATCCCTTCATTTTCTCCAACCTTTCATTCAGAGAAACCAGTACAAATTTATATTAAAATTTTTAGTGTAAATTTGTTTAACATAGACTATGACTGTAATGATGAAAGGCCCCAAATCTAGACATTCACATGATAATAATAAAGTTCAAATGTGTACAAATTTGTGGCTGAGTATACAACATCATATAGTAATTAGTATCATACACAACAACATAAGGTCAAATAAATTATTATAAAACAAACAAAAAAAAAATACAATGCCAAAGTCCTTCATTGTTTCAACAGGGGTAAAAAGAACAAATTCTAAAGCATTTTGATTAAATTGGTTAAAGAAATATTGATCCAGCAATAGCACTCCTAGGCATATATCCAAAACACACTCAAGTACACAACAAGGACATTTGCTCAATCATGTTTGTAGCAGCTTTATTTGTAACAGCTAGAATTTGGAAACAACCCAGATGCCCCTCAATGGAGGAATGGATACAGAAATTGTGATACATTTACACAATGGAATACTACTCAGCAATTAAAAACAAGGAAATCATGAAATCTGCAGGCAAATGGTGGGAACTAGAAAAGATCATCCTGAGTGAGGTATCCCAGAAGCAGAAAGACACACATGGTATATAAGTGGATATTATATATCCACACATGGTGGATAAGTGGATAAGTATATCACTTATAAGTGGATATTAGACATATAATATAGGATAAACATACTAAAATCTGTATACCTAAAGAAGCTAAGCAAGAAGGAGGACCATGGGTAAGATGATCAATCCGTACTCAGAAAGGCAAACAGGATGGATATCGGAAAAGGGAGAAATCAGGGAACAGGTCAGGAGCGTACCACAGAGGGCCTCTGAAAGACTCTACCCAGCAGGGTATCAAAGCAGATGCTGAGATCATAGCCAAACTTTGGTCATAGTGTAGGGAATCTTATGAAAGAAGGGAGAGATAGGAAGACCTGGAGGGAACAGGAGCTCCACAGGGAGAGCAACAGAAACAAAATACCTGGACCCAGGGGTCTTTTCTGATACTCCAACCAAGGACCATTCATGGCTATAAACTAGAACCCCTGCTCAGATGTAGCCCATGGCAGCTCAGTATCCAAGTGGCTTCCCTAGCAATGGGAACAAAGACTGTCTCTGACATGAACTCAGTGCCTGGCTCTTTGATCACCTCCCCCTGATGGAGGAGCAGCCTTACCAGGCCACAGAGGAAGACAATGTAGCCAGTCCTGATGAGACCTGATAGGCTAGGGTCAGAGGGAAGGGGAGGAGGATTTCCCTATCAGTGGACTTGGGGATGGGCATAGAAGAAGAAGAGGAAGGGAGGCTGGGATTGGGAGGGGATGAAGGAGGGTCTACAGCTGGGATACAAAGTGAATACATTGTAATTTGTAAAAAAAATAAATTAAAAAAAAAGGAAATAATGAAAAAGTAGAAAAAATTAGCTGAAATAATAATTTAGATATGTGAAATAGTAAAGTAATGGTTAAGAAAACTGGGAAAGGGCTGGTTAGAATAGAAAGCTCAGTGTTAGAATAGTTGGGTATATAAAACATGTGTGACTGAAAGGCCCAGGGTCCGACTTCTATTAAAAAAAAGAAAAAGAAAAATTCACAAGCATTTACACTTATAAAATTATTAAGACAAGTGAAGGCAAATCTTCATTCAGTGCTTTATCAAATAAGTCTAAAATTTTTATTTGTGGTTTATAATAATCCAGTCAAAGATTTAAATGGTTGTGTATTTAAACAGGCACAATAAAGAGAATGGAAGCCCAGTGTGGCAGCACATGATGGATCCCAGCAATTCGGAGGCTGAGACAGGAGGATAACTGCAAGCACAAGGGAACCTGCTTTATAGTGACAATATGATTAATAAAACCAAACCAACCAAACACACACACAAATATAAGAAACAAAACCATAAGAAACAAAACCAAACTACATTCAAAATCTACACAGAACTTTTAAAAACATGATAAAAGTCAAAGGTTTAATGATTGTCATACAAATAAAAGTAAAAGAAAAATCAGAAATTAGAATTAGATTTAATAAGATATTAAAGTAATTGCAGATAGTAAGAACAAGGGTTTGTAACAATCACAAACTTGGGAAATGTGAGGAGTCATTCCCGAGTGGAGACTGGGGAAATGCATTATTAGCAACAGCAATATTTTCCTCTGATCTTGGTGGTAGCACCTTGACATCATTTGTCAGATGTTACAGTGGCCTTGCGTTTACCCCACCACTCTAGAGTAGAATCAACTGAACGGTAGTGCTGAGTGCTTCTGCACTCACAGTATATATGCACTCACATTATATAAATACATATATATATATATATATATATATATATTCTGCACTGTGTGTGTGTGTGTGTGTGTGTGTGTGTGTATTCATTCTGTACTTATTCATTTTCTAGGCACTAGTCACAAATTGACCTTTTATGCTGTGGTATATAATTGTCTTTCTTCTTTTATTCTCTTTTACTTTCTTTCTTTGCTAACTGTGTGTCTTAAATATTAGTACAGCTAGATATAGCCAGTAATTTCCTATAATTGCAAAACTTAATATTTCAGCACAGTAGCTGAATACACAATATTGCAAAACTAAATTACTACAAACAGTGCCAGCAGTTTAATACACACAGTACTTAGATAATTATTAAAAAAAACAATCTTCATTACTGAACACTAGCATTTTTAACAGTTTAATTTAGATAGGTTATAAAATACGTTCGAACCACACAGATATAATTACTGTAGACCCAAAAATGTATAAAATGTTCCCAACCAAATCCCTTTGACCCTGTTAATGTCTGTTCCTTTTTAATCTAAGACAAACACTGTTTGTAGTATGCATTTGTTAAGAAATATGAAAAGGGGGATGGGAACTCCCCTAACAGTTGTTATTGATCCCAGTATTTACCAACTGAGAGTTAAGTGATGTTTACAAAACAGAACAGATGCAGATGCTGACAAAAGGGTAAACAATTGTTGTGTGGCTTCCTGCCAGATCCTCAACCAATACATTACACTGCAAGTGCAGCACATTTCCCCTATGGATTGCACTTATTGCCACTTCATTTCCTGTGTGCTCCCTCTCTCTATTGCTGTGGCTGGCACTAAGCTATTTCCAGTTCCTTGCTGACCCCTGAGGCCTGGTGCTACTACACAGAGCCATTAGAGATGGGAATTGCATGTGTCTGACACGGCCTGAAACCAATTATTTGATATTTTCTTCAGAATGATGCCCAACTCTGTTGGGAATGAGCAATCATGAAATAATTTACCTCCTGATTTAATTTTTTCCTGCACAAATTAGTTGTAGACAGAGCTGACACACAGCTGCCTGTGACATAGCTCTGTCTTATCAAGATGATACTTAGAATGAAACCACGAGGTCAGAATTGAATAGGTTGGGGAATCCTGCTTTAAAGAGGCATTGACAAGTTTATCAGATATACTGATCACATGTACTTTCTGTTGATTGAAAATGACAGAACCTTACAGAACTCTCAGAGCAGCAGAGAAAAAGCACAAGGACACAAGCCGAGCAGGTGATCAATGCTTTTAAACACCTGTCTGATTTCTTGTATGCTTGTGTGTACAGACACCACAGAGTATAATTTTTTTAAAAATTAAAAATATATTAAACTCAAATCACATTGGTTAGTATTTGCATAATCTTCAATGTCATATTTACTATCAGTTTTAAAATGTGTTTTTATTGGATTTCTGTGTGTGTATGAAAACATCTGGGTCTCTGTGTGTTTCTCGTACTTTTTCCTTGGCTCCTTTTCTCCTGTTTTTGTTCTTCTATTGTCCTATTCAAATCTGTTTGATTTTTATCTTTTCAATTTTATTATTATTCTTTAGATGTTTGTTGGCTTTCTAATGAGAAACAGAAAGCTTTGGATTTAGATGGGAGGGGAAGCAGCAGAGAAATTGGAGGGGTTTGAGGAGAGGAAACCATAATCAAATTATATTGAAGAAAAACCATTATTTTCAATAAAAGAAAAATAGAAAAATGTGTGATGGACATCACAACTTTCCAGATGTCCCTAATGCTTTTATTTTTTCTTTTAAATACCTAAAAAATATGGATTATACATTTTTAATTTTTCTCTATTGACAAATACATTTTATTTAAACCTCAAGAGTAGGCCGGAAAGTCTGGTGGTGGTGGCGGCACTGCTCAGTGGTGGAGGGCATTTTCAACATGTGCACTGTCCTAAGTTCAACTCTAGCACAAGAATCAAGAGCAAAACCTGCAGTATTGAACTTTGCAGCTTTTTAGTTCAGTTCAGAAAACACAATACCCTACCAGAGAAATATATGCAATGTCTGTTTATTGGTGCTGTATTTGTTAACAAAAAGAACGTGGGACAAACACAGTTGTTCATCAACAGGAATGAAAACCTGGTCCATATGTAAACTGGAATATTATTCATCTGTGAAGAAAAACAAAATCACCAAATTTGCAGGAAAGTTCACGATCTCAGAATAGGAAAGAGGGTCACCCAATCTCAGAAAAAAATGCATAATGGTCCTCAGATCCAGGGCCTAGCACGCATGTAATGCATACATGTGTGTGTAAACAAATATACAAAGGGTACAGTATATCATGTGGAAAGGAAAAGAAAGGATGGCATGAGGTAATGAGAAAGAAAAGAATGAGTCTTGAAGATATAAAAGATATAAAACTAATTGCTTATGTGTAGGAGAATGATGGATTCTGTTAACACATTCATAATGTTAGCCTGTGTCTTTTGTTTTATTTTGTTTGTTTAGTTTTCATTATGGTTTTTTGAGACAGGGTCTTTCTGTACAGCCGTGGCTGTCTGAACTCACTGTGTAGGCCAGGCTGGTTTCAAACTCACAGCAATACACCTGCCTCTGTATCCAAGAGTGCTGGGATTACAGGTGTGTGACATCGCGTTGGGGAGCTTGTGTCTTTTTATTGGGGAATTAAGTCCATTGATATTAAGAGATATTAATGATCAATGATTTTTAGTTCTTTTATATTGATGATGGTAGTGGCAGTATGCATGCATGCGTGTTAGGGAGCCTGTATGCCTACATGTGGGTGTGCTTCTATTCTTTTGCATTTACTACCATGGAATTATTATTTACTGTGTTTTCTTGAGTGTTGGTTTTCGTGCTAGTCTCTTCTGCAGGGCTGGATTTTTACAGAGATTTTGTTTCAATTTGGTTATGTGACACAATACCTTGTTTTCTCCATCTATGGTGATTAAAAGTTTTGCTGGGTATAGTAGTCTGGGCGGACAGCTGACGTCTCTTAGGGTCTGCAGGACAGCAGCCCATGCCCTTCTGGATTTTAGAGTCTCTGTTGAGAAGTCCGATGTAATTCAGATAGGTCTGCCCTTATATATTACATGGCCTATTTTCTCTTCCAGTTTTTAATATTCTTTCATGGTACTGTATATTTAGTGTTTTGATTATTATGTGGTGTGAGGATTTTCAGTCTGGTCCAATCTATTTGGTGTTATGTACCTGCATACAAGAAACACACAACAGTAAAAAACAGACATTACCTCAGAATAAAGGGCTCAAAAAAGATTTTCCAAGCAAACAGACCCAAGAAGAAAACTGGAGTAGCCATCCTAATATCTAATAAAATGTACTTTCTATCCAAATTAATCAAAAGACACAGGGAAGGACATTTCATACTCATCAAAGGAAAAATCCATCAAGATGACCTCTCAATTCTGAACATCTATGCTTGAAAATACAAGGACACCCACTTTTGTAAAAGAAATTTACTGAAGCTTAAATCACACATCAAACTCCACACATTAATATTGAGACACTCCAAAACTCCACTCTCACCAATGGACAGGTCATTGGGACAGAAACTAAATGGAGAAATAATGACGATAACAAATATCATGAATCAAATGAACCTAATAGGTATGTATAGAACTTTTTACCCAAACACAAAAGAATATACCTTCTTCTTAGAACCTCATGGAACCTTCTCCAAAATTGAACATGCAGTCAGTCACAAAGCAAGCCTCACCCAATACAAGAAAACTGAAACAACACCTTGTGCCTTATCAGATCACTATGGGTTAAAGCTGAACTTGAACCATGACAGAAAGGACAGAAAGCATACAAATTCATGGAAATTGAACAACTCTCTATTCTACTCAATGATCAGGGAAGAAAAAAGAAAGAAATTAAAGACTTCTTAAAATTCAATGAAAATGAAGGCACAACATACCCAAACTTATGGGACACAATGAAGGCAGTGTTAAGAGGAAAGTTCATAGCACTAAGTATCTTCATAAAGAAATTGGAGAGATTTCATACCAGGACTTTAACAACAAACCTAAAAGCTCTAGGACAAAAAGAAACAAGCACACCTAAGAGGAATAGATGGCAGGAAATAATCAATCAAACTTAGGGCTAAAAACAATAAATTAGAAAGAAAAGAGAATATAAAGAATCAACAAAACCAAGAGCTGGTTCTTTAAAAAACAGCAAGATAGACAAACACTTAGCAAAACTAACCAAAAGGCAATGAAACAGTATCCAACTTAACAAAATCAGGAATGGAAAAAGAAACATAACAACAGACACTGAGTAAATCCAAACAGACACTGAGTAAATCATTAGGTTTTACTTCTAAAGACTGCATTCCATAAAATTGGAAAATCTAAACTAAATAGATGATTTTTTGATAGGTTACATTCACTAAAATTAAATCAAGATCACATAAACAAATTAAATTATCACCCATACAGAAATAGAAACAGTCATTAGAAGTATCCCTTTCAAAGAAAGCCTTGGGACAGATGGTTTTAGCACAGAATTCTACCAGACTTTCAAATTCAAGCTAATACCAATACTCCTCAAACTGTTCTGCAAAATAAAAACAAAAGAAACATTGCCAAAATCCTTCTGTGAGGCCACAGTCACCCTCATATTTATACCACACAAAGCCCTAACAAAGAAAAGAATTTCAGACCAATTTCCCTTATTGGTCTGAAATTGATGGAAAAATACTCAATAAAATACTTGCAAACTGAATCAAGAACGCATCAAAAATATTATCCACCATGATCAAATTGGCTTCATCTAAGGGATGCAGGGATGGTTCAATATATGAAAACCTATCAATGTAATTCATAATGTAATCAAACTGAAAAAAAAAAGGAAAACCATATGATCATCTCATTAGATGCTTAAAAGCTCTTGACAAACTCCAACACCCCTTCATGGCAAAAGTTTTGAAGAAATCTGGGATACAAGATGCATACCTAAGCAGAATAAAGGTAATACACAGAAAGTCTATAGCCAACATCAAATTAAGTGGAAATTCAAAGCAATTCCACAAGGACAACACAAGGCTGCCCACTCTCTGTATCTATTCAATATAGTACTTATATCCTAGGCAAAATAATAAGACAACTAAAGGAGATCATGGGGATACAAATTGAAAGGAAGAAGTCCATGTACTGCTTTTCACAGGTGATATGACAGTAAATATCAGTTCCCCCAAAATTCTATCAGAGAACTACTACTGGGGATAAACACCTTCACTAAGTGCCTGGATACAAAATTAACTAAAAAAAAAAAATCAGTAACACTTCTATATACAGTGATAAATGACCTGAACAAGAAATTATGGAAACTACACCCTTCACAATAGCCGCAAATAATATGAAATACCTTGGTGTAACTCTAACCAAGCAAGTGAAAGATCTATACGACAAGAACTTAAAGATATGAAAAAAGAAATTGAAGAAGATCACAGAAAATGGAAAGATCTCTCTCATTATAGCCATCTTGACAAAAGCAATCTAGAGATTCAATGCAATCCCCATCAAAATATCAACACAATTCTTTACAGACCTTGAAAGAACAGTTCTCAACTTCATAAAAAAACACAAAAATCCCAGAATAGCTTAAACAATCATATACAATAAAAGAACCTCTGGAGCTATCATCATCCCTGATTTCAAGTTGTACTACAGAGCTATAGTAATAAAAAACTGCATGGTATTGGCATAAAAACAGACAGGCTGATCAGTGGAATTGAGTTGAAGACCCCGAAATAAACGCACACACCTATGGAGACTTAATTTTGAAAAACAAGCCAAGACCATACAATGGAAAAAAAGGAAGGCATCTTCAAGGAATGGTGCTCCTCTAACTAGATGTCTGCATGTACAAGAATGCAAAGAGATCTATATTTATCATCCTGCACAAAACTCAAGTCCAAGTGGATCAAAGACCTCAACATAAAAACTGATACAGTAAATCTAACAGAAAAGACAGTGGGGAAGAGCCTTGAACTCATTGGCACAGAAGACAACTTCCTGAACAGAACACCAACAGCTCAGGCACTAAGATCAACAATTAATAAATAGGACCACATGAAAATGAAAAGATTCTGTAAGGCAAAGGACACTGTCAACAGGCCAAAATGGCAGCCTACAGATTGGGAAAAGATCTTCACCAACTCTACATCCAACAAAGGGCCAATATCCATATTATACTCCATCCAGTGACCTTTAAAATAGTATGTAAAAAATTGAAATTAACCTTTTTATTTTTTAAAATTAATTTATATTTTATTAATTACATATACACTTTGTATCCCAGCTGTAGCCCCCTACCTCATCCCCTACCTTCTTCATCTCCTCCGATGCCCCCCGCCCTCACCAAGTCCACTGATAAGTCTCATCAGGACTGGCTGCATTGTCTTCCTCTGTGGCCTGGTGAGGCTCCACCCACCCAGGGAACCTTTTTCTTTTAGTTCAAACTTTCAAAAATTTTCTAATTCTTTTCCAAATATAAAACCTAATGACATGAGTTGGCACATCACTGCTATCATAGTTCCAAAATCCACACTGTTTAACTTTGTATGTAGAGAAATAAATGTAATTATAATAATACAAAGTTTGAATCCCCCAAAGCAGTGCATAACAAATAGTTAAAGTAAGAACTACCCTTCACATTTTAAAAGTATTGTCTTAAAAATCAATTCATTTAAAAAAGGACAAGAAGTCATAGTAGTTAAGAGGGTCAGCTTTGTCATAATGTGTTTGAATATTATGGCAAAGTAATTAACATGTTAAAACTTGGGTTTTGTATCTAAGAAACAGAGATAATGCTCACCATTTCAGGGGCATCCTAAGAACCAACTGTTCTGCCAGTAAAGAAAGTGGTTAGTGATGCCCATGGTAGGATGAAAACACACACAAAGTTTTTGCTTTATGAGTCGCCTTGAATATTTGTAGGTAGGCATCAAGGAAAGTGAAGATGATCAATGAGAAAGCGTCAACAAAAATATAATTTTGCATTTATATTCTGCAAATCTTATAGTTCATTTAAGTATTTTCTGTAAAATATATTCTAAGTTATAAGTGCTTTATTAAAACTGGAAGAATTAGAACAGCCGAGGAAGACTTGGAACATAAAAACCTTACTGTAAATCTCATGAAGAGTTTACTTGATCCTGTCTTCTCTGAAGAGGATGAAATAAAGACAAATAGATTTAAGTCTTGTTTCATCCTTTGCCTGTAGATGGGTCCCAGTGAATGCCTACTGTGGAGACAGAAATACTTGCTGGGTGAAAGACAAATCCTTTTGCCCTGCAGATGGCATGGCCATCAGGGAATATTCTAGAAAGCTGAAGAAGGTGCTGTGCGTACCATGTAAGGATATGTTAGGAGCAAATCCGTCACTTTTACTTTCTTTGCATGCTGAAAGATGAGCTAAGGTTAATTAGGAGCCTTCAACAATACAACTGCTGTATTGTAATTGGATAGCATTAGACTACTCCAGTCTAATGCTATCCAACTGAGCTGCTTAGGCCATATAAGGCCACTTTTTCAGTGCTTTACAAAGCCTAGTTCTGAAGAATTACTTTTTTACTCATGGAGGAATTCATGCAGTTCATGGTTCCTTCGTGAGAAAGTACTGTCCTTGCCTGCTATCTGTAGCCTTGCAGAAAAGAGCTGGCTCTTCTGAGGACAAAACACATCACTGGTAAGCCCGGCCCTGTCTGATTGAAACAATGGCAGAGAAAAAAACATATGCACTTAGGTATACTGAATCCTTATGTGGATTTATGCATACCAAATCCTTTCAAATCAACAATACATAATAATAATTGTTTTCCTAATTTTTGTATGTGATCCTGATTTTTAATTACCTGTTTAAAAACCCTCCTACTAAAAAACACTCAAGACTAAACGTGAAATACATGTGGTTATGAGATAAAAAGAAAGACAAAAAAATAATTACTAGGAATCTTTTAAGGTATAAGCCATACAGAGAAAACCCACCTTTTATTTTCACTCACTCTTCCTTACCTCCTCCCCTCAATCCATAACAAATATAAGGGTGAGACAGGGCAGTTTACATGTTGCTAGTCCTCGGATTTGCGCAGGGAAAGATATTAGAGAGATATTAGAATGTTTTGCATCTTCTACTACGGCACACAAATCCATATACTGAGCTAGTTGACGTATCTCTTTCCTAGAGTGAACAGATTTGGTTATTCTTGGTGTCAAAATATAGGCCTTTACTCTTCCTATTGAATCAGAAAAAGTTTCGACTTCAAAGATCCTTAGGTATTATGTAATGCAATCTTTTCAAAATTCCAAGGCTTTGACTCAAGGAAGGCAACAAGCAAGCTCTTTTTGACTGCAGTTCTGAAACTTTACAAATACTCAGGAGCATGTAGAGGACTCGGAGTCTTTCCTTTAAAAGCTACCAAGGACTTCAAGAAGAACTCAGGTAAGACGTGGAGGGAGCTATGAAATTTATTTGAGACTTCTAATCTCCTAATAATGTATTTCTATATTAAAATATAGAACATCAATTTAACTAAAATTTACCACTCAAAATAACCATCTCCCCAAAATATTTAAAAACTACATTTTAAATAGAGAGGAAATAATATAATTTTACAATTAAAATTAGTTTCCTTAGTAATTCCAAACTTAGATAGAGAAAAATGACTCCCCTGAAATGGGGGATTAAATCTGAACACATGTAAATATAACCTGAGCTTCCAAAGAACAAATCTAGTTATAATCAAAGTGTTAACTAAAAATCTAAAGCTTCCTGGAAACTGTTTCTCATGGTCGTAAGGCCTTTAAAAAAATGAAAGCAGAAACTCCTATAGCATAAACATTTAAGTAATATTTTGCTCCAATATTAGAAAGGAAACTATAAAAACACAAAATAACAAGATAGAATTATTGAAAAGATCATGGCTCTTATATTCCTCTGGAAACTTGAAGGCATCCAATGGCAAGGCATGTGACTCAGTGACAGAGCAACTGGCCAGCACACACAAGGAGCTGGGTTAACTCTATAGCACTGCAAAAAAGCAAATCACCAAGACACAAAACAAAACAACATGGCACACTGAACAGCTGAGATACTGGCTCACACTTTACTAGGGAGGTGAAAACAGGAAAATTGTGGACACACAGAAAGTTCAAGCCCAGCATGGACTATAGAGACATATATATATATATATATATATTTTTTTTTTCATTTTCATATTTTGCTTTCATTTTTAAAAGGACTTAAGACTATAATAAAGTTTCCAGAAAGCTTGAGATTTTCAGTTAACATTTTGATTATAACTAGATTTGTTCTACGGAAGCTCAAGTCAAACGTGTGTGTGTGTGTATACATATATATGAATACATACACATATAAATGTATGTGAGTGTGTATGCCTGAATTGCTTACATCCAGATGTCACTCTGGACTGCCTATATGAACACCACCACCAGAAGGGCCAGCTAAGAACAAACAGTACAGTATAGAAACTACAGAAAGTAATCAGTTTCTGAGGTAAAAAGAAAATTATAAGTCAGCTAACAATCACTGCCAATAATAAAGAAAAGCAAGAACACCTACTGAGTACTGTATAGAACCAAAGAAGATGAAAATCTAGACAAAATGTTAAAGTGTTTCACAAATGACTACTTTTTGTACTAAGAATTACAACGTCAAATGCTTTTTTGACATATGAGTTAATAGTAAGTCAGGATAATATACCAGGGCCTGATATGTAGCTGAGTAGTAAAGTATGTGCCTAACATGCGCGAGGCCCTGTGTTTATCTCCAGTATAAAACAAAAACAAAAGAAAGAGAAGGAAGGGAGGGAGGGAGGAGAGGAAGAAATCATCACCGAAAACCTAGGAAGCTCCTTTCTTGTGTAGCTGTGGGAATATTACCTCACCAAGTCTCAGTTTCCCCACATAAAATATGAAGAACTGTTCAAAAGATTATATGAACTCACATGAGTAGTCTTATAAAGTCCTACCCATCGTGACAAGCAGCAGCCACTTTCTTCGATGCTCGAGTAAGAGAAAGAAGTAATTCACAGACTGCTGTGGGAAGAATGCCCAATCTCAACATAAAATCGGAGGCAATCAAAAACTCAGTAGGTCCAAACTGTCTTAAGACTAAAGCAAACACATGAATCCCAAGCTATATTAATAGTCTACAAAAGAGGAACCAGAAGCAAGATTTCCAGCCTGAAGCTGTGATTCTTTCAAACGAGAGAAAAAGTTTCCCTGTGGAAAAAGAGTGCAGCAGTACCCACAACTGACAATGAGCAGCACACAGAATTCAGAGATGGACTCTTTAATGGGTTTGGTCAGTACAGTATAGTCAGAGAATAAGGAACTGGGGTCTGACAGACACTAATTTGAATCCTTAATTCACCTTGTGCCCTTGAGGATATGTCTATTCACTTTCTACATTGTTTAATGGAGATACTAATGGCCTCTACCTTGGGAGGTGGTTAGAAAGATTAAGTAACATAATATAAATTCTTATTTGAACCAATAAAGTTTTACTCAAGAAATGCTCTTTCTATAATATTGGGTAAAATAGAAAAGACTGAGAATCATAAAGATAGATTATATTAAAAGTAATAATTTCTCACTCAGCCAATCCAGAATTTATCCCAAAAAGAATGTAAATTACTGTTCATTCTCTCAACGTTGTAATTTGTTAACAGAATTTGGTCATTGGTGAGAACAGTTGTGTTCTGGGAAGAGACAAACACGCCTTGTGGGTGAGCTGCTGGGTGTTTCTCACAGGACAGCAACGGCTCCTTCGGTTTTCTCACCAATTCATGTCTGGCTCAGAATTTTAAATATGGCTGCTGCTACATGAATTATCTGACAGGCAGTCAATAAAGCTGAGTTCAACTACGTTCAGGTGGTCTACTTGACAGAGAAAGTTTGAGATTTCTATTATTGATGGCAGAACATTTAATTCCATACTCTGAGATACAGTCTAACAGCATGGGGGTTGAAAACATGTTATACAAAAACAAAAACCCTGTACATGAATCCTCAGTGTGAATATGAATCCTGACCGGACACACATAATCCAGAGTGAGGTAATCTAAGTTTTTATTTTGTATGTAAAATTGGGATAAGAATACCTAATATTTGGTAAGCACTCATTTAAAAGTGATTTATACAGGGTTGGGCACTTAGCTCAGTGGTAGCAAGCACAAGGCCCTGGGTTCAGTCCTCAGCTCTGGAAAAAGAAACAAAAAGTGACCTATACAAAAGTTCAGGTGACAGTGATTGAGAAGGATTAGTGCAATTAGGTTTGTGTGAATAATTTCCAACTCCAGCGTTAAGGTGGGCTTACATATAAACTGTATTTAACCCAGACAGAGCTTTTATATACAAAGCTCTTTATCGGTAGGCAGGATTTTGATATATATATATAATTTTCAGAAAGCAAGCACAGGCATGAAATACATTTCAAAACTATGTGTTAGCAATTAAGATGAAAGTACACCTGCTTGATGTGGACCCACAGTGCTCCTGAACTACATGATCATAACCGCACTGTCATCCCACAAACTAGTTGGCTCATATGTTAGTGTGACTTAGCAACCAAAGAAAAGACTGAAATTTTGGCAGAATATTAACTTATTTGAAAATGCATGTATCATATTAATTTGGTCTTCTGGCAAAGATAAGTACAATATATAGTCATATAGAAAATGTCAACTGATCATAAATTCAATGACACATAATAATTCACCAAAAAATTAATTTTCAAATACTCAAATAATATAGTTCAGAAACATATGTAGAAATAAATATTCCTTAGTATTTCATAACTGGTAATAAAACAATCACATTTTTATTTTTCTCCACTGGTAGAAAACTAAAAACTTAAAAAGAAAGTTTATTATAGTGTTATATTTTCTTTATTCTTTAATATTTTGAATAAAATTAGGAATTTAAATTAAATTTTACTGTATATATTATTATATAAAATAGAGCTCTTTCAAGTGATCTATAAAGTGCCATACCTTGTAAGCAATGAAAAAAAGTATGATTAATATTTATAATTTCTATTTATTAGAATAGGCTGACTAAAATGCAGTTTTTCAACTCCTAGTTTATTTAATGTAAATTTAAAACAACTTTAAACAACTCTCCTTAAGTACTAATGTTTTGGCTTTGGAAAATATAATAAAGTTCATGCTCTTTTGTTGTATATATATTTGTACATGTATTTATATTTGCATACACACATATATGAGGTTTTCTAGCTAGCATCATATCATTTGATGTATGCATTCCAGAAAAATAAAACTTCATTTGACTTACATTTTCAGTATCAATAACAACTTAACAAAATGGAAAACATGTTCATGACTACACTTAGAGAAAAAGGAATGCATGAGCTTTCAGCTCACTTCAGCTCATTTATTTTCTACTTTATTTTGAAGCTTGCAATGTGATTCAACCATATATCAACAACAGAAAAGGTGTGAAAGACTGAAGTGAAAAAAAAAAAAGTAAATGTCACTAACCCAAAGCATGCACTGTTCCTCTGTGCTTGCTGGAGCTCTTGCTTGTTTTAAGAACAGGAACAACATTTTCTTTGAACTGCAGCTCACAAAATTTTTCAAGAATTTTTGTCATTTCTTCTGTAACTGTATCCAGGTAAGTTTCATTAATGAATTGCACCATTGAGGATGGAGCTAAAATTTCACACAGAATGTTAAAATCCTCTTCTATCATTGAATATAGCGCGAGTACCGCGCTTCGGTATCCACAAGCACTTCCTTCTAAGTCCCCATCTCTGCGGCAGGAGGGAAGGGAGTCTCGCAGGAACTTGGCCAGCAGCCTCTTCTGTATGCTTCCATACTTGGCAAGCACGTCAGATTCGGAGTAGAGCAGGAGGAGTTGCTGCAGACAGTGATTCTTCAGTTCAATTTTTTGCTGTGAATTGTTCATCTCATTATGGCTTTCTAACCTGTTCACTAAGAAGCGTCGAAGATGTAGTCTTACATCATCCCAAATAGACTTTACATCCACAGAGGAGTAATCTTCGACAGAATGCAGAGATGTCCCTGAGAGGAAGGAGAAGGAGGTCCCTCCGAGGGGTGACAGGAAAGAGATGCCGCTCTGACAGGAGAGGTCCCAGAGTAAATCCAGGATCATCTCTTCTTGGTTTTCTTCATTATTTAGCAAGTCTTGCTGATAAAAGTAAATTACAACGTTAGAAATGTAATG
Source organism: Meriones unguiculatus (assembly GCF_030254825.1). Taxonomy (NCBI): domain Eukaryota; kingdom Metazoa; phylum Chordata; class Mammalia; order Rodentia; family Muridae; genus Meriones; species Meriones unguiculatus. The sequence goes on along the minus strand of NC_083353.1, from coordinate 29,480,514 downwards.
AAATCTAAGAATAACAAAAATTATTTCTACACACATTTTGTAATTGATTAAATTTAGAATGAATATTCTATTTTCCTCAAGATATTTTTGTCTTGCATTTAGGGTTTAATCGACACTGACAGTAAAGAATGAGCACCCTCCTATGGACTGAGATAGTGGAAAGTACAGTCAGCTATCTATTCAGTTATATTTTTGTACATGCACATTTAAGCCCCACTATTCAGTATAACCTGAGCTATAGCAAAGCTTAAACACATCTAAACACAGACCTGAAAAAAACACTGAATAAATCAGTTCCTGAGACAAAATAAGGTCAAGATAATGTCCTAATTAATTTCGGGCAGATAATTTTTATGCTTGAATGAATATACTTACTATAACCACCCCTCCCCCAAATACAATCCTTAAGATAATTCTAGAAAAGAAATCATTAAATACAGTAGATGCCTAGGGGTCACTAATAGCTGCCATCCTGAGAAATAAAATTTAATACATTGGAAGATTCCAACTTTCACTTAAATTTATTGCTATAAACAATGGTAAGAAAGGTTTTACTGTAAAAATTAATCTGAGAATATTTCTGTTCACTCCAAAGAAATAACTAACTCAAAATAGGAAAAAAAAAATTCAGAAAGGCCCCCAAAAGGTGATAGGGAATTATTCATTTAATCTTTCTGTGTTGGTAGAAAACAATGGTGGTATAATTAGGAATAATAAAAGAACAAAAAAATTACTTTCTTTCTAGACTCTGAATTATACACACATTCTCCATACATGACGACTTTCCTAATTACATCCATTTTCAGCCAATTCTGAAATTAGTTCATATTCTCTAAGTAGAAACAAGCTGATTAAAAAAGAAATGGAAGCAAGGCTCAAGTGGCATAAAAATGAGTCTGGCTGTGAATTTTCTTATTGATAAAGATACCACAGGTATTACATGCAATTCAGAATTGAACAGCTAGACAAATCCCTGCAACTGGTTCTCATTCACTCAAAGAACTACAATGCACATTTAATATGCAAATATTAGAGCAGATACCTACATTTTATTATATAAAAGACATTTTTCTTATAATCTCAGGTTTGTCCATAATGAAAACTCTGACAATGATATTTGGAAACCCTAATAGCCCAATTTATGGATAAGGATATTTGACATGGTACACACTAGAATGACATTTCCAACATCATATGTGAGTTTTTCAGTGAGGGAAAGGACCTAGCATAAATGCTTGGCTTCCATGTCTCTTATCTCTTGTACTATTTAGTTATTTACATCGAGAAAGAAAATGTTCTCCAAGAGCACCAGACCCAGCAGAACTAAGGCCATCAGTGAATCAGAAGTGCTATATAAGTGTCTCGGCTTTATGTTCCCATAAGCCAGCCAATAGCTGGAAATATCTGACAAGCAAAGAATAACAGAGGTTTAAAACACGCTTTGTATGATTACTTAAATGGTGAAAATAATCTCATTATAACTATCATACTAAGAGCCAGTTTCTTACCTGACTAATGTTTTCATTGAAAAATAGATATAGAAAAATGCCATCAAGACTGAATCTAGTACCATGTAAAAAAAAAATTGGTAAGGGCCCAATTTGTGGGCCCCTAGACCAGCACAGATCAAGGAGCAACAGGTAAGAGACCGCCCCACACACCCCAATCTCCTGGCCTGTCACAAGCCTGCCACTGCCCAAGCCCCTCTGTGCTCCACTTTCACCTCAGGACCCACACCCCAGTTCCCTGGCCTGCACCATCCTAGGGACCCACACCAATATCCAACCCCTGAGACCAGCACAGATCAGGGAGCAGCAGCAATCTGGCCATTTCCTGAGACCTTCCCCAGTCTGCAGCCCCAAGGCCAGCACTGATCAAGGAGCAGTAGGAAAACCAGAGGACTAAGGACATCTGGGGCCACGAGCTCTACCTACAACGCCAGAGACCTATTACCTTCAGAGTCCGTCAGGCATGCTATGAACAGAGTCTACCAAATAGCTAGAGGTCAGCACAAGAACACCAGCATCAAAACCTAGGGCCGTATAACACCACCAAAACCCAGCTATCCAACCACAGCAAGTCTTTAGGAAACTGTCACACTGGAAGCACAAGAAAACGATCTTGAATCAGAGGTCATGAAAATGATAGAGGCCTTAAAAGAAGAAAATAAATATCTAAAAGAAATGGCGGGAAAATAGAACTAAACAGAAGAAGGAATAAATCCTTTAAAGAAACAAAGGAAAATACAATCAAACAGGTGAAGGAACTGAGTAAACCCCTTAAAGAAATACAAGAAAATACAACCAAATGGGAGAAAAAAATGAATAAACTGTCCAGGACCTAAAAATGGAAATAAAAGCAATAAAGAAAACATAATCCAAGGCAATCCTGGAAAAGAAAACCTGGGGAAGAGAGCAGGAACTACAAACACAAGAATCAATAATAACTGAATACAACAGATGAAAGAGAGAATCTAAGGTGCAGAAGATATGATTGAAGAAATCAATTCATGAGTGAAAGAAAATGTTGAATCTAAAAAGTCCCTCACACAAAACATCCAAGAAATCTGGGACAATATGAGAAGACCAAACCTAAGAATAATAGGAATAGAAGAAGAAGACTCCAAAATCTAAGGATCAGAAAACATTTCAACAACAACAACAAACCATACAAGAAGCCTACAAAACACCAAATAGTTTGGACCAGAAAAGAAAATCCTCCCATCATATAATAACCAAAACACTAAATATACAGAACAAAGAAAGAATATAAAAGTCACAAGGGAAAAAGGCAAAGTCACATATAAAGGCAGACCTATCAGAATCACACCTGACTTCTCTACAGAGACTATGGAAGCGAGAAGGGCCTAGTCAGAGGTTATGCAGACACTAAAAGAGCACAGATGCCAACCCACACTACTCTACCCAACAAAACTCTCAACAAACATTAACGGAGAAAACAAGATATTCCATGACAAAACCAAGTTTAAACAGTACCTACCCATAAACCCAGCCCTACAGAAGACACTAGAAGGAAAACTCAAACCCAAGGAGGTTCACTATACCCAGGAAAGCACAGGAAACAAATAATGTCACAGCTACAAAACCAAAAGAAAGAAAACATGCGCAGCTACACCCTACCACTACCAACATCAAAATAACAGGAAGTAACAACAACTGGTCATCAATATCTCTCAACATCAATGGCCTCAACTCCCCAATAGAAAGAAAGGCACAGGCTAACAGATGAATGTATAAATGGAACCCATCATTCTGTTGCATACAAGAAACACATCTCAGTAATAATGATAGACATTACCTCAGAATAAACAGCTGGAAAAAGGTTTTTCAATCAAATGGACACAAGAAACAAGCCAGAGTAGTTATTTTAATATCTAATAAAATAGACTTTCAATCAAAATTAATCAAACAGATGGGGAAGGGCACTTCGTACACATCAAAGGAAAAAGAGATGATGTCTCAATTCCAAACATATGTGGCCCAAATGCAAGGGCACCCACATTTGTAAAAAAAAAAAAAAAAAAAAAAAACAAAAAAAAAACATTATTAAAACTTAAATCACACATTGACCCCAACACATTAATAACAGGAAATTTTAATACACCTCTCTCACCAATGGACAGATCATTAAAAAAGAAATTAAACAGAGAAAAAATGAAACTAACCAATGTTATGAGTAAATTGGATGTAACAAGACATCTACAAAACATTCCATCCAAACCAAAAGAATATATCTTACTCTAAGTACCTCATGGAGCCTGCTCCAAAATTGACTACATATTCAAACACAAAGCAAGAATTAACAAATACAAGAAAATTGAAATAACACCTTGTATTCTATCAGACCAATTTGGATTAAAGCTATATTTAAACAACAACAGAAATAATAGAACACCCGAAAATTCATGGAAACTGAACAACTCTCTACTTGAAGACTAGGGAGGCGAACACAACCCAGAGGAGTCAATGGCAGGAAAAAATCAAACTCAGGGATGAAATCAATAACCTAAAACTAAAGAGAAAAATAAAACAATCAACAAAACCAAGAGATGGTTCTTGGAGAAAAATCAACAACATAGACAAACCCTTAACCAAACTAACTAAAAGACAGGAAGGGTATCTAAATTAATAAAATCAGAAATGAAAAGGGGGATATAAGAACAGACACTGAGGAAATCCAAAGAATCATTAGATCGCACTTAAAAAAAACCTGTGTGCCACAAAATTAGAAAACCTAAGTGACATGACTGATTTTCTTGATAGATACCACTTATGAAAATTAAATCAAAATCAGGTTAATAATTTAAATGAAAGCATAACACCCAAGGAAATAGAAGCAGTCATCAAAAGCATCCCAACCAAAAAGAGCCCTGAGACAGATAGTTTTAGCTCAGAATTCTACCAGACTTTCAAAGCATAACTATTATTAATACTCCTCAAAATTCTCCACAAAACAGAAACAGAAGGAACATTGGCAACTATGAGGCCACAGTCATCCTGACATGTAAATCACACAAAGCCCCAACAAAGTAAGAGAATTTCAGACCAATCTGCCTTATGAACACTGATGAAAAAAATACTCATTAAGATACTTGCAAACCGAATCCAGGAATATATCCAAAATATTATCCACCATGATCAAGTAGTTTTCATCCCAGAAATAAACGGATGTTTTAACATACGAAAACCCATCCATGTAATAAACCATATAAATAAACTGGAAGAAAAAAAAATCAGATGATCATCTCATTAGATGCTGAAAAGGCCTTTGATAAAATCCAACACCCCTTCCTGTTTAAAGTCCTAGAGAGATCAAGGATACAATGCACTTACCTAAACACAATAAAGGCAATATAATACAAGTCAACAATCAACATCAAGTTAAATTTACAGCATTCCCACTAAAATCAGGGACAAGACAAGGCTGCACACTCTCACCATATCTCTTCACTATAGTACTTGAAGTTCTAGCTAGAGCAATAAAACAAGTAAAGGAGATAAAGGGGATAGAAATTGGTAGAGAAGAAGTCAAAGTATCGCTATTTGAACATGATATGATAGTATACATGAGTGACCCTCAACATTTTACCAGAGAACTCCTACAGCTGATAGACACCTTTAGCAAAGTGCCTAGATACAAAGTTCACCCAAAAAAGTAAGTAGCCCCCCTTTATGTAAGGGACAAAAGGGCTGAGAAAAAAATTGGGGAAACGATACCCTTCACAAAAGCAACACATAATAAAACATTTCTTGGTATAATTTTAACCAAGCAAATGAAGACCTGTATGACAGGAGCTCAAAGTATTGAAGAAAAAAAATTGAAGATTTTAGAAAATAGATGGATCTCCCATGCTCACTGAATGGTAGGTTTAACATATAAAAACGGACTGCCAAAAGCCATCTACAACTTCAATGCAATTCCTATCAAAATTCTAACACAATTCTTTACAGGCTGAAAAACAGCAACCATTAACTTCATATAGAAAAATAAAAGACCCAGGATAGCCAAAACAATTCTGTACAATAAAAGAACTCTGGTGGTATCAACATCCCTGATCTTAAGCTATACTACAGAGAAAAAGTCATAAAAACTACATGGTGTTCACATAGGAACAGACAGGTTGATAAATGGAACTGAAGACCCAGAATTAAACCCACATGCCTATGGGCACTTGATTTTCTACAAAGAAGACAAAACCATACAATAGAAAAAAAAGAAAGCATCTTTAACAAATGGTGCTGGTCTAAATTGATGTCTGAAAAAAAATGCAAATAGACCTGTATTAATCACCTTACACAAAACTCAAGTCCAAGTGGATCAAAGACCTCAACATAAAACCAGAGACTGTAAACCTAATTAGAAGACAAAGTGGGAAAAATTCTGGAACTCACTGGCATAGGAGAAAACTTCCCAAACAAAGCACCAACAGCACAGATTCTGAAATCAACAAATAAATGGGATCTCATGAAACTGAGAAGCTTCTATAAGTTCAAGAACACTGTCAATAGAACAAAACAGTAGCCTAAAGATTGGGACAAGATCTTCACCAACCCTACATCAGACAGAGGGCTAATATCTAAAATATACAAAGAACTTAAGAAACTAAACATCAACAAACCAAATGATCCAATTTAAAAATGGAGTACAGAGCTAAACTGAGAATTCACAACAGAAGAATCTTCAGTGGCTGAGAAGCACTTAAAGAGATGCTCACTGTGCTTAGCCATCAGTGAAATGCAAATCAAAACGACTCTAAGATTCCATCTTACAACAGTCAGAATAGCTAACATCAAAAACTCAAGTGACAACGTATGCTGGCTTTATTTGTAGTAGTCAGAAACTGGAAACAACCCAGATGTTCCTCAAATGAATAACAGATAAAGAAAATGTGGAGGGTCCCAGGGTTAGATGGTTTTAGTGCAGAATTCTACCAGACCTTCAACGAACTGCTAACTCCAATTCTCTCTAAACTATTCCACAAAATAGATACAGAAGGAACATTACCAAACTCATTCTATGAAGCCACAGTCACCTTGAGACCTAAACCACACGAACACCCAACAAAAAAAAAAAAAAAAAAAGAGAACTTCAGACCTATATCTCTTATGAACAATGATGCAAAAATACTTAATAAAATACTTGCAAACTGAATCCAAGAACACATAAAGGATATCATCCACCATGACCAAGTAGGCTTCATCCCAGGCATGCAAGGGTAGTTCAACATACAGAAATTCATCAATGTAATCCACCATATAAACAAACTGAAGGAGAAAAACCACACGATCATCTCCTTAGATGACAAAAAAGCATTCGACAAAGTCCAATACCCATTCATGTTTAAAGTTTTGGAAAGATCAGGGATACAAGGCACATATCTAAATATAGTAAAGGCAATATACAGCAAGTAGATAGCCAGCATCAAACTCAATGGAGAGAAACTTAAATCAATCCCACTGAACTCAGAGACAAGGCAAGGCTGCCCACTCTCTTCGTATCCCTTCAAGTCCTAGCTAGAGCAATAAGACAACTAAAGAAGATCAAGGGGATACAAATCGGAAAGGAAGAAGTCAAAGTGTCACTATTTGCAGATGATATGTGATAGTATACATGAGTTACCAAAAACTTCTAGCAGAGAACTCCTTCAGCTGATTAACACCTTCAGCAAAGTGGCTGGATACAAAATTAGCTAAAAAAAAAAAAAAAATCTGAAGCCCTCCTGTATACCAAAGACAAAAGTACCGAGACAGGAATCAGGGAAACAACACCCTTCACAATAGCCACTAATAACATAAAGTACCTTGTGGTGACTCTAACCAAGCAAGTGAAAGACCTGTTTGAAAAAAAAAAAAAAAAAAAACTTTAAGTCTCTGAAGAAAGAAATTGAAGAAAATATCAGAAGATGGAAAGATCTCCCATGCTCATGGATTGGTAGGATTAACATAGTAAAAATGGCGATCCTGCCAAAAGCAATCTACAGATTCAACGCAATTCCCATCAAAATTCTCAGCTTCATATGGAAAAACAAAAAACCCAGAATCTCCAAAACAATCCTGTAAAACAATCTCAAGCTCTACTACAGAACAATAATAACAAAAACAGCATGGTATTGGCATAGAAACAGAAAGGAGGATCAATGGAACTGAATAGAAGACCCAGAAATAAACCCACACACCTATGAATACTTGATTTTTTACAAAGAAGCCAAAATCATTCAATGGAAAAAAAAAAAAAAAAAAGACAGCATCTTCAACAAATGGTGCTGGTCCAACTAGATGTCTACATGCAGAAAAATGAAAATAGATCCATATTTATCACCCTGCACAAAACTGAAGTCCAAGTGGATCAAAGATCTGAACATAAAATCAGATACTCTAAATCAGTTAGGGAAGAGCCTAGAACTCATTGGCACAGGAGACAACTTGCTGAACAGAACACCAATGGCTCAGGCTCTAAGAGTAACAATCAATAAATGGGACCTCATGAAACTGAAAAGCTTCTGTAAAGCAAAAAAACACTGTCGTCAGAACAAAACAATAGCCTATAGACTGGGAAAGGATCTTCACCAACCCTATATCTGACAGAGGGCTGATATCCAGAATATATGAGGAACTAAAGAAGCTAAAAATCAATAAATCAAACAATCTAATTAAATGGTGCTAAACAGAGAATTCTCTGTAGAGGAATATAGAATGGCAGAGAAACACTTAAAGAGTTGCTCAACATCTCCAGCAATCCAGAGAGATGCAAATCAAAACGACCCTGAGATTTCACCTTACACCCATTAAAATGGCTAAAATCAAAAACTCAAATGACAACACATGCTGGAGAGGTTGTGGAGAAAGGGGAACCCTCCTCCATTGCTGGTGGGAATGTAAACTTGTACAACCACTTTGGAAATCAATCTGGCGCTTTCTCAGACAATTAGGAATAGTGCTTCCTCAAGACCCAGCTATACCACTCCTAGGCATATACTCAAAATATGCTTAAGTACACAACAAGAACATTTGCAAAACCAGGTTCATAGCAGCTTTATTCGTAATAGCCAGAACCTGGAAACAACCCAGATGTCCATCAACGGAGGAATGGATACAGAAATTGTGGTATTTTTACACAATGGAATATTACTCAGTAATCAAAAATGAGGAAATCATGAAATTTGCAGGCAAATGGTGGGATCTAGAAAAGATCATCCTGAGTGAGGTATCCCAGAAGCAGAAAGACACACATGGTATATACTCACTCATATAGATCTATAAGATATGATAAACATAATGAAATCTCTACATCTAAAGAAGATAAACAAGAAAGAGGACCTGGGGGTAAGATGATAAATCCTCACTTAGAAAGACAAATGGGATGTGCATTAGACGTAGGAGAAAACAAGTAACAGGACAGGAGCCTACCATAGAGGGCCTCTGAATGACTCTATCTAGCAGTGTATCAAAGCAGATACTAAGACTCATAAGCAAACCCTTGGCGGAGTGCAGGGAATCATATGAACGACAGGGGAGTTAGTATGACGTGGAGAGGATAGGAGCTCCACAAGGACCAAATATATCTGGGCACAGGGGTCTTTTATGAGACTGATACTCCAACCAAGGACCATGTATGGATATAACCTAGAACCTCTGCTCGGATGTAGCCCTTGGTAGCTCAGTAACCAAGTGGGTTTTTCTCTAGTAAAACAGGGGGACTATTTCTGACATGAATTCAATGGCAGGCTCTTTGATCTCCCCACTCGCTAAGGAGCAGCCCTGCTAGGCCACAGAGGAGGACTTTGCAGCCAGTCCTGAAGATAAATGATAAAACAGGGTCAGATGAAAAGGGAGGAGGTCCTCCCTTATCAGTGGACTTGGAAAGGGGCAGGGAAGAGATGAGGAAGGGATGGTGGGATTGGGAGGGAATGAGGGAGTGGGATACAGCTGGGACACACAGTTAATAAAATGTAACTATTAATAAAATAAAAAATAAAATGAAAAAAAAATGTGGAAATTTTATTTACATAATGGAATACTACTCAGTTATTAAAAACAAGAAAATCATAAAATATGCTGGCAAATGGATGGGACTGCAAAAGATTATCCTGAGTGAGGTAACCCAGACCCAGAAATACCCACATGGTATGTACTCACTTAAGTGGTTATTAGACCTATAGCACAGGAAAACCATATAATCCACAGACACAAAGAAGCTAAGTAACCAGGAGGGCCAAAGGAAGGGTGCCAGATGTCACTCAGAAATAGAAATAGAGTAGACACCAGAAATGGATGGAGAGGGAACTGGGCAGGTAATAGAACTGGGAGGGAAATAAGGTTGGAGATAAGATGTGGAGACAACAAGGGTTGGAGGTGTGAGGGCTAGGAGCAAGAAGGGAAACTGAGGTGGGACATCTCTTTGTCAAGCTGTAGGCCTGCAACAGGTTTGGCTCCTAGGATGATACGGGTGTGACTCTAGCTGAGACTCCTAACAGGAGGGGACGTGAAGACTGAAGTGACCACCTAGCCTGCAGGACTAGTGGAAGGAGGGGAACAACAACCCACCAACAAAACCTGTGATCCAAAAATTACCCTGCCTAAAAGAAGTGCAAGGCTAAAGAGGGAACAAAGACTGAAAGAAAATCCAAACAATAATTGGCCCACCCTAGGTGTTCCCTCCCTCCTCTCCTCCCAGTTCCCCCAATTTTCCCTTCCCCCTTCCCCTGATCTAGACCTAGGCCCCCTGCATACATGTAGCTAATGGGAGGATTGGTCTTCATATGGTGCACCTGGCTAGCAGAGAGGGTAGGGCTGTCTCTAACATGAACTCTATTGCCTGCTTCTGCTTCACTTTCCCCTGGCAGGGCTGCCTTCCCTGGCCTCAGGGGAGAGATGCTCAGTCATGTGACTTGATGTGCTCTCTACCCACCCCAGGGTAGACAGCCAGCCCCTGACATTATTAATGATGCTCTGCGGTGCTTTCAGACAGGAGCCTAACTTGACTGCCCTCTGGGAGGCTCCAGCCAGCAGTGGATCAAGACAAATGCTGGGACATGCAGCCAAGCATGGATCGGAGCTCCAGGGGTCTTGTGGAAATGCTGGGGAAAAGATGGAAGATCCTAGAGGTGAAAGAAACCTCACAAGACCAACAGAGACAACTAACCCAGGCCCATGGAGCTTTCAGACACTGAGACATCAACTAAAGAGCATGCATGATATGGACCTAGGACCCCTGCACACATGTAGCCGATGGGCAGCTTAGTCTTCATATGGTGGGCCTGGCTAGTGGAGTTGGGGCACTGTTTCTAACATGGACTGTATTACCTGCTCCTGGATCACCTCCCTCTGGCAGTGCTGCCTTGCCTAGCCTCACGGGAGCAAGATGTGCTCAGTCCTGATGGGACTTGATGGGGAAGGTTGATACGGGGGGAGGCCCTCCCTTTTTCTGGGAGAAAAGGGAGAGGAGAAGGGCAAGTAGAAAATTGGGGGACTAAAAGGAGAGAAGGGGGGTCACCCTTGGTATGTAAAGTACATTTAAAAAGAAAATTAAAATAAATTTTAAAAATTGATAAGGTTATTTTAATTTGAATCTGTTTTAATAACATGGTTATTTCCTCAAAAATAACACAACTGATTATGTGAAAAAACCAAGACAGTAAGAAAACCACAAGTCTTTCATAAGACAAATGAGTCTGAACAAAATTAAGGTGGCCTTTGCCTTTCAGTAAATATAGAATGACTTATGTGTGGCAGATTATTGGAAGCTTTTGCTTTTAATTAAATGCAAAAGCATTATTATATCAACGTTAGTGAAATCCAATACACAAAGCTCCTAATAGAAATTAAAGGAAAACTACATCCATATTTATTCTTCAGGGCTCCACCTTCAACAGAGAATGGATGAGAGGAATTTTCTAAAAGGTTAAGGCTTTAGGGCATATAGTCTTCCTTTATCTTCCTTGTGTTACTATATAAGCATGAAAGAGTCAACTGTAATAACAACAGACAAAAAACATTTTTCAGCTGATTCTGTCATCCTAAACCATCTACAACCTCAAGATATTTTCCACATCTGTCTTGATCAATGTTTTTGATGTTAAGACAAAAACAGTCCTTTTCTCCCTGCTAAATTAAATTAAAACTGTAGCTACAGAATTTCTGCTTCCTAAATACTATGCTGTTTCTATAAGAATATGTTTTCGTAACCTAGCCACCCTGTAGCTGTGGGTATAACTATTCTTGTTGAAGGTTAACAAAAAACTGCTCTTAAGTAGGTGGCCAATGATTAAACAATGACCATTATTTTAACAGTGGACTTGTGTACATTTCTGCATCAATTGAAACAAAATAAAACAAAACTGGGTATTATTATAAGCTGGGAATACAGAGAATGGGAGATAAAGCCACTTAAGAGATGACACAGTCAAGGCCCTCTTCACTGTCTTCCATTTTGAGGAAAGAGAAGCTCTGCGTTGAGAAAGAACAAAAACTGTAATGAGCATGAACGCGGAGACAGCTGCAGGGTACATCAGTATGTTTGTTAGCTCCGCACACTGCACATCACACTCCGAGCACCCAGGAAAGAGATTTAACCTTCATTTCCATACTTGAGTGCTAAAAACAATTGTAAAAATACATCACAGAATTTGGTGGGGGAAGAAATAGGATCAACAACAAAAAAACAAAATACTCAAAATGAAAACCCCAAGGTAAGACAGGCTAATATTACCAATACAATAAATATTTGCATACAGTAATTCAACCGTTGTATTTATTTCCCTCCACTCTACCATAAAAGAAGTAATTTTTACCATTGCTTTGAGGAATTTCATCAAATCTCCATGGGGAATGGATGGTGACTTAGACAAATTATAACTATAGCTAGATAGCCATTTGAAGCAGTCAGTTGTTGTTTGCAGCTGCACATCTGGACAGAGCTTGCTTACTTCAGACTGTATTTCTTCAATGCAATGCTCTATGCTACAAAGAAGAAAAAATAATCATTTTGGTAGGATGTAAGCAATGCCATCTCACAATATTATAGGTTCTGAAATGTTTACATGTTATATAATTGTATATAATCTGTCTATAAAGTCATAGAATACTCAGTCATAGAATATTAAAATAGTAAGAAATGGGTTGTTCATTTCCATTCATAGTTGGAAAGCGAGTTCCAATTTTTATAGAAATACTGTAATTGTAGAAATATTAAAGACACGACTACTTTGAGATGCCATGGAAGATCCCATGCATTAAACTATGTATGAGGCACAGATGTAATGCTGCAGTGGCTGTGCTAATAGTCGATAGATGGCAGCAAAAACACTTGATGGCTGTGCAATCCGGAACCAGACATCATATGTCAAAAGGCAAATGATGCTACATGGAAGATTTAAGTCAATAGAAGAGTTAAAAGTCAAGAAGGAATCACATAGAGCTTATAATGTATAGAGTCATATACACAATATTAACGTGGTTAAATGTACTAACATCCAGCTTATTCTAAAATTGAAATAAAATGCACATAAAATGAAATAAAAAGGCTGGAAGAAAATAAAATACACATTAATAGTAATGATATATGTGCAATGATTAGGTAAAATTTAAACATTACTTTTTCTCAATTTCCTAAGTGTTTCTATAGCACAAGTATCGGCGGCCTTAATATTAGATGTACCGTTGTATTAATGTCTGTATATAAATCTGTGTGTCAATGCTTATAAATCTTCTATGGGGCAAACCATTAACTTTATGCAGAGTACGTGCGGTGCCACATGGATATGACATATTACTACCACAAAATGGTGGCAGACCGAAAATAGAAGAACAAGAATGATTATACAAACAGATTTCTCTAACATTGAATCCACCCAAATCTGACAGCTCTGCAATTTTCTTCTAATACTATCACGGACGATTAGTTACGAAAAGGTAAAGTCACTGTTTTTGAAAGTCTAATTGTTATTAATTAGAGGTTTCACATGATAGAACCATGTAGGGTTTAGAGGCCAAGCTCTGCTTATTAAAACTGATGTTAAAGTCTCTGAATTCTATTAGGTGTCCCATAAAAATACACAATAACAGAGCAAAGCTTTTCCAGAGACTTCTGAACATGAGTGAATTTAAATGAAGTTATCTTGAAAATAATATATTCTGAAAATCAAATAGCCTTTTCATGAAAACAAAGAACTTAAAAGAAAAACAAAACCTCCACTGACCACAGCCCCTGACTTTCCTGATGGAATGGTCTTACTAAGGAATACCAGTTCTAGGTCTGACAAGAGGCTGACATGCATTTTCTTCCTTCTGTAAGCATTTCTATGAACTGAGAAAGAGAAAGCCCAAGGCATACAGCTCAACTCTAGACATCCTTCATCAAAGGTTTGTACTGTAGCATGCTCTCATGCCTCGTTGAGTGAAACCCAACATCTAGTTCAGCAATGTGAACTGGAAAGACTCGGCAACTCCTGTTTCTGTCAGCGCTCAGCCTCTGGGCTTATCTCCAACATCTAAATCTGGGCAGAGGAGCTACAGCTGATAAGCAGTGTAAAGCCTCCAGAGTGCTGGATATTTCAGTAATTTGTCCAAATACTGATAAAGGGATTAAGCAGTTGCATTTCAAGGGACCTCCCTCAGCGCCAGGAACTAAAGCTGACTTCCTTTCACTTGATTTTGCTTTCAGTTGCCTATAAAACATCTTGTCAATCTGTCATTTACAGACCATGTATCTGGTTTTAAAAACTCATTTATTTGATTTCATGTGGAATTATTATATAAAAGGCTATTTTCAAGATTGAGGCTGCCAGGCAAGTATGTAACCTAACAAATCATCTTCTTTAATTTAGGTCAAAATTAGACAAAAAATTAACTTTAAACACTTTTAAGACAGTGTTTTCAAAGATTGTATTTCAAACAGTTTCAAGTATGGGGAGTAATCTTGCCAATGTCTAGTCTAAGTTTTCTAAAATAGCGTATGTGGTTATTCTGAATTCAGAATTTCCTAACTACAAAATACTTCAAGTTTCTTTTAGCAGCATGGTCAGTTATGAAAACATTACTAAGACAATTCAACAAACGGTCATAGTTATTGCTAGGACCCAAACATTAGTACAAAATTTAAAGTCTAAAAAGTATTAGACTCTTGCCTCCATAAATTGCCCAACATTTTTATAATAGTAATGTTACTGGAAAAATATAAATACCCAATTATACGCCAATTACATGAGGACCCGAGTCCTGAGTTTAAAAGAAAACTACACTAACCAACATAAAAATGTAACAAATATAATCCTGGCCTTCATTAGTTCTTTGAGATTGTCATACAATGTACTTTAATCGTCCATAGCCCCTCTATCCACTCTGTCAGATCCATCTCCCCTTCTCTACTCACCCAATTTCGTGTTCTCTGACTTTTACACACATAGAGCACCTTTTTGTACTGTTCATGTACTTTACTAAAGTATGGCCAGCAGGCCAGGACCCTTAAAGAAAACTAACTCCCACTCTTTTAGCCATCAACTACAAGCAACTCCTTAGCAAGGGATCAGACTATGTTCCCATCTTCTCCAAAGCCTCCATGATGAGACTTAGCCTTGTGCAGGCTGTCATAACCACTGTGAGTTCTGTGTACAACAGGTCTTCTGTTTCCAAAAAGCACTGTGTCCTGTGTTAAGCACCACTGAGTCACATGGCATGGGGGAAGAACCCACCTGGAAGCGACAGCTTTACTGGATGGCTTTCATAGTACTAAAAGGTGCTATGCACGTTACCAAGGACAAAAGTAATCACCAATCTTACCCAGTTATGAGCCGGGCAAGAGACAACAACCACCGTGGCAGGTCATGTGGTACAACAGTGTCCTGGATGTCATGGGAATAACCAGTCATTTGCTGTAAGGGCGAAGGCCCACTCCATGAAATGAATGCCTTGCAGTGTTAATTGGGTCAGGAAGGGAGAACCTACTACCGCAACTGTTAAGTAGCCATAGTATTCAACTGACTCTTAGAACTCCCATAATTTAATGGACCTGTCAAAACTCATCAGAGAAGTATGTTTTTGCAGGTGATACCAATTAACACAGAATGTTAGAATGTTTTTGAAATTTTTATTTCATAAATCCCAACAAAAGGCATAGAAAATTGTTTACTTATTTTTATTATGTACTTTTAGTGCTTTTAAAATTAAAATAAAATTGCATCGCTTTTTGTTGTTGTTGTTCTGGTTTTTCAAGACAGGGTTTCTCTGTGTAACTTTGGCTGTCCTGGAACTCACTCTGAAGATCAGACCAGATGTGAACTCAGAACTGCCCGCCTCTGCCTCGCAAGTGCTGGGATTAAAGGCATGCCCCACCACTGGCCAGCAAATTGCACCACTTTCACCCTTTATTTTTCCGGTAATCAGGCCTTCCCATGAAGGCCCTCCCCACAACTCTCAAGCTGATAAACTCTTTTCTTTGATTATTATTGTTATATACATATATATTAAATATATCTAGGTACAAATACATGTATATGCGTGATAGATATATATGCAAATATAAGAATAGGACCTGCTGGGTCCCTTTTTAATTGTTGTGTGTATATGGTTTCAGGAATGACTATGCTTCACTGGATAATAAATACAACTAGCCCCCCTAACCAAAGAACCTCTCTTAAAAGAAAATAGGGAACATTATAGAAAGCCACAATTAAACACAATGAAAAGGTCAACGGATTATGGGAACCTAAGCTCCAGTGGATAGATCTACATCACAGTCCTTTTTTCTACTAATCAGGGGACATCTCAAAAAAAAAAAAAAAAAAAAGAGCAGAAGGAGTGCAAGAGCCAGAGTACTAGAAAGTCTGCTGTGAAAGTCTGTCCTAGAAATGGCTGCACAAAGAAAGCCAGAGTAATGGCAATATTGACAGACAAGTTATCACAGAAGGGTAAGCTCCTGTGTTTCATCCCTATATAAAGAATTACAGGCAACTAATGACTGCAAGGAGAAGAAAAATTACCCTCCCCCAGGGATGAGCCCTTTTACTAGTTATCAAAGACTTTATAGTATGGAAAAAAAATGGGATAGGGGAAGACATGAAGCTTTTACATTTCTGAAGTCTTAATTATTTACAAATTTAACTTGATGTGAATTCTTTTTAGAATTCATGTACATAGATGCAAGGTAAATAGAATTTTCTAGTTGTAAGGTAAATAGAATCTTGCTTTTAGATAGGCCTAGTTTATCAACCAGATTATTGAAATTCTTTGGTATCTATAGGAAAGAAGGTTGATTATAAATACTACTATAATACAATTTGATAAAATGATAAGTAATGTTAATTACTATATTAATATAATAATTTAAATTGACTAAAAGACTAGTTTTGTTCAGATAAAGATATTGTTGGAAAATGTTTTAATTGTCAAGAAGATTCCTAAAAAAAAATACTGCAGGGGCTAACATGAAAGAAGAGAAAGTTCAGAAGTCCCGTTTCTAGACAAAGAACTATAAACAACCAATGGCTGGAGGGAGAAGGAAAATTAGACTATCCTAGAAATGAGCCCTCTTACTGGTTATGAAAGAAACTAACACATGTACGTTGAATTGTGTTCTATTTTAGAGAGGTTTTAGTAATTTCAGAAAGTTATAACTGTACTCTTAAAAGAAAAACCTTAATAGAAAATAACTTGCAAGGTGTTTCTAGAGGCCAGTGATATGGGATAGCAACTGAATATGGTTGGAACCATCTAATATGCTGGAGGTGGGGTGAAAAAATGAGAGGAAGCCAGTCAGTGTTTGGAAACTGCTCTCCCAGGGCCAGAGTGTCTATCTGATGCTTCCCTCACCCATGTACATCTGATTCCAGCTTTCTTCAGGCTTTTACTATGCATCAGAAACTCTCCATCGTGCTTCCACACCTTTAGCCTACACAGGCTTCCCAAGTCCAAAGCCATAGCTTCTCAGACTGAGTAGCTGTCAGGTTCTGCACCTATCCAGCTTAAAGAGATGGTGGACTATTACGCCTCTAATCCTGTAGGACAGTCACATACATGTGAAATATGGATGTCTATACATATTCATATCCTTTTGTAAGTGTGTTTTTACTCTCAAGTCCTTATACAGTGAAAGAGATATAGTGGTCACTTTTCTAGCAGAAGTTAGTCCTCTTAGAAGACTTGTTTAGTCTCCTATCTTTCTCTCAGCTTGGCTGACAGTAGGGAAAGTTTGAAAATATACTTGAAAATAAGCATAACCTTTAAAAATTGTCAAATTTCCTGAAATGTTCAGTTATTTGAAAGAATTTCTTCACAGTTATCTAACGGATCTAATGAACAAAGGTTTAAGGGGGCTAAAGCAGGACAGTGGACTAAGGAGTAAGGACCACCCCAGACATTCAAAATGATACAGTAGAAACAGAATAGTGGGCTTGTTTGAATAAAATGGCCCCTCCCCAAAGGCTCATACATTTGAGTATTTGGACAACATTTGCATACAATGGAGATTCAACAGATACATGGTAGAACTTGGGAAGGTTGTGAGGTGTGGTTTTGTCTGAGGAGCTACATCATGGGGCAGGAGAGAGTGTTGAGGTTTCAAGAGTCACATTATTCCCAGTGCATTCTGTCTGCCTCCTGCATGGGTTCTAAGAACTGTAAGCCCAATTAAATGCTTTCTTTTATAAATTGCCTTGGTCATGGTGTTTTATCACAACAATAAAAAGTAAGACAGAAAAAAATTGTCCAATAGATTTGTGAGAGAACGAGAGGAGCCAGCAGGGGTGAGAAAGCAAGAAAGACTGAGATTAGATTTCACAGTCTTTCTACTCAGTGCCACCTCTATCCACGGGTATCACCAGACATCATGTTCGGAGCTTCAGGGATAACAGGAGAAAACTACAAAGTGGGAGCTATAAACTGGGCCTGGAAAATGTAGGCGACTGAGCGGTCTAGAGACGGCGTCTGTGTCAGGAGAGGAGTGCTGGAGTGGGCCTCCTCAGAAGGGCGCTGGCTCTGAAAGGAATGACCTGAGCTTTAGTGATCATCGAACAGGAGGCCCTTTCTCGCTTCTCTCCCTGTGGCCTGGTGTTGCTGGTGAGTAGGCTGGGAGCAGTGACAGGCATCCTACCGTACAGTCCAAACCAAACTTCAAAAACAGGCAGTTAACACAAAAGTAGGAAATGCTATTTTTATCTTTAATAACTTTATTATTAGATAACTGACAAACTACTGCCAGAATAACAATACAGTATTATTTGAAATGATTTTCTTTTCATGTAATTTACCATGGTGAAAAAAAGATAGAAATTTTATGTGTGCACACCATCAGATTAATGGCTTTTTCATGAGAAGCCCAAGGTTTATAGATTATTGAAAGATTTCTTTTGGTTACTTTCTCTTTCTAGACCTGTAAACAAACATGTTAGAAACTATAAAAAAAATTTACAAGGAAGTGAAAATATTAACTAGGTGAAATATAAGTGGGTATATAGGATACATGCCATCTTATGGAAAAATATATAATGCATATATACAATATTCTCTCAAAATAACCTGTCCCAGCTCATCTCCCAATTCTTGAACTAAGACATGTGGTAATTTCCCAGGTAACACTTCTTGTGTTTTACCAAGATGAAAACAGTAGACTTTTATGTCAGTGTCAGCAAAATTTGACCCAGGAGCTATACACAAGTTGGCTGTAATTAAAAAGCAAAAAAATAAAACAAGATTTTAAATACAGTAGTATCTGTCTAAGTAGGCGAGAAATCATTTCATGCCACATTGTAAACCTCAAAGAACTTCTGTACTTCTGTATCTTATTAAATGAGTAAGTTGCAGACTCCTCAGAAACTGTCCCAGGCTTTGTGCAGCCTTCTCATTTCAGTGTTTGTGGGCACAATTCTTGGCACTCGTCCCTCCCAGGTTATTTAAACTTTGTTATCAGTTGTGATATGTGTTTAACTTAAATAATTTATTGCCAATGGTTCACTTCTCAGAAGTACAAGTCACACTGCTTTGGCTTGAGTGGACATGAAGAAATTAACACGAGAATGACTTGAGAGAATGGCTGAAAGGCAGGTGAAGGGGCAGTGACCTCTGGGCACACTGGTCCATTCTGGGGAATTACTGCTGTGGGAAGGCAAAAGACCCTGTGGCTCATAAAACTTGATGATATTAAGAAGAGGGAAAAGGAACTCACACTTAAGTTGTCAGGGTCACTGTAAGAAATAAAGCATAGAAAATTCAAGTCGGAGGAAAAATACTGTATTTAAGAATGGACTGCTAATGTCTTTTTTCTTCTAAAAGTAATGTGGGAACCCACATCATACGGATGTTCATTACTTATTCAATGTGCACCATCAGGAAATAAATACAACTGTTAGAATACGAAATGCCAAGGGTAATTCAACCACTGAAGTGTAAGTGTGGCATAACTGATTCGTCATGACATACAATTTTCTAAAAGCTATTCTGTTAGAAGGCAATACATGAGCGCATAAATGATTTATACTCTTGTGAACCATAGTTATTATTCAGTATTTTATTTTTGAAAATATATGTACTCTATACTATTATGTTTATACTCTAGAGTATAATAAAAACATAATTGAATTTGATGAAAAATAGTCTTGATTCTAAATGTAGTACGCAGCACATAGAGCTAGTCCCTTCTTCTATCCCTGCTGCAGATCAATGGTCACTTGAGGCTATAAGTTCATTTTTAATATATGGGCAATAAAAGGTTTTTAATGTAAGAATAGTATCCTATACCACGCTTTTTTATAAAATCAACAATGAATTTCAACATAAATAGTAATTTATGAATGTAAAAAATTAATTATTATACTCTTAAATATTATTTTTATTGATCAAGTGGGAGAAGGAAACAAAACAGAGATTTAGCACATAATGAAGAAGTACATAACAAAAATACCATTCAATGTCTTGCTTTGTTTTGATGGAGCCAAAATAAAAAAAAAAAATTATTTAAAATATAATTACCTCTATAATTTACATAAATACCTTGTTAATCTATTATTTAATGTTCTTTTCATTTCTTTAGGTTAGAAATTCTATCATATAATATAACACAAATATTACATAAATACATTAAATTCTTATACAGTTACTAGATTTAAATAAATAAACAGTATATATTAAATATATATAATATATAAATATATGTTTATATATACAAGACACATATGTTTCATTTAACATATATGTTATATAAGGCCAAAACCAAATTAAAAATAAGATGTTTAATTTTTCCTATTGAAATTAAAGGAAAAGATTTCCTTCCTCTTCTTTTTCTTAAAGCATTGGTCTTAAAAAGTCAATTGTAAGTATTTTTTTACCTTGATTTTTATAAGGGTCTCACTATGTAGCCCCTAGACTTACTGCTATTCTCCTGCCCCTCCCTCCATTGCATGGAATTACAGGCATGTACATCCCTTGCTCCATTTTCAGGCTTTGTTTTCACAAACTGTGAGCTGACACTATCATTTTATTTTGATACTTTGGCTTCAAATTTAAACATTGTCCCTTTTCTTACAAGCCAAAATGCTAACTTCTAAATGTATTAATGAAAGCCTGGAGCTGGGCATTGTGGTTCAAGCCTTAAATCCCAGCACCCAAGAAACAAACTCAGATGAATCTCTGAGTTCAAGTCTATCTAGCCTCTTCTAAAGAGAGAGTTCTAGGACAGCCTGGGTTGTAACCCTGCCTCAAAACAATACCCCAGCACCCCAAAATTAAAAGAAAATCTGTTATATTGCAAACTCTAAATACAATGACTAACAATATAATAAATGGGAGTCTACCTGTTTGGAGACAGTGCTTGTATTTTATAACCTTCTTAAAGGTAATGAAGAACTTGAGGAGATGGCTCAGAAAAAAACAAAAACAAACTGTATTCACGCTAGCTACAGCATGCATCTAAGATTTGGGCATTGTAGAACACTTCTGTAATCCTAGAGCTTAGGGTGAAGGAAGTAGATGGGTTCTGGAAGTTATGGTCAGCAGAAGAGTAGGCACACAAGAGTAATGACCAGCTGAAGACAGTTGTGTTAAATGGAGAATAAAGCTTAATCAGCATCTTTGAAGAAGATTAAGAAAAACATATGAGTATATAAGAAGTAGTCCTAAAGCCAAACTTGGTAGTTTTTATGTGACTAGAACATGGAAACAGGGCTGGAGAGATGGCTCAGCAGTTAAGAGCACTCAATGACTGCTATTCCAGAGGAGCTGAGTTCAATTACCAGCATCCACATGAGCTCACAACTGTCTGTAGCTCTAGTTCCAGGGGATCTGACACCTTCACACATAAATATGCAAGCGAAACACCAGTACATATGAAATAAGAATAAAAAACATTTTAAATAGATGTTTGAAAAACATTTTAAAAAGACACTAAAAAAGAAAACAAAACATGGAAACAACTTAAACACTTGCACTCGTTACCTTGTAGCATTTTGTTCCATCTGTTCACCAATGTCACTGAAGATCTGCTTAAACTCCAAATCTCCAGGAAATGAATTTAACAGACATTGTAGGTCAATCGAATTATGAGAATATTCATCTGACCCATCCATTCTGTGAAACAGGAAAGCAACTGATCACAAATGAGAAAACGGGGTGGAAGAAGGAACATGGCCCACCTCAAGTTATGATACTGCATCAAAACCAATAATTTCTATTTGCAAACTCAAAGAAATAGAGAAATTTAAGAAATAGGGTATTATAAAGCTCATTACGTTTTCTTTTTTTTTTTTTTTCTTTTTCTTATCAGTTACATTTTATTAGCTCTGTATCCCAGCTGTATCCCGCTCCCTCATTCCCTCCCAATTCCACCCTCCCTCCCTCATCTCCTCCCTGCCCCTTTCCAAGTCCACCGATTGGGGAGGACCTCCTCCCCTTTTGTCTGATACTGGTTTATCAGGACTGGCTGCAGAGTCCTCCTCTGTGGCCTAGCAGGACTGCTCCTCCTTTAGGGGGTGGAGAGGTCAAAGAGCCTGCCATTGAGTTCCTGTCAGAAATAGTCCCTGTTCCCCTTACTATGGGAAACCAATTGGTTACTGAGCTACCACGGGCTACATTGGAGCAGAGGTTCTAGGTTATATCCATACATGGTCCTTGGTGGAGTGTCAGTCTCAGAAAAGACCCCTGTGCCCTAAGGAACACTTTTGGCGAGTGAGAACATCAAACTCAGAGGTCACTTGTCTGAACTCTGTTGGGACACCACATGTCTACAAATCTGTTTTGACCAGATTTGAGGTGAGGCTTTAAATTGCATCTAGTTTGCTCTGTGATGCTTAATGGGGAAGGAATCCAAAATCCATCCCATAAAAAAAGAAATGCTGATGGATGCTATGGTATTTAAAAACTGATTTTAACTTTTATTTCATTGTCGTCCTATTGCTAGTCTCAAAGCTTTACCTTTGCATACATATATCGTTTTCCATTGTTTTTGTTTTTATATGGCTCTATTAGGCTTTATGATCATTCTGTATGTCTCTGTGTCCATTCTTGGAGTCCATGGAGCTCAAAGATTATTAAAACCACAAAAAGATATATTTAAGAATTAAGAATATAAGATAGGGTGGATAAGGGAGAGACAGAAAGAGGAGGAGGGAGGTGGGAGAGAAAGAAGAAAAAAGAAGATAAACAGGAAATAGAGGGAAAGCATTTGAATTGTGCTTTAGAATAAAATATATAACAGAATGGACACAGAGTCATTACGTTTTCTTACTTAAATGTCATCATTTTCAAGCTTGTCTGTGGTTTCAAAGCTCAAAAATGTTATCAGGCCAGAGGCGGCTCTGATATCCTATTGTTTTTCTCAGTATAAAAGAAGGCTGCAGAACAAACTTCAGCCACAGTAACCTTTCTTAAAGGGTGGCACGGCTACAACTGAGTGTCCATTCTTGTCACCACAGACCTGGGAGATGCACACAAACCTTCAGAGGATTCATCCACTGTGGACTCACTTCTACGTGGAAAAACAAATGTAATTTTCCTGGAGCATCCTCTAGCATGACCATCATGTTTTTATTCCTTAAAACACATGCATGTGAACCCACAGAAACTGTGGCACATGCACAGAGCCCACCTGGGTCTAAGACAAATGGGGTCCCAGCACTGAGAGAAGAAGGCACAAGCGCCAGGCTCTAACCCAGAGCTATTTCTAACTGATCCACTTGCAAAGGAAAAATTAGTTTTCTCCAATAGAGTCATAGTAGGCATATAAACTAAACTTAAGGACAGGCCCATGCCCAACAGTCAACACAAACACACACAAACCAAAACTGTATTTGTATTTTTGGAGTTTTTTTTTGTTTTGTTTTGTTGTTTTGTTTGTTTGTTTGTTTGTTTTGCTTTGCCTGGACACTTTTTTAAAACCATATATTTTTGCTTATATATTCTGGTTTCTGGTTTTGTTTTTTTATGGGATTTTTGTGTGTGCAAATGTGGGTGTGTCTACATCTGTATGTATTTCTTGTGCTTTTTCTCTGGCTCTTTTGTTTGTGCGTTCATTATGTCTAATTCTTGTTGGTTTTCATTTTGTTCAATTATCTTATTTTTAATTTTTTGATGCTTGTTTTGTTTCTAATGAGAGACCAATAAAGAGAGTGGGTTTGGATGGGTGAGGGAGACAAGATTTGGGAGGAGTTGGGCAAGAGGAAAGTGAAATCAGAATATATACAATGGAAAAAATTCAATTCCAATTAAGATACATACATTTTAACCATTCATTTATTATACATCAAATGTTTGATAGGTATTATACAGTGTGATAGGGAATGGAATACAGCTGTAATATGCTAATGTCCTTGCGTTTAAGAAATTATCTTAGCAAGGAAAACTTCTATTTTTAAAACATAAAGACATAAATTTCATAAGATTACATTATAAGAGAAAGTGCTATAGGTCAAATAGGATTAGCAAGGGTTAGGTTAAAACTCATAGAGTTAGGTTAGGGTGTGAACTATTTTTATAAAGAATATCAGTGTAGATTTCTAAAGAAGTTGCCCATGTCTTAAAAAGGAAAACAGAAACAAAACTGAACAAAGTGTAGGAGAAGCATGAGAAGAGAACAACAAATTCCTTAATTACTTTGCTTACAAAATTATTCAATCACATCTGCTCAGCTGTCTCTCATGAGAACTAGTCACCTGACCCAACTGGGAAGCAGATGTGGCTAAAAAATGCTGTTACTAGGCTGTGGATTCAATTCCAGGAAACTCTTTACTGCAGGCGATGTCCTGGCTTAGATCTTAGATGCTATTCTAAAGCAAACATATGCTAAAGGCCTGATCATCAGACTGCAGGAATAGTAGAAGGTGGTGGAATGTTGAGGTGACCCATAGTGGGACGTTTGGTCACTGTGAGCATGCCACTGAAGAGACACCCTAAACACTGTCATTCCTTTCTCATTGCTTCCCAGGTGCCATGCAGTGAATGGCTTTGCTTCACTGGCATGGTACCCACCGTCTTGCTGTCTTCCAACAGGCCAAAGAACAACAAAAACAGCTACAAGTGTAAAATAATTAGTCAATATAACATTTCCTTTTAACTTGACTAACCAAGGACTCTGTCACAGCCATTGAAAGCTCACAAAGAGATGGAGGTCATAAATTGTCACCCTGCCTTCTGCCAATGCAGGTCTTTTGGTTACTTTCAATGCTTCCTGTTATATAATCCCTCCTCCCCCAATTCCCAGCTTCTTAAACTACAGGTCATACAACTGAATGCAGAGGGTGTTGAAAAACTGGTAGCAGCAAAAGGATTCTGCACGTGAAAGGACAATGAATTTAAGAGCAAATGTGTAACAGACCCAGGACATTTCTGGCAGCACTTGCCTACGCTGCATTGCCACTTTGGTTTTGAACATACTACATGCCCTTTACATATGCATTCCATCACTCCCTGAAATATTGCAGCTCAGAGTTGAGACTGCTGTATGTTATGAACTGCAGTAGTTTTACTGTATATATAAAGTTTTCTCCTCTAACAGAAACTAAATGGCTTACTTACAAAAACAAAAAAGAATATTAATATTTTCCTAGTGTTCTTCCTTAGCATATACAAATACAAATCAGCAAAACTTTGGGTTGTATTGTTAGAATTTTTCATTTTAAAGATTGTGGTTTAAGAGATAGCAAGGAGATAACCTAGAACCCCTGAACAGATGTAGCCCATGGTAGCTGTGTGTCCCAAGAGTGTCCAAGAGGCTTTCCTAGTAAGGGGAACAGGGACTGTCTCTGATATGAACTCAGGGGCTGACTCCTTAATCGCCTCCACCTGAGGGGGAGCAGCCTTACCAGGCCAAAGAGGAAGACAATGCAGCCAGTCCTAATGAGACCTGGTAGGCTAGGGTCAGAGGGAAGGGAAGGAGATCCTCCACTATCAGTGGCCTGGGGAAGAGGCATGGGAAGAGGTGAGGGAGGGAGGGTGGGATTGGGAGGGGATTGGAGAGGGATACAAAGTGAATAAACTGTAATTAAATAAAAATGAAATAAAATTTAAAAAAGAGAGATAGCAAGATGTCTCAGTAGGAAAATGCATGCAGTGCCTACTCTATTGACCTGTGCTTCATTCTCAGAATCCACATTGCAAAAGGAGAGAAACAACTCCTGCAAGCATTCATATCATGATAGACACCTGCTTCCTCCCCACACACATGCGTGCTCACACACACCAACGGGTACACACAGATGCACACACACATACAATAAACAAATAAATGTAGCACAAAACATACTTCTGCCATTTTGTACTATATATTTATATGAAATATGTTTACTTAAGGCAGTTATGTCATCCCCTGTGTATATACATGAAGGAAACTAATTAGAATTGTAGTGAGATTCAGAATAGGAAGATAAAGAGATAGGTGAGATGTTCATAAGAGAGGAACACATTAAAAAATGAAGCATAATGGAATTTCATTTAGCTTAGAGAGGAATGAAATTATGGCATTTCATGGAATATAGGTGAAACTGATAATAATAATGATCTCCAGTTAAGCAAAAGTTGTCTTTAAAATCGAGACTGTATTTTTAAAAAATATTAAAGTAGAAGATGGACTATTTGGGAAGCAAAGGGGAGGGGCCCAACAAGAGGAGAAGAGGCAAGGTAAGAATTGGGAGGTTAAACGACATCAGGGTAGTGAAAGCTACGATTGAGTACAATAACACATGTTAATAAAGATGGAAAAAAAGTAGTGCCCTCAGAACTACAGAACAAAACACATGCTAGTCTTAAATAACACTGGGTTAAAGTAGTAATAAACTAGTTCTTATTGACATATAAATACCTTGAAATGTTTATATTGGAAAGGTAAATTTAAAATTAAATAATATGAAGTCATAAGCCCCAATTAGAACACTTTACCAAGAATGATCCTACAGTCAATAAAATATAGTGACTACGTATCTTACTTAGATCTAAGATGGTATTTCCTTGGTATATAAAACTATTAACTTTAATCTATCTTGTACTTAGAGCATTGAAAGAGTATAAAATTTATTTTAGATTAAAATCTATTTGGTATGTAATAAAGACTAATGAAGTCAAATTTAATTTTGAGTATCACTTTTGTAATCTTACATAAAGACAATAATACTAACAGAAAAATTCAAAATATTAAATCACTAAGACTTACATACTTAGCATTTAGTTATGACTATGTAGAACCCCATTTTAAGATCTCTCACAAGTAGGCACAGTGGCTAAGAACTTTGGCACTAGACAGTGGGCAGGTAAAATAAGGCTTGCAGCTATGCTCACCATCTGAATGTAGCTCTGTTCTGTGACAGATATGCTCTGAGCCTTATTGCAATTAAAGACACTTCTATTCAAGACCTCAAAAACCTGCCAAACCAAAAGCAAGAAACCAAAAGCAAGATCCTTCCAAAGAGCACTCTGATTTGTGATCACTATAGACTAAAAAGAGAAAAAGATAATTTTTAGCTTAAGTCAAGATATTTCAGGGGAGGAGGACCTCCCTTATCAGTGGACTGGGGAGGGGCACATGTGGGGAAGAGGGAAGGAGTGTGGGATTGGAAAGGGAGGGAGAGAGGTATGGGAAGGTAAAAGTGAATAAAATGTAATTAATAAAAATAAAAAATAATTAATAAAAAATATTTCAGATAAAAATCATGAGCAGAAAGGCTAATGATTAAGGAATTAAATTGTTATGAAGTTAATTAAAATTTTACCTGTGGTCTATTAACTATTATGAGGGAATAATATTTTCTATGAATTTAAGTATAGTCCCTTTGAATGTTCAGACTCAGAACTTAGGAGCACTGGCTGCTCTTCTACAGTATCTAGATGTGGTTCAAATGAAACCTTTATTCCAGAATGAAAACCGTTTTCTAATTAATTGATGACTTTTCATAAAATTGTATGTTGAGTAAGGCTACAGATTAAGACAGAGCTTTTTATCTGTGTTCATTATATATATCATATTCATGTTTCTGTGCTTATTGGCTTATCTACAGGAAAACAAGAGTACTTTAAAATAAGAAAGAATAAAATTTCTTACACTAATAAAAATATATCAAAATTGGAAAGCATAATTTTACAAAGTATAACAACTTTTTGAATTGCCATTCTATAATGCTGCTTTTTAAATTTTTCATTTGATATAACCATTTTTTATAAAATTGAAATAGCAGTACTTATAATTTCAAACAAGAATTAAAAGTTATTCAATATTAATTATTGCCTTTTAAAATTGCTGTAGTTATGCTTCAAGAATTATAACTAAGCCAAGTATCTGCAGATCACGTTTTAGCTCTGGAAGAATTATAACAGCTCCCCCAGTGATTATAAGAAAACATGAGTACACTATGAACAACCCAAAATATGCTGTAATAAAACAATAGAACAAGCCATTCACAATCTAGAAAAAGTTCACAGAATAATGTTGAATCTCATTTGTCCTTAACTATGTTTTAAAATAATAAATACCCCTCTAGGTTACAGTCTTTTCCTTTTAACACGTACAATGACAAGAATTCTTATTTTACCTTTCTTTTTTGTTTCTCCTCTAAAAATACAGATTGCAGCTTCTCTTAGGACAGATCGGTCGTGGTTAAAAGGAGGGAAGAAGACAGAAGGCAGACCACTGGGAGGAATGAGGCTTGAACTGAGCGGGAAAAGGAGAAACACTGCCTTGTAATTTCTCCTTTGTGAGAAACTCAGCCCAGTTAGAATATTCACAGATCTGTGGTCAGATTGCAAAAGAAACAGGCCCATAGGATCTGGCTG
Organism: Meriones unguiculatus; assembly: GCF_030254825.1. Taxonomy (NCBI): domain Eukaryota; kingdom Metazoa; phylum Chordata; class Mammalia; order Rodentia; family Muridae; genus Meriones; species Meriones unguiculatus. Next base: position 29,451,760 of record NC_083353.1, on the reverse strand, counting down.
ACATAAATCCTACCTTTCAGTATCTACGTCTAAAACAGAATAAAGATTGTTAATGAACATGGTAGGGTAATGCTGTATTACAATTAATTGAAAATAACTGTTGCACAGACAGCTTGAACAAGTTTCAAATGCTGCATTATACTAACTTTAAGTATCATTAAAACAACATCTGTAGATTCAATCCTGATTCTGTCAATTTCATGTGATATTTTTAGTCATTCATCTCAGGAAAAGGAAAGAAGAGTTCATGCTCTCTCTTCTAGAATGACAGAGAGGACTGTAAGGGTTCTGTTAAAATTTCATTTTATTCTGCGAGTAATTGGAAAGAGGACACATTTTCAATGCCCCAAATCAATTCTTTTAATAGACCTGACTGCTTAGTTCTTTAACAGCATTTTCCCCTTGAATTCCTGGCTTTTTATTTGCTTACTGAGATAAGACAAGTCTCACCTAGTTGCTCAAGCAGGTCTCAAACTCCTAGGCTCAGGTGACCTGCCTGCTTTAGCTTGAGGAGCTGCCGCTTCAGGGATTCACGACTGCCCTGAGAGCCCTTCCAAGCTCTCTTTTTACTTTCCTAGCCCTGCCACATAGAAAGCTGAAATAGAACCACAGCTTAACAAGAATACTAATGGGTAAGAAGAAGAGGTGTGAGGTCAGGCTTTTGTTTTAATAGGTAGACTCTCTATACCACTTCCAACGCTGCAGTTCTCCCTATTGTCTGTACGGCAGCCCGGGTGTGTCTGAGCTCCTCTGACTTGGCAGATTTCTCACTCAGCAAAACAACTGAAGTCAACTGACTTTCAGTAGGCCTATCTACAGAAAGAAGACCTCAAGGAAACATATCTGCACACAGTCTCATGTATCCTTGATCTATTTCTCTTTATATCATTCTTTCTATTGCTGCTTTAGTTGGGTTGCTGGATTGATAAAATAGAAAAATTAAACTTTGACCAGGGTATCATCCTTAAGCCTGGACAGGCTTTCCTTTCGGTCTGCCTTGTGTTTAATTTTCCAATTAGTCACAAGTATTCTTTTATGCTTCTAGCTCACATACAGGTCAGGAATTGTTCTAGTATACATGAACTCATTGAATTTTAACATACTCTCATGGGATAAGTACTACCAGATTAAAGATGTGCAAAGTGAGGCACAGAAAAGCTCATGGCATGTCCAAGGTCTCATGAAGTGAATACCCTAAGATTTAAACTACTTTAGACACTGAAACATAATACGCTCAAACCTCTGCATAGACTCAGACTTAACAAACTATTGTATCTCCTATGTGTTTCTCTTCAGCCACACATTTGATAGTTTTCCCTAACCTGAAACTATTGTAAATGTATTTTATGATAAAACTGTAAATTTAAAAACAAAAACAGTTTTCCATTAAAGGCCAGATCTCCCATGAAATTATAGAACTGTCTCAGTTCCTTTTCTTTCCATAATGAGTGGGACTTGATATTTCTAAAGATTTTTAGAAATGGACGTCAGTTTGTTGAATTATTTGAAACATTCTATATATTGGAATCTTATATTAGAAAATGAATGGCTCAATATTCCATTCAAATTATCTCTTTAAATTTTTTGAGATTATAATTACCTCATTTCCAACTCACTTTTCTACCCTCCAAACCTTCCCATATACCACCTCTTTACTCTCATTCAAATTCATGACCTCTTATTTTCATTAATTGTTGTGATATATATGTGATATATTGTTATATACATACATGCATATGTATATATGCAGATACTATGAAATGCATACATACAACTAGTGCAACTCTTATTCAAACATTATATTTTCCTTCCCAGCGGAATTATGTGCTCTGATAACAATTAGAGAAATACTGATCATTACGTGTGGTTTAAAATGTCAATATGAATCTGGTGAAGTATTCATGTTAACATATCACAGCTATATAAGACACTTCAGTGAAAAAAAAACAAAAATATAAATAAAGGCAGGCATGATGGCACAGGCCTTAAACCCAGCACTGAGGGAACAGAGGCAGGTGGATCTCTGTGAGTTTAAGACCAGCCTGGTCTACAGGACCACAAAGAGAGACCCTGTCTCAAAAAACAAACTGAAAACAAAACAACAACAGCAACAAAAAACCAAAAAGCACCATGCCTCCTCCAAAGATTTATATATGTGTACATATGAAAGAGGACTGACGGGTCAGCTGGAAACACGGCGTGGCTTGGCAAGCAAACCCAGCTGGCACTGCCGCACTTGTTCACTGTACTTCTTTTCTTACAGAATATTTTAATTTTAATAACTACAGTCTTCATATGAAATCGCAGCTATTTCTGGCTTTAAAAGAACACATAACCAAGATAGTATAAAAGTGCATTTTAATACTATCATTCTTGATCACTCAGACATCTCTTAATTTCAAACTCATAAAATTATTATTTATTTTGTGATTAGGACAAATAGTATTAGGAGCTATAGGGATAGTGAATTTTCAAGTACAGTAAAATTAAGAAAATTAGAAAATTTAAAAGAGTATATCTGAATTAATATAAAACTTAAGTCAGGGAGCACTTTTAAAAAGGAGCTTTATCATGAAGCAACTGGGAATAATCAAAACAGCTTTTGAGACATTTACTACATTTTAAAGGAATTCTGTTTTAATAATTAGATAATAAGGATTTGAACTTAGCATATACTTTGTATCAAAATGCATGCTTCTAAAGGATTTAGGATCTTATGTATGTTCCAAGGGTTTAAGAATTTTTCTTAAATTATTAATAAAATTAATTAACTAGCCATTCAGAATAATTTCTCTTTAATTATTAATAATATTAATTAGCTAGCCATTCAGAATGGTAATATTAAAACACTAGTACTGGTTTTAATTAGCTTAAAATTAATTTGATAAAAAAAATCTACTTATTTGATTTTCTGGCTCCTTTTCTGTACTCCTTCATGATTTCTCTGGCTTTGATTGGTGAATTATCACTATTTCCATTATAGCAAATATCCCTTTGAACTGATTATAAAGATGTTCAAGGTCCTTCCTTGCCAAATTCTATTTGGGACTCCCTCTATTTCCTATCTTTTCTTTTTTTAGAAAGATTCAGAAATCTGAATCTCTAAACCCTATATTTTTTCTATATCTAAACCCAGAGCAATCTCGTTTTTGCTCTAGTCTTAGAACAAAAATGACAACATAGTTCCCAATATTCTTAGTCTATACGGTACTGATGGCTACCCCTTCCGTGAAATAGTCTCTTCTCTTGACAGTTTACTAACATGCCTACCTAACTCTATTCTTGTCTGTTACAGCTTTGTTTCACAGGAAAGGACCATCACTTTGAATAGCTGGCTACGAAAGAACTTCTTTTTGATCTGATATGCAAAAGCAGATATAAAGGAGATTCTGAAACACAGCTCTCCTACTCATAACCAATTGCTTCAGAGTCAGACAACCTTATGTTTGGTAAATGAATGTCAAAGCTTGAGATGAAGGCATTATATATAAAAAAAAAATCTGCAACAAACCCATCTATTTAATTCTAGCATCCTAAGAGAAAGCTGACAGACCTGAAGTAGGGGTGTTCATTACAGTTCTGTATCCTGTAATTGTTTACATAATTTGCTTTTCATTCTGAGATATATACAAGGCTCCACTGACAAACAATAACTTTATATTTGATTAGTACAGCGGTGCTTATAAACTAGTAGGTTTCTTTATTGTCACCTCTCTCGACTCTGTCAATACACACTGGTATTCCTTAGCTCTATGATGAACTTTAAAGTGCATTTCTCCCAAACCTACCCTTATCCCTTGAGAAAATAAATAAATTCAAGCAACTTTCAGACCCTCTTCTTATTCTTCTGCCCATAAGCAGGCCACAGACTTACACTCTAAAGTATGCCATGAACCTGTCATTCCAGGGGCCTACACTCTACAAGGAGGAAAGAAAACTGTTCATCTCTGAAGTCACAGATATAGATGTTTCCAGCACACTGGCTTTTCTAGGCTATTAATTGATGGATGGTATTTTCTTATCCTGCTATCATGCTGTCTATAAAAATACACACTTCCCCATGCCTTCTTCTCTTGGTTTTTGAAGGCTACCAATTCATATTCAACTTGTATTACACAATTTGGATGTTTCTTTATTGTTAACTTGCTTTTAGTTAACGGTAGACACAAATACAAGACCAATAAAATGAAAGAAAGCAGCACAGCCTCCATTTAGCTAGATCTTACTTTAAACATGTTGACCTAGCACTGCCAGATAAAACTACTGCTTTTTTAGTGCTTTTTCTTTATTGGATTTATTGTGTTTGTCTGTTCTGCTTTTATTTGTGCTTTGTTTATATTTACACTATTTTCTGCAGACATAGTTTCTAAATATCTTAAGTTTTCTTCTACATTTTGTCTTTCACACCACTCATTCCATGCTGGAGTCTGCAGTCCTCTTTTCATTCTATATACCTTCAGTAGGTAATTTCTTTCAACTATCATCAACATGCTCACAGTCCAAAGACTGTGTTTCTGTCTCTAGTCCTTCAACAGGCATTTCCAAGCATCTGCACCAAGTAATTGTACGAAATAATTATAAGGATCTAAAACAATTCAAGCTAATTTCCTTATATTGGCTTCTCTTCCTAAATTACATGTATATTACCTACACAATGTCTCTATCTTTCGCATTATATTTTAAATTAGGTACCAGAAATCTATGCAAACTATTTTTATTTCTTTATGATCGTCAGTTTAAAAATTGTTTTTATATCACTCAATGTGTTGTTTAAAATAATACAAGGCAAAACAAAAGAACAAAATGAATATGCCACAAAGCTCATATGTGGTCCAATTCTAAAATATTTGTTATATCTGGTCAGTTCTGTCTTCAGTAATCACTGAGTAGTCTCAAGTAGCTTTATTTCTCCCCTGTCTCCTTCCATTGGCTATTTCATGTAGAAAATGAAGGAAGAACTTCACATCTGGAATCAGTGACTTGGACCTCTGTACATAACAAATAATTATTTGGGTTTTATTCTCCTCTTCCCTTCTGGCATGGAGCACAAACATTGTGGGGATCTTCTCAGTGTCTTTGGTTATTCATTCCTGACTTTTTCTGATAAGGTGATTCTTGATGGACTAGCAGGTTTCAGAATGGGAACTATTCACCAGAGGAACAAGTGCTTCGCTACTTTCAGCTCCCCATTTTCTCCTATTCTCGTCAATCTCCAAGATAAGTAAATGCATTTTAAATTGAGTTCAGTCACCCATAGCCAAGAATTTAATCAATCATGCCAATATAATGGCATAGATGTTCAGGGAGCTGTCATATTGAATAAGATATCCATGTCTTGAGAAGGTAGCACACCTAGAAAACAGAGAAACTACACCATAAGCCTCATCTTTATTTTATCAGTTACCCTTTTCATTTGACCATTCATGTGTTGCATCCTTTTTTATCATTACAAGCTAAATGAGTTACTTATTCATTGATACAACAAATTACCTGATAAAGGCAACTTAGGGGAAGGACATCTTCACTTTGGCTTGAGGGGTGCAGTCCATCACAGTGGGGAAGGTGCAGAGGCGGCAGCATGTGGTAGCTGACGACATTGCATGTTCAGCTCCCTATCTCCGTTTCTATTCAGTCTGCAGCCCCAGCTCATACATGGTATCTGAACAGCTGAGCTGAATCTTCCATGCTCAATTAAACCTCTCCAAAAATGGCATCACAGACACACCCAGATGTGTGTCTCTTTGGTGATATTTGTTATTTGATATTTGGAGATATTTGTTATTCAGTCTAAAGGAACATTATAGAAACTTTGCATTTCAATTTGGCTGTGAGGAAATATGGATAATTCGAAAAGATTACTTGAAAATAACATCTGAAATGAGGTAAGTTTTTTTTTTTCAAGACATGGATATCTTATTGCATCATACTGCTCTTCTGCTTTTCTTCATCCAACCCATCCCATGAGACTTCTCTCAAATTACTGACCATTTTTGCTGTTGTTACACACACACACACACACACACACAAATATATAGTACAACATGCTCACTCCATTTAATGTTACTTAGATGCATATGATTCCAGGGCTGACTAATTAGTACTGGATAATCCAATTGGAGGCTCCTTCCTGGTCTTCTCTTCTGTTGACTGCAGTTCTTTATTTAGGGTGGGTCTTTGTGAAATTTCCCTCATTCATGTTATTGATGTTGGGCTTGTTCAGGTCTTGTTTAGGCAGCCAGACAGTTATCGTGGATATGTGCATACATATACATACATAGTTTAAGGAAAGTTGTGTTTCCTTAAGGCTGACAATGCTTCTTCTCAAGAGCCATGGATTTTTTTTTTTTTTTTAGTAGAAGACTCTAGTATTGCACCAAACAATGGTACTGCATGCCTTTAATCATAGCACTTGGGAGCAGAGGCAGCTGGATCTTTGTGAGTTCAAGGCCAGCTTAAAGGAGGGCCTGTTTCTACCAATTTACCAAGCCACCATAATTCCTATCTGCATTTTACAAACCTACTCACACATAAGTGTAGCTATTACATGTCATCAAAGACACTTCACTGCAACAGATGTAGATCATTACAGAAAATCACTACTGGTCAAAATGCAAAGAAAAGCTGGTCATAGTGGACTCAGTCCCACCTGATATTTCTATAACAACACAAATCATGTACCAAAAGGTTCAGGGAACACTGCTGAGAAGGGGGCAGAAAGGCTATAAGAACCAGATGACCAGGAAATCCATTGTGAGACTGTGTCTCCTAGAAATAACAGGAACTAAGAGAAGTCTTAAAGGGACATGCTGAACTCTAGACAATATTAGAATGAAAATGAACTGAATTGCAGGAAACCTAATTTGAATCTGCTTTGTATATGGGCAATTGGATTCTTATTTTATAATTGTATTTGTTAGTTTCACTCGACTCTGAGGGTGTCACGCAATGTACAGCATGACCAGTCTCCTTACTTTGATACATATATCTTTATTTTTCTTTTTCTACTATAACTCTCTTTGATTGATACCTTAAAAGAGTCACCTAGCATGGGGCATATACCTTTAATCCCAGTACTCAGGGAAGCAGAGGAAGGCACATTGCTTTTAGTCTGAGCCCAGCTTGGTCTACAAAACTAGTCCAGCACACAGACAAACCCTGTCTCCAAAGAAGATGAAGAAGAGGAGGAGGAGAAGGAGGAGAGAAATAGTCAACTAGCTTAGATTGCCTCCACTAAGCATGTTTTGAGTAGAAAATTATATCTATAAAGCATTTTTATCCTTTCATGCAGATATTACTTAAAGGAAACATACGTAACTATAGTAACAGAATTTGTGTATCATGTTTAAACAGAAAAAGGCTACCTACAATTGAGAATTAAATAAATTTAGATAATTTTTCAAATTTTTAAAATATTTCTATAGTGAAAACTCAGGATATAACACTTAAGCTATCAAATGAAAATTAAGTATACTACCTTCAAACTCTTCTTGGTTTCCATAAGTAAGGAAAATTAAAAAGAAATAACTTTAAGGTCTGATTTGAAAATTCTATGATTTTAATTATATGATCCATCTTTTTCAATATTTAATATTTTGTTACCCAGCCTTCGCAACATACTTTTAAGTCTATAGTTCAATGGTAGGATGACTCACTAATGGTTATAACAAAGTCATATGAAGCAACTTGAAGATCTATTTAAAAAGCAATCAGTGAAAATAAGTGTTGGATATCTTCATGTTAAATCTAAAATCCTTCACTAAACTTGCCTTTTACTTTATTGGCTGGGTAACATATCCCAACAGTGAATCTATCATATCAACATACTCACTATGATGCAAGCTGCGAATAATAGAGAATGTCAGTGTCAATTTTGCTTTCTCACATTTGCTTCCCTTCACTTCATCTGATTTTAATAATCCCTGTCAAACCACAAACCGTCCAAATTACGTTCATGACACAGAAGCTTTCAAGAAGCAGACAGAATCTCAACTTTCATTTAGCAACTACAAAAGAAAGCTGTCCAGCTGGACAAATATTATTTCCACACTTGACAATCTCTACAGTTGAGCATGCATTTTAATTTGAACTAAACCTGCCAGGAGTTTGATATGAGTTTCTTGTTTTGTGTAGATTGACTCACAGGATTACCAGACCAATGACTGTAACTGTGATGAAAGCACTGTGCCCAGCATTTATATGCTGGAAGATAAATCACATACCAAAGCATAGAGACCAAAAACACACATGCAATTTATGTATAGAGATTCCTGTACTAGGGTATTTACTTACTAAATGAGGTCTAAATGTACATAACATATTCTTAATATAGGTTTTTGAAGTATAATAACTAAACTTGAAAGTAATTAAAATTTTACTTATAGATTTTCCACTGGCAAACAACTCTAAAGATAAACTCTGAAGTGGTTTTAAAAAAATCAATTTGGATATATCTTACTGGTAGAGCATTTCCCTAGGATTCTGGTTAAGCAGTGATGAAACAAACCTATCACCAACAAAAACAACAATAAGTTGCTTTGGAACTGACTCCACTTAAAAGTCAACTTACTAGAAAAGTTTTATTTAACAATATTAGAAAAATATTCTTCGTAAGATAGCACAATGTTATTCTTTAATAATCAATGTGCCCTGTACACACAATATAAAGATTCTGGCTCAATTGGTAAAGTGCTTGCCAGAACCTGGTTTCAATCCCCACAACCGACAGAAGAAACTGAAATTGAGGGGCAGGGGTGAGGAGGTACCTGCCTGTAATCTCCATGCTGGAAAATGAAGACAGAATAATCCATAGGGCTTGCTTTTAATCATGGAACTACTATCTTAATATTTAATATATTTATACAACTTTGGGAGTTTACTTCTTAATTACACAGTTCAATAGAAGGATAATTAATTCACAGATGGTTAAAACAAATTCATATGAAGTAACTTGAAAATCTACTTGGAAGGAATGGCAAGCTCTTGGTCAGTGAGAGACTCCGCCTCAAAAACTAAGGTGGAGAGATTGAGGAAAAGGTATTTCAACCTCTGATCTCCAACCACTTATGAACACACACGAACACATATGAACACACACAGACAGATGACAAAAGACTTGAAAAGGAGTATTAGAGTACAAGGAGTTACTGTGGAAAACTATAGGAAGGAATATTATCTCTTTGAAGTTTAGTTTATTAGTCATACTAAAAGTATTAAACTAGCCAGCAGTGGTGGCACATGCCTTTAATTGCAACACCCAGGAGGCAGATGGATCTCTGAATTCAAGGCTAGCCTCATCTACAAAGTGAGTTCAGGACAGCCAAGCCTACAGACAAACCCTGTCTTGAAAAAGAAAACCAAAACCAAAACCAAAACAAAACAAAAGCAAACAAACAAAAGACAATGAATTGACATTTGGAGAACAGTCTAGACTTGCAGCTTCAAGGAAGGACTGCCATGAGATATTTGTGTGATCCATTCAAATTTAGATGTTCAGGCCTTGAAATGTTCTCAGAAATATAGTTTAAAACTTTTTGGGTTTTTGAAACAGGGTTTCTCTGTGTTAACCATAGCTGTACAGACTGCTGGGCTTACAGGCCTGTGCCACTACACCCAGCCAATCCATTGTCTTTTAGAGGACCATTCTCCCTGAACTCTCTCTTGAACACTGTAAGACAGCCTTAGAAGTTACTTTCGATAAAAAAATATTTACTGTTCACTTGGGATTGGACATGTCCAATGGGTCACTAAAGAGACAAAAACTTGGAGGCTAGAGAAATGGCTCAGAGGTTAAGAGTACTGCCTGCTCTTCCAGAGGTCCTGAGTTCAATTCCCAGCAATCACATGGTGGCTCACAAACATCTATAATAAGATCTAGTGTCTTCTTCTGGCATGCAAGTATATATGCAGATAGAACATTGTATACATAATAAATAAATTTAAAAAAAAAAAGAGACAAAAACTTGGCTCCTCTGTCTTTTTGCTCCCGTAAACTGTGAAAGGGGTTCCTGCTCAACTTTTGTATTAATCCAGTAATTACCTCCCTTCACAGCTGAAAGCACCAGGAGTAAGTAAGATAACTTTCAGATTTTAATACAGCATAATTAACAGTTTGCCATGCAGTAACTTTCTTCTTTTGTTTTTGAAGACAGACTCATACAGACCAGACAAGTCTCAAATTTGCTTTGTAGCTAAGAATAACCTTGATCTTATAATCCTCCTGCCTCTAGAGTCAAAAGTATTTGCATTCTACCATACATATACAATAATGGGCACTGAAGCCCAAGCTTTGTGGAATTCTTGGTTGGTACTACCAACTTAGATACAACTCCAGTCAACTGCCAGCTTTCACCACATACTGTTTAAGAATACCAGAGCATGCTTACAGGTCACCAGCAATTCCTTTAACCTGAACAAACTAAATCCACCTCGCCTTTTTGAATTGTCCTTTTCCCTGAGTCATTTTCTCTGCAGTCACCTTTGATTTCAAGAATAATGGGTCTCACAGATAAATGTGTGATTAGTTAAAAAAAAAAAAAAAAAACTACAGGCAGTAGCAATTTCTTTATCTTGGAAGAGATTGTGGGGTGACATTCTTAGTTAATGATGAATAGGCCACACTTTGTCCACGATGGCTTGACCATTCCCATCCATGCTTTTTTTTTTTTTTTTTTTCATTCCATTCTGACTACAAAGCTCTTGTTAGATTCTGGTAGCAGAGGATTAGAATCCTTGCTCCTCTGCTTCCAGTGTGGCCATGCTTAATAATAAATGCCATGCATGCAGAGGGTGGAGGAGGGGAGGGATTGGGACTGGAGGAAGGAGGGAACCACAGGGAGGATACAAAGTGAATAAAGTGTAATTAATAAAGAAAAAATATAATAATAAATGTCAATTGTTTGTTGGGACAAGTAGTCACACGTGTTGGTGGGGCCACCCCTGAAAACCTTCTGCAAGCCGAGAACTCTGCCAATATTTAGTTTCTTTTGGCAGCTTCCTTGTTTTTTTTTTATCCCTTTGAATCCTATGACTGGATAATTTCATCTACCTCCTTACTGTCTGTTATAACCTGTATATTGGAACTCCTCTCTATTCAACTCTATAGTAATTAACACTTGGATAAACAATGGGCATCTCAATCTTTCTCAAATGTTGTCCTTACCTAGAGGAAACTTCAACACAAATGTATTCATGTCAGAAATGTAACTATCCCATATGTTTCAACATTTCTAATCAACAGTGTAGATACATTTCTGACCTGCCTGTTATTCAACTAGCCCTCTATAAACTCCAACTTGATTATCTGAATTTGCAGCAGTTTCCTTATTCATTTTATAGATGACCACCTTCAAATTCACACTTTCTTCTGCTACTAGAATGATCTTCTTAAGACAAAAATAACAATAATAAATTCATGTTTACAGAGAGATTTTAAGCTTGGATGACTTGGAATCACATAAGTATATAAGAAAAAATCAGGGGAAGAGTCAGTTTGTAGGAAGAAAGTGTTATATGTATTTTTAAATGGCTGATTAGACATCAGAGTTGAAGAATGTTTGAATCCTTCCTATAATGACCTATAAGACCAAGGAGTGGGTCAGCAGAACACTAATTACTCATCACAAGGACGTGAGTTATATTTCTAGCCCTAGAAGAAGACATGGCATCCTAAACTATCCCAAAGGAAATTAATACATGATTTCAGATACCCTAAATCTTGTAAGATTAGTTTCTGTAGTCGAGACTTTCTGAGAAAAGAAGGAACATCCACCATCACCGTGTTTTATACTCAATCCAAATGGTCCCATCAAACACTTAGAAAGGACTATGTTCCCCACAAAAGCTGCCTGCTGGAGACTTCACATGCGGTATAAATTCTGCCTGTACTGTGCGCTCTTTAGCCACTATTTACGCTCACTGCTTGAGCATGTGCTCTCCTTTACGCTAATAAACTCTACCTACCTTCCACACTATGTGGTGTGGATCAATTAAATCTTCTGAGAGACCAAAAGATTAAAAATTAGCAGCTATTGTTAATATTTAAGGCCTGAACTAGGTGGGTGGAGAGGTCCAGTAATGCCCTGAGGGGAAGGATCAGCCTCACTGCATTCTTTCCTCACCCACTAAGATACAGTCGCTGGGAAACTGGCCCATCCCCCTAGGGAAGGACACCAGATCATTAATGGTTTGGGGACCTTCTTATAGCCGATCAATTAAAAATGCAGCATTTTGACCAAAAGATGCTTGCCAGGCAGGAATCGCCCCTGCCTTGGGCATGCTGGGAGGGACCAGAATCTTTAAATCACCCAACTAACCTGAGGACGGGGCTCTCGGCTCTCACCGCCAAATGTGAGCCCAAGCTGCAGCTTATAATGATTTATAATAAAAAGATCCTCATGTGGTTTGCAACGGACTCGGCTCCTAGTGGTGGTCTTTTGGGGTATCGTGATTTGGGCACAACACTTCCAACATTCCAAAAGGAAGGAAAGGGAAAGAGGACACTGTACTGAAATACAGAACCACAGCAAGAACAAAGCCCAGTCCAACAAATTCCAAATTATGTAACTCCATGTCTGATGTCAAAGTTCTCTTCACAACTTTTAACTATTTTCAGTTCTGTTGACTGTAAAATTTCTCTCTCTTGGGCTGGTTCCACATTAGGTCTGCAGCTTTCTTTGGCAGGTATCCCTTCGCTCTGGCATCTCCAACATTGTGGGATACTGGATGCAACCTTCACACTTGTCTTTCCAGCGTCCATGGAGTAACTCCCCTGCCTTGCAATTGGCATTATGTGTTTTTTTTTAACCTTAGAGGAAGATGACACAAACATTCCCTGCATCTTCTTTAATAAATCTATAACACATTCTGGCTTTGGGATCTGGCCCCTCCTTGACTTGCATTTGCATGAGCTTTCTGTTGTTGATTTTTTATTTTTTATTTTTTATTTATTTTTTTTTTTTTTGTTGCTAAAGCTTTCCTTTAACTCTTGTCCACCCCAAGGGAAGTTAGGTGAGGTCTTGCCTTGAGGGCCCCTTTGCCTTTATTACATTTTGAATCAGACCTTTCCAAAACTTTTTTTTCTCCTTGAGTGTTAGAACATAGACGAAAAATGGAATTATGTGAGAATACTGAGTTCCTGTGATAAGACTCCAAGAAAACAGGACAAGAGTCTCAGTTTCTTCAAAGCACAGAACTCTTCTTTTGATGTGTTTTCTGCTCGGCCTCGATGTAGTGGACAGCAACGAGTTTACTTGAGGTGCTGTTATTCATATGCCTCCATGTGTAGCTGGTCCTTGTGATTGACACTTTACCCAGGTCCGTCCCCTCAGAAAATAAATTTTCTGATGCTCTGAAGGAAGTTTCTGTCTCATGAGACTTTAGCCTGCCTCATTCTTAGACCCCGCTCTCCGTGGCTCACACCAGCAAATGAAGCTGCAACACTGTGTATGGTACTTGGCTCCAATATTACATTTCCTGGTTTTTTTCTCCTCAAACTATATAATTTGTATTGTCTTCCCCCTTGCTCTTTTTCATTGTAGATCTGCATAAGATAGTCAATACTGGGCTGTCTTGAAATGACAGATTTCACCATTAATCCAAAACTCATCAATTTAAATCCTGGCAAATTTTTAGGACAAGGATAAAAAGAAGCCAATTTCTTTGTCAAAATATCACAAGAATGGTCTCTAGGTTCGTGATGATACTCTTCCTCCCTGAAATCTCTTAAGGTTGGCTGCCGTAATGCACATTTGTTTGAGTAAAACTGTCTTCCTTATTCCTACTAAAATGGTTCATTAAGTGCCACTTAAAGTGTTAAGCTGCTTTACTAGGACTAAATTCCTAGAATTTTCCTTATTTCTCCAAATAAAAACATGGTCAGGCCTGTCAAGAGACATACTCTACTCCTGCACAAAATTCTGTCTTAGGTTACTGTTCTATTGCTGTGATGAAACACCATGACAAAGGGCATTTATGAGTAGAAGCATCTGGTCTTGGATTTCAGTTGGAATGTCCTGTCCTGTGCTGATTGGCTGCTACTACAGGAGAGGCGAGATTGGCACATTCTGTGGTATTTCCAGGAACAATGCTACCTGACTTCTGTAAGGAGTTGGAACCATCTGGGCCAGTTTCCTGGCAATAGTATCTCTGGTGGGAGGAAAGAAATACAGCAAGGCAGGCTCTCTCCCTCCAACTCCCCACCCCCATAGCTGGCTGGACATGTCTAAACTTTAATCTAGTAATCCAAAAACCTAATTCTTTCTTTCTTTTTTTTTTTTTTTTTTTGGTCTCTCACCACTTCCTAATCCTTATAAAACAGTTCCACTAACTGGTAACAAACATTCACACATGTGAGCCTATCGGGGCCATTCTTTTTCATACCACCATATTTACTGTTGACAAAAAGATCTTCTAAACTGTTGGACTTCAGACCCTGGACAAGTAGCTAAGGTGATTTTTGAACCAAAGCAGACCTTGCTTTCAGGTTCTCCAAGCATCCCTCAGTCCCTTCCTACACATGGTATGGCTGGCATACCCTGCCCTCTACCCTGACCTTTCCAGCCCAGGGGCAGCAGCTTCCCCTCCCCCTTCACTATATAATTCAGACATTTTGGTTCTTGGGACCCCCTTACTCCCTTTCCTTTCTGTGTTTCCTCTCTTCCTCCTTCCTTCTCTCCTCTCCCTTTTTCCCCCTCCTTCTCTCCTCTCTCTCTCTCCTTTTCTCTCTCCCTCCTCCCTCCCTCCCTTTCTCCTTTTCTCCTCTCTTTCCTTCCTCTTTCTCTCTTATTCCCTCCCTCTTTCTATCCCTTCCCTTCCATCCCTCTGCCTCCCTCCATCCCTTCCTCCTTCTCTGCACCTCCCACTTTCCTGTCTCCCTCTGCATGATGACTTTGTTCCTTGGCACCATTGGACCCTACCCAGAGCTGCCATCAATAAGCCTGAGCTTAAATACTTTAACTTTAGCTTATTTCACCAGTGGAAAGAATAAATACATATCATAAACCTATTCTTTGTTTTTAAATATTATTTGAGATATCTCAACCATTATTATTATTATTATTATTATTATTATTATTATTATTGGATTTATTTTTGTTTTCCTAACATCTCACACATGCTGGCCTTGAATCTGTAGCCATCTCCTTCCTTGGCTTCCTGATTATTTCTTATTAAAAGTATCTAATGATAACCATACACAGCTGATATTATTTAACTGTTATATGAATAGAGCACTAAGCTAACAGCTATTGTTTCATTTTTCATAAATGTACAAGAAAATTGGTAGCTGAAAATGGAAAAAGTAATTTAGAACAATCTCCACTCACTTGATCTAAGTAAAGCATTGTTCTTCACTCAGAGTAGCTCTCAATGCTCTTTCTGTAACTAAGTATTAAAATGTGTTACTTAAAAGTACAGTCTTAAAGTAGATAATGCTTAATCTAGATTTTTCTACATCTTATACATACACTTCTATAACTTCTACACGTAAATAATATGGATATATTCCTTTCATAAACTTATCTTTTCAGTAACTTGAGGAAAATAAGAACTACTTATTCAATACGCACCACTCCTTTTTTTGTTATTGTTATATTCTATTGCCAAGGGACTATTACAAAACAAAGGTGTCTTATATAACATGTAGTGTTTTATAAAAGTGTCTTATATAACATTTTCTACTATTTTATACTATGAATCAATTTATTAATTAATTTTTGGTTCTGGGGATGATTAAGCATATAACTCACACATGCTAAGCAAGTGTTCTATAGTGAAGGGTTGAGGGTACAGAGTTTATGTTATTAGGGCTAAATTATTATAAAGAAAATTCTGAGTCTTTAATAGTAATCAAAAAATAGTTTATGAAAATATTTGTTTAAATCTTGTCATGAAAGAGTGATAAGAAGGTATAGCATGTTTAGTATTAGCCGTGTTGTTTTGAGTGACCTTCCGTAGAAATGGAAATGTCCAGACCAGAGATAGAGAAGCACGAAAAATTAGATTTTTTTCTCTTGTCGCTGTGGCCTAAGACTGAACCATTCATTTGTGGCCACAGAAAGAATGCAATCCTTCACAGCAGGGAAAACATGGCTTACATACTGGCTTGCTATGGGGTGGACCAAGAAACAAGAAAGAAGAAAGCCACTACTCAGTTGTTGTGTTTTCTTTCTTCCCCGATTTATTCAGTCTTGAACTCCAGTGGGGACAAACAGAACTGCCTACACTCAGGGTGGGATTTCCTTCCTCAGTTAAAACTTGTGGAAATACTGTAAAGAACACACCCAAAGTTTTATCTCAGGAATGACCTAGGCACTTATCAGTCAATGAAGCTGGCAACCAAAATGAACCACAACTCCTTTATGGCATGGAACATAGAAGACCAAGATACAGACAATATTATTAAAACTTCTTAGATGATAGTCCACAGGTAAAAACAAGCAAACAAACCAACCCCAAAGAGCTAATGTGTGAGTGTGTATGTAAATTTTATAAAAACTACAAAGCATCACTTGCCCTGACACTTTCTGCTTCCTATTTTACTCATTTGTAGTAATTTTACTTTTTCTTAAATATTGTCTATAGACTCTAAATTTTAATTTCAACTCCTAGCCTTTAGTCGAGATTTTTGATAGAAGACAGGCGCAGTGGCACAAGCCTGTAATCCCAGCACTCAGAGAGGAAGAGGCAGACGCAGGCAGATTTCTGTGAGTTCAAGGCCAACCTGTTCTATAAAGTGAGTCCAGGATAGCCAATGCTATACAGAAAAACCATGTCTAAAAAAAAAAAAAAAAAAAATTGATAGGAAAGAGAATTTTATGATCATTTTACAGGATTATCCATAAATATACAACTGATTGATTTAGATAAGAGGTTATTTAAGAAAAGGGGAAAAACAAAAAAACAAAACAAAACAGAAAAGTAAGGGTTTGCCTGGGAAACACTGGTGGAATACAACAAAAAGCCATGAAATATAAACAAGGCAGGATCAGAGGTTGGAAAAAAATTATGAAAGAGGACAATATTACAAGAATATTTGTCAACAAAAGCCTTTTTATTTTTCCCCAGGAGTGCCTGCCTGTTACAATGCTTTTCAGAAAGCGCACCTCAAAGCCAGCTAAAACTGAATGACTGCAGACACTTGCTAAACGTCTAACCGCCTGGGCCACCCCAGATGTGGTAAATTAAATTCTCTCAGTTTAGGAACCCAAGCTGGCTACATAAATGCTCCCTAGGGTAATCTTCTCACCAAGCATCTTTATCCTGATGCCTTTTACAGGTAAGCATGCAAAATGTTATCTCCAAGAGCATGCAGTCTCACTTCACACTTCAGATGTGCTTCTGCTAGGTGAGCAGCTGCATTCCAAACCACTATTCCTCTGAGGACTCTCAGGGTTATGTCTGAATTCTCTTCACACAGAAGGAAACAAACCAGGTTCTCTAGTCTCTCACCTTTAAATCAACATGCTCTAGGCTCACCTAATTTCTTTTTCCACTTTACTTATGTTAAGAGATTGACCAAATGGCCTCACATCCCTTTATCTTTATCTAGTTTTGAAAAATAGTCTGACAAAGCTGTCCTGGCTGACTTTGATCTGTTATCTTCATATCTTAGCCTCCTGAGGAGCTGAAATTACAGTGCTGAGGCATGAGGCAGGGCACAGAAGCATAGAAGCTTAAAATTTCAATATGACATTCGCAAATTTCGTTTTCAACTGAACAAGTTAAATATCACACACTCAAGTGGCATTAAAGAAACTCATGGGCAGAGAGTGGTACAGGAAGATGACCTCAGAAAACACAACTGCAAGTTTGTGGTTTGGGCTCGAATAGAAAATATCTCCACTTGTGGGTTTGTGGGTGAGGTTTCTAACAAGAAGTATTTGCTAACTTACCATAACAACAGCAACAAAAAACAAAAAATAAGAAGTGTGAAATTCTTCAAGGATGGGAAGCAGCTGGCTGTGGTAATACACAGCACTCAAGAAATGGGTAACACACTGACTCAAAAAAAAAAAAAAACAGACAAAGTCCCTGCCACACACAGGTAGGAGGGCCGGAGATCAGGTAGGAGGGGTGCACATGGTTAAGTATCTAAAGCTCATTGGTTGGTGCTGGCTAGGTTTTTGTCAACTGGACACCGCTAAGAGTCATCAGGGAGGAGGGCGCCTTAGCTGGAGGACTGCTTAGGCAAGTCTGGGAAGCATTTTATTGATTAACAATTCAAATGGGAGGGCACAGCCCACCTGGCCACCCCTAGACAGGTGGTCTTGGATGGCCTAAGAAGGCAGGATGAGGAGGCCAAGGGAAGATCACCAGTAAGGAGCATTTTCCATGGTCTTTGCCTCATTTCCTGCCTTGGCATCCCCAGCAACAAACTGTGACCTGTAAGTCAAATAAACCCTTTTCTCCCCAAGTTGCTTTTGGTCATGGTCCTTATCACTGCAATAGAAACTCAACTAAGATATCTAGCTACCACCAATGAATCAATGAGCTCCAGGTTCAATGAGAGAATCTGTCTCAAAAACTAAAGTGAAGAGCAGTGTTAAGGAAGGGCACTGCATGTTTACTTCTGACTGCCACCTGTACATACATGCGCCTGCATGTGCATGTATGCAAACATACATCCCTTCCCCACACACATAAAGATGGGAACCACAGTTAAGAAATACTAGTTAATTACAAAAGAGAGAAGTGAATCCTTTATATGAATTAACTTACTTATCCTTACAACCTGTAAAAGTTATAGCTTTAACCCTCATTTACTGGATAAGAAAGCTGAAGAATTGAGTTATGAAAGTTTCCCTGAAACTAGAAATCAGAGGTAAGGATCAAACTTAGCTTTTCTAGAATCTGGACTCAATAAAGTTTTAAACATTGAAAAAGTTACCTAGAAAGAAAGGCCTATATTTGTTCTGAGATTATTTTATTCTGTTCTTTATACAATTGCTTTGGAGATAATTTGGGTCTATGTCATCACTGCTTATGTTTAACTACTAGATCTCATACTAATGCACTTGCCATGACAGCAAATCCACAAATTAGCATAAATACAAAATTTAAGTATCATAATTAAACTAGAAAATTATTTAAAAAGTAGGTAATATCTAAAAGTATCTAAAAGTAGAAGTTTTAAGTTGTTTGTCCGATTTCTATCACTATTTTTAATAATGTTCAATAGTTCTGAGATTCTGTCCTTCTAAGAAGTTCATTTGGAAGTGACATGGATCCTGTTGCACTGACCTCACATTTCCAGTGTGTACTGCAAACCCTGGAGTAGTATTTCTGTCTGAGCCCATCTGTACTACGTATGAGCTCTGTAAGCTTCTCTCTAGCACCTCTACAACAAAAGAATTGCTATCACGATCATACGAGGCAATCCACAGACTGCACTGTGAAGACTCTGTAAAGAGTCACTGTGAAGACTTACTCAGGAAGCACGGAGTGTAATCTCTTGGAATTATTGAAAAATATTAAAGGTATATATATATATATATATATATATATATATATATATATAGTGTTCCATTAGAAAGCCATTTCTAGAATGACAAGATCTAAAAGGAACACTAAATACAATGCTATCATTCTTCTACAAGCAGTCACTAGAACGTCATTTCACATTGAAGGACATTAAATACATAAGTGAGATGCACTATGTGGCTTTATTTAATATATAAATCTGAAAATGATGTGAATGAATTTTCATGAAGGTAGCTGGGTCTCAGCTATTTAAGGACCACACTTCATTTCTACATCAGAAGACATTTTACATAATGCAGGTATACAGTGTGTTCCAATTCACTTATTTGAAAAGCTTCCTCTAAATTTAGATATATCCATATTTACTTTAGAATTAAAATTACCTCTTGCTGTTTAAAAGAGTGAGGTCTAGAAAATATGCCCTTCAGAACTGTGGTGATTTAAAAATGGCATATGATAAGGACCAATGGATCGAAATAGTAAAGTTAGGACTAAAAATAAACCTAAAATCCCAACATGAAAAATATCTCAGCATCTCTCCGACCAGACCTTTCTCCCTCCCATGGTCACCTGCTGTTTCATGCTTAACAATATTATCAGAGGCAAAAATCACCAATATCAAAACACTAAGATTAGGAATGAAAGAAGAACAGAGTAAGCAGAATTACACCAACATTATATCTTGTTATTTGGTTTTATGTTTTCTAATTCAAATATATCTGCAAAACAAAACTTAGAAAATGCCTGAGCTAACTTTTTTACTTAACAAGGCAGGTATTCGCTGTCTCTCAACTGCAGGGAGAAACTTCATTTCAGTGACCTATTTATGCCGCTTAGATGTATCAGATGCATTTTTTAATGACCCCAAACGAAAGGAAATGTAGAAATCTATTTGAAAAGTTGACATTAAGGTTGTGACACCAACCAAAACAACAAGAGACTTAAAGTTAAACTGACAGAAAAATCCCCAAATCAGCCTAATTTTAAAAACAGTTGCTCTGTGAAATAGTGATGGCATGTCAGCTGCTTCTTTGAAACTCCCAAATTTTGTCATTTGGTGTTTGTGTCATAACCTTAATATTATTTAAACATACTTTTAAATATCTATTATTTAAAAATGTCTTAGAATTGAAGATATCCTAAAGCTTTGAAGAAGCCATCCTCAAAGAACTGCAATTCCTCGTGTGCCACTTTGACTAGAAGTAGTGTATAAAACATTTGCTGTTGACAAATCTAATTCATTAAAAGGTGAGATGGATGCATTTTACAGTCACTGGATGCCATCATTATCTCCAGTGCCTTTTATAAATTATTCCTCTTTTCCCTTTTGACTGAACTTGTCACGTTCTCTCTCAGAGCCTGAGTGTTATGCCTTAGAGTGAATGCTTTTAACATGTTCAGACAAGTCACAAGCTAAACAAGCAGTGGTGTTTTATTTTGTAGAAATGAGAAAGGATAACACAAGTACAGCTTATTTCACTCAATGCATTGATTTTTAACTAAAGACAAAGTCAGTTAGTGAGGGTTTCATCTCACACAAAGGATTTAAAAATAAAAATAGTACAGAATGGGGAATTTCAAAGAAAGTAACAATAAGAGAGATTCTGGCAGCCCAGCTGCACTGTCATGCAGAAAACTTGGTTTAAAATTGAATTGTGCTTCCCCTGACATCAGAGATCAGGTATATCAGAAGACTGACAGCTGGCTGGCATGCTAACTTCCTAAAGAAATATACTAATTGTATTCTTCAAGAGGCCACAAAAACAGAATTATAGAAGCCTTGAAGGAATTGAGAAGGCAGAGTACAAATTATTCAAAATATGAAGAAAAGAATTTCTTACCTAATTTTATTTCAGAAGACTCTAAGAATGAGCTGGTCTTCTAATCCTAAGCAAATGGAATATTAGCTTCTTATGAATTGTTAACAGAAATGTTTCCTTCTTTAGTATCTTCAGAAGCAGTCTTTTCCAAAATCTATAAAGTAATTGGACAAAGCTTCATTACTAAAGCAGTGGGGGGGGCGGAGAAGAAAACAATAAACTACTATTTTGATATTATTCCTATAAATTTGAGCTCTGAATGATCTATGTTGGGACACATAACAATATCCCAATTATGGCCTAGTGAAGAAAAAGGACCGAAGAGTGTAGGCATATCATAATAGTGGCACTTAGGAAAATATATGTTTAAAACTTTGTTTCTAAATACCAATCATTACTAAAGAATTTCAGCTTAAAGAGATAAAGGTCCAATGGTATTGCTGGGGTTGTTAGGGTCAAAGCCTGGGCATCAGCACCTCAAGAAGTTGGGCTTTGCCACTCATCATCAATAGCTCAAAGAAACAAAGAATAGTGAAAAGCAGAAACTAGATATACTGTGGTCAAAGCTGGATGAGAAACAAAGCAGTCCAGGGGTCCTTGGGCCCAAATCCACCTTTGCGTTCCCAGTGTTAGGTTTAGGATTAAATAGAATGTAAGGGTAAGCACAAGCAAGCAGTCAAAGTGTGAGCCCACCAGTGTCTCAGCTCCAGTCTCTCTTGAAAGGTGACCTGACGAGTTGTCAGAACCACATGAACTATTTTCCTGGAGACAAGTTCCTCCTCAAGCTAGCACCTGGCCTCAGCTTTTTCTTTCTCCTACCAAGAGTCCTGGGGAAATTTTAATTACTCAAGGACCATTGCTTCAATACTCTAATATTAAGGGAGACACAAGTATTTCTCTTTAGAATCTTTGGTCCTGTTGAGAAGGTTATGGCTCAACCACAGAACACAGACAATAATATCCAGCTGCTTTTTCCTGTTTAGTTACCTATGTTCCAGGCTGTTTAGTAAAGCCACCTTTTCTTCCCTTTATGAGGCAATGTTGGAAGAGACCAAAGAATTAAAAATTAGTTTTTAAGGGTATTGGTTTAAAGCACAAACCTGAACAAAGGCCAGACAGGTGGAGACATGTCCAGACACCTGTGGGGAAGAACCAGCCATAGTGTATTCTTTCCTGCCTACTAGAGATTCAGTTGCTAGGAAACCAGCCCCTCTCCCCTAGGATAGCCAAACAAGGGAAGCCAGGCCATTAATGGTTTAGGGGACTTTCTATAGCCAATCAATTAAAAATGCAACATCCCCTTTTGTGTTTCAACCAATAGACGCTTGCCAAGCAGGAATCCCCCTGCTTTGGGCACACTGGGAGGGACCAAACTCTTTAAATCAATCACCTAACCTGAGCACGAGGCTCTTGGCTCTCAGTTGCTATGGTGTGAGGATGTATGAGCCTGAGCTATAGCTTGTAATAAAAAGATCCTCATGTGTTTTGCAACAGACTCAACTCCTGGTGGTGGCCTTTTGGGGATCTCATGAATCTATCACAAAATACCTGGGGACTTGTCGGGATCCCCAGGACTACCCAGAACCCCTGAGCTGGAGGATTGGAAGCCGGTGTAAGCACTGCTGTCTTGGCCAAGTTCTGTATTTTTGAGATCTCAAGGTGGTACACAGTGGGTGGCCAGGGAACAGTTGCATAGAGTAACCCAGCCGATGAGCTGGCAGACCACAGCCATGGGAATCTGGGAGAATCCCAAATCCCAGCAGAGACAGGGCTCCCCAACAGCACTGAGGGACACAGGGTCCCAACTCTCACGCAGAGACAAGCAGTGCTGCCAATGTACTGGGTTTGAATTCTTACCCACCAGTTGGAGATTTTCGGTGGACATGGAATCTCACCATCTACTGTCCTCTCTGTGCTTTTGGCTTCTGTGGCAGGGAAGCCATGAAGGGAGTCTATGAGTCTGCAATTCTGAGCTTTTGGATCCACTTATGTTTCCAATCGCTGAATGGCTACTTTGTCCATGTTTGTCTTTCTATTTTGTTCCTTGTGTTTGTGTGTCTTTGTATTGGACTGTGACAGACACTCTGGGACAGACTTCCTCTAACCCATCCCCACTCCTCCCGACCCCTCCATGGGCTTCATGGCCCCCCAACCCTGATCAGTGGTGGCATGAGATGGGTGGGAATGGCATGGTGGGGCCGGGGATGAAATTGTTGGGACCACAACCCAGCCAGCTGGCAGCTGCCAACCACCAAGCACATTTTTATCATGGTGGCAGCAGGAACAACAGGCTGCCATTTCAGGCTGGTATAATTGGGTGGAGCCCAATTTGGGAGCAGGCCACCCCCTAATGGAACAGGGTGGAGGGTCCATTGAAAGACAGGCCACAACCCCTTTGGTTTCTCCTTCCTCTTCCTTTCTTTTTGCGTGCATTGTACTGGTACATTGTTTTCTTGTGTTGCTCTTTTATGGGTTTATGATGGTCTCAGTAGGCAGGTGAACAAACAGCTGTGCACCATGGTGACTTTGCCTGCCCCATGCTTCCTGAGCTATAAGCTGGAGTACCTCTGGTCCTTGGTGGGAGCATGCCTTGGGGCAGGATAGATGCAGAACTCCCAAGAGGAGGGCAGGCAGCCCAGCAGGCTGATGGGACAAAGTCCTTGAAATTTCCGCTGGATGGAGTAAGAAAAGTGTTGTCTGATGGTTTAAATGTATGTATGGCCATTACATGTTTGTTTCTGAATGCTCTTAAATAGTTAATATGCTCTGTATGTCTTGGTTATGGAGTAACAGTTATTGGATATGTTTAAAGGTTAAATTCAAACTTTTGTCTAGAACGTGTATGTGTTTCTGAGATCTACAGAAGCACAGATGTTTTTAAATAGCAACCATGTGGCTTGCCATGCAATGTGGTATGACTCCACCATCTTGAGATTACCACGTGGTATGTGGTAGGGCAAAGAAAGATTACAGAACCTTTTAGTTGAAATGACTTCTGTTTATCATCCTATTTTCTTTTAGATTAAGAAGACAAGTTTCTCCTTTTAAATTGGTATTGATTTTAGGGATTGTATTGTTTGCACTGGTAAAATTTGGTTTTAAAATTTGGTTTTGACTTTTAAAATTATGGTTATGCTTTGTGACTTCACTCCTAAAAAGGGTACTTTACTTTGATATTGCAAAAACAGATTTCTTCTAAAAACGTGTTTAAGGCTATGAAACATTTTAAAGTTTATCAGGCATTTTAAAATAATGACCTTGGAAAGTCTAACAAAGAACTTGGAACAGTTTCTCAACCCTTTGGGGTAGGATAAAAGACTTTGGTATTTATTAATTTTACCAAGTGAAACCAAGCCATACTGTTTGAGCCAAATAAGAAAATTGCAGTTTTAACAGTATATTATGTCAGGATGGTAAAGACCCATGGTAAAGACTTAGTAAAGAAATGATGAGAAAGATTTTGATGGAAGTTTTTATGTTGTCTGAAGAGCATGAGACTGGGACAGTAAAGAAAAAATATATATATCTTGTCTAAAGTAAAAATGTTTGTTTAAACCAGAAGAACGAAGCTAGGAACCTGAAGGTATTTAGAATGTTATAAATGGTCAGAGTATGTATAGAAAGCCAGAGGGTATATGAACTGTATTTGCTTTGGTGTTTTATACCTGCAAATATGATTTGAGAAACAACTGTAAAATATGTTTTTTGTTTTGTTTTTTTTTTTCATTTTAAAGGCTGGTGATTCTTCAATGCAAAATGTTTTCTTGTGCTTTTTAATGGGGAAGAGGACTGCAGCTCCATGTTAGCCCAGGGTTATACAGGGTTGTATTCAAGTCATTGTTAATCATTATATGAAATATATGCCTGACCACCATTTCCTGAGTGAACGGATTAATGCTGTTTCTTTCTGGCTGATAGGTTTGGTATGGCCAGAACAGTTCAAGTACAGTTTAAAATTGTTCTATACTGTTCTGTTATATAGTTGGCTCTAAAACTTATTTGTTACTTATTTACGGAAAACTGTAATTGGTCCACAGTGCTATACCATGGGAGGTAGCAACACCATCAGTGACACCTAATGGCTATGTTTTAAATTGTTAGCCACCATGTTGGTTCAAGGATAAAGAAGGTGGACCTGTGGTTTTACCAACATCTTTGATGAGGGCTGCCAGCTGTAATCAGTACCTTGTTTAGTACTAAGTGCAACCTCTGTCCCTTAAGGGTTTTTTTTTTTTCTGTTCTGTTTTAATGCAGTGTGGTAGGATCAGCAAAATATGCTAGCCCTTTAATGAGCTATATCTGATTGAAAGTTTTGCTTTGAATTCAGTTCAGAAAGATATTTAAAGTTATGCTAACAACTGCAATTGAGTACAAGATTAAGTGTTAGCTGGTCTTTTGTTTGTTTTCAAGTTTAAGCCTAGGATGGGTAACTACAAAGTTTGCCTGTGTAGATCTACTTGAAATAGATATGGTCCTAAAACATTCATCTGAGGAATATGCCAGAATTAGAGATTATAGCATTCTGTTTTACAGGAAGTGATTTAGAGTAGATGATTAAAGACAGAAAAAGAATAACTCAGATGTGCTGTCCCTCAAGCTTGTCAGGGCTCTGATGAATATGACATTTAATGTGTGTAAGCTTATTATGACAGAGAGTCACAAATTCCTGGCATTAACTCTCCAAGGTCTCCAAGAAGATTTGGGAACAATGACAGATGACTTCGACTCTGGATTGTTGTATGTTAACCCCTGGGTGAAACAACCCCAACTGGTCCATTGCTGGGCCCAGCCTAAACAGTGGACAATGCAATGGACACCTGGAGAGCCACTGTTTCACATTCCTGAAGGCTAGGTAAGGTCAATTTCTCATGTTCTTTTTTTCTACAGAAACAGTCTTTCGTCTTCTGTTCCTGATGGCCAGGCTGTCATTGTCATGATGCCATGGGAACACCGGAGCCAGGAACAACTGCCTAGGTGATAGACTGACTAGTCATCTCTGTCATTTTGATTGTTACATAGATTGATACATTAATTTGGCTTATATTTATCCTTCTCAGATCTCTGATCACATTGATGGCTAAACTAAGCTAATGGTAGCTTTGCAGCTAAAGAGCAGACAATTAGATCCACTGTTAGTTCATTGGTCAAATCATTAGCTAGTTAGAACTAGGTACTAGATCTCTTATTTAAAAAGGCAAACAGATTTGCCTTGCTCACAGGCTTCATGTTAGTTGCCTATGTCTTATGGTGATTAACTGGATAGCAAGATATGAAGTTTATGTAAGGTCTGAGGATATAAAAGAATAAGTTATGAGTATCTAAAAAGTTGAGGGTCTAAAAATGTTTCAAAGTTGGTAAAGAAAAGGTAGATTGGAAGGTCTAAGCAGGTGTTTTAAGGTATGTGAATGCGAATTGTAATGATGTAAAAAAATAATTTAAGGCATATAGAAAATGGGAGGTATTTCAAATTTCCCCCTCCTCTCTGCTATTGTTATTATAAGATTTCAAAAGTTCAGAGTTTTGACATTGGTCAGAAGAGTTCTGATAAGCTGATGGAGCACTGACTGCTTATCATTCAGTCACTTGATATTTGAATTTCCTTTTGGTTGTCTTCTGGAGAGACTTAAAAGTGCTTCTCATCATGCTAAAAACATTTGTCTAGTGTACGTATCTGACCCAAAAGCCATAGCTTTTACTAGGTCTTAATGGCATGAGTCTACTTCTGCTGTTTTGTAGACACCTGTTAACTGTTTTTTCTAAAGTATGGATCTCAGTACAATAATGATGCCAATATGAGTTTCAGGAAATCAAAAAGTCAGAAGACCTGGTTCTACCATAGCTCAAATAGACCCCAGATGAGTTATTCCCATGGCCTTGAGATTCCTCACTTTCCCTAATTACTAGATAAATTTTAACTTCTGTCTTTAGTCTGAATCTGTCTTACCAGATTTTCACCTGGTTGACTCTATTTGGGGATCAGCTATGGACTGCAAGCTGAAATCTGGAGTTTTGGAAGCTAAAGTAAAGCAATCCAGCCGATGTGATGGCTCCATGTCTCTTCAACTGTATCGCTAATTAGATAGTGCCCCATTGCCTAGCTTTTGACTGTCATTTCAACCTTCCTAGCCCCTTGATGTCTACGGTCCCCTGGAAAAGCACTGAAGCAATTTTGGAAGAAAAGCCTTTTACCCTAATCTAACCTAATAGGCTGAAATGCTAAGTCAAAGGGGAACTACATTAACTACCATCTTTGGGACTTGTTTAGCTGGAGTAGAAACTGGTATTGCATCAACTGGACAAAAAGCATGGAAAGACACTAGGGAAAAGATTCCAGAAGATGGTTTAAATCCTGGTATAACACTTCTCCTCGGCTTATTACCCTTATATACACGCTGGGGGAACCCCCTACTCATTTTGACTTTTACCTTTGGGCCTTATATTTTAAATTGCTTCATGGGTTCCTGAAGGAATGCTTGAGAGCAATATAGCTAGTGGTACTCAGATCCCACTGTGGAAAGGTAAATCTTGTGGATACCAGGGATCATATCTGGAAGACCCAAGATTGGGTCTTCAAATGATCATGGGAAGGGGGAAATGAGAGACCAAAGAATTAAAAATTAGTTTTGGGGAATACTGGGCCCAAACATAGGCCAGACAGGTGAAGACATGTCCAGACACCTGTAGGGAAGAACCAGCCATACTGCATTCTCTCCTGCCCACTAGTGATACAGTTGCTAGGCAACTGACCCCTCTCCCCTAGGACAGCCAAACAGGGAAGTCAGACAATTAATGATTTGGGGGCCTTCCTATAGCCAATCAATTCAAAATGCAACATCCCCTTTTGTGTTTCAATCAATAGACACTTGCCAGGCAGAAATCCCCCTGCTTTGGGCATGCTGGGAGGGACCAGACTATTTAAATCAACCACCTACCTGAGCACAAGGCTCTCAACTGCTATGGTGGAGAGGGTGAGTGAGCACAGGCTATAGTTTATAATAAAAAGATGCTCATGTGTTTTGCAATGGAATCAACTCCTGGTGGTGGTCTTCAGGGGTCTCGCTAATCTGGCACAACAGTTGTTAGAAATTGGCCCTGTTTATCTTTAGGAGTTTTTGTTAAAATATTATTTAACCATTCTCTAATGAAAACTATTTTTAAAGTGTCTACCTTTGTTAAAAATACTCAAGGTAATTAAGCTTACTGTTAAAGAGATTCTGGCCCCAAAATTGGGCTGTGACTACAACTCCCCTACTAAGGAGTCACCGACCAGTGAGCATGTCTCTGATTGCACCGAGTACACTACGTTATTCATGCCTGGAATGTTTTGCTCCTACATGCAATTTGGAACACACTTTGACAGTATTTTATTCTTTCAATCAAAAGTAAATACGAAAGAATATAATAAGATCACAATGGTTAAACTGAGCAACAGGACAGCATTGGGTTTTCTTTCCATGGGATTAAACCTAGGGCAATAAGCACGCTAGGTTTTGTAACCATTAAGCTGTAACCCTGGCCTCTGGCACTAAGTTTTCTAAATCATGTGTGGTATATATCATTTCAAGGTCTCACTTTCATGCAATAATGCCGTATTATTTTTCCCATGGGAGTTCCATTATCCACTGATTGTTAGATTTCTTTGTATGTACTTCACATTTTGAATATTATAATTATTTTACGTTTTTGTTTAAATTTTGTATGATGGTATATTTATCCAGATCAAACATGAATTAGTTTGAATTATTTCCAAAATCTATAGTTTTTTCTTTATCAATGACTTATGCAAAGAAAAAAGTCAAGCACAAATGCAGAAGGTAATTTTTTTAATCCATCAACAACCATTCCACACTTGAAGAAAAAGTCTACATTTGCTATCTAGACAAAATTTTAAAATTACACAAAGGAAATAATAAATCAATTAATAAAACATGCACATTTTTCATTAAACTGGGGAAACCAAGACATGAGAAAATTCCATCCATGAAGCAAGAACAGAAGCAGAACTTCCCGCTGTGGTTGAGAAGGACCCACAAATACTCTCCCCTCCAGGCAAAGCAACTGTAAAGGTAGGCAGCTGACAAACAATTCAATTTAGAAATTAGCTGTAATGACTATGAAAGTTTAAGTAGTTTTTAAAATTTAATTATATATATTTTCTATTGAATTTATTTAACCAATTTTCTTTTAGTATACATTTCATTTATTTCCAATATTAAGATTGAGCTAATTAAATTTAAACATTTAATAGTCAAGGCTTTTTAATTAATTTTTTAAATTAAAATGTAACTGTTGGATAGTATCATTCTAGCTACTTTTGTTACCACCAATTACAATTCAGTTAGAACACAGGTTTTTCCAGTTTAGGAACCAGCATTAAGGCCAGAAACTTCTCTGCAATGGCCAAAGAGGATTCATTTAACACAGCCATGCTGGAAGTGAGCAGGCACAGGCAGCTAACAGTTCTACTGGTCCCGTGTCATGGTCATAACTGGAACAATCATGCTTGGGGTTGGCAGAGTTGAACAGCATGGACAAAGGGGGACCACGGGGAAGCACAAGGCTAGCATAAGGGAAGAAAAGGTAGAAAATGAGACAGATCACAGGTACACAACATTCCTCTATCATTGTGGGATCAACGATACCTGGAGCCCAGACAGATTTGAATACCAGGAGGAGAGTACAACATACCAGTAGGTAGTGAGGTATTCAGGGCACCAGTGCATGCGCACGGCACCTGTGAACAGCGCCAGCACCGGCACCTCGCACCCCGCCTCTAGCTTAAGCACCACCTTTCAGACATCTACAAGATCTAGTATCCTCTCCCTCAAGGCACATTGTCACACACACACATGCCCACACTTGCTCCTTGAGACCTTCCTCCCTGAGCTACAGCTGAAACACCAACATTCACTCTCAAATCAGTGGACCTCTCTCATTTTCCTGAATACTCCACACACCAGAGAAAGACAAACCCAGTCTGAAGTACAGACTCCAGGAACAAAAAGCGAAGGTTACAGATAAGCAGATGGCTAGAGGTCAGCATAAGAACTCATCCAACAAAAATCAGGACATCAGGGCTTCACCAGCAATATATCCTCCAAATATATGGATATTTTAATTGAAGGGAAACACAGGAAAGTGATTTTTAAGCTATATTTATGCAGTTATTAGAGGCACATGAAGAAGAACTGAACAAAGCTCTCAAAGAAATACAGGAAAATAGTGTCAAACAAATATAGGCACATGTAGAAACACAAGAAGTAGCAAACAGAGAGGAAATGAACAACAACAACAAAAATAGAGGCCATCATGGAAAGATAGGAATCCACATTCAAACATGAAAAGACATGAAAAGAGAATTAGAATCAATAAAGAAAATGCAAACAGAGAAAACTCTAGAGCTGGAGAACTTAGAGAAAAGAACAGGAAAGACAAAGGTAAGAATCACCAACAGAATACAAGAGGCGAAAGATATAACTACAGAAATTGATACATCTCTCAAAGAAAAATTAAAATTGTAAAAGTTCCAAACACAAAATAGCCAGGAAATCAAGGACACCATGAAAAGACAAAATAAAAGAATAATAGGACTAGATGAAAATGATTCCAATCTCCAAGGTCCAGAAAATATTTTAAAGAAAATCATAGAAGAAAATTTTTCCAACTTAAAGAGATGTGCATGACCATACGAGAGGCATACAGAACACCAAACAGACTAGACTAGAAAAGAAACTCCTCACGTCACATAACAGTCAAAACACTAAACCTACAGAACAAAGAAAAAATATTAAAGCAGCAAGGGAAAAAGGCCAAGTAAAATACAAAGGTAGACCTATCAGAATCACACCAGACTTCTCAACAGAAACTATGAAAGCCAGAAGGGCCTGGGCAGATGTCATGTAGACTTTAAGAGACCACAGATGCCAACCCAGACTACTATACCCAGCAAAACTTTCAATCAACATACATGGAGAAAACAAAATATTCTATGACAAAACTAAACTTAAACAAAATCTACACAGCATCCCAGCCCTACAGAAGATAATAGAAGGAAAACTCCAATTCAACGAAATCAACTACATGCAAGAAAACAGAGAATATAGGTAACTTCACACCAAAGAATTTAAAGAAAACAAGCATTGAAACACTGTAACCACCAACTCCACAATAAAAGGAACTAATATCCATTGGTCACTATTATCTATCAACATCAATGGACTCAACTCTCCAATAAAAAGACACAGACTAACAGAATGGGTGCGGAAACAGGATCCAACATTCTGCTGCATCCAAGAAACACACCTCTACAACAAAGATAAACACTCCTCAGAGTAAAGAGCTGGAAAAAGGTTTTTTAGGCAAACGGACCCAGAAAAAGAGCTGGGGTAGCTATCCTAATAACTAATAAAATAGA
Source organism: Meriones unguiculatus (assembly GCF_030254825.1). Classification (NCBI taxonomy): domain Eukaryota; kingdom Metazoa; phylum Chordata; class Mammalia; order Rodentia; family Muridae; genus Meriones; species Meriones unguiculatus. The sequence continues at coordinate 29,420,050 of NC_083353.1, read as the reverse complement.
CTTTCAACCAAAACTAATTAAAAAAGATGAGGAGACTCATTTCATTCTCATTAATGGAAAAATCCACAAGGAGAACATCACAATTCTGAACATCTATGCCCCAAATGCAAGAGCACGTGCATTTGTAAATGAAACATTATTAAAGCTTAAACCTCACATCGATCCCAACACCTTAATAATGGGAGACTTCAACACTTAACTCTCACCAAGGGACAGATCAACTACACAAAAGCTAAATAGGGAAATAATAACAATTACAGAGGTCCTAAACAAAATGTACCTAATAGATGTCTACAGAATTTTTCACCAAAACACCAAGAGAATAACTTCTTTTCAGCTCCTCATGGAACCTTCTCAAAAACTGACCATATAGATGGGCACAAAGCAAGCCTCAACAGATACCAGAAGATCAAAATAAGCCCTTGTAACCTATCAGACCACCATGGCCTAAAAATAGACCTCAAGAACAACAGAAATAAAAGCCTGCATACATACAGAAACTAAACAACTCAATGACAACTTGGTCAGGGAAGAAATTAGAGACTTCCTAAAATTCAATGAAAATGAAGACACAACCTACCCAAATTTATGGGACACAATGAAAGCAGTGCTAAGAGGAAAGTTCAAAGCACTAAGTGCATCCAGAAAGAAGTTGGAGACATCTCATATAAGCAACTTAATGGCATACCTAAAAGCCATAGAAAGAGAAGCAGACAAACCCAAGAGGAGATGGTTGGAAAGAATGAAACTCAGAGCTCAAATCAATGAATTAGAAACAAAGACAACAATTCAAAGAATCAATGAGACCAAGAGTTGATTCTTTGAGAAAATCAACAGGATAGATAAACCCTTAGCCAAACTAACTAAAAGGCAGAGGGAAACTATCCAAATAGGCAAAATCAAAAACAAAAAGCAAAATAAAAAAGAGTGAGGAAATCCAAACAATCATTAGGTAATACTACAAAAGCTGCCACAAAATTTGAAAATCTAAATTAAACGGACAATTGTCTTGATAGATTTCATTTGCCAAAATTAAATCAATATCAGGTAAATAGATTGAAGAGCCCTATATCCCCCAAGGAAATAGAAGCAGTCATCAAAAGTCTCCCTTCCATAAAAAGCTCAGGGCCAGATGGTTTCAGCTCAGAATTCTATCAGACCTTCAAAGAAGAGCTAACACCAATACTATTACACAAAATAGAACCAGAAGGAACATCACCAAACTCATTCTATGAAGCCACAGTCATGTTGATACCTAAACCACACAAAGACTCAACAACAACAAAAAAAAAACAACAACTTCGGACCTATCTCTCTTATGAACATTGATGCACAAATACTCAGTAAAATACTTGCAAACCGAATCCAACAACATATAAAAGATATCATCCACCATGACCAAGCAGGCTTCATACCTGGCATGCAGGAGTGGTTCAATATATGGAAATACATCAATGTAACCCACCATATAAACAAACTGAAGGAGAAAAACCCCATGATCATCTCCTTAGATGACGAAAAAGCATTTGACAAAATCCAACACCCATTCATGTTAAAGTTTTGGAGAGATCAGGACTACAAAGCACATACCTAAACATAGTAAAGGCAATATACAGCAAGTCTATAGCCAACATATCAAACTCAATGGAGAGAAACTTAAATCAATCCCACTGAATTCAGAGATAAGGCAAGGCTGCCCACTCTCTTCATATTCCTTCAACATAGTACTTCAAGTCCTAGCTACAGCTATAAGACAACTAAAGAAGATCAAGGGGATATAAATCGGAAAGGAAGAAATCAAAGTGTCACTATTTGCAGATGATATAGTATACATGAGTTACCCCAAAATTCTAGCAGAGAACTCCTTCAGCTGATTAACACCTTCAGCAAAGTGGCTGGATACAAAATTAGCTCAAAAAAAAAAAAATCAGAAGCCTTCCTGTATACCAAAGACAATAGGGCTGAGAGAAATTAGGGAAGAAGAAGAAAGAAGAAAGAAGAAGAAAGAAGAAGAAAGAAGAAGAAAGAAGAAGGAGAAGAAAGAAGAAGAGAAGCGATTGTGCCTAGAAATCAGGAAAGTGCAAATCAAAACAACTTTGAGATTTCATCTCACCCTAGTCAGAATAGCAAAAATCCACATATGAACTGAGAATAAATACTGGAGGAGATGCGGTGCAGGACCCACAGACACATGCACACACCAAATCAAGATGACTATCATTCACTCATTGTTGGTGGGACTGCAAACTGGTACAGTCACTATGGAAATCAGTGTAGAGAGAAGAGAATTTTCAAAAAGCTAAACATAAATCTGCCATATGACTCAGCTACACAACTCCTAGGCATTATGCTCAAAGGACTCAACATCCTACACTACAAATACATATAGCAATGTTCATTGCTGCTCTATTCACAATAGCTGGTATATATGGAAACAACCTAAATGTCCTACAACAGACAAGTAGATAATGAAAATATGGTACATGCACACTGTGGAATATTATTCAGCTGTAAAGAAAAATGAAACTATGAACTTGGTAGGCAAATGAATGGAACAAGAAAAGACAATAATGAACAAGGTAACCCAGACCCAGAAGGACAAACTTCACATGTATTCTCTCATTGGAGGCTCCTAGCTCCAATTCTTCAGATTTGAATACACAGTATGAATTAACTACAGAAACTAGGAAGATGACTTCACTCCTTGGCTTGTGGTCTACTTCCTCCATTTTCCTCTTAGCCATACTGTTCACTAAGAATTCTCCTCCTCGCACTTGTTCACTTCTGAAAATCTTTACCACTGCATTGAGCACATGTACACAGCACAGAAAAAAATCCACTATGTAAGGGAAATTGATGGACAACTTTAATTCCACTTGAACTTTAATTCTTCTTTGCCATGTAACATAAAATAGTCCCAGGTTCCAGGAAGAACCATATCCTGCCTTCCAGGGTATTCATTACATTTGTTTCTTCAGCATCACATTTGGAATAAATGTTAACAAGTTTGCTTAATAAAGTCCTTGACGTAGCAATAAGAATTACTAATTTTATTAACTAAACCTTTATATCTTATACGCAGTTTCCCAAAATTAACCAGACTGGGCTATCAATCTGTTAATTATGTTTCAAGAAAAACAACAGGCGATATTTCTTGTCAAAAAATAAAAATTTGAACTTATAAGCAAAAAGTTAGATTTCAAGATAACATGTATTTTGAAAGATGGTCTGTATTTCAAGATGTTCCTGATAAAATTCCTCATGAAATGTATTAAGATTTGGAGACCAGTATACCTCAGCAAATAACATTATTTTTCAAAGAAAGCAACTTTGTTGTGGATCTGAATCATAGCTCTGTAAGAGAGTCAGGCAAAGCATAATGCACAGCAAGGAGTTTACCATAACAGTAGGAAGCAGTGAACTGGTGTGTTTCCATATGCTACACTAGGAAGCCACCACTGTTGGCTAAGTTTTGGTGTAGGGTCAATGCGTAATAATCACAATTGGCTGAGCAGACTCATAATACTTCACCTGAAAGGGTTAGACTAACTTTGTAACCTGTATGTCTTCTAAAGCCTATAGTTTTGAGTTTTGGGTCCAGGTTAAGCTAAAGGCTCTTAGTACCTTTCCAGAGAACGGAGAAATGTGACCCTATCTGTGAGGACAGATATAAAAAAAGCGAGCAAGCAATGACCTTCACTCAGCAAAAAGAAGGACCAGACCCTTGTCTTCGAGATAGTGTTAATTAGCAACCAACCCAGACGGCCTCAATCCTTCTTCTGAGTAGCTCCTGACCTCCAGCCAAAAGTCCGCAGTCCCAATCTTCAAGGATGTGCTAACCACCCCCACCTTCAATTGCAGCTGCATCCACACTTGGCAGGACTGGCCAAGCTTGAGCACCTAAGACTAACCAATTATCTTACTTTATAGCTTCCTCATCCAATCCTAAATTGCCAAAACTGCAACTTCAAATTTTCCTCAATTTTTCTTTTAAAAACCTAAAGGCCTTTGTCTCCCGGTGCCACTCTTTGCTGACCGGCAGGGGTGACCCCATTGCGCAATGGTTAATAAGCCTCTTGCTTTTGCATCGAATCATGGTCTGGGAGTTTCTGGGAAGGGCGCGATCTTGAACTCCTGAGCTGTGAGACCCCAGGTCTTACACACCAACTACCTGTCATTATAAGGCTGCGTTTTGTTTACTTACTTCAGCCAAAGCAACATATGAAAGCATACTGAAAGTAGGAGCAGACCTGAAATTTAACTCCTTTCTATTAGGACAGACATTGAACATATTTATAATACAAAACCAATGCAGCTATTTCATTCATTTTGTTTGTTTGTTTGTTTGATTGATTGTTATTTTTGGAAAATACAGGTTTTCCTTTAAGAGTATAGTATTAATGGTATGTTACTGCAAATGTTTTTTAAATATTTAATTTTAATTTATATTACAATAAATATGTAGATAAAGTTTAGTAAAAAATTAATTCGAAAGAGTCAGGCTCTGAAAAACAAGGCCAGAGTATCACAAAAGCTTGTCTTAAAACAAAACAGAGCTGGGGAAACAGCTCAGAAGGGTCTGCCACAAAAGTTTGAGGAGCTGAGTTTTGATCCATGATGAATAGGGTGGCAAGAGCACAGTGCTGGGGATGCAGCGACATGCAGGTGCTTGGAGTTAGCTGCCCAGCCAGGTTAGCTACATCCCTGAGTGCCAACTCAGGCAGAGAGCCTAGCTGAGGGCAAAAGGCCAGAGGAAAACTGAGAAAGACACTTAACATTGACTTCTGGCCTAGATATGCGTAGCTATACCCATATTCACAGGTCCACTATGCACACTATACCCTTACACACACCTTTACAGACATATCTAACACACACACACACACACACACACAAAACACTAACAACAAAAAAAGAAACATCAAATACCACTCTGAAGGCTTTCAGTAGTTCTTAAGAGTATAAGTGACCCACACCACCAACATATGAGTACTGCTAGGTTAAACAAATGATAATGTCCCAGAAAGACAGGATCAAGTAATACTAATCAGAAGCACAAATACCAACACCCACAAGGAGACCAGGGCACAAAAGGCTTTGCAGGATCAGAGCCTCACAGTACCCTTCCACAGTCAGCCCACTTCTGAACTCTTTCTCCAAGAGCAGAAGACAAATTCATTCATTTGTAAGAAACAAGTTCATCCATCATGGCCATGTCTGAAGGAAAATGTGAATGAATACACTAGAGAAAGAAAGAAACATATTTGCAAATTTTAAGCGAATGTATTAGTATGCAAACCTGGCATTCTAAAAGAGAAAATATATGATGAGCTGTCCCAGGATATTCGATCCCATTATGAATCCCAAAATTGTTATCTGTAAATCTCTAGTTTCTTGTTTGGTATGGTTGAGCCCTATCACACACCTTTAATCCAAGAACTTTTTATTGTAAACAGGTGATTATGGTGTGGTTCACCCAGCCCTAGTATACACCTTTAATCTAGGAGCCTTCTGTGCACAGGATTTAGTAAAGATAACCCTAGGTCAAGAGGCAAAGCAAGAAACCAGCTGACAGGCATTAAAGAGAAGAGGGATTTGAGCTGAGTGGTATTTAAGACAATGTGGAGAAGAAGAAAGAACTTTCTGCTTAAGCTCTGGCTTTAGGTTGGGTTTCAGCTCCTCAGCTACCTGGCTCTTTAGGATTTGAGTAAGCAACCCTTTGGCCTTGGGTTTTTTTGGCCTTTTCCTCCTGGGCTGTTGGTTGAGTTAGTGAGCCTTTTGGGTATTTACTATCCAGACCTGAGCTGAGAAGGAAGGTCAGCTGGGTACTTTTTCTGCCCCTCTGAGCTAGCTGGTTTTCACCCCAGCATCTGGCTCCTGAGTCTTTACTGGTAAAATAGAATGGTTGCGATTTTCATTTTAAAAAACAACAACATTGAGCTAAGGTTAAAAATAAAGGAAGACAAATAGGTACTGAAATGTCATTACATGATAGAATAATCACAAAATAAACACCATAACATATGATGCCATACCGTACCAAAGACCCATGTTATTGAAAATTTAGACCTCAGCATAATAAGGCTAAAAATCTTCCTAAAGTTCAATATTTGGAATTAGGTGAACTCCAAACATACACTGTTAGATTAGCTGTGCCTCAAGAGAAAAACAGGGAGACTCAGATGAGAGCTACTGAGTGTTGAAAACAACCACACCTACACAAGCTCTTAACACCCAATGGCCACTGTTAGGGAAGAACTCTTCAGTAAATCTTAGCAAATAATGAAAGCCCCCCAGAAGAGAACTTGTCACATCCACACACTTGTGTGTGATAGGGAGAAATGAAACAAGAAGCCTTTTCTGGAAAGCACACTGGAAACCAAAAGAGTTCTATATTTTAATTTTTAGGAGTTAGCACTGAATTCCAGTTACAGGTCCAGAGAAACTGGACCAGCTCAATCTCTTTAGCCTTCATTTCCTCCTGAAGATAAAAAGGTTCATCTAAATTCCTTGCTTTCAAATACAGCTGTGATTCACAGTAACACATTTTAAGTTCAGAGAACACATTCAACTGAAACAAAAGGCTCCTATTCACTGAAGCGATACTTACAAATTACTATTTAAAAAGTACTGCTGGATCTCCACAACTGCTTTAAAAACAAAGATAGGAGCTTGAAAACTATAATAATTTTTTATATTTTTAGCAAACATTACTCTGGGTACAGGAGCAAATGGGTAATATTTAAACTGTGCATATTAATCTTATTCAGATGATAGAAATTCATTATTTTTCTAATAAAATCTTTGACTACTTGAATGCAGAAATTTAGGTGGCAGATTGGTTAACCACTGAATTTCAAAGGCAGTTGCTGACCAAACATTCACATTTTTAAATGGCTCTTTGGAACATGTCTTTTGATTCTTCAACTGTTCTTTACAGCTAACAAAACTGTATTGTAAATATAAGAGTTAGTACAAGAAGAGAAGCCTCAAGTGTAACCATCAGTGTCTGGCAATCAGGGTTGTACTTTTTGTGAGGGAATATGGAATGGCAATAAAAGTCAAGAGCTGACAAAGAATTTTAAATTATAGCATATCTCCAAAGTTGATAAGTTAGTAGGTAACAGCTGGCTGAGTCCTGTGGTGACAACGCAAAATTCCTTTAATAGGTAAATTTGGTGTGGGGACTCACCATCCAATCAAAGACCTTCTAAAAATGTGAATTTGCATTATTTAAGACAGGGTAGTCAAGGATAACCTTGAATTTCTGATCCTTTTGTTTCTCTTTTGCTAGCAAATGCTAGGAAGTATGTATGCACTAGCACAACTGCTTTATGTGGTTTTGGAATCAAACCAAAAGCTTCATGCAAGCTTGCTGGCTGCAGGACCCCTGCTGAAAATTTCTTAGAACCATGGTAACAGTTTGATACTATTGCTGTTACTCCCCTCTTTTCTTTTTTTAATGTTATGAAGCTTTCACTGAAGCCTCGTGTTTCAGACCTTCACCTCTCATGTCCTATTCCTACTCCCTTTTTTTCTTGGTGTTCTTAAAAGCCTGTTGTAAATATAATCCCTCTTGACATCTGCTTCCAGGTAAATCTGAATACTGTGCCTGCAGTACCAGCCACCACATTAAATTCTGCATTGTACTGAAGTTTCATTTAATCTCCACAAAGATATTAAGAAAACATCCTTGCTATCCCTATTTTATGAATAAGGATCCAGGCAAAAAGAAACTAAGAGTTAGGATTTAAATCTGAATCCATGACTTCAATTATTTGTCTCACTTTAAAACAATAACTTTTTTTTTTAAAGTAGAACTATACAGATCCCAAATAAAACATTTTAGGGTTACTGGTATATTTTCTACATTATCACATTTAACTTGGTAAATCCATAAAAGGTGCCACTTTATTGCCATTTGGTACATGGAGAAAGTATACCTCAGAAAATTAAGTAATGCTTCAGATAATAATTTAATAAGCTTAATACATTATTATTCAGGTTCTCTCCGAAGTTGACTATATCATATTGTGTTGCCTAATGAAAGGGACAAATGCCATTATTACATCTTTTCAGGTGAGATGTATTCATAGGAATGTACTAAGGTCTGCCCTTGGTCTCTGTATTTCACTTTAGTGTTAGCCACTGTGAACCAAATAGTAAAACAGCTACTTGAACTCATGGATGTTAGGTGTGTGAGCAGCGAGTATGCTGCTCTGTGTAAGTAGGACATTTCGTGTAAGCAGTGAGGGTGTTAAGTTCAGAATGCCCATATGAGCTACAAGCAAGCTATCTAGCACTCATTAGGGCCGTTCCACTTCACTGCCAAGTACGATGTATATATTGGCTGCTCTCTGTCAGTCCATGGGACTGCTTTTAAGAGATTAAAAGACTCTAGGATGAGACAGGAAGATGGCGGAGCTGGGAGGACTCTGTGTCTGAGGAGCAGGACAGCAGTGTTGGCACAGTGACCAGCAGACTGAACCCAGGGACCGAAAACACCAGCGTTCGTGATTGCCAGGTGAGAGGAAAGCCTACAGTGTGGAAATTAATTGGGACCGACCTCAGGTCACCCAGGCAATACCTGGTAAAGGTCCTGTGGACCGGCGGGCGCACCTGCCGCCCGAGATCGGCACACAGCCTCCTGGCCCAGAGTGAGGAGCCAAGCCTCCGACCCAGAGCAGAGCCCTTAGTTGCCAGCCCAGAGAGGCATGCACAGCCTCTGGCTCAGAAGGGGACACACATTGCCAGCCCAGACCAGAGCATAAAACCTCTGGGCCAAAGCAGCACCCGCAGCGGCCATTCTAGACAGGGACACACAGCTTCCGGCCCAGAGTGAGGCGCCCAGCCTCCAGACCAGAGTGGAGCCCTCAGTTGCCAGCCTAGAGAAAAGTGCACAGCTCCTGATCCAAAGCTGCGCCTCTAGGCGCCAACTCAACCTAGGTGCACATTCTCCAGGCCCAGAGCAGAACACTCAGCCTCTGGCCCAGAGACTTGCTGGGCGCTCCTCTCACTTTCCAGGACAGAACTGTGTGCCCCAGGATACCAGACTGAGTTTCCCTGTTGGGAGAAAACCCCACAGCTAGGGAAATCAGCAGGTTCTTCAAGAGGGCTGTACCTGGAAAACTTTAACAACAGCAGCAGCTCACTAAATAGAGAATGAGAAACCCAGCAGCAGGGCAGCTGTCTTGAGAACTTCTGTGGGTGAGAGGAGAGCCCCCCTGCCTAACAAAGACCACAGCTACTACTCAGGTCTATACACCTGAGGTGAGCAGTGGCAATTCCTGAGAAACACTGGCCATACAGTGACCAAACCCAAAAAGCAGAGGAGGCCTCCTTCAGGAAAAATCATTTTCCGGCCAAGGGGATTCTCCCTACCTCAGGACTCCAGGAAGCACAGAAACTAACAGCCAACACCTAAAACAGCCCAATGGGTAGAGGTCAGCGTAAAAGTTCAACCAACAAAACACAGAGCAATATGGCATCTCCAGAACCCAGCTATCCAGGGGTGAGCAGCCCTGGACAACCCAGCATAATAGAAAAACAAGAAGATGACCTTACATCTATGCTGATGAAGAGGATAATAGAGGAAACAAATAAAATACATAAAGAATTAGAGGAAGATAAAACCAAACAGATCATGGCTATCCATAAAGAAATGGAAGAAGTTAAAGACAAGCAGATTATGGCCATCAGTGAAGAAATACGGGAGGATGCAGCCAAACAGTTTTCGGCCTTCAGAGAAGAAATAATTATATCACTGAAAGAAATAAAAGAAAGAGAGTTGAAGGAACTAAAAGAAAAACAAGAAAATATAATCAGACAGGTGAAGGAAGTAAACAAAACAACTCAAGACCTGAAGATAGAACTAGAAAAATTAAAAACACAAATGGAGGAAATAATGGAGAGGAAGAATTTAGGGAAGAAAACAGGAACTATGGAGGTAAGCATAACCAACAGACTACAGGAGAAGGAAGAAAGAATCTCAAGTGTAGAAGAAACAATGGAAGAAATTGATGTATCTGTCAAAGAAAATGTTAAATCCAAAAAATTCCTGACACAGACTGTCGAAGAAATCCAAGACAATATGAAAAGACAAAACCTAAGAATAATAGGAATAGAGGAAAAAGAAGATTCTCTTCTCCAAGGCCCAGAAAATATTTTCAACAAAATCATTGAAGAAAATTTCCCCAAGTTAAAGGAGAGACCAATAAGAATACATGAGGCCTACAGAACACCCAACAAATTTGACCAGAAAAGAAAATCCTCCAGCCATATAATGATCAAAACAGTAAGTATAGAGAACAAAGAAAAAATACTAAAAGCTACAAGGGAAAAAAGCCAAGTAACATATAATGGTAAACCCATTAGAATCACACCTGACTTTTCAACAGAGACTATGAAAGCCAAAAGGGCCTGGACAGATATCATGCAGACCCTAAGAGAACACAGATGTCAGCCTAGGCTACTATACCCCACAAAACTCTCAGTCCTCATAGACGGAGAAAACAAGATATTCAATGACAAAAACAAATTTCAACAATACCTACCCACAAATCCAGCAATACAGAAGACACTGTATTGGGAAAATACAACCCAAGAAAATTAGGAACTTTCAAGAAAACACACCCACATTTGTAAAAGAAACTTTAATAAAATTTAAACCACACATAGACCCCCACACATTAATAGTGAAAGACTTCAACACCCCACTCTCAACAAAGGACAGGTCAACAAAACAGAAATTAAACAAAGAAACAATGTCTTTAACAGAGGTCCCGAATCAAATGGACCTAACAGACATTCACAGAACGTTACACCCAAACAGAAAAGAATTTACCTTCTTCTCAGCACCTCATGGAACCTTCTCCAAAATAGACCATATAGTTGGTCACAAAGCAAGCCTCAACAGACACAAGAAGACTGAAATAATCCCTTGTATCTTGTCTGATCACCATGGAATAAAGCTGGACCTCAACAACAACAGAAATAGCAAAAAGCCTACACACACATGGAAACTGAACAACTTGTTACTAAATGACATCTAGGTCAGGGAAGAAATAAAGAAAGAAATTAAAGTCTTCCTAGAACTCAATGAAAATGAAGACACAACATACCCAAACTTGTGGGACACAATGAAAGCAGTGCTAAGAGGAAAGTTCATAGCACTAAGTGCCTTCAAGAAGAAAATTCGAGACAGCTCATTCAAGCAACTTAATGGCTCACTTAAAAACCCTAGAAAAAGAAGAAGCAGACACACCAAAAAGGAGTAGACAGCTGGAAATAATCAAACTCAGGGCTGAAATCAATTAAAAACAAATAAAACAATTCAAAAAAAATCAATGACACCAAGAGCTGGTTCTTTGAGAAAATCAACAAGATAGACAAACCCTTAGCCAAGCTAACTAAAAGGCAGAGAGACACCATCCAAATAAACAAAATCAGAAATGAAAAGGGGGACATAACTACAAACACTGAGGAAATCCAAACAATCATTAGGACTTACTTCAAAAGTCTATATGCCACAAGATTTGAAAATCTAAATGAAATGGACAATTTTCTTGATTGATTTGACTTACCAAAGCTGAATCAGGACCAGGTAAATCAACTAAATAGTCCTATATCCTCCAAAAAAATAGAAGAGGTTGTCAAAAGTCTTCCATCCAAAAAAAGCCCAGGACCAGATGGCTTCAGCGCAGAATTCTACCAGACCTTCAAAAAAGAGCTAACTCCAATTCTCATCAAACTATTCCACAAAATAGAAACAGAAGGAACATTACCAACCTCATTCTATGAAGCCACAGTCACCTTGGTACATAAACCTCACAAAGACTCAACAAAGTAAGAGAATTTCAGGCCAATCTCCCTTATGAACATTGATGAAAAAATACTGAACAAAATACTCGCAAACCGAATACAAGAACACATCAAAGATATTATCCACTATGACCAAGTAGGCTTCATCCCAGGTATGCAGGGGTGGTTCAATATACAGAAATCCATCAATGTGATCCACCATATTACCAAACTGAAAGAAAAAAACCACATGATACTCTCCCTAGATTCTGAAAAAGCATTTGACAAAATCCAACATCCATTCATGTTTAAAGTCTTGGAGAGATCAGGGATACAAGGTACATATCTAAACATAGTGAAGGCGATATACAGCAAGCCTATAGCCAACATCAAACTGAACGGAGAGAAACTTAAAGCAATCCCACTAAAATCAAGGACAAGACAAGGCTGCCCACTCTCTCCATATCTCTTCAACATAATACTTGAAGTCCTTGCTAGAGCAATAAGACAGTTGAAGGAGATCAAGGGGATACAGATTGGAAAGGAAGAAGTCAAATTATCACTATTTGCAAATGATATGATAGTATACGTGAGTGACCCCAAAAACTCTACCAGGGAACTCCTACAGCTGATAAACACCTTCAGCAAAGTGGCCAGATACAAAATTAACTAAAAAAAAAAAAATCAGTAGCCCTCCTGTATACAAAAGACAAAAGGGCTGAGAAAGAAATTAGGAAAACAACACCCTTCACAATAGCCACAAATGACATAAACTACCTTGGTGTAACCCTAATCAAAGACTTGTATGTAAAAATTTCAAGTCTCTGAAGAAAGAATTAGAAGAATATATGAGAAGATGGAAAGATCTCCCATGCTCATGGATTGGCAGGATTAACATATTAAAAATGGCCATCTTACCAAAAGCAATCTACAGATTTAATGCAATCCCCATCAAATTGCCAACACAATTCTTTACAGAACCGGAAAGAAAAATTCTCAAATTCGTATGGATTAACAAGAAACCTAGAATTGCTAAAACAACCCTCTACAATAAAAGCTTTTTCTGGAGGTATCTCCATCCCTGATCTTAAGCTGTACAATAGAGCAACAGTTATAAAAACTGCATGGTACTGGCATAGAAACAGAATGGTGGATCAATGGAACCAAACAGGAGACCCAGAAATAAACCCACACACTTATGGACACCTGATCTTTGACAAAGACGCCAAAACCATACAATGGAAAAAAGATAGCATCTTCAACAAATGGTGCTGGTCTAACTGGATGTCCACATGTAGAAAAATGAAAATAGATCCATACTTATCACCCTGCACAAAACTGAAGTCCAAGTGGATCAAAGACTTCAACATAAAACCAGACACATTAAATCGGCTAGAAAAAAAAGTGGGGAATACCCTAGAACTCATTGGTACAGAAGACAACTTCCTGAACAGAACACCAACAGCACAGGCTCTAAGATCAACAATCAATAAATGGGACCTCATGAAACTGAAAAGCTTCTGTAAAGCAAAGGACACCGTCATCAAAACAAAACAACTGCCTTCAGATTGGGAAATAATCTTCACTATCTGACAGAGGGCTAATATCCAGTATATATAAAGAACTAAAAAAGCTGAAAAGCAGCAAACCAAGTAATCCACTTAAAAAATGGGGAACAGAGCTAAACAGAGAATTCTCTGTAGAGGAATACCAAATGGCAGAGAAGCACTTAAAGAAATGCTCAACCTCACTACCCCATAGGGAAATGCAAATCAAAACAACCCTGAGATTTCACCTTACACCCATCAGAATGGCTAAGATTAAGAACTCAAGTGACAACACATGCTGGAGAGGATGTGGAGAAAGGGGAAGCCTCCTCCACTGCTGGTGGGAATGTAAACTTGTACAACCACTCTGGAAATCAATTTGGCGCTTCCTTAGACAAATAGGAATAGTGCTTCCTCAAGACCCAGCCATACCACTCCTAGGCATATATCCAAAAGAGGCTCAAGTACACAATAAGGACATTTGCTCAACCATGTTTGTAGCAGCCTTATTTGTAATAGCCAGAAGCTGGAAACAACCCAGATGCCCCTCAACTGAAGAATGGATGCAGAAATTGTGGTACATCTACACAATGGAGTATTACTCTGCAATGAAAAATAAGGAAATCATGAAATTTGCAGGTACATGGTGGGACCTGGAAAGGATTATCCTGAGTGAGCTGTCCCAGAAGCAGAAAGACACACACGGTATATATTCACTCATATAGACTTATAGGATAAACCCACTAAAATCTGTACATCTAAAGAAACTAATCAAGTGAGAGGACCCTGACTAAAATGCTAAATCCCCATCCCAAAAGGCAAAGAGGATGGACATCAGTAGAAGGAGAAAGCAGGAAACAACCTAGGAACCTGCCACAGAGGGCCTCTCAAAGACTGCCCTGCAGACTATCAAAGCAGATGCTGAGACTTTAAGGCCAACTGTTGGGCAGAGTGCATGGAATCTTATGTAAGAAGTGGGAAATAGTAGGTTATGGAGAGGACAGGAACCCCACAAGGAGAGCAACAGAACCAGAAAATTTGAACACAGGGGTCTTCCCAGAGACCCATACTGCAACCAAGTACCAGGCATGGAGATAACCTAGAACCCCTGTGCAGATGTAATCCATGGCAGTTTAGTGTCTAAGTGGATTACATAGTAATGGGAAGAAGGACGGTCTCCGACACAATCTGATTGGCCTTCTCTTTGATCACCTCCCCCTGACAGGGGAGCAGCCTTACCAGGCCACAGAAGATGACAATGCAGCCACTCCTGATGAGATCTGATAGACTAAGATCAGAAGGAAGGAGAGGAGGACCTCCCCTACCAGTGGACTTGGGCAGGGGCATGCGTGAAGAAGGGGGAGGGAGGATGGGAATGGGAGGGGAGGGAGGAGGGGCTTATGGGGGTACAATGTGAATAAAGTGTAAAAAAATAAAAAATTAAAAAAAAAGACTCTAGGAAGCCAATATGGCTGTTCCACATGTATGTATGGAGGAAAGCTTTCCACATGCTCCAGTCTTGCTTAACTTCACCCTTTTTCTTTTTAGATACATATTCTTTAAAAGAGCAGAAAGGTTATCAATAACTCAAGATCTTATAAATCTACACAAACGTGCAAGTATACACACACACATAACAAATACATTATAAAAGATGCTTAGCTGACGTCATAGATCTGACAAAAACCTACTTCATGTCTCTGCATGATTGAAAAGAAATTAGCTATACTGAGTATCCATGGAAAAGGAAACGAGGCTGCTTCATGAGGTATGCCAAAGTGCCTATACAGACATTGGTCAAATAGGGTGAAAGAAGTGGCTGAATGCAAGCTCACAGTGTTGTTCAACCATGCACCCTCTACCACATAGCACCGTCGAAGAAAGGCTTTTTCCCATTGCTTACAAAAATGTGATCCATTTAGAAAATAGTGCATCTAACGGTTAAAATTGTATTTTCTGTATGATGTGCTTTTCCATTCATACCAGGTACTACTGGGCTGAATTTCAGGATGACAAGACAAGTATATGGAGACTACTATTATATTCCCCTTTACATCTTCTGATTTTTAAGTTTAAATATAGTCAAATCTAATTATACACAAATTATATACAATTAAGCAAGTATGAGGAAAGTAGAGAGAGTAACATATCCCTTTAAATTTCCGAATTTAAAAATTTAAATATAATTAGTAATAATTTGATGCTTTTTTTTTTTCAATGCAGTTTATTCAGGAACCTTGAACAATCATCTGACCCTGGGGAAAGTCAGCCTACAGCTTAAATAGCCTCTGGGTAGCCAACCCCAGCATGCCACGTGGGCAATGCAGATAGGTCCACATACATGGAAGCAAGCCAGATCCTCAGCCTTAGCCAAATGTGGAGTTGTTCGTGACAGAGAGCACTCATCATCGGGAAGGTGGAAGGCGCAAACCAGCTCCATCTTTAAGGCGTGGCATTCCACAGCTCTCTACAGTTCCCCCTTTTTGTTTTAGATGCATCAGGCAAGAGTAGAGGTCTGATCTCTGGTATTAGAAATAAATTGGGACTTTGTACTGGTGTTCATTTAGGTGTCATCCACCCAAAGAGCATCAGACCTGACCGATACCTTTTTCTCAGAGGCGGGACCTGGGGCATCAACCCGCATGCAATCAGACATGCTCTTCTCTGGGTCCAAAGCGGCTGACCCTGAGTGCAGTGCTTAGCCTCGCATCCTGAGCGTAACATTTTAGCTTTTTATGGTAGCCAACCATGCTTGGGGAGACTTAGCAGGCCTTCTGGTGTTGATCTCCATGGTTTGCCTGTGGTATATATGCAAGATTAGAGTCTCACAACAGCGTAATGCAGCCATGACCATTCAGGCCTTTACAGCCATTGAAGCAGGACAGTCTCCCCAAGCATGGTTGGCTACCATAATTTGATGCTATTTATCATATGAGATGTACATCATTTCTCTTTATGTAATCTGTTACAGTAAGTAGATATAAAAGACAAAATGTTTTATTATAAAACATTTTCTTATACTTCAAAACATTTATTGTACTATCATTTAGCAATAGGATGTTCTCTATAAAAGTGGTAACACATTCCTGAAACTAAATAGTATGGAGGCCCTAAAATTCAGCTTATAGTAATAAATTTATTAACATATAAAGATTCATAGAATAAGGAAAAAAGTAGGTCACAAGATAAATTGTAGAACATTAAAACATTTTTATTTTTAAAGCACACACACATAAATCTGAAATATGTGGAAAGACATGATAAGTAGGAACCTCTGAGTGAGATTAAGGAGCAGGTTCTCATTTCCTTCTTTTTGGCTTATTTATAAATGCAAATATTTCTGTAAGAAATTAACCTTCAAAGAGAGATGGAAAAAGACCAAAAGAAAGTAAGTGCCAATTTAACCCTCACAGATTCTGGTCACACACACACAACTGAATGCACACTGTGGAAAGCCTAGCACCTTTAAACATACATCCAGGGTGTTGACAGCCTACCCTAAACTCCAGCTTTACCTTGTTAGCGACACTACCCTATGCATCCAAACGACTTAGCGACTGCCTTTTTTTCTCCACTCTTTCCTTGCAAAATCTTCACTAGGCCACATTTCCCTTTATCTTTCTTCAGCAAAATTTTTTTCATCTGTGCTCCTGGAAGCAACATTTCTTACTCTGCATGCTATCGTCATGCTTCTCAGTCAGCAATGTTTGGAAATGGCATCTATAATAACTATTTGTATATAAAACTTTGTTTCGTAGTATACTTTAAAAAGGTTCTTCATCCTTGTCTAATTTATAATCTCCATCAATATTCTTTTAAATATTTTAAACATTTTAAAATGTTATATGTTTGAGGTGCTTTGCCTGCAAGTATGTGCATTACATGTGTGGCTGGTACCTGCAGAGCTCAGAAGAAGATATGGAATCCTCCTGAAAGTGTTATAGATGGCCATGAGCCACAATGTGGGTGTTGGAAACCAAGCCCAGGTTCTCTGCAAGAGCTATCTTTTCAGTACCTCAGTCAATCTTAAATCCATACAAAATTGAGGGAGAATAAAATTCTGTATTTATTTAATGTCAACTGTGAGTCAGGCTGAGTGTGTGAGCCTTTACATATACCAACTCATGATTTTTGCAGCAGTTCTGTGGATCCCTTTTATAAGATTACCTGACTACTTGTGTAGAAGCTGATTTAAGCGGGGGAGCTGGTAATTAAAATACAAACACTCGAATCTTACTTCTCCTTACAAAAGCATAACTCCATGTTGCTCCATGGGGATAACACAGCATATGCCAAAGCCCCCTGACCAAGATTTTCTAGTACACTAAAACTGCTATCAAGTAATACTGAGGAGTCAACAGGTCAGAGTATTCTACAGGTAGAAGGAAACAAAATTATCTAATCCAATGTTTCTCATAATGAGAAATATTGTCCCCAGAGGAATAAAAATTTTTCACTTATACACTACAATGTATATAAACTTACATTTGAGCTCAAAGAAAAGTGGGGTTACCTACATTCCCCCATGCATAGAAACACTGTGCCTTTAAAAAACAGCTAGAAGGCAAATTATTTCAAAAATATGTTACTGTTGTTTCTTTCATGATATAAAGGAGTGGAAAGTGGAAAAAAGAAGCCAAAAGGTCAGCCCTAGAAAGCTCATCCTTGGAAAGAAGCTTTCCAAGAAACTCTAGCCTTGACTTCTTCAGTTGGTTTCCACTGGACGCTATGAGCACCCACTTTGCTAATGTTATCTCTTCCTGTTGCTATGTGTTGTTTTACTTAGATACCTTATTCAAGGACTGGGGGCCAGGAACTCCAGCTGATTGCTTTAAAGGGACTTCCACAGTCACTTTTGCCCAAATGTTTTGAGCACTTGGTTAATAATATAGTTATTACACATCGATCATTCACTGTAGCTAACAAACATATACACCACCAGGAGTAAAACCTAACTGGAGACAGTCTGGTAATTTTGTTAAGAGTACAGCCTTTGGAGATATATTGGTTCAAATCATAGGTCTGGTAAGTAATACTGTATGTGAACCAGGACAATTTACAAGTCTAATCTTGTCTCAGCTTTTCATCCGTAAAAGAAGCATAATACCCCTCATACTGTGAGGATTGAAGATTACATTGCATAGGAGATTGCAACCAACCACAAATAGTTGGCAGTTATGTGGAAATATATCCAAATGTGTTTTACTAACTACCTTTAGAGTTAGCTAGAAGAGTCATTCAATTGCTACTGAGCTCTATAATGCACTGGAAGGCAAGCACATACTTTTGTTGAATTATTATACTTACATAAAATACAGATATTTATTCACCTTTGGGTTAAAATAATAAAATTGGCCAACAATCAGAATTTATACTATTTATAATTTTTCATATATTATTCATTATCTATGACAATGAGTTTAGCCTTTAAATCTTATCTTCAAAGTCTGCTTTGTATACATTGATTAACATACTTCTTTTAATGTACCTAAGACAGAAATGATTTATGATCTGTGTTCTTTTTGAAACATTTATTTTTATGTGTGTGTGTATGTGTGTGAGAGAGAGAAAGAGAGAGTGTGTGGGTGTGGGTGTGTGCCATATGTGCAGATACCAGAAAAAGCCAAAGATATTGGATCACTCGGAGTTGGAGTTATAGAGCCATTGTGAGCCATCACATGTAGGTGCTAAGAAGCAAACACCAGAGTTCTAAAGGAACAGGAACTCTTATAGGTAGTGAGAATTTTGGTGTCTTTAAAAACCCAGTTATGTTATGTAAACATGTTTTTTATTTAATCCCAGGTGTGGGATATGGGGTTGCTTCAAACTGTCCACAGCAGCAGACTCTTTGCTTCATGAGTGTTTAGAATTTTAGATTGCTGGAAAGTCTGAGGACTCTGAAAAGGGAATAAATGCCATAGCCCCCAGAGGGCCCGGGGACACTCCAAAGAAGATGGCAGCCTTGTTTCTGCCTTCGATACTGCTGGTTCATCCTGCTCCATTTGCTATTGCTAGATTGCTGGATTGCTGGTTTGCTGGAAATTCTGACAAGCAAGCTTGACTTGCCTCAAGGAACTCTACCCTAATCAGCAGGAAATAGCCTACAGAGGTCTATACTTCTTTTCAGCTCTAACCTTCTTCCTCTCCTACCTAGTGTTGGGGGAAAGGAAGGCATTAGGGTGGAATAAAGGTTGGAAGGGAGGCAGAGGTTTAAGAACCCAAATAAAGCAGTGTAAACAAATACGCCAACATGTGGCACACAACGTGGGACTTGGAATAACAGAGCAAAAACAGCACCCACAAGCAGCACCCAGACTTAGGGCTTGGAGTAATGGAAAAATCTGTTTTCTAGTGCCATAGAGGTGGTAAGCTATGAAGAAATGGATATTCTGTTTCAGGATGTCAACAAAAAGTTTACTGTAGTTGCTGCCACTGTGTCTCTCCCACTTTGTTCCCAGAAAGGATTTTCTATATTTTCTTTTTCCTCCTTTTACATTCTGGCTAAACAAGAGTTGGCACAAATGGTAAGACAATTGAAAAAGTTGTGAATGGAAATGGAAGGATCTAAGATGCAGCTAGAAAGGTTACAGGTAAGAAGATGAAGTACAGGAGGCACTCCAAAGAAGGTGGCTGCTGCTCCCCCTGTTGCTGTCTTTGCTGCTGCTAGTTCTTCCTGCTGCTGCTTTTGCTATTGCTGGATTGCTGGAAATTCTTACAACCTGGATTGGACTTGCCTCAAGGAATTCTTAAGTCCTTACTCAGCAGGAAGTATCCTATAGAGATTTGCACTCCCTTTCCCCTCTAATTTCTTTCTCTCCGACATAGTATTGGGGGTTAGAAGGGATTGGTGTAGAATAAGGATTGGAATGGAGGTAGAGGTATAAGAACACAAATAAAGTTGTATAAACCAGCCAACACGCTCATCTATCTCTCCAGCCTGTTTTGTGGTTGTTTTGTTTTGATTTATTTTTGAGACAGAGTCAGACTGGTGTTTAGGATCTAAGATTTAACCTAGTGACCTTGAACTCCTAATCCTCCTACTTTCACTCTCCAAATACTGAAATTACAGGCACATGCCACTATGCCAGGTAAACAGAGGAAAAGAGCCAAATTTCAGAGTCAGGTAGGCTGGAATCTCAGTCTTGACAATTTTATGTAAGTTACATCCTCTATGACACAATATAAAATGTATGCAAAAAGACAGGATTTTTCTTTTATAAGCATTAAATCGTGAATATAAACTGCTAGGCAGAAGGTAGATACTTGTGAGCATCCATCAATGCTATATGAATATGAGTCGCAAACAATGAATCACTGTGTGATTTTTTTAAAAGTTGGTTGCTATATGGAAATCACATAAAATCTTCCTGAAAGAACTTATAACTGTTTAAAATATAAGTAATCAAAAATTGACAATATTTTTTAAAGTTCAGTGAATAAGCCAAGTTAGAAAGATCAACATCAGCATGCTTTCTGAAATATGGTAGCTTTGCTCTCAAAAGCAAAAGGTCACTTGCATGCTGCTTTAAAGTCCTTTAATGTATGGCATTTTTCTTTTTAAATGATTTGTTTATGTAAGTATTTTATGTATAAAAACATGCTCTTAATCACTCTGCCATCTCTCTAACTCCAAAATTGCATTTTTCTTTATGGTAATCTCTAGACCTCTTTGGGATGGAGGGAAAATGAGGGAAAGGTGGTCAATGAATCACAAACAAATGTGATCAGTGAATTCACCTGGAAAAACTGTATTAGTCAAGAAAGAGTAACACTCTAAGATTCATTTATGGCACCCTTTGGGTCTTTGAATAAATGAGCATCTTTCCTCACACGAGACATTTGTTACAATCAATTTCTCTTTATAACTCCTCTGGGTGATTCAGACCTCCATCCAAAATTCTCCCGAACTATTCACAGCTGGAGACTTTGAAGATATAGCCAAAACATTCCTTTTCGAAAGTACAGCTGGTTTCTGGATCAATGTTTTTCAAAACGTGTCTCTAAAGCTGCTGCACAGAATTATAAGTCGGACACCATCTCACTAATGCATAGCAATAACAAAAACCGAGGCCGTTCTTAAATAAAACTGAAGAAGAAAAGTTCAACTAATTATCAGTCAGGAACGCGCCATTCTGAATAGATGTAGATTTCCTCTTTAGCTGCCTGCATGCCCTTCCAGTAAACCGCCGAACTGTTCTAACGGTATAAGTAGAAGGAACATAATGCAACTTTTAGGAAACCAGGGTGACCAAACCCTGCACAAACACAGTAGAAACATTGCCGGATCACTGGCACAGCGACCAGGTGTCTTCCGCCTCGCCTAAACCACTTGGGGTCCCAAGATCACTTCCACGTTGGAAACAGGAAAAGCAAGTGGAGACTGTACGCCGGGTCCCAGGGCCTTCTCCAGCCGAGGGCTGGGAGCCACGGGACAGGACTGGGGACTTAGGGGTTCAGTCCTTGCCTGCTCACTTCTCGGTCCAACAAACACGCGGCGGTAGCTGGCTGGGCGGAAACAACAGCCGAGGAGACTAGATGGAAAAGTCACTTACCGGTCTCCATCGGCGGCGCGGACCCCGCCAAGGCCGGACGCGCTGGTCAGAACCGAGCGGCCCCAGCTCAGACGGCCCTGGCGACCGCTCGAGAGCGTCACTAACAACCACCCGGAAGTAGTAAACCGCTTCCGCGGACGCCGAGCGCGCGGCGGGAAATTATTTCCTAGAACCCAGCCTAGTGGAGTCCTGAGTGCTGCCGCAGTGGTCGTCACCTCTGCCGCCGCCCCCGGCGCCGCCGCCCGAAGAAAACAGCCCAGACGCTCGGTCGGCCGGGAAGGTAAAGCGCCTCAGCTCGGAAGACGCCATTTTCCGCGGCCCAGGCCGCGCCTGGGACATCCCGGCCCTCGTCGCCGGGCCGCGGAGGCGCCTGGCGCTCGCGCCGTCCGCGGCCTTGGTTCCTTCATGGTGAACTCGGGTCGGGCGCCCGCGCCGGTGGCCGGGGCCTCGGACGTCGGCCCGCTCGGCCCCGCCAGGCGGAGCGGCCGGGCGCCGCCCGCACCGTGCTCTCGGCCGCTGCCTGCTCCCGGCCCGGGCGCTAGGCCGCCCGCGTCTCTCGTTTCCATAGAACCGGCTAGGATGCCTCACCCCCTCCCAGCTCTTGGCTGCTTCCAAGCCTTAGCTTCCGCGGAGGTGGCAGGGATTCCTAGGGCCTGCCTTCCATTAGGAGGAGAATCGAGACGTTCTTTCTCTTTTAGAATTGGTTTCACGCCGAGAGGAAAATGAGCTTTTACCTCAGCGGCCACTGTAGGCTTTGAAGAGCAACGCGCCAACACCTTTCCTAAAGGAAGGGTCTGGGTCCCCGGGGGTTCTGCCGCCCAACCACCGGGACAACACTAAGTGATTATGCAGAAATGTATTCCACTTCCAGGGTCTGGCTAAATCGACAAACACTGATTTACCTTAATACTCCAGATCAGGATCTGGGACCTGTAGTAGATGGAACTTGATTTTAAAGTCCCCAACCTCTTTTGTGACAACTGACTTCCCTCTACAGAGGAAAAACGGGGTGGGGGGTTCTGTTGAGGTATTGAAAATGAACTGGATTCACAGTATACGCACGTAACAGATACACCTTATGCACTTTATTGTCTGTTACTCTGTCATAACCCAGCTCTTACGTTTTCAAGTTGTGCCTGTGAATTGAATGTTTATTCTAGGCGGCCAGAACATAGCTGATCGTTAGAGTTGTGTCAGAGGAAATTTGACTATTTGTAAGTTAATTTCTTTTCACGAGCTAGGATAATGATGTTGGAATACTCATATGTTTGGATATATCTTATTATGAGATCATCTTTAGTGAGCAACTAAACTTGGTTTTTCGAGACAAGGTTTCTCTGTGTAGCCTTGGCTGCACTGGACTCACTTTTTAGACCAGGCTGGCCTCGAACTCACAAGCCTACCTTCTGAGCGCTGGGATTAAAGGCGTGTGACACCAAGCATGGCTAGCAACTAAACTTCTATTAGACCTGATTGCTAAATCCAGATTTTCTCATGCTTCATTTACTTAAGTGAAGGTCACTTGTATAATTTAGAATTTTTTTTATTTTTGTAAAGCAGAAAGCTTAGATGGTGTTAATGTGCGAAGTAGAGGTCTATTGTAATTCCTTTTTGTAATCAAAATTTAGAGCACTTAAAAATTCGATTCCATGCATTGACAATTTCCGTGGATGCCATTTGACTTTTAGGAAACCAATAGTATAGCCTTACTATTTAGATCTTGCCACTGTTTAAAAATCATGTTAAGAATAAAGGTAGTTCTCATTATTCTCCATAAGGTTGAAATAATAAAACCAAAAGAAACTGAAGAACCTTCCCAAAGAACAAAAAACTATAGTGGAACATCACTTGTCCTTTTAATTGATTCCAGCGAAGTTAAGAATATATTGTTATTTTTAATAATAAAATATGTATGAAAAATTACAATAATCGATTCCAAACCTGCTTTGAGAGGAAAATAATAGAATCTGTTCTACCAAAAAAAAAGTAATAGTATAGTACTCTTTAGAATATTCGTAGAAATGTGTGAATATTATAGATATTGGTTATTTTTGAAAATGCTTAATAATTCTTAAATCTTTGCATTTTGTTGCTTTAAATGTCTCCTTACCCATGTAGTAGATTCTTTTTCAGGCAGTGTTACCTTTCTATTACTGGTGGAAAAGAGATTGCTTTGTAAAATTGCCTTGTAAAATTGTTTAAGAGAAGTAGATTAAATCTGAAATTTAAGCCTGATTGGCATTGTAGAAAAGGCTGTCCCTTTTTACAGATGCAGGCTTATCTTTGAATCTTGGTTTTACTGTTTTTACAAAGATGTCAGTTCTTACGGTGGGTTTTTATTTCTCTGTGTCTTGGTACTAGGGATTGGCTCAGGGCTATCTCCTGCTAAGTATTTACTGTACTAGTAAGTTATACTCTTCCTTATCTAACTTAAATTGGGTGTCATTTCCAGTATTCTTATTATTATCTTGTTTTTTCATCTATATGTAGACCACACAAGATCCTTAATAAGAACTAAATCAATCATTTTAATTAATTATTCTTATACTTGTGATTTTATATACAACACTGTTTATAGTTTGGTTCCTAAGGACTCCTTTAATCCTAAATTCAAAGGTTTAGTCCATCCTGCACCATGAATAGTGTTGGATACATGGGAATATCTCTACATTGTTCTTCAGTTTCCTAGTTTTTCTCTTTCACCACAATCACTTTTTGTTAATTCTATGTTGCCAAATTCTCCATGAGGAATTAATACTGCTCCTTTTCCTAGAGATGAGAACATTTGTGGAACCTCATCACTAGAGATTTCAAGGGCTTTGTTTCAGTTTCTCTTCTTTTGTTGTGTGTTGCTTGTACATTGAACTTAATGGTCTTACACATGCTCGGTAGACACTGTAACATTGAGTGGCATCTCTTAATTCCTCCAGACCTCTGTTAAATAATTAGTGTCATATCATTGAAAGATACAGCAGGAAGTAATAGGACTTTTTTTCCCATTTATTTTGTGTGTTCATTTTTAAATGTGTTCTTCCATGTGGGTCTTGGAATCAAACTCTTGTCTTTAGGTTTGATGGTTAAGAGTCTTTACCTGCTGAGCCATCTTGTTGGCACTATTATAACATCTTTTAAATCAAATTCCAAAGGCCTGCTGAGTGATAGTAGAGCAAAGGTATGTTCTCTCCTAAGCCCTGAAGGGCCAGGATTACCTACACTCCACTTGCAATTCAGAACGAGCAGTGTATAAATAACTCCAGTAGTATGAGGACTAAGATATGAGTGTATGCTTTGCAGTGTTGTAAAGCAGAAATCCAGTGCTTTAGCCATATTCAATTTCATGTTTAAATTTAATTTTTCAGTTAAATCTTTCAAGTTTTGAATTCAAAGCAGTAAAGTTAGCTGCACTGGAGATGTCTTTATGCTTTGCCAAAATGTTGGTTGAAATTTAAAAAAACAAAAATTGGTAAAGATTATTTTGAAAGTAAAAATGTAGTTATATATACACGAATGTATGTATATTTGTATATGTGTGTATATACACACTTTTTTCCCCAAGGACTTTGTTAGACAACCTGGCTTCTCTTTTCTAACGTAACTTTTTAGACAACTGTTTACCCTGCCTTTCCTCCCTCTCTTCTACCCCAATGTAGGTAGGAGAGAGGGAGGAAAGGCAGGGTCCCACTGTAACTCTTGCCTGGAACTCAAAAAGTAGACCATGCTGGCTTGAATCAGAGCTCCACCTGCCTCTTCCTCCAAAGTGCTGGGATTAAAGGTGTGCTCAACCATGCCCAGCTCTGTCTCTACTTCTCTTTCTAACTTTTCTTCTTAACATATTGTAGTTCCATTTTCCAAACATGTTCCAGTGCTGGCATATTGTAAAGAATTCAAAAGTTCTATTTAAAAACTTAGGATAAAATATACATGATCACAGTAATGAGAACTGTAGGTTTCCTGGTGCTTCTGGCTGACACCAACTGTCAAAGAATTTCAGGCATCAAGGATAGGCCGCAGTAAGAGATATTTTAAGAAAGTCCACACCACAGCGACAGTTGCTTGCTATGTTTAAAGGGCAACTCTGTTCACAGGCACTGTCTTCTTAGTTTTGTGTTTTGTATGGTTCAGGGTAAGTGCATTTTAAAGAATTATTACTCTATAGTTTTAAAAATATTACTACAAAGAACATTTTTTTAGGTAGGAACATAGTGATGTAATTTTTATTATAAAGATAAACATTTAATTACTAAAAATAAATGGTCTCTTTTTTCCTCTTTTATGTGAAGTCGTCATCTGTGGCAGTTCTTGAAGGTTCATGTCTCCCATTCCCTTACCCCTACCTCAGCTGGAAAGATATGTAATCTTTCTAGAAATGCCACTAGTATTAACTATTATGGAATGTTTGTTCTTTCCTGGTACTAGAATATCTTTAGAAGTAGACTTTTGAGTTCCCCATACTTCGAATGTAACACCTACTTTAAACTTGACCCTACTTTAAATTTCCTGGCTCAATGATTTGTACTAAGGAGTACATTTTTCTTAGTTTTCTCTTCTAGCTCATTAGAACAACTGCACATCAGGCAGTTGTTTATTGCTCTCTTAAGCTTGCAGGAAATGGAAGAGCTATCAACTACTAATTTTATATGTAAAATACATCCATAGTCTATATTGCCATGTTTATGTATAGATTGTCCCATGTAATCATATATTTAATGTCATATGGACCATCTTTGTCATACAGTGTGATGTTCAAAAAACATTGCAGTGTTATATAAGCTTTTACCTTAGGTTGATAACATGATTACAAAATGCACTTAGATTAGTCTTGGCTTTCTAAAAACTGCTAGTTGTGTGCATGTCCAGGGTTTGCAGCTCTGTGAAAGTTAGTTACCACATTTCCTGTTTTTCTGTTGAACTTGTGAATACATGTCTTGCATTCTGATTTGTTTTTACACATGTATTGCACATACTATTTGAATCAGGATATTCTATCACTTGGGTTTCTTTCTTTTCTTTTTACATGGAAAGTTTTGTATAAGTATTTTCTAAGTAAAGAAATTGCTTTAAAAATGCTTTTGCAGTTGTATACAGTTGGTCCTGTTTTCATTATTATGAGACATTGTTTCACAGAAAATGTTGCTAAATATATGAAGGTGATTATTGCCATCAAAATGTGTATTACAAACATAAGGTTGAAAACTGCATTTCTGTAAGTTCAAATGGTTTAATAATATATACCAAATATAAAACAAAAAAATATTAAAATGTCAGTTAATTCAAAATTTAAAGTAGCAATTACTGTTAAGAACAGAGTATGATAGATGTTGTCCTTTTACTTCTATATAACATGTAATTTTCATAAAGCTTAATCCATATTTAAAGGCCACTTATTGGTGATAGCATCACAGCAATCTTCCTTTTTCTTTGTTTTGATTCTTGCAGTAGGAGAGCATAGGGATTGGCCCCTCTGCTCCCTTCATAGTAGGCACGTGCTCTGCTTCTAGGCTTCATCCCTGCCCTATTCTGGCTAATCAGTAATGTTTTTTTAATGCGTCGTATTTTCCATAGGTAAAATTTTAAGTTCTAAAAATTACCCTGATTCCTCTCCTTTTCATAATATTGTTTGAAATAGCCTGCTAACTAATTTTGAAAAATTATATTTGTGAATACAAGAATAAAAATACAATTCAGAAAGTGAATGCTATGTTTAAAATCATGGCTTTTGAGATCGATTAAGAACATCAATTCAATACCAAGACAATATTTATAGGTACGTTGATTTTACTTGTTTATTTCTAAAACAACCTATCCTCTAAACAAAAATTATTAAAGGGTTTGCATAAATAACTCCTTTGAGTTCATGAAAGCAGCTCTTTATTGTGTGGGTTTAGGTGTTTTTTGAAATAAGTTCTTTCTTGCACTACAGCAAAATCTTTGTAATATTCATCTGTATTGCCAGTCAGTATTATTTGGTATTGTCACCTTGAAAATGATTTTTTAAATTAATGCAGTAAATACATCTTTATTTAGGGAAATACTTGTGTCTTATTTGTGGATAATAGTATTTTATGGTTTAATTTTTCATTAGATATCATGCACATTAGTGTACATTTTATAATTGTGTCCTAGTTTTATCAAAGCCCTGTAACGTACATTGAAGCATTTTATTTGAAAGTCTCATTCTTAAAGATATTTTGTGGTTTTCACTCTTAAAGATATTTGTGTTTTGTGTCTGAATTTCAGTATTTTAGAGGGCTGATACTGTATACCTGTTTCCTGTTTTGCAATCAATTGGTAAATACTGAAGAAATATTTGTTGAAGTCGTACTGTCTGCTTCTTTAATGAGTGAATATTGATTTGAGAGAGATGGCTCTGATATGTAGTTCTGCTGTGCTTCTTACTGTATGACCTGTGAATTGATCTGTCCATGTAGTACAGGACAAGCAGCACCCCTTGAGAAGTATCAGAAAGAATTAATGTGAGCTGACTATGCAGCTACTCAGATGTGCTGAGCAACTCATAGTAGTTAGGTGTCTCAAGGAGCATCTCCCAAGTATAATAAAAGATAGATAGAGAAACTGCAATTTCTTTACCCTAGCTGCCATTTCTTCTCTTAGGAACTTTAAGCATGAAAAGAGAGGGTTCACTCCTAAACCTGTGCTATGCTTTAAACATAAATGGTTTATAAGGTAACTTTCAGTCTTACACCAAAATGAGTTTTAACCTTGGAGTATAGTAGAGCTAGGAATTTTAATCTTGGGGTATGGTAGAGAGAATAAAAAGTAGTTGTTCTGAGGTGTTACAGAGCCTTGGTTCCAGACTCCCTTTGGGTACCAAAATCTGGTCATCTAAATTGCCTCCTCTTCCATACTTTAAATCATCTCTTGAGAATTTAAATTCCTAATCTAATGCATATGCTGTGTAAATAGTTATTACTTTATTTTGATTATGGAATAGTGTTGAAAAGAAAAAAAAAAGCCTTTACATGCTAGTTCAAATTCAAGGTTTTTCCCCCAAATATTTTATGTATGTGTTCTATAATTATGGAACACATGGATATGTATACAGGGCCTTTTTTGATGCCTTGAAAATAAAATTTCTATAAATATTCTTCACTTATTCATGTGTTCAAAATGCTACACCTTTAAAAGATATTTTGTTTTGTTTTGTTCAGGCTTATGGGTTTTTCTTTTCTTTTTTTTTTTTCTTTGTTGTTGTTGTTGTTTTGTGGTATATATTGATTGACTCCAGGGCCATATTCATGCTAAGTGTACATACTATTCCCAACACTTAAAGATAACTTTGATTTTCTGAGAAGCCGTTTGTTCTTTGAATGTTGAGAAAAGCAACTGCTATTGCTTTTGGCTGTAGTGTGACATCCTTTTCTGCAGATATTACAGCAAAAGTGAAATGAAAGTTACTGGAATCCCATTTATATAATGTCTTTACCATCAGAGCAACACAGGTTTTTTTATAAGGTGCCATCTACAGTCCTAACTTGTAACCTCATTTGAACAAGCGAAAGAATATTCTTCTTAGAAAATCTATGAATTAGGTAACACCTTAAACACAAAGTACTTTGTGAACGAAATTTCATGAGTTGATGCTCCATGAAAATAAAGTGAAATTAAAACCATCTGGTTTTTCTGTTTACCTTTTGATAAAATTAATATACATACATCAGAGATATATTGTGATATGATCAACACATATATGAAAATATATATATATATATACATATATCAGAGAGAGTGTGTGTGGTGGGGTGAGAGGATGAAATTTAAAATATATTTAACACAAAAGTTTGCGTCATTGTCTCTGTCTCTAAAATTATTTAATATATGAATATGGAAATACGAGTTCTGTCTGTAACTTTGGTGACCTGTATATGTTTAATTTTGCTCACATTTTTAAAGTCACCATGCAGCTGATTGTTTCATTGTTCACAAGTGTGCTTGTTGAAAAGGTTTCAACAAAAACTCATGCTAAAAAATGAGTATGCTTATATTTACATAGGTCCCTATTGTGTGAAGAATCATATTCAGCAGTATAGGTTTTTGTTTGTTTGTTTTCTGAGACAGGGTTTCTTTGTGTAGCTTTGGCTGCCTTGGACTCTGTTTTAGACCATGCTGGCCTCTAACTCACAGCCTCACGGCGGTCTGCCTGCCTCTGCCTCCCTGAGTGCTGGGATCAACAGTGTGTTTTAATGGAAAATAATATAGTAGTGTGGGCTTTCAATGTGGAAACAACAACAATTCACTTCAAAGTTTTGAGAAAATAACTTGAAACTGGTTTTTATCGTAGTAACTAAATGTAACATTATTTACAATTAAGCTTAATTCATAATATGTTTCATGGTTTTAATTTCTTTTTAGTGCTCATAATTAAAAAATAAGTAAACCTTATTTTTATGTTTAACATTCTGCTATCTTCTGTGTGTGTGTGTGTGTGTGCTAGATGGAAGATGGTGCCACAAAGCATATCATCCAAATGACAGGATTTAAGATGGAAGAAAAGGAAGCGCTAGTCAAATTACTTTTAAAACTAGATTGCACTTTTATTAAGAGTGAGGTGAGTGTATGAACTTGCTAAAATGTTCAACATAGAGTTAAAAAATAGAATTAAAATACTGGCTTAAGCATCATAAAGTGCCCTTTGATATTATAAGAATACAAATTTTTATTATTAATAAAGTCGTGCTGTGATAACATTGCTTCATGTGGGTTCTTCTCTCCAGAAATATAAAAACTGTACACATCTTATAGCTGAACGCCTGTGCAAGAGTGAAAAATTTTTAGCAGCTTGTGCAGCAGGTAAGTAGACTCTCTTCTTCCAGCTTGTATAAAAAAAAAACAAAAAAAAAAAACAAACAGACAGAAAAAATCCCTTCGTGTTAGAGGAAGAAATATCTTAAGTCACTGGAAATATATTGTGCTTATCAAATCAGATATGCATGTGTTATTTCCTGATTTCTTAAAGATTTGTTTGATTTCTGCTTTATTGTAATTAAAATTTTCTAACACATGAAATATATATTAAATAGAAAGAAATAGTTACATTGTCACAGATATAGTTTTAGTTTAGATGTTTTGTTTAAGAAAAATGTCTTAACAAAAAGATTGGGAAGAATACCTCAGCATGGTTCCCTTCTTCCAAGTTGCTAGTCCTCTGTCCGTACTGGGAAGCAAAGTTGTCCTACTTTATTATTTTTGAGGTACCCAAGTTGAGATTTGGTTTTTCATCTCACCTTTTCTTACCACTGATACACCCATAGGTTTCTTCTGTGGTGAGTGATTTATGTGTCTTAGTCCATCATTAGTGCCACATCAGTTTTTAGATTCATTTACCAGAGAAACATTTGGAGTAATCACTGACCTTTAGAAACAAAAATATTTATTGTTTCTGGTGTTTAAAAGATCATTGGTACCCAGATGAAAAACAGATATTGTATTTTTTTAAAAATTCACTAACAAAAGAATACTGTGTTAAAAAGTTTAGCATAGGAGGAAATAAACCTAACCCAGAACAATGAATACAGTTAGTAATTATAGTTCAAGCAATGTTACATTACATTTTATAACTTTAGATTTATTTTTCATTTAGTAGCACTTAGAATTATAGCTATGTATCATAGGAGAGATTATATACAATGTTCAGTGATATTGAAATTTTATTTTAAAAATAATTTTGGCAGTCTATCATGAAAATCTCATGTACAAAAGGGAGGCTTTTAGTTGCTGTTTGATCTTTATTGTTTATCATTTAGCAGAACATTCTTTTGTGACAGTTCATTTGCTTTCTAGGAAAATGGGTATTAACGAAGGACTACATAATTCATAGTGCCAAAAGTGGCAGATGGCTTGATGAAACAACTTATGAATGGGGATATAAAATTGAGAAAGACTCCCATTATTCACCTCAAATGCAATCTGCACCTAAAAGATGGCGTGAAGAACTGAAACGTACTGGTGCTCCAGGAGCCTTCCACAGATGGAAAGTTGTTCTCCTTGTTAGGGCTGATAAGCGAAGTGATTCTCTTGTAAGGTAGGATGAGAGTTCATAAATTTGAAGCAGTGAGTAGGTTCTTGTTTATGTGAATACCTTTTAATATTTATGTTCAATTATTAGTAAAAATGAGGTATGATTGTTCTTTTATACAGTTGGGACTTTTTTTAAAGATCTATTTATTTTATGCATGAGTGCTTTATCTACATTTATACCTGAATGCCAGAAGAGGGCATCAGAACCCAGCATGTATGGTTGTGAGCCACCATGTGGTTTGCCAGGAATTGAACTCAGGACCTCTAGAAGGACAGACAATGCTCTTACTCACTGAACTATCTCTCCAGTCCTTTGGACATTTATTTTTAGTTAGTAAATTTTTTGAGAACTTCATTCATCAACATTTATTATCACTGCTATATCCCCATCATCCATCCCACTCCTCCTGCACCCACTCCCCTAATTAATGATCACTTCTTCATTGTTATATGTACACATGTATACATATACACACTTGTGTATACAACCCACTTCATTCAGCTTTGCTTATAATGTACATGTGTCCAGAGCTTTCGCTCTCGGATGAGCCATTGTGCACAAATGTATGAGTCTCTTAATAAAACAAAATATGTTTGATAGACAGGTTTTGATATTAATCTCCACTGTAGCTACATGTTACTTCTTTTGTCCCACTCAAGTGAAATAAAAGAGAAAGCTTTACATAGGGAGTTTTAACTTTGAAGCATTATTAAATGTTTCCTAGTTTATTATTTTATTATCAGAGAGGCTAGTTTGGAGTTTCTATAGTACTGTTTTGGTTGATACTAACTCCATCAAAATTTAATTTCACTTTTAAATATAAGGATTTTTGTGTGTGTGAATGTGTGTGCACAGGTGTTCATGCTCATGCACGTATTTGCATAGGAAAGGGCTCACCTCTCTCGTTACTCTTCACTTATTCTTTGAGACACTTTCTGTCACTGAACCCAGGGCTTGCTGATGTGGCTAGGCTCACTAGCTGGCTGGACAAGCCAATCCCTTGGAATCCTCTTGTCCCTATTTCCCAGTTCTAGAGTTACAGTGTACACCACTATGGCTGGATTTTGACATGTGTACTGGGGATCCAAACTTAGCTTCTCATGTTTGTGTAACAAGCACTTTACCCACTGAGCCATCTCCCCATCACTCTAAACAAGGGTTTTTAAAAGATTATCTGGCTGCCTAAACTTTAAAAAAAGGTAGAACCTTTATTTTTTGACCAAAATAGTTTATAAGCAATGAAATGTACCCATCTTAAGTATACAGCTTTGTGACTTTGAAGAAACTTGTACAGTAATGTGAGCCTACCTATATCAAGATCTTTAACATTTAATGTTCTCTTGTATCCTTCCCTGTACTTTTAAATCTGGACCACAAATACCAGACAGTTACTGTTTTGTTTGGTTTGGTTTGGTTTTCTTCTTACTACTATGCTTTAAAAATTTTGAGGTTTGTTTGCATGGTATATTTCTTTGATCTGTTATCATTTGCCTTGTATTATAGTTATGAGATTCTCTTATTTTGTTGAATTTTTTTTTTGAAAAATCACTGTTCTGTGTAGTATTCTTATTTGATGGACATTTGGAAGATTTTTTTCCATTAATTAATATATTTACTTTACATCCCAATAGGAACTTCCCCTCCCTCCTCTCCTCCTAGTCTGTCTCTTTAATTTCCCCTCTCTTCTCCCTATAACCCCCTTCCTTTTTTTTTTTTTTTTTTTTTTTTTTTCAAAAAAGGGTAGACCTCCATTTAAGAGGTTTTTTTGTCTTTGCTAGTTAGGCTGTTTTTAATATTTGATTATAATTATTCATGGAGACATAATTTATTTCTCATTAAAAAAAATCTAGAAATTAAATTTTTAGCTGAAATGGTAAATTTATACTGAATATTGTAAGAAAATATCAAATTGTTTCCTAAAGTAGTTAGGCCACAATTGTTTGCCCTTATGGAAGCACTGTAGCAGGTACAGTTGGTTTGGATTTGTCTTGGTACTGTTGCTAAACTTGCCTGCTGTATGTGCGGTCTGTTTCTAGAACTCATGTCCAGTTCTGCCTACCATCATCAACCCACTCTTTGGTTAGTGTAGCTTTAGAAGTCATCTTGGAATGAGTTAGCTTGAATCTTCAGCTTTAATATTTTCTGAAACTTTTTGTAGTCCTGCATCCTTTGAATTTCTACACGTTTAAATCATCATGTGAATTTCAATTAAAAGCTTCTTTGAGGCTTTTACTGGGATTACGTTTTACCCTTGGTGTTGACATTGTGAAAACTGAGCTCTTGACATTATTGATTCTTCCTTTTTGTGCACTGTGTGTCTCTTCAAGGGTCTTTAATGTTCTAGAGGTTATGTTATTTCTTTGTTAGATCAGATCTTGCTGTATAGTCCTGGTTTGTCTTGAACTCATGATTCTCCTGGCTCTTCTTCCCAAATACAGGGAAGTCCCACAGTATAGTCCTGAGCCATAACACTCAACATATTTGTTAGTTTCCATTGTGTCAGATTTACATTTATATTGCTAAATTTATTGCTTGCTAGTTTTGTATTTGGGGAAGCTATTACAAATGAATCACTAAAAGGCTTTATTTGTATTTATGGGGATTTGGCTTTTCTGTTTTATTCTGTTAATGATTATTCTGGTTGAACCTTTACTTTAAAAAAAAAAAATTAGGCTGGTTGTAGTGGCACACTCCTTTAATCCCAGTTTAAGGCTAGCTTGGTCTATAAAGAGAGTTCCAGGACAGCCAGGACTGTTACACAGGAAAACCCTGTCTCAACAAACAAACAAACAAACAAAAAATTAAAGAGTTTCCAAGTGTTTTGCCTGCCTCTGCATATGTAGTATGGTTACACCGCCCTCAGAAGTTTGAAGAGGCCATTGATTCTCAAAAACTGGAATTAAAGACTTGGAACCAAAACCTGGGTTGTGGCAAGAGCTCTTTATGGACATCTCTAGTTCCTACTGATTAGTTGTTAAATGTTGAACCAAATTTGTATTCTTAAGATAAACTACATCATGCTGTTTGGTCCATTTTCAGTATAATTCTCATCCTATTTGCACATACTATGTTAAAGCATATTCTGTTTTCATCCTAATAAATGTCTTCACTGCACACATTTAAACTTCATCTCATATTTTAACCATCTCCCATAATAGTAACTGTGAGGGCACTGAACTAGATCACTGTGTGAGGAGAAAGAAAAGTTTATTGAGGAAACACACTAAAGGTCTGCTTCCAAGGATAGAGGACAATAGTTTGGCAGGTTTTATATGATAGCAAAATGGACATTTTGGTCTGATAAAGGCAGTTAGGATTAATCTAGAGCTAGATGTACTTGCCCAGGTAGTTCACCATTGGAGTAGATAACAGAGGTAGTGATTTCCCTGACAAACAGAAACATTCCTTGGGCAATTCCTGAGGAATGCTGGGTTTAGGCTTCTATTTACCCAATAACAATCTTTCTGTTTACCTAGCCAGAGTCCTGTTGTTTAGGACATAGTTACCAGCACTAGCATTTTAAGGGTGGGCTTTGAGGTATCAAAAGTCACCCCAGGCCAGTATGTATGTATGTATGTATGTATCACTCTCTGCCTGTAACTTAAGGCCCAAATGTGAGATTTCAACTACTACCATGCTGTGCTCCACACTCTCTGCCATGATGGTCATGAACTAATACTCTGAAACTGTAAGCAAATCTTTGTTTGAATTTTTTTCTTGGTTATGATGTTTCATCACAGCAATAGAACAGTAACTAAAAGACACTGACATTCAAAGTGGGTAAGGATCCTGAGGTCTGAATCTCAGTCTGGATTGTGATGCTCTTGTCAGGTAAAGGTACCTAGGTAGTGTTTGCTGCTCCCCATATTGCTTACTCACTAAAATAGGGAAATCTCCATTCATTCCAAGAGCACAGAGGTTTTCTTTGTTGATTATTGTGACATGAATGCAGAGATTCCCCCCTTCTGCCCTTAAAGGACTTTGGTAATTAATTACAATTAACAGTCTGATACATTCTTTTCTTTCTTCTCTGCTTTTAATGAGAAATCAGTTATCATTCTTTGTTTATTTGTTTATGCTTTATCTGTTTCCTTCAAGACTTTTTTCCAGACCATTGTAGTTTTAATCTGTGTGTGTTGGGGGAATTTTTGCTTGTTGTGGATTGTTGTCTTTATTAGTAATTATCATTTATATTTTTCTTTATATGGTGTTCCCCTGGAACTTCATTGTATAATATTTGTTATTATTTTTTGTATTTTAATGGATCTTCACTTTAGTGATTTCTCAGTTCTGTCCATTCTACTAAGAAAGTCTTCCCTGATACATTACAACTTATTTGATCCTTTTCACTGGTCTCTAAATTCCCATCTCTTTTTGGGTGTTTCCACTGTTTTCATTAGATCCTTGAAATTAGAACTTACTAGTAATTTCAGTATATCTATTATTGCTTATAATTTACTATTAATTATTTTATCTCATGTTATTCATGTAATTTTTCTAGTTCTGTAGTGTGTGTCTTATGCTTTTGATTGAATTTTGGTTTTTTAATGTTTTCTTTCCTCTTCCATTGGAAAAAAGTTTTCATGTACTTTATTCTGACCCTGTTCTTCCTATCCCCCAACTCTGCACCCACCATCACCAAACCCTTCCTTTTAAAAACAAGCAAACAAAAACAAAGAAACCAAACACACAGATACAAAACACAAAAGCAATGTGAGACAGGATGCCTACGAAAATATCATTAACTTCCTTTTGTGTCGTATTTATCTGTTTAGTTAAAAGAATAATGCTGCCCTTGTAGAAAATGTGACTGGAAGAGTGTCTTTCTCTTCACCTTTTTTGAATAATTTAGAAAAATTAATGCCAATTCTCTGAATATTTGGAAGAAAACAAGTGATCCTTCCAGTCTGGGCTTTTATTTGATAGAAGACCTTTTTAATGATTTAATTTCATTCTAGATGTTTTTTGTTCTTGATTAAATCTTGATAAAACAAATTAATCCATTTGTTTTAGGTTTTCTAGTTTGTTGTATTATTGTTCATTATGATCTGTTTTATGGTATTGCTTATAATGACAACATTCATGTATACTTATTCGTTTGACTCTTCACTGTTTTTTTCTTAATGTAATAATAGTTGTCACACTACCAAACTCATTCTATGAAGCCACAGTCACCTTAATACCTAAACCACACAAAGACCCAACAAAAAAAGAGAACTTTAGGCCTATCTCTCTTATGAACATTGACGCAAAAATACTCAATAAAATACTTGCAAACCGAATCCAAGAACACATCAAAGATATCATCCACCATGACCAAGTAGGTTTCATCCCAGGCATGCAAGGGTGGTTCAACATACGGAAATCCATCAATGTAATCCACTACATAAACAAATTGAAGGAGAAAAACCACATGATCATCTCCTTAGACGCCGAAAAAGCATTTGACAAAGTCCAACACCCATTCATGTTTAAAGTCTTGGAGAGATCAGGGATACAAGGCACATACCTAAACATAGTAAAGGCAATATATAGCAAGCCTATAGCTAACATCAAACTCAATGGAGAGAAACTTAAATCAATCCCACTGAAATCAGGGACAAGACAAGGCTGTCCATTGTCCCCATATCTCTTCAACATAGTACTTGAAGTCCTAGCCAGAGCAATAAGACAACTAAAGGAGATCAAGGGGATACAAATCGGAAAGGAAGAGGTCAAAGTGTCACTATTTGCAGATGATATGATAGTATACATGAGCGACCCCAAAAATTCAACCAGAGAACTCCTTCAGCTGATAAACACCTTCAGCAAAGTGGCAGGATACAAAATCAACTCAAAAAAATCAGAAGCCCTCCTATATACCAAAGACAAAAAGGCTGAGAAAGAAATTAGGGAAACAACACCCTTCACAATAGCCACTAATAACATAAAGTACCTTGGTGTGACCCTAACCAAGCAAGTGAAAGACCTGTTTGAGAAAAACTTCAAGTCTCTGAAGAAAGAAATTGAAGAAGATATCAGAAGATGGAAAGATCTCCCGTGCTCATGGATTGGTAGGATTAACATTGTGAAAATGGCCATACTGCCAAAAGCAATCTACAGATTCAATGCAATTCCCATCAAAATACCATCTCAATTCTTTACAGACCTTGAAAAAAAGATTCTCAGCTTCATATGGAGAAACAAAAAACCCAGAATCTCCAAAACGATCCTGTACAACAACAGATCATCTGGAGGTATCTCCATTCCTGATCTCAAGCTGTACTACAGGGCAACAGTAATAAAAACTGCATGGTACTGGCATAGAAACAGAAAGGAGGATCAATGGAACCGCATAGAAGACCCAGAAATAAATCCACAAACCTATGAATACTCGATATTCGACAAAGAAGCCAATTCCATTCAATGGAAAAAAGACAGCATCTTCAACAAATGGTGCTGGACCAACTGGATGTCTACATGCAGAAAAATGAAAATAGATCCATATTTATCACCCTGCACAAAACTAAAGTCAAAGTGGATCAAGGACCTCAACATAAAACCAGATACCCTAAATCAATTGGAAAAAAAAGTGGGGAACAGCCTAGAACTCATTGGCACAGGAGACAACTTCCTGAACAGAACACCAACAGCACAGGCTCTAAGAGCAACAATCAATAAATGGGACCTCATGAAACTGAAAAGTTTCTGTAAAGCAAAGGATACCGTCATCAAAACAAAACGACTGCCTACAGATTGGGAAAGAATCTTCACTAACCCTTTATCTGACAGAGGACTAATATCCAGTATATACAAAGAACTAAAGAAGCTGAAAAGCAGCAAACCAAGTAATCCAATTAAAAAATGGGGAACAGAGCTAAACAGAGAATTCTCGACAGAGGAATATCGAATGGCAGAAAAACACTTAAAGAAATGCTCATCCTCATTAGCCATCAGGGAAATGCAAATCAAAACGACCCTGAGATATCACCTTACACCCATCAGAATGGCCAAGATGAAAAACTCAAGTGATAACACATGCTGGAGAGGTTGTGGAGAAAGGGGAACCCTGCTCCACTGCTGGTGGGAATGTAAACTGGTACAACCACTCTGGAAAGCTATCTGGCGCTTTCTAAGACAAATAGGAATAGTGCTTCCTACAGACCCAGCTATACCACTGCTAGGTATATACCCAAAGTTTGTTCAAGTACACAAAAAGGACACTTGCTCAACCATGTTTATAGCAGCTCTATTTGTAATAGCCAGAACCTGGAAACAACCCAGATGTCCATCAACGGTGGAATGGGTACAGAAATTGTGGTATTTTTATACAATGGAATACTACTCAGCAATCAAAAAGGAGGAAATCATGAAATTTGCAGGCAAATGGTGGGATCTAGAAAAGATCATTCTGAGTGAAATATCCCAGAAGGAGAAAGACAAACATGGGATATACTCACTTATATAGACCTATAAGATATGATAAACATAATGAAATCTATACACCTAAAAAAGATAATCAATTGAGCGGACATGGGGTAAGATGATCAATCCTCATTTAGAAAGACAGATGGGATGTGCATTGAACGTATGACAGGAGTCTACTGAGCGCATCTGAAAGACTCTAACTAGCAGTGTTTTCAAAGCAAAGACTCATGACCAAACCTTTGGCAGAGTACAGGGAATCATAAGAAAGAAGGGGAGTTAGTCTGATGGGGAAAGGATAGGAGCTCCACAAGGACCAAATATATCTGGGCACAGGGTCTTTTCTGAGACTGACATTCAACCAAGGACCACGTATGGACATAACCTAGAACCTCCACTCAGATGTAGCCTGTGGTAGCTCAGTAACCAATTGGTTTCCCAAAGTGAGGGGAACAGGGACTATTTCTAACAGGAACTCGATGACTGGCTCTTTGGTCTCCCCACCCCCGAAGGGAGGAGCAGTCCTGTTAGGCCACAGAGGAGGGCTTTGCAGCCAGTCCTGAAGATACCTGATAAAACAGGATCAGATGAATGGGGAGGAGGTCCCCCCCATCAGTGGACTTGGAAAGGGGCACGGTGGAGATGAGGGAGGGAGGGAGGGACTGGGAGGGAATGAGGGATCGGGACACGGCTGGGATACAGAGTTAATAAAATGTAACTGATAAAAAAAAAATAAAATAAAAAAAAAGAAAAAAAAATAAAATATAAAAAAAAAAAAAAAAAAAAAATAATAGTTGTCAGTTTTTCTAAACAAAAAAAAACGGTTTCATAGATTAGTTTTTCTTCTGTGCCTCAGTTTTGGATTTTGATTTGTTTGGTTTTTGGTTGGTTGGTTGGGTTTTTTTATTTTTATTTTATTTATTTATTTTTTACTTTTATTAATTACACTTTATTCACTTTGTATCCCCCATAAGCCCCTCCCTCCTCCCCTCCGGATCCCATCCTCCCTTTTCTTCACGCATGCCCCTACCCAAGCCCACTGATAGGGGAGGTCCTCCTCTCCTTCCTTCTGATCTTAGTCTATCAGATCTCATCAGAAGTGGCTGCATTGTCATCTTCTGTGGCCTGGTAAGGCACTCCCCCCTCAGGGGGAGGTGATCAAAGAGCAGGCCAATCAGTTCATGTCAGAGACCATCCCTTTTCCCATTACTATGTAACTTGGACACTAAACTGCCATGAGCTACATCTGTGCAGGGGTTCTAGGTTATCTCCACACATGGTACTTGGTTGGAATATGAGTCTCTGGGAAGACCCCTGTGTTCAAATTTTCTGGTTCTGTTGCTCTCTTTGTGGGCTTCCTGTCCTCTCCAGATCTTACTATTTCCTACTTCTTACATAAGATTCCATGCACTCTGCCCAACAGTTGGCCATAAGTCTCAGCATCTACTTTGATATTCTGCAGGACAGAGCCTTTCAGAGACCCTCTGTGACAGGTTCCTAGCTAGTTTCTTGTTTTTTTTCTTCTTCTTCTGATATCTATCCTCTTTGCCATTCAGGATGGGGATTGAGCATTTTAGTCAGGGACCTCTCTCTTGATTAGTTTCTTTAGATGTACAGATTTTAGTAGGTGTATCCTATGTTATATGTCTACATGAGTGAGTATATACCTTGTGTGTCTTTCTGCTTCTGGGACAGCTCAGGATGATCCTTTCCAGGTCCCACCATTTACCTGCAAATTTCATGATTTCCTTGTTTTTCATTGCTGAGTAATATTCGTTTGTTTGTTTTTTAA
Organism: Meriones unguiculatus; assembly: GCF_030254825.1. Lineage (NCBI taxonomy): Eukaryota > Metazoa > Chordata > Mammalia > Rodentia > Muridae > Meriones > Meriones unguiculatus. Next base: position 29,378,920 of record NC_083353.1, on the reverse strand, counting down.
GATAAGATCTGTGTATCACAGGCTAGCTTTGAACTGTTATCCTCCTGCATTGACTTCCTGAAAGCTGGGATTGTAGGTGTATGCCACCATATGCAGATCTGTTTTTTTAATTTTAGTATTTTGCAGTGAACCATGTTGTTTCATTTATTTGCTTAACTTTGGATTTAGTTTGTTTTTACTCAGTTTTTACATTAAGCTCTTACATTTTTTTTATTGAATTATTGTGTTGTGTTAGTTTTCTTGTGGAAAATACTCAACAAAAGTAAATGTAAGAAAAGAGAGTTTCTTTTAAAGTTTCAGATTAGTATCTATCATCAATATTGGTGGGGAAGGAATGGCAGTGGGAGCTTGCAACAAGGCTTGTTCACACATTTGCAGATCAGAAACTGGAGACCTGCCCTAAAACAAAGTTGGATTATAACACTCAAAGGCCTGTCATTAACTGACTCACTATGACTAACCCTGAATCCGACTACTAAGGTTCTACACCCACCGAAAAACAGTGACATCTGTTGAGGGCCAAGCACAATACATGAGCCTATAGAGCTCAATGGCTTGCAACCTTCCTAATGCAGCAACTTTTAATACAATTGCTCATGTTGTAGTGACCTCAATCATAAAATTATTTTCATTGCTACTCCATAACTGTAGTTCCACTACTGTTATGAATCATAATGTAAATACTTTTTTTAAGATAGAGGTTTGCCAAGGGGGTTGTAACCCACAGGTTGGGAACCATTGCTATAGTCCAGATTTGTTTCTCAAAGAGAGAATATTTATTCTCCATATATAAAAACATTTGTAAATGTGTCCATTTCTTTTAGGCTTTCCAGGTTGATGGAATACAGAGTCAGTTATAATGTTCCCATTTTCATCTTTAATTTTATTAATTTGTATCTTCTCTGTATCTTTTAATTTGGCAAAGGTTTTGTCAGTTTTACTAATTTTTCTCAAAGAACCTACTGTTTCAGTTGATTCTTTGTATTATTTGTTTCTGTGTCATTGATTTCAGCCCTGAGTTTTAATTATTTCTTGCCATCTGTTCTTTTTTGGATGCTAATTATTTTTCTAGAGCACTAGTTTTTAACTTCCCTAATGCTGTGACCCTTTAATACAATTTCTCATGTTGACCCCCACATAAAAGTTATTTTGTTGCTATTTCATAAATGTAATTTTGCTACAGTGATGAACTGTAATGTAAATATCTGATATGAAGAATAACTGTTATGTGAAAGGATGCTTTGAGTCCCGAAGGGGTTGTGATCAACAGTTTAAGATCACTCTGTGGAGTATTCAGGTGTGGCATTAAGTTGCTAATGTGAGATCTCTCTAATCTTTTAATATAGGCACAGTCTTTTAATGGATGAACTTGCCTTTTAGAACCACCTTTATTGTTAGCCCATAGGTTTAAAATGCTGTCTTTTCATTTTAATTTAGTTCTAGAAAGTTTTAAAATTCCTTCTTGATTTCCATCTTGACCCATTTTTCATTCAGTAGTGAGTTCAATTTCTGTGAGTTTATATACTTCCTGTTATTGATAAACAACTTTAATATACAGTATTCAGATAGGATGTAGGTTATTTCAGTTTTCTTGTATCTGTTGAGACTTGCTTTGTGTCAAACTATGTAGTCAGGTTTGGAGAAAGTTCCATGAGCTCTTGAGAAGACGTTATATTTTATGCTTACGTGAAATGTTCTGTGATTACATGCTAGGTCCATTTGCTTTATGGTGTCCTGTAGCTCCAGCATGTCTCTGTTTAGTTTTTTCTGGATGAACTGGAGAATGGGGTACTGAAGTAATCCACTATCACTATTTGAGTCTCACTTTGTGCTTTTAGCTGTGTTAGTGTCTCTTTCATGAACTTGGATGCCCTTGAGTGTGGTGCATACTTAGAATTGCAATATCATGTTGGTGGATTTTTCCTTTAATAAGTATGTAATGTCTTTCCCTATCTCTTCTGATTAGTTTGGGTCTGAAGTCTATTTTGTCAAATCTTAAAATGACTCCACCTGCTTGCTTCTTGGATCAATTTGCTTAGATAATGTCCTTTTCCATTCTTTACCCTGAAGTGTTATCTGTCTGTGATGATTAGGTGTGTTTCTTTTGTATGGCAGAATGATGATGATGTTTTCTAATCCATTTGCTTAGTCTGTGCTTTTTATTTGGGGAATGAAGTGGAGAGTTGTCACTGATTACTGGGTTTTTTGTTGTTGTTTTATTTTGTTTGATTCCTGTTATTTTGTTGTTATGGTATGGGTTTCTTTTTTTATTTTATGGTCTAGGATTATTTATTCCTTGTGTCTTCTTGAATGTGTTTAACTTCATCAGATTTAAGTTTCCCTTCTAGTTCCAATTGAAGAGCTGAATTGATACCTGGATTTGCTTAAACTTGGTTTTATCCTAGAATGTTTTCTCTCTTTCCATCTATTGTGATGTAGAGTTTTGCTGGGTATGGTAGCCTGGGCTGGCATATGTGTTCTCGCAGAATTTGGAGACCATTTATTCAGTCCTGGCTTTCCGAATATACTTTGAGAAGTCAGGTATTTTTCTAATTAGCCTTTTTTATATGTGATTTGGCCTTGTTCTCTTGCATTTTTTAATAGCCGTTCTTCTGTTCAGTTAGTGTTTTGATTGATCTTTTTCACAGGGAATTTATTTTTTATATCTATTTGGTACTTTGTTTCTTGTACTTTGATAGGAACTGCTTCATCAGGTTAGGAAAGTTTTCTTCTATGGTTTTGTGTTATGGTTTTATATTTTCTGTGCCTTTTACCAGGGTTTCCTCTCTATCCTGCATCGTTATTGTTTGTAGAATCCCAGATTTCTTTGATGCTTTGTGTCTGGGTCTTTTTTAGATTTAAGGTTTTTTTGTTTGGTTGGGTTTTGTAGTTGTTGTTGTTTGTTCTAAGGTATCCATTTTATCTTCCTTACCTTCAGCACCTCAGATTCTCTTTTACATGTCTTGTAATCTATTGGTAAAGCTTGCCTCTACCATTTTTGCTTGGCACTCTAAATTTTTCATTTCCAATTTTGTTTCTGTTTGGGTTTTCTTTAGTGATTCTATTTCTTTGTTAAGTTCTATTACCATGTCTTGAATTGTTCATTAATTCCTCAAAGTGTTTATTTGTATTTTTGTACTATTTCTTATGTGGTTTATTCATATGTTCTTTAAGGTCCTTGAACATATTCATAATTGCTGTTTTGAATTCTTTTTCTTGCATTTCAGCCATGTTGCATTTCTCATGACCTACTGTGTAAATTCTGAGTTCGTTCAAGCGGGGCTATATTGTCTTTGCTGTTAACATGTGTGTTTTTGTGTTGGGGGTCCTAGTCATCTAGAATTATGATTGCCAAGTGTTGTTATATGGTCTTGTCTTTATTGGGTTGGTTTTCTGTTCTTTGGTTACTGTTACTCTCTATGGATCTTAGGCAGTTGACATAGATCTGGTAGAGTGCTTCTGTAGGTCAGTTGAAAGTGACTCAATAAAAGAGCTGATAGAATCTAGTCCACACCAAGAGGAGAGTTTGGGTGCCCAAGGAGTAGAAGTCTGGTAGGAAGAGCGATTTCTGAAATTAGGCTGCTGTAGGAAAGAAATATGTCTTGGGCAATCTGGATGAAAGGGGTAAGGAGACCCTGGTCTGTACCAAGAGGTTACGAATCCAGTGGACTGGATTGGGGTGAGAGGATGGGTATCGACAAACAGGCTGCCACAAAACTGCAGGTGAGACTGAAGAGAGCATAAGAGAGGACAGGAAGAATAGTGAAAACCACCTAAGTCCCGGTTCTATGTGGGAAGTTGACTTTATTGATAGAAAATATTTGGCTGAGAATGCCCACCAATAGATAGATAGATAGATAGATAGATAGATAGATAGATAGATAGATAGATAGATAGATAGATAGCAGCTAAACCAAGAATGGAGTCCCTATAAGGCCATTAGTATGGGTGATTGTGATACTATCTTCAGTTGTTAGGCTGGCTGTGGTTTTTGTTAGTTCTGCATATTATAAAACTTTAGCATGTCACTTAGATTTACAGCAGTAGACTCCACTTTCTTTGTGGTTTTTGAGACCTTAAATGCTATAAGGTCTTGTCTCAATGTTCTTACTTTACCTCTCAACCAGTTGTTCTCAACCTTCCTAATTCTTCCACCCTTTAATACAGTTCCTCATGTTGTGGTGACCCCAACCATAAAATTATTTTGCTGCTACTTCATAACTACAATTTTGCTACTCTTGTGAACCGTAATAAAAATGTGTAATGTGCAGGATATCATATATGCAACCTCTGTGAAAGAATTGTTCAGGCCCCATGAGGGTTGTGACCCACAGGCTGAGAACCACTGCTCTAAGCACTCATTTAGACACTACCACATCATAGGAAGACTCCCTCCATGCTTTTCGCCTATGCTATTATAAGTCATGACTCTGGATGGGTAGATTTTCATTAGGCTGGATGGGCGTCAGTGGTAAGCAATGTCTAAATTGCTGATTCCTGTTGTTGGAACCTTCTCAAAGTATTTGTGCATCAAGTTCATCCTCCTTCCATTGCTTACATGACAATCAAATTCTGCCTTCTATCAGTGGCAATAGAGAATTTCTGGTCTCCTCTGGAAATACTACACTACTGCTTGTATATTGATGTGAGATTCTAAACCAAGTGATTTTGGTTCCTCCTAGCTTCTCATTGGTTTTAAAAACAATGGCTCTTTGACTAGGGTGCACAGTAGTAGGGGTTCCTACCAATTCTTTAGAAGCAAATAAGTTTTCCTTCTACTATTCATAGAAAAGCAGACTATTTTTCCTGTTGACTAAAGACAGAAGCTTTTCAGTAGTCTAGAGGTATTTGCTTCGTTTTTTTATTAATTATATTTTATTCACTTTAATTATATATTTTATATAATTATATAATTATATTAATTATATTTTATCCAAGCTGTGACCCACTCCCTTGTCCCATCCCAATCCCACCTTCCCTCCCTCATCTCCTCCCATAGCCCTCCCCAAGTCTACTGATAGGGGAGGTCCTCCTCCCCTTCCATCTGACCCAAGCCTATCAGGTCTCATCAGGAGTGACTTCATTGTCTTCTTCTGTGGCCTGGTAATACTGCTACCCCATCAGGGGAAGGTGATCAAAGAGCCAGCTGCTGACTTCATGTCAGAGACAGTTCTTAGTCCCATTGCTCGGGAACCCACTTGGAGACTGAGCAGCCATGGGCTACATCTGTGCAGGGGTTCTATGTTATCTCCATGTGTGGTCCTTGGTTGGAGTATAAGTCTCAGAAAAGACCCCTGGTGCCCAGAATTTTTGGTCCTTTTGCTCTCCTTGTGGAGCTCCTGTCCCCTCCAGGTCTTTCTCTCTCCCCCTTCTTCCATAAGATTCCTTGCACTCTGGCCAAAGTTTGGCTATGAGTCTCAGCATCTGTTGTGATACCCTGCTGGGTACATTTGTTTTTAATGTGATTTTTGTGCCCATATTTCAGTGGCAGCTAGTAGTTCCTCGCCCTCTGCAACCACATAGGAAGTTTCTCTTTTAGGCTAACTTACCCCTTTATCATAATTTTCCTTTTTCATGAAAGACTTGTGACTAAGAATATGCAAGTGAAAACCTACTTTGCTGTGGCAGATTCCCAGTGTACTCACCTGTCACATTAGCTATACTTTGCCATTAAATTTCTTTAAAACTTACCTCATTGTTGTGTTTTCTTCTGTTCTTTTTCATTCCCCCCCCCTTTTTTTTTTCTGCAGAAGTGAAATAGTTACTGTGCCCAGTGTTTTCTGTAACAGAACTTTTCATTATTGTGGTGTAGGTAATGACTAATATTTACTATTGATACATCTTCTGGTAAAGCTGCTGTTAATCCTAAACAGCTGTATACCCAAATCACCACACAGATACTGGGATTTATTTAATTAACCTAGAACACAATGCTGGGCAATAGTTAGTCCATCCTAAACCTCCAAGCCCTCATAGTTTCCTAACATTTAGATTTCCCACATTATACTTGCTTTTAGTGATATATTAGGTCCAGTCCATTTCTCCACATCATTCCAAGATCTCTGCTCCTGCCTCTCTTCTCCCAGCTCTCCCTGCCCTGTCCTCTGGCTCCTCCCTCTCTTCCTGCTTCCTCTCCATTGCTCAACATTGTGGTTAGTTGCTTTATTTTGGCATGGTTACACAAAGTTGAGACAGGTGATGCTTAGAATAAGTATCACAATGCAATGTCCTGATTAAAACCAGAGAGTGGGGGAGAGAAGTCAGCTTTTGAATGAACAAGAGTAAGGTGTATACATTTCAAAAGAACATTATACCAACACTATTTTTTTTGACTTTTTAAATTACATTTTTATTTTTTGTATTAATTACAGTTTATTCATTTTGTATCCCAGCTGTAGCCCCCTTCCTCATTTCCTCCCAATCCCACCCTCCCTCCCTCATCTCCTCCTATGCCTCTCTCCAAGTCCACTGATAGAGGAGGTCTTCCTCCCCTTCCATCTGATCCTAGCTTATCAGGTTTCATCAGGACTGGCTGCATTGTCCTCCTCTGTGGCCTGGCAAGGCTGCTCCCCACTCAGGGAGAGGCGATCAAAGAGCCAGCGATTGTGTTCATGTCAGAGACAGTCTCTAACCCCTTACTAGGCAATTCACTTAGATACTGAGTTGCCATGGGCTGCATCTGAGCAGGGGTTCTAGGTTATCTCCATGAATGGTCCTTGGTTGGAGTATCAGTCTCAGAAAAGACACCTGTGCCCAGACTTTTTGGTTCTGTTGCTCTCCTTGTGGCTCTCCCGTCCTCTCCAGGGAGTCTCAGCATCTTCTTTGATACACTGCTGGGGCCCTCTGTGGTAGGCTCCTGTCCTATTTCCTGTTTTCTCCTTCTTCCAATGTCCATCCTATTTGTCTTTCTGAGTGAGGATTGATCATCTTACCCCAGGTCCTCCTTCTTGTTTATCTTCTTTAGGTGTACAAATTTTACTATGTTTATCTTATATTATAGGTATATCATCCACTTATAAGTGAGTATATACCATGTGTGTCTTTCTGCTCCTGGGATACCTCACTCAGGATGATTTTTTTTCTAGGTCCCACCATTTGCCTGCAAATTTCATGATTTCCTTGTTTTTCATTGCTGAGTAGTATTCCATTGTGTAAAAGTACCACAATATCTGTATCCATTCCTCTGTTGAGGGACATCTGGGTTGTTTCCAGGTTCTGGCTATTACGAATAAAGCTGCTACTAACATGGTTGAGCAAATGTCCTTGTTGTGTACTTGAGCATCTTTTGGATATATGCCTAGGAGTGGTATAGCTGGATCTTGAGGAAGCGCTATTCCTAATTGTCTGAGAAAGCACCAGATTGATTTCCAAAGTGTATACCAACACTATTGATTGGCTTAATACCTTGATTCTGTCACTGGTTCAAGAAAACTTGAATTCTATAACTTGGGATTCTATAGATTACTTGACTCTTGTTGCTTTCTGGATCCTAAACAGAAACGCAAACAGTAATTCATATTTGAATGAGTTAGTCTACACGTGTAAAATCTTATGAGTCCTAATGTAAAACTGTTTCTTAATGTAAATTTAAGCTTTTTTTGTAATTTTTTTTTCTTATGTTTTGTTTTTCTTCCGGTTTGGTTTGGTGAAATAGGATCTCACTTATATCCCAGCTTGGCTTAGAAATTATTCATTTCACTGCTGGATCACTTCAAATTTAGGATGTTTCTGCCTCTCCTTCAAATTCTGTATTCTAGTTACATGCCAAAAGCCTAGGCAAAGACTAAGCTTTTTTTTTTTCAAGACAGGGTTTCTCCGTGTAGCCCTGGATTTCTCGGAATTCACTCTGTAGACCAGGCTGGTCTCAAACTCAGAACTCCGTCTATGTCTGCTTCCCAAATGCTGGGATTAAAGGCACGCACCACCACTGCCTGGCAAGACTGGACATTTTTTTAATAATATTTTTATTTATTTATTTTTAAAGATCTATTTATTATGTGTACAATGTTCTGTGTACTTGAGACACTAGATCTCATTGTAGATGATTGTGAGCTACTTTGTGATTGCTGGAAATTGAACTCAGGACCTCTGGAAGAGTAGCCAGCGCTCTTAACCTCTGAGCCATCTCTCTAGCACAAGAATGGACATTTTTAAGGGCAATCTTTTGTTTGATTCTTGGCACCTATTGTGTGTGTCTGTCTGTGTCTGTGTATGTATGTATGTATGAAGTTCATAGGAATTTCTTTGAAGGTGTATTTTGCCTTTCAGGATAACTATTTCCCAACTTTTTTCATTATTATTTTAGCTTACGTTGTTTTGGCTATGACTTGTTCATATCAGCTGCTTCAATATTCATGATTCATATAAAGAAACAGAAATGTAGAAATAATAGTAAATTTCTTAAATATTTGTTGTAGACAGATATAGGTTTGAGGAAATTATTATGTGTTAAATTTCCATAGTCGTCAGTGACCTAAAGAAATGAACCTTTTTTTTTTTTTTTTTTTTTTTTCAGGAAAATTCTTATCCCGTAGGAAGTATTGGTAATTAACTCAATGAACTCAGTTTTTCTAATGCTTTTCTTCTCTTTTCATCACCTACATTTTTATTTAGAGTGTTGGAGGCTGGAAAGGCAAATGTCATTTTACCAAAAAGTTCTCCAAGTGGGATAACTCATGTGATTGCCAGTAATGCAAGGATCAGTGCTGAGAAAGAACAAGAGAACTTTAAGGCTCCATTTTATCCAATTCAGTACTTAGGGGATTTTCTTTTAGAGGTAAGTAAAATAAATATGAGGAATTTTAAAATGTTTATTTTTATAAAGTACTTAAGGAATGTAATGAAGTCATCCCTATGCAGTTCCCAACGGAAAGCTTCTAAACTCCCCATTGGATACAATTTCACAGATGTTCTACTCTCAAATACTTTATTTAAAGTAGCATAGGATTTATATGGTATCTGTATCTGCCTTCCTATATACTTTACATTATCTCTGGATTATTACAATGCCTAGACGGATGCAAATGCTTCATCCCTAGGTGTTGCTCTCTGTGATAATGGCTACAAGCCTGTACATATTCAGTATAAATCAGATATAATCCAGCTCTAAATATAATTAAGAATGACTTTCAATCGGTGACAAGAACCAGCTGAAACTAACTAACCCATACAGTCTACACCCATATAGTCTCATCAACATGACCACCTAACATGCACAAGCAGTAGACATGCCAAATTTCATGGGTGAAAGCCCGCTAGACTTCAAATGTACACAAATTGCTAAAGGCAACTAAGGAATGGGAGGAATGGGAGAAATAATTTTCTCCTGGAAGAGCACAGCAGTTAGTTATTCAATACCCTGAACACATACAAGTAGCATTATGTAGACTGAGCAGGTTTTAGTTAGGAATATGTACACATACACCTATGTGCATTTAAAAAAAAAAAGGCCATGAACGTAAAAACAAGCAAGGTGGGTTTGGAGAGAGGAGAAAGGCGAAAATAATCTCAAAAAGAAAAGAAAAAGATCCCTACCCCACCCCACTCCCAAAACATCAAGGTATATCCAGGCATGATGTCACACATCTGGAATCCCAGAATTTGGGAAGCTGTAGCAGGTCACATATCAAGGCCAGTCAAAGCTACATGAGGATTTCCAGGCTAGCCTGAGCTGGATGATCTATATTAATAGGGAACTTTTTTGTTGTTTTTTTCAAAAGCTGTAAGGCTGTGTTAAGAACTAAGTAATCAGAACACTATAGTATTTGTTACTTTACTCAGGTTCTTTTTTTTTTTAATTACAATGTATTCACTTTGTATCCACACTGCAGCCCCCTCCCTCATCTCCCAGTACCGCCCACCCTCCATCTTCTCCCCCACGCCCTTTCCCTAGTCCCCTGACAGAGGAGGATCTCCTCCCCTTCTATCTGAACCTAGCTTATCAGGTCTCACCAAGGCTGGTTGCATCATCTTCCTCTGTGGCCTGGCAAAGCTGTAACCCTCAGGGGGAGGTGATCAAAGAGCCAGCCACTGAGTTCATGTCAGAGACAATCCCTGTACCGCATACTAGGGAACCCACTTGGAAACTGAGCAGCCAGTGTGTTACCTTTTTTTTTTTAACTTCTTTATTAATTACACTTTATTCACTTTGTATCCCCCCTATGGTTCTCTCCCTCCTCCAGTCCCAATCCCTCCCTTCCTCCACCCTCCACATGCATGCCCCTCACCAAGTCCACTGATAGGAGAGGTCTTCTTTTCCTTCCTTCTGATCCTAGTCAATTAGGTCTCATCAGGAGGCTGTATTATTAATCCCATAATACAGTCTCATAAATTCTTTTATTCAATAACAAATGCCTTGGCGGGATATTAGAGTTATACCTTGAAAGAGTAGAGTATGTACACCTAATCCAAGACAGAAAGCTAAGTTAGACATATGAAAGAAACAAGGTAGGCTCACTTTCATTGCCACTGTGATGCTGATTTATATCTAAGGAATACACTTGGAATCAGTGGGCTTTCAGTTAAACATTGATATATAGCACTATACTGTATAAAATAGCTTAGATAGGACCTTCTTTCCAAGTAATTGGTACAGTGAAAAACCTAACAATGCTTAAAACCTAGTTGGTGCTAAACAATTATTTATAAATAAGAATAAAAAAAGAATATACTTAAAGTAATTTTTTAAATAATGAATAATAAAGAAAATATTAATACGTATTGTTAGCTTAGAGAAGGGTTTATACTGACCTTTTTTTCTTTTTAAATATTTTATTTTTTCTTTGAGAAATCGTGATGTTGATCATATTCACCTTATGAAATCCTTGCACGTCCTTTTCTATCTCCCTACCCACCTACTTTGTGTACTTTCTCTCACTGTCCCCTCCCTCTTTAACCTCCTTCTTTCTTTCCTTTCTTCTTTCCTCTCTCAGTGCTTGGAGCCCAGTTTGTTGACCACCTACTCTTGGTATTAGGCTTACCATAAAGTACAGTTGATTTACCAGAAAAAATTGCTCTTCTTTTCTCAGTACCTAATATTTGTCAATATCTCTGCAGCTAAGCATTGGGAACTATTTGCCTACTCCTCTCCAAATACTGAGATATTGTCTGGCTTGAACCTGTACAGGACTGTGTGCACACACGTGTGTGGTTATGTGTATGTGTGTGTGTGTATATGCATGTATTTGGGCAAGAGATCATCTTCAGATGTTGTCTTTCAGGAAGCCACATCTCTATATGGCTCCAGGGATTTGTACTTCACTGTGGTCATCGAAGCAAAGAAATGTCAGAGAGATGGGCACAGAAAAGCTGGGAATTGGGGTGTCAGCTCTCCAATGGAGATACCTCAGTACTCCTGAAACGTAGCGCTTTTTAGAGACAGTTGAACAGTGAGGTGGGGTTTTTGCATATAGCTGTGGAAGGAGGCAAGGTATTGCATACAGATAAACAAGGATGCAAAGTTTATTGATACATCAGCTCCTGCCTCCAGGCACCTGCCCTTCCTGAATAACTGTCCTCATTTCTTTTGATGATATGGAACTGTAAGTGAAATAAGCCTCTGCCCTTCCCAGGTTGCTTTTTTTGTCATGTTTCATGTTGTTTCATCAGAACCATAGTAATTCTGACTAAAACAAGATGGGGATAATGGGGGTAGTAGGGATTTGCTGTGACAAAATGGATTGTGTTGTTCTGGGGAGGACTGTGGAAGGTCTTTGGAACTTGGGGATTGTGTGCTGAGAGCTCAGTTAGCTTGGAAGATAAGAATGTTGCGAGTAGTTCAGATGGTGGAGGCTGCCTTGTGAAGTTCCAAAGGGAAGCAAAGACCCAGCCCGGCTTTTTGTCTGTTTGGTTTTTTTGTTTGGTTGGTTTTTTCTTTTTTTCAAGACAGGGTTTCTCTGTGTAGCCCTGGTTGTCCTGGAACTAGCTGTGTAGACCAGGATGGCCTACAGAGATCCACCTGCCTCTGCCTCCAAAGTGCTGGGATTAAAGGCATACACAACAATTACCCAGCCCTACCCAGCGTTTTGCATGAAGAATCTATGGTATCTCGTCACCTGGAGCTGAATATTCAGCTATGAACAACAAGAAACCAGAAGCAGTAAAGTAAAACCTGTGCTTTGTTGGGACACTGAACGCTCGTAAGCTGGGACTGCATAGTCAGCTGTGATTGAGAAGTGACCAGCATCACTGAGGCAAAGTCTTCTTGAAAGGGTTTCGGAAGACTTCCAGAATGTGTTTCAGAAGTGAATGAGGTTGTACCTTGTCCTGGCAGCTGAACTAGGTAGGGTAAAAGCCACCCATGTGGCACTGGTTTTGAAGGCCTGAAGGGGTCATGGAGAGCAACTGAGGCTTGGCACTGTGTAGCAGAAGAGAGCCCAGGAGAGGGTATTGTTGAAGGTACAACCCAGTTGTAGCACAAGACCCCAGTATTTTTCAGGTGCCAGTACCATGGGTGACAGTCAAGACCAGGAGCAACAGTGATGTGGAGCCAGCACATCCATCATGTGGTTTTTACACTTTACATTACCCTGGGGAGTAGAACTCAAAGCCTTATGCTGACCTTTATCTTTTGCTGTATAAACATTGTTTCAGTTTAAATTTTTTATATATTACATTAATTTTTCAGTCCTTAACTGAGAGTACTTGTATAATACATCCTAATGTGTAGATCGCTGAGTAGCTACTAAAAGGGACACAAAAGTAAACATTATGTTTCTGGTCTTTTTTAAGTAATAATACATGTTTCCTTGCTTAACTGAAATTTTGGATTTAGGATTGATTTTAAACATTTATTTTTCTGGGCTTAGGGATTTATCTTTTTACCATCATGTGAAGTTAAAAAAAATAAACATTTTTTTCTGCAAATTGTTTCAAAAAGAAATTATGCAGTTAGGCTGATTCTTTAATAGGGAGGAAGAGAAGTTCTTATTTTTCTGTTTTACTTTAACTTCTTTGAGTTGATAAAGAAATTCAATCACTTGCTCTTCAGGATTGTTCTCAGGTTACAAAATTGCAGCATGCTGAAGGGGAGTCTTAACCTGCAGAGGGTACCCCAGTAAGTAAGGGAAGCAGTGTGGCAGGCAGGTTAGAGTCTGTTGTGATTGTCACGTAAGATGTTAGTCTTCCGTATAGCCAACTTTGGGCAGAGTACAGGGAATCTTTTGAAAGAAGGGGGAGATAGGAAGACCCGGAGGGTCAGGAGCTCCACAAGGAGACCAACAGAACAAAAAATTCGGAGCACAGGGGTATTTTCTGAGACTGATACTCCAACCAGGGACCATGCATGGAGATAATCTAGAACCCCTAGAACCCCTGCACAGATGTAGCCTATGGCAGCTCAGTCTCCAAGTGGGTTCCCTGTCTCTGACATGAACTCAGTGGCTGGCTCTTTGAACACCTCCCCCTGAGGGGGGAGCAGCCTTACCAGGCCACAGAGGAAGACAATAAAGCCACTTCTGATAAGACCTGATAGACTAGGGTTAGATGGAAGGGGAGGAGGACCTCCGCTATCAGTGAACTAGGAGTGCCATGGGAGGAGATGAGGGAGAGAGGGTGGGGTTGGGAGGGGATGAGGAAAGGGACTACCGCTGGGATACAAAATGAATAATTTGTAAAAATATAAATAAACTTGAAAAAGTGAAAAAAAATGTTAGCCTTCCATTGTTTTTGTGAAAAATATGACACTTGCACAGGGTACCATGAGCTCACCATTACATATATAGTTACATGGATATTTTTCAAACACTCAAAAAATGGTCTGTGAACTCAGTTCAGATTCTTTTATTAAAAAAAAAAATACTTTGTTTATAATCAAGAGAGGTAAAGGTATCCTCTTTGTTATAGGGGCTGAATTATATTGCAAATAAGAAACCTTATCAATAAAAGGCTGAAAAAGTAAAGTCACAACTTGACAATTTTAGATTTAGACAATTTTAGATTGTCTTGACAAGTCTGGATTATATGTTGTATGTATGTTGTATGTGTGGAGGTGTGTGTAGGTCCACTTTTGAGTGTGAGTGTGGAGGCTAGCTGTTGGCCTTGGAGAGTATTCCTTGGGAACTATCCACCTTATTTTTTTTTTTTTGCTGTGGTTTATTTTGTGGTCTTTGTTTTATTTGTGTTTTCTGTCCTTTCTTTGATTTTTGTTTCTGGAGGCAGGGTTTCTTGAGCTTGCCAAGTAAACTATGCCAGTTGGCCAGCAAACCCCAGGAACCTGTCTGTCTTTACCTACCATGTGCTGGGATTATAAGTCTGTCCACAGACAAGGCTATTTTATTTGTCTGGATTCTAGGGATTGAATCCAGGTTTTCATGCTTTCATAGCCTATAAGTTGCTGGCTGAGCTCTCACCAGGCCTGAATTGTAACTATTACTAGCACAGGACCGGATAAAATGTGTTTATCCTTGATGACTCACCAATAGGATTGTTACTAGACAACAGTCTGACCAGTAGTGGACAGTTTTTAGTATCTGAGTTGTAATCTTAATGTTTACAAGGATATATAAAACATTTTGTCCTTGATTCATCAGTAAATAACAGCTCCTAGACAAAGCATTCTTTGGGGGAAGTTGTTGGTTATTGTGATATACAGAAATCACTAAATTTGGAAAGTTTGCTATAAGTGTTGATTGGTTCCTTGAAGTATTTTACCAGTGTTTAATAGCTTTTGTTTTAGCAATGATTGTTTGACTAAGAAAGTAATATGCAGTTATGTATTAAGTTGAAGTCCATAAAATATATATATAATAAGTACGCATAATAACATTATTACAATTATTTAATGACCTAAATTTTTTTTATTCACATACAGAAAGAAATTCAGAATGATGAAGATTACCAAATTACCTCTGGATGGACCAAATACTGCAATCAAGACAAAAGCAAAGATTTTAAGAAAGACACAGGATTTCTGGAAATAAAAAATGCTGGAGAGAGCATGTATAGAATCCAGGTAAATTTTTATGAGCTAGAATTTCTCTGATTTTTCCTAATGAACTTTAGAAGATGGCTCATTCTTGGTAGAAATATTTGAGATTCGAAAGCTAGTGTGTCAACCTATATTTTTAGCCCTGTGAGAGTTGAGCATATTAGAAAATTTTTGTAGGTCTGTGCTTTAGGACGCTTTGAAATAATACATATGTTCCTATAGAAATGTAGAGTGCCTCAAATATGGTATATTCTCAGCACATGCTGATTACTTAAAACTCCTGTATGCTTAATGCAGCATGAACTTCATAAAACTTTTCCTTGCCTGTGAGCACTCTGTTCATAAGCAATCTAAAATCAAGTGCGTAACTTGCATGAAGAGAACAAAAAGTTTAAAACAAATTATTTTGTATTAACACTAAAATCAGACAACAGCAAAAAAAAGAAAAAATAGCAGATTGCAGCTCTTGTGCAGTGTTTCAGACATTAGTGATAAACAACAACAAAAAAAGCGTTATTAGTTCTACTGTAGTAAAGCAAATGCTCATTTTATATTATATTTAGTAGGGCCTCTTTTGTTAGTTTATCAAAGCAGTAACTCAGTAATTACTAGTCTAAACTGAAATATTTTTATGTGTAAGAAGAAACTCATTGTAGTCATGCTAGGAAATTTGTAAGTTTTCTTAAGAAATCATACATATCAAGCTTAGCTAAAGCTTTCCTAAATTAAAATACTTTAGTGTCTTTGCTCTGACTCTCCATGAATAGTGATATTTGTGTGTCCTTTTAGACTCCCTTCTATGATCATGTATGCAAGTTTAGTAAGAGGCCTTTTTAATTGATGTTTCTGAAATAAGCATTCTAAATTCAGTATGAACAGTTTTTTATATATATCAAGGGATATAAAATAATGAAGTTATCACAATAGATTCTCTTTTATTAAACAGAAAAGGAGGATGATTTTTGCAAAAGATAAAGAAATTATTAAAATAAATTTATGAGGATGTACATAAGATTAACATAGAAATTTCTCATGTCTAAACAAAACAGTTTGTAATACTCCGTACTCTGAATTAAATAAGGAGGTTAACTTAGTATGCCTGCTAACTTACTAATTATAAAATATGCCAAACTGAAGCACATGTTTTCTGGCCTTTTTTGTGTAACTAAGATGTATTGAAATTTACTTTACATATTAAATTTAATCTCATGTGTGTTTTATCAAACCTACTTTCCTGAATTTTTTTTATTATGACTTCCATTAGTTGTGTTGAAGCTATATTTAACCTAGAGCATAATTAATTTTGTAAACATGTAGAACAAGATGGAAAATCATAATGAAGATGTTAATGATAGATTTGTTCTGAGTGAGCATCACAGAAAAAAAATTAGAGACTTCAGAAAAGATATGAAATCTGTTAAAAAAAGAAATACATTCAGAAGACATGCACATGAGAATCAGGTAAAATTTCACAAATAAAAATATTCATATTATTTTATATGTCTTTGCTAAATTTACCAAACACAATATGAGTCATGAAATTTCCTTTGAAGTACATATAACAGAAGTGTTAAAGTTTAGAAACTTATACAATGTTTCTAAAGGAAGAAAAATTCCTGGATATGAACTCATTAGCATGGGAAAGAATCAGCTTTACCAATCTCTAAGCTACCCCTGTGTCATTTTCTATACATTTTTTCCATTTTACCCAGAAGTATCCCTTAATTTAGAATTTGTGTTATTTTTCTTAGCTTGTCATTTTAGATTTCCCGGTTAGATTAATCCAACATGACAGTTAGTTTTACTTATTTTTGAACATTTCTAGTTCGCACTATTTATGGATATTTTCCTCACATACATGCTTTGTTGTTTGACTTTTGTATGTTTAAATTTCATCTTTTTTTTCCATAAGCATTTGGGTTTCTTTGTTGTTTTTATTGTTGTTTTGTTTTGGGTTTTTTTGGTTCTTTTTTTTTTTGGCTGTTTTGAGATTATCAAACAGTTTAGTTCTGTGAAAAGTTAATATTCTCTTGTGTGACTCTTGGTACAAATGTTCAGGGATTTCTCTAGCTGAGAATGTAATCTTAGGAATGAAGTTATTGGTCATGAGTACAATGTTTGTCACTTGCTCTCCATTGTGCTCAAATGTTTTTCTAATATATTTGGAAATGGATTAGCGTTTCCTGTTGCATAGAGCAGCGCTCTATTGATTAATGTGTAATGTTGTAAGCCACCCCCACGTCACCCCATTTTTAGCTTGTTTGGATTTTGTAACATTAATTCATATTCTGGTTTAATTGTGGTCAAAATACAGAAAGAAACTAAGAAAAAGGATAAAACTATCAAAAGGAGTTACATTTTGAGGAAAAAGAACAAAAAAGGTTATTGCAAAACTGATGATGACCATGACTCATTTAGAAATACTTTTAAACTGCACGTGCATCACAGAGATCAGGTAAGGCTGTAGGACATATGGTTTAATTTTCCCTCTTAACCTAGATAGGTAATCTGATTATTAAAATTGCTTGCTGTATTAAACTGCGTACTTAGGAACAGTTCTTGATTTGGTATAATATTTATAGTCCATATTATTAAAACTATAATAAAATTTTATATGAATGTATAAGGAAATTTGAGCTATTTGTGATTCTCAAATTAAGTTGCTTTCATAAACAAAAAGGAAAAGAAACACTGATCTGGAAGAGAGATGAATTTCTTTTTTAACATTTTTTAAATTTCTTGAAATTATGAGTACAACATTTTTCCTTCCTTTTGCTCCCTCAAAACCTTGTCATATGCTTCTCCTTATTCTCCTTCAGGAGAATTAGTATTACACACATTAGGAAACACATATTATTACACATATATTAGGAGAACTAATTATTACACACATACATATAGTTGTTTGTATGTACATATGTATTACTAAATGTAACCTGTTCCATATAATGTTACTTATTGCATGTATGCTTTTAGGGCTGACATTTTGGCACTGGATGATGTGTAATTTGCCAGGGAAAGACGAGCTTTACTCCCAGCTTTACTCAGTTGCCTGTTTTCTTTCCATTGGAGTAAGGCTTCATGGGCTTTCCCCAATCCATTTTGGCATGGAGTCTTCCTTGCCCTGCTCATATCTAGGTTGTCATGTTGGTTAAACTTTATGGATGTAGCTTCTGATGTTACTAGGCGACACAGTCTCACAGAAACTCCCTGATCCACCTGACTTTTAAAATCTATCTGTCCCTCTCTTCCTCCAAGTCCCCTGAGCCCTTAGGTGTATGTTTTGTAGGTCTATTCATTGGGACTGAGTTCTACAACTCTGCGTATGTATTGCATGTAGTTTTTCTACAGTGGAAAAGTTTTCCTTGATTTGGTGTGAAAACTACCGCTGTTAAGGATTATGCTGATTTAGGAAATTAGATGTATCGATTCTTATCTGATAGCCCTGACTTCACTAGCTTTGAGTAGTTAGTTACGTTTCCAGTACCAGGCACAATATTCCTCTTGTTGAGTAGGTCTTGAGTCATATTAGAGAGTTGTTAGTTCCTACCTTGGTATTCATGCCACTACTGCATCCTTGAGATTATTGTGCCATGCTTTTTGTTGATGTGGTACGTAGGCATTATAGCTGGATAGGACTTTTGGTTGCCTTCCTCCTTTCCAAGCTTGCATAGAATTTCTGAAGTGTGAGTATCTTCAGCAATAGTAACTCACCATCCATCTTTTGGGGGTGCAGAAAACCAAGGCCAATAGGAGTAGACCATATATTTTGGTAGTCCCCTGGACAGCCCTGGTCAACAACTCAGAAGAGCCTTCTCACATCTGGTATTGAGGCTTTTGTTAGGTGTTCATTTACTCTTAGAGGTAGCACCATTGAGGCCAAGATTTTTTTTAAATGGAAAACACCACCTTAAACTACTTATTTATGTAATTTGTAAAATCTCTTCAAATGTGAATATTGTTTCTAATCTTTTAGTTCTCTGGTGTAATACAGAACCATTTATAATGAAATTGTCTTCTAAAGCATATTTTCTTAGATAAGCTTTTCCTAAAATGTAACTTTATTTTACATTTCAAGCCAGAGTGTGTGTGTATATAGATAGATTGAACATTCTAAATCCAAAAATTAAAAACCTGAAATATTTGAGAATCAATTGCTTCTCATGACACACGATGTTGAAAACTTCTGATATAAAGTAGAAAATTCTATGCCTTTTCTCGTATTATGGGCAAGCAAAACACACTAGGTATGCTTACATAGTGTATAAAGTTACCTTAAGGTTATGTATTTAAGATGTGTAAAAAACTAAATTAATTTTGTCTTTAGACTTAGGTTTTATGATAGGATCAAATGAAAGATTCTATGAGGTACTAAAGATGTAGCTCAGTGGTCCAGTACTTGACTGGCATGCTGAGAATAAAAGTAGTCAACAACCCAAACAGAGAAATCACACATAGAAATAGCAAGTAAAATGTGAGCAGATTTCTATAATCTTATATTTTTATGGGTATTAAATACTGTCTTTAGTACAGTATCTAAAGTGTTTTACATGTATACAGAAAGAAATGAAGAATTCTCTTCTTACTGATTGTCCCAAAGAATCAAAGACCAAGGATGTCATAACAAATGTGGATCTCCCTGAAGTAAAAAGTGCCTTAAAAAAGCAGATATACAAAGACATATTTAGAGCTCAGGTAAAGCTTATTACACTACAGTTCTTCGTTTAGTTTAAGATGTAAGTGACTGGTGCGTTTGAATTATGGCTTATTTTAACTCAAACTTGGGGATGGGTGGCTGCTGTAATGTGTTGCAGGATACTTGTAATCTGATACTTCAGTCTAGCTTGTTGCACTACAGCCTTTGAGTTTAATGAACAGGTGTAAAGATGGATGATTTACATTTTTCTTGTTAAAGTAGAAGCTCCTGTTTTTCTACTTTTACACTTCCACAGTAGTGGCCAGACAGCTGAATTTACAACTCTTTCTAGTAATAAAATTCAATGTATTTTATAGCTTTTATGGTCAATCTGTGTATTTCTTTGACAATCACTTTTTTGTATTATTATTATTATTATTATTATTATTATTGCCTTATCTTTGTAGAACTTTTTTGAATTAGGATGTTATCTTTTTATGATTGTTTCAGATATTTTTCATTATAATCTTTTCTAAAAATTTACAAGTACAGATATTTGAAAACAATACAAGAAGTTTTCTGTGTGATTATTGAGAAAATGTGACTCACTTTCTTTTTCTCCCCTTCAGACTCTCTTATAAAATGGTCTTTCCATTTACATTTTTAACTGTTAAAGTGCTAAGGACAATAGACAACTTCAGGTCTCTAAAGTGAAAATGACCTGAAGTTTTTTAATTGAGGAGGCAATAAAACTGCTCTAGTCATGAGAATGCCATTACCCTGAAATGATGAAAGTTACTAATTTGAGCCAAAATGAGTATCAGATTAATTATAGCTATTAATGTGTTCTTGAATCTGTTTTGAATGTTTGTCCAAGGTTTTGTACTTTGTAAGCTGAAACATATTTTTCAGCTTAAACTGTTACATTTAATTATATGGTTGTTGTTTTGTAGGCTGTCCGATACAACTGCATTAGAATAGATAAACAGCCTGTATACAATGTAGAGGTAAGGGGCTTGGAATTGGATCGTGATTGGGGCAAAAAAGAAGTGGTAATGTATTACTTGTGGAATACATTGGAGTGGGAACTGGAGTGGGGAAGCATTATTCTGTTGTAAAAAATTTTTCAACACAGCTGTCAACAGTGTTGAGAAGAATAAAAATGTACATGATGTTCATGATAGGTGAAATATATATTCTATTTTTCATATTTCCTAACTTATAATTAATACTTTGTGTTAAATTCTTGATCTGACATCTCTAAAATATTTTATTTTCTTCATCACTGTTCTTTTAAATGGATTGTTTTATTCATGTGGTCTTTAGAAATTTTTCTTCTTTAAATCTCAAGACCTATAGAGTCATAGAGTATGCCATTCAAACATTGTAACTTTCATAGCTCCACAATCACATGTATAAGCTACTAGCTTTCGTTACCTTCATTGTTAAAAATATTTTGACTAATGAGGAATGTGTTTTGAAATACTTTCAGTTATAGTTATATACATCCATAGAATTTATGATTCCTTAATTTACACTTTCTGCAAATCTGTATTGTGTATTTGGAGCAGGGTTTGTTGGTGGCTTAGAGCTCTTAATGTATGCTCAGCCGGCCAGGTGAGCTCCAAAGCTCTACCTGCCAAACCCCCAACACTGGGAGTAAGAACATGCACCACTGTCTTTTTTTTTTTTTTTTTAAATATGGGTTCCAGTTATCAAACTCACATCCTCAAGTTTTTAAGGCAAGCACTTCCTCTTTAAGATTTTTTTTAGAGGAATATTTTATCTTACCAGTAAGGCAATGAAAAATAATAAATATAACAGTAATGCATATTATTTGTTTTGGACCAGAAAGGTTTGGAAGTCATGCAACAATCAAGAAATAAGGACAGGAGTCATCTATATTTTTAGAGTCCTTTACTCATTCAAGTTCTTATCTCAGAGTTCAGTTTGTTGTTGTTGTTCAGATACAAAATTATTTTTTTCTTAGGTTAAAAATGTCGAGTTCCCCAGAGGAATATTAAACTTAGTTGAAAGCCTCATTGAAGGACAGTTCTTTAAAGAAGCCATTGAAGAGCTTTCTTCTTTGCAAGCCCATTATGTCCCTCCTGTGTGCCTTCTCCATGCCCTTCTAGAGAATGTTCTACAGGTAAAGACACACTGTGCACTTAAAATCTTTTTTTTTTCAAAGCATGTTAAGATGTTAATATTGTGTGATTTTTCTTTAATCTCGTTTTACTAGGAAATGCAGTACCCATTTGTTAACACTTTTTCTATTTTTAACTGTAGTTACTATTCTGTGTGACTTAGCTTATTTTCTTCTCAAAATGTCTAAGATCATTTTCCCTTGCAAAAAAAATATTTAAAAATGATGGTTACAATATATTATATGAAAAAATACTGTTCAGTATAAAAAGGAAAAAATAAATGTTAGCTGATTTTTTTTCCCCTGTGACTGCAAAGGAACATAAAAGCCGGATTATGGTGATCTAAAATGCTTTTAGTAATAGTCCTATATGGTTATACAGCAGTTAACACAGCTATGGAGAAGAGGCTATCCACTATGTTCTACAGGATGCTGAGGTTATGCCTCAGCAGATATACACTGTGCTGTAGGAACTTCAGAGATGATATATTACGAGTTTCCACTTTTACTTCCTTTAAAATAGTCTCTGGGAACTCTGTTATTACGATAGGAAAATTTTATATATACTACCCCTAATAGTTAATGTTTTCTGTTGTATAGATCACAAGGGTAGGCTAGAATTACTGCCCTAGTCTTATACTAAATTAACTAATGAAACTGTATTTTAGTGTCAGTATTTTATTTTTATTTATTCACTTTTTATTTTTAAATAATAGGATAACATAGATACATTTTCTGGTCGATATTTTCATATATTATCAGCTCTTCTTCATCTGCATCCTCCTTGGAAATCACCAGCCATGTTAAGATACTACTTAGAGTTATTTCAATGTCCAACTTGTATGAAAGGAGCCTGGTCTCTAGTGGAAGTGCTTATAAGGTAAATTATTTCACAATGAAGATGTTAATCTTGTCTAATAGTTCTACTGTTTTTTAGAGACTAATTTTAAAAAGTATATTTTTCTTTTAGAAAAAATATAAATGCTGTATTATCTATATGCTATAATGTTTTATATTATAAAACTTAAAAAAGGACAAACCTTGTATTGATCATGTTTATTAATATCTTAAAAACTGCAAATATACAAAATAGACTTAAAATAATATCAGATTTTTTCCAAAGTTATTAATTTGTATATTTTTCAAAGAAAAAATATTAAATATAAGTATTAAATTTTACTCATAAACATCCTAAATATTTGTCAGCATATGTAATACCTAGTTTAAGGCTTTATGTTACTATAGTTAGAAAACAGAATTTCTAACCAGACTTACTGTTTTTCAGATATTTCATTACTCTTTCTGTGTCACTTCTCTAGGCCTTCCTTTGTTTTCAGAGTGTTTCCAGAACTTTCCTGTTTTCTTTTCACTAACTAAACTAATTCTTATTTTATGATTTCTACTATAACTATTTGATAGTATTATTTTTATTGGGAATATTTCTTTACATAGTCACAAATGTCCTTCATATAAGGGAAAAAAGAGAAACTAGGCAAAGGTTAGATCTTTGTATATTTCCTGAGAATATACCCAGGTTTTTTGGCAAAATAAGTGGACGAAGCAGGATCTAGAAGAGTAATGAGTATAAATGAGCTGAATATTAGTCCTTTTGCTTCATATACATTATTAACACTTGAGCCTGTGTCAGCAAAGTGCTTGCCACCTGAGGAGGAGACCCTGTGTTCAGTTTTTAAAAACTGGTGTGATTCCAATGCACCTATAATCCTAGCACTGGAGAGGCAAAGACAGAATTACTGAGACTTGCTTAATCAGTGAGGTCTGGGTTCACTAACAGTCCCTATTTCAAAAATAAGGTGTCAACGATTGAGGAAGAAAGCTGACATCAACCTCTGATCGCCACATGCACACAAACACATGTGCACATTAACACACAAAAACAAGAAAACTGGACGCACAAATAGAAAGCAACAGATTCATTGTTGACGTAATTGATAAGAAATGTGAAATTAATAATGAATACCCTGTGTAACTATCTCCATTTATTATTGGTTTTTACCTTCTCTCTAAAAATATAAAGCAGGATCTAGAGAGATGGCTTAGGAGTTCAGAAACTCAGTTCACAACCCTTTGTAACTTCCGTTCCAGGGGATCTGATCCCCTTACCTTCTTCTGACCTCCATAGTTACAGATAGTTGCACAGGTATGCATGCAGGCAGAAACATCCACATATAACAAATTCAAGAAATTTGTTCATTTTATAAGTGTGTACAAGCTTGCGTGTGGATATTGTAAAACTCTACTAACCAGTTCTTTCCTCAAGTATACAAACTAACTTGAGGTGTGTAGTAGAGCATAGCAATTATCATTGTAAGTTCTGCTGTACATGATTATGACAGAAGATGCAAATAAAATACTGAATTTTGGAAACTATGAAGCCATTTACCCCCTTTATTAAATAGTGGAGATGAAAATAATCATGAGTAAGGAAGGGTACTGTAATTAGTATTATAAACTAAAATTATACTTTATAATTTGCATCAAAAGGACTTGATGAAATTTCGGAATCTTTATTTTTAATCTGTGAAATGAACAAGAAGAGAGTACTGATAGTTGTTAAATATTAACATTGAGACCAGAAAAACTAGGTTTGTGGTAAGAATTAAATCTTTTATATTAGACATGATTTAAATTGAAAGAATGAAAATATTAATAAAATTTTGTTAAACTTGCTTTTGTTAAAATTGTGAAAGTAGTCTTAAAAAGAAATATTTTGTCCACAAATTTTTCAGTAAATTTATTTTATGAAATACATTTTTTCAGGTCTTGTCTTTTTAATGAAAGTTTCTGCCATCAAATATCAGAAAATACTGGTTCTAAGGTGGTCCATCTTACATTACTCAAGTTTTTCTTTAATTTACTTGAAAGTGAAGTACGTCATTTGAGTCAAAAGTAAGTGTTAATTACAAACACCTTTCTATACTTCGGTTGTTTTATGTTTAATATGTTAATGGATATTAAACATATTAATATATTGATATATATTCTATCTAATATATTAATATATATGTATGTATATCTTTAAAAAGTCTCCTACTTTTTATTTTGCATAGGTTTTCTTTGAATTTTTAGATCCAGCCACTGGCAGTATTTTGCTTATATCCCTTTTCTCTCAGTTCATATTTTTCTTACTGTTTATTGGGAAGATTGTGTGAATTTATATATATTTCTAAATGCCCTGTAAAGCCTGTATACAGTACTGATTTTTATTGAACTGTGACCATTTTCTCTGTTTTTATGTGTACATTTATGTGTATGTATCAGTGCATATGTGCATATATAACTTGAGAGTCATTTCTCAGAAGTATCCATTTTGTTTATTAAGACAGGGGTCTGTCATTGTCCTGGTGCTCACAGAGTAGTGAGCCCCAAGGACCTGCCTGTCTCTCCCTCTCCAGCACTGGACTCCACATGACCTCCACAATGCCTACTTAAATTGATATAGCCAACCCATGAGGCCATTTTTAACATTTTGTCCTTTATTATAGTTGTGTATCATATTGTAATCTTTATATATATCACCTCAAAAATTCCCAGCATTCTTGTCCTGTCAAAATGGCTCTAATAACTACATGATTAAATTGGAATCATAACTTGATTTTGGTCTATATTTTCTTTAGGTTGTGTGACTGGTCAGATTCTCAGAGTCTAAATGTAACAGAAAAGGCAGTTCTTCATGAAATCTTTTGGTCAGGAAGTGAAAATTCAGGACTTTTGACAAAACCAGTAAATATGCTTTTGGAATGGACTATATATTCTCACAAGGAAAAATGCAAATCTAATGACGTAAGTAGAATTAGTATACAAAAGTATATAGTCTGTAGAAAAAGCACAGTTAGCTCTCTTTATCTGTAGGTTTCACAGCTACGGTTTCACCAGTACATATAAAAATGTTGAGAAAATGTTTCATGTCTACTGAACATGCGCAGATTTTCTTGTCATTATTACCTCAACAGTGTAGCAATTATGTGCATAACATTTAGATTGTATTCAATTGATTTGAAGCTTTGGGAGGATCTAAAGTATATGCAGGCATCACAGTGTTTTACATAAGAGTCTTAAGCGTCTGTCAATTTTGGGAACTGTATGTTTTGGAATCTATGGTATGTCATGAAAGCAATCCAAGGAGCAGATACTGGTGGAATTTTGTCCTTTGATATAGTACAATGTTGTCCTCTTTCTTTTGTAGTTTGAATTCCTTGAAAAAGTTTGAGCCTAACTTTTTGCTACATACTTTATCTACTTGTAGCAATCCTTTGAGGGTAGATTCTTCTCCATTTCTCATTTAGGCATAATATCCAGTAGCAGTTATTTATTCATATTGTGAAGTCTGTAGTTGGCATTCTGAATGTTTTGTTTTTATACATTCCACTTTTTAATGAAAATGGTGCTTTAAAAAAAAAAATCAGTCCATGATAAGGGACTGGGGGAAAAGGAGAAGGCTGCAACCAGGGCGCAAAGTAAGTGGTAAATAAATCAATAGAGAAAAGTAATCTGAAAAGGCAGAACTTATAATAAAAAAGTTAATCCATGCAGTTTCGGAGAGTGCCACAATAAAAAGTTTTGCTTGTGTTTAAAATTTATAGATGTTGGTACTTACTGAAACATTTCCACATACATAAGTAGTTTTTACCTGGCATTGAACTTTATAATGCATTGATTAGAATGTATTAACTATTTTCAGAATACCCTGGAACATTAAGAGTAGTAAAATATGAAACTTTATCATAAAAAATATAAATGAATATAATTGAAAGATGTGCTGAAGGATCTTAAGGAAAAACACATCACCAAGAATTAATGATGACTGTCCAGGCACTTTTAGTTGAACTATATCATTAAAAAAAAATTAAAAAGTACGGATACACCTGAGTAACACATTGCAATAGAAAATACACAGTAAAGTTTTTTTTTTTTCTTAATACAAATATGTCCTGCTAACAAATAAAACTATAAACCAAGTTAGGAAATGAAAACAGATTATTAAATGGTAGCATGTAGGCAAAAACTTAGAAATACTTTGAAATATTTAATCTATTCATTAAACAGGAAAAATTTTAAATTTGTGACATTTTATACGTCTCTCAAGCATTATCCTAGCTTCTCTTGTAAACACTATTATACTTTTTTATATTTATTACTTACAATGTCCTATGAAGTAGTTCTTATGATATTGTGAGTGGAAAATAAGTTACAAATGCTAAATAAAAGTTTCAATTTTGCAAAAAAAATTATGTTTCTTAATCTTTAAAACCCAGGCACTGATCTAGTCTTTACCATACTATTTTTCTTAACTGAATTGGGCTATCATTTCTATCTCTCTACTGTTAAAAGTTACAAAAAATTTATTATGTTGGTTAGAATGTAAAGAGTTGAATATCCTCCATAAGAAGCAAGGTTGGAAATCTGTTTAAAATGCAGTAACTAGATATTCTACATCAGTGTTTGTACATGTACAGATGAGTGCATGTTTAGAAGTGTACCTAATTATATGAGGGCAGGAGAAGCATGTTCCTCTAGGTCTTTTCTTAGTCAACAATGAAATGGCATGCTTCTGTGCTGTTCTGTGTAATTATATAACAAGATGAATTTAGTGTAGGTAGCCTGACAAGGAATGGTTCCCATTATATATTGTTATCAGAGTTAGGTAGAGGAGGAAAACTGCAGAGCATTTTGAGGAGTAAAGTTATTTGAGGGTATAAAGAAAACATTTTGAGCACATCATGGTAAACATTAGTTCCCTTTCACCTTTCAGAATAATCTGCTTTTGGTGCCCTAATGCCTAATTTTTTAATATGTCATTAATTTCACACTTTTTAATTATTCCCTTTAATCTCTTGTTTATCTCTCCTGATGTTTGGATATTTTCCTTTTTAGTCATTGTTTCTAATACTTGTATTTAGTAGAAATTACCTTTGAGTACAATTGACCTTCATTTCATTTATTTAATACTTTGAGGCTGTGATTATTTTTTTAAATAGTGTTTTTTTTTTTTTCTGTTAAATGTGATTTCTCTTTTCCTACGTAGTACAAATGATTGAAAGCATGCTAGCCAAGCAGTCTTACCACCATCCAGTCTTCCCAGCCCTCAGGAGAAATGCATTCTAGGATTTGTAAATGACGCTGTCCTGTTCTGTGAATTTAATTTGGGTTTGTTTATTTGTTTGTTTGTTTTGGGTTTTTTTTTTTAGTTTTATTTTTAGCTGTGCTTGTCTGATAATTTCTAATAGTAAGTTATAGTGAAATATTGTGGTTTTTTTTCTCTTCTAGAATTTATTGACCATTTCCTTTTGGCCGTAAAGGAAATCAGGTTGCAAGAATGTGTTTTCACAATGATTTACGATATTCTCTGTCATCAACTAGTTCGAGCATAATCTGCTTTGTAGGTTTTCTTCATTTTTTTTTTAAAACAGCTTTGTTTAGCATGTGGTAATGCCACCCTACTTTTCATGCTTGATGTGCCATGCTAACTAGTAATTAAGATGCCCTGGCTAGCAGTTATGTAATATGTTCTTTGTGGGCAGTAAACAGAGTAGTTTGTTAGGGCAGACAGCTCTAGTAGTAAACTGATTCTTAAAGAACGAAATTCCATGTGGTCTCCAGTTTCTTTTAAATATTTCCTCATATCTGTTTATTAACTATTATTTAAGTTTGTTGAACTTACGCTACTTATTTTGGTCTTGCATTTTTACAAGAAGTTGGGGGTGCTTTTCTGTGCTTTCAAAATAGCTAATGTATTTTTATCAAATTTTTGGTTTACTACTTTTCAGCTGTGTCTAGTATATTGCTAAACATTTTGACTGTATTTTTGGTTTTTGCACTTCATAGTTTTGGATCTTTTATATTTCCTGCTGTGATATATTCTTTTTTGTGGTTTTTAATTCACTACAAAAGTTTCATTTTTTTTGCTTTGAACATTATAATAACAATTATTATTATTATTATGTGAGAAATCCCTATGGATCTTTATTATTTCTTTGGTCTCCTATGAAAGTGTTTTTCCTTTCTAGTTTATTTTCTCATTTATATAATTTACAATCTATTTTAATAACTAGTTCTAAGACTTTGTCAAAGCCCATAATACTTTTTTACAGAGAGAATGTTCTTTCTTTCTGCTAAGGACTGAGGTACTATACCAGTGAAGGACTGACCTAACCCCTGTGTTTTTATCTAAGGGACTCTGAAATAAGACTCATACCTGTAGCTTTCTTTTATCCATTCTCACTCCCAGAGTGAAGTCTTCCAGGGTATTGGCCTAATGTGAATTAAGCCTTTGAGTATGACCCCTTTTTCACCAGTTTCCTCTTGATTACAGAAACCATGATTCTGTATCTCTACACTTCAGTTAAAATCAGCAAAATTGTTCAGGACAAAGCTATGTAATTTTTAAGTCTTCCTTGGCCTTTATCAAACATTTTGGTATCTTGGTAACATTTCTCATAATTTACTGTTTATTTAAAAAATATTTTGTGTATTTCAGCTGACATTGTTAGTTTTTAAAAAGTATTCCCAATGCTTCCTTTTAACACAAGCTCTGCATTTTAAAAATAGAAAAATGTTAAGCCAGGCTTAATGGCATATATCTGAATTGTCCTTACAAGATAGAAACAGGAAGATCAGGAGTTCAGGTTGTCCTGAGCTATATGACAAGTCAGCCTGAGCTATGTAAGACCCTGTGTTGTACCAGATTCCCTGGGGAGATAATGAACAAATGTCTGTTTACCACAGATAGGGCACCAGCTACACTTCAAGGTAACTTTCACACAAGTCTACCTCGACGAACCAGTAATTTAGTTTTGTTATAAACAAGCACATGAATGAGGAGTTCCATACTGGCTTATAGGAAACTGCTATGTCCCAGAAGAAAAGCTTTCCCACCTGGTACTCACACAACTCTCATGTGTATATAAATCCTTGCGAGGGACGGGGGTTTCGGGCATCTGGTACACTGCCTTGTGGAGCCCTCATCTCTTCTGTAAGATAAGGGGAAGATTATGGGAGGGTCTTGTTCAGGTAATCACAGCCTCTCGGATTTCAAGATGGTAGAGTCATGTCATGTCACAGAGTTCCCCAGTAACCCAGTTTAAGTAACCCAAAAGAGGAAGATGACTCCAGGTATAGCTAGACTTCTTGGTTAAATAATCCTGTGTGTGATTGTAGCTCTTGTTTAATTAGCTGCATTTCTTTTTCAGGTGAACATGCATGTGGGTGTACACGTGCTACAGCACACTATGTATAGAGGCCAGAGAACAACTTGCAGAAGTCAGTTTTCTCTTTCTGCTTTAATAGATAACTAGGAATAAACTCAGCTTGTTAGGCTTGGTCACAAATGCCTCCACCTCCTAAGTCTTCTAACTAGCCCCAGATATCTATGTTAAAGAAATGCAACCTCACAACTGCAAAGAAATCAGCCAGATAGAATTGTCTACATCTTACTGACAGCTTAGTAAGGATTTATAATCTTATATATAGTATATCATATAAATAGTCATTTATAATTAGCTTATTATAATTTGCCTTTTTCTTTACTTTTTATTCAGTATAGTGACAATAAACAAATATTGTATAACTTCATTTTTAATTCATTTGATACATAAGTGCTAATGTTCACATAAAACTGAAAACAATAAAACTAATGTTTTAACCATTTTACTAAAGCACGCGTCAACTACAGATAAGAAATTACTCAACATATAATGAAATGGAAATAAATTTATATTTAACTCAAAGGTTTTTGTCAAATTTATAAGTAAATGTAACATACTTCAGAAGCAATCTGTAGCATCAGTACTAATGTGAAAACTGGTTTTAAATTTTGCGAATTAGTATAGTTAACATTTAAATTTCATCAACTTACTTTTTTATTGTAATACCTTTCTGTTAGAATTCATGCTTATACTTAATTAAATCTTTTTGGCACTTTCCAGTTTCAAGAATTCTGTGCATGTTCACAGACATTTTTTGTACTGTAAAGATTTGTGGAGTTGAAGCATTCAATTTAAGTCATTAGCTAAACAGAAGTCCTCAGTTTATGCAAATATTGTTTTGTCATAATGTCAATCAGCAAGTACTGCAGAGTGACACAATGGCAGTGAATTTCATTGTCATTAATCTGAGAAGGCTTTGGGTTTTCCTTAGCAAAGAGCAGAGGTGAGAAATGTCAAGGTTATGGGGGGTGCTCTTTTTCTAAAGCTTTGGTTAGTGGTTAGTCCCACTTGTCTTTGCAATGTCCTTAAGTGCTATATAAGTATAACACTACAATTATAGGTAGAAATGGATATGAGTTTGTATTTAAAGATAACTAAATTGAAGTTAGTTTAAATAACTTACTGACTGCCTCCTAGCCTGTTAATGGCAAACCTTCATTAGAAGCCAGTGAACTTTCTCATACTTTTAATGCCAGAGTGTGAAACAGGAGGCATCCTGTGTGGATTCTGTTTGCATCTTTCCAACGGAGTGGCTTGTCACAGATAGCAGAGGGACTCAGAAAGAGCCAAAGGCCAAGTTAATAGTTGTTCCTTAATACAGAGTAGTCTTAAGCTTTTGGTAGATTGTGAAGTGTAATCAACACATTGCTTGTACTAACAGATAAAGGAGAATTGTGTGGACAGAATGTATAGTAATAGAGTTTTACATGTAGAAAGACATTCTATATCGCCGTCCCCAGAGTGGAAACAATTATAGCCACTCTATGGAATATTTGCAACTATTAAGAACAGTGAATACGGAGACGCTTTAACACAAGAAAAGCATATGCTACAAGGTAAGACGTAAATGATAACCACACCTGTCTGATGGGAGAAAAAGGAAGAACAAAAACTCACACTTAAGAAAAATGATGGGTAAGAAATACACCATTTGCCAAAGTGGTTTTCCTTGGCTGCTGGTGACTGCTCTCCCAACTCAACTCTTTTGTGTTACCCAAACTTTCTGTCAGTGGCTAAATACTGTGTCCACAATGAAAATCCTGGGTTTTTTATTTTAAAGGTGTGAAAGATGCTGTTTCTTGCAATGTCTGTGTCTTTTTCCTCAGTAGATATAATTTTCTACTTATGCAGACAATAAATACTTACTAAATGAGGAAAAAAAAAAAGAAAGACATTCTAAGGGTCTGCATATGTGTAATGAAAGTCATGTCTTTGTTTATTTACTGGTTCTTGGGGTAATTATTGTTCTCTTTTTCAGCTTTTGTTAACATTTTAGTATTCCAAACTAGGTATTTTTCCCTTTGATGGCTTACTTGCAATTTTCTTAGTTCATTTCCAAAGCAGAAATACTACAAAAAAACAGTAGCACTGGGGTCAGCAAAATGACTCAGCAGGTAAAGGTAGTTATCGACAAGTCATATGACCCAAGTTCCACCTTCACAACCCACGTGGTGGAAAGAGAACCAACTCTTGGAAGTTGTCTTTCGACAACACCACATGTTCTGTGTATGCACATGTCCTCTCCACACACGCAATAAAAGCGTTAAATAGATACAGTTTAAAAATTTCCTTTAAAGAAAAGTTGCATTGTTTTTACATTGCCCTGTTTGGTCTTGACCCTGTGCTAGTTAAGAAAATAGTATGAAAGAACCAAAGTCAAGACTTTAAAGTTTCAATTTGTATAGAATTTTACAATCATGGACACAAAATGGCCATGTTTAGCTGTCACAAAGTAAAATAATTATAGAAGTTATTCCTCGGAGTCAGTGCAAGAGACCTTT
Source organism: Meriones unguiculatus (assembly GCF_030254825.1). Lineage (NCBI taxonomy): Eukaryota > Metazoa > Chordata > Mammalia > Rodentia > Muridae > Meriones > Meriones unguiculatus. Next base: position 29,346,486 of record NC_083353.1, on the reverse strand, counting down.
AGCCATCTCTGTACTACTTAATCATATTAATGTCAAAGTAAATTTTACATTAAGAAATATTAATTTTAGGGCTGGAGGGTTAAGTCCTCAATTGAGAGCACTAGTTACTTTTACCAAAGACTCATGTTCAATTCACAACAGCCCCATGGACTCAAAAACTATAACTATTACTTCAGTCACAGGGAATCAGTGCTGTCTTCTGACCTCCAGCAGTACCAGGCACATACATGATGCACTTACATATATTTAGGCAAACACTCATAGCAATAAAAATAATAAATCTAAAATAGAGAAATGCTAATTTTAAATTGAGGTTTCAGATCTAGGTATATATTGATATATGTAAAATTAAAGGAAAGTCCAAACTGCTTTATTTATTTATTTTTATTTTTTTATTAATAGTGCTAGAACCTGGGGGCCCATATGTTCCTGAATTACTCTACTGGAGACATATTTTTAGGTATCAAAATAAACTAATTTCATTGTGGGTGTGTGGGTGTGTGTGAGTACACACAGACTTCCCCCGTCCCTCCTGAGTATTGTCATTACTAATGCTCAGAAATCGTTGTTTTTGAAGTCACATTTTATGTCTGTGGACATGACCAGTGTCACATCCTTGTGCTAACTTGAATGATATGAAATAACTGTGTTAATATACTCAGAGTCACATCTGCATATCAGCTTACATGTAAAGTAGTTTTCCTGCAAAGTGTCAAGAGCTTGCCATTGGCTCCCTAGTCCCTCAGGTCATACAGAGGGTTATCAATGCTGCTTTAACAGCCAGTAGAGCTGCTAGCTTCCCGTGCCACACAGCTGCAACTCTCAAGATTTAGACCGAACTGCTGAGTCCAGTATTTGCATACATGGATTCTGACCTGATAGCATCAAGCCACCTATTTATTGTAATCCCAAATTACATCGGAAGTGCCTTGCTTCTTTTAATTGTTAATTAATCCCTTCAGCTCAGTGCTGTAATATGCTGCCAGAATTCAGAGTGCTACCCGATGGTATCATAAGACATTACATCTTCACACCTGCTGTGGGATTTCCTTCTGTGTCACTGTTTGAGAACATAGATGTATGTCCTGCTTGACCACTTGTTTCTTTGTTTTTGCACAGTGAACCAGACATAGGACTCCCATTTCAGTTTCATTTTTACTCTAACATTTATTTCTTAGACACATTATTCTGTAGCATTTATTTCTTTGGTGTTCCAAAGTCATACCTATATAAAACACATATCTTCCATGTTCTAATTTACTTAACACGTGTATATTTTATAAAATGGAATTATACTTTCTGGTTCAGACTTTTTTTTAATCGAAATAAATACTTTTCTCTATAATACATCCCAGCCACAGTTTACCTTATTTCCACTCCCAACACCCCTCCACCTCCCCTCTCCCCCAAGCTATTCTTCCTGTTTCCCATCAGAAAGGAGCATGTCTCCAAAAATGAGAAAACAAAATAAAATAAGACAAGCCCTCCCACCGATGCTGGACCAGGCAATTCAACAGAAGGAAAAGGGTCCCAAGAACATGCAAGAGTCAGAGACCCACCTGCTTTCTCAGTTAGGAGTCTCACAAAATACTCAACATAATACACAGAGGACCTAGTGCTTGCCATATCAGGCTCTGAGCTCATGTGAGCCCTGCTTAGTTGATTTAGTGGGCCGTGTTCTTGTGTCCTCCATCCATTCTGACTCCTAAAATCTTACTATACCCTTTTCCATAGGATTCCCTGCGTTCCAAGTTGGGGGGCCCAATGGAGAACTGCAATTTAGACTCTGCATCAGTTCCTGTCTGTTGTAGGAGAAAGCCTCTCTGATGATAGCTAGACAGGACACCAGTTTATGAGTACATAAGAATAATGTTAGGAATCAGTTCATTAGTTTTGTTGTTGCGGGATTTTTCTTTTTCTTTTTTTTTTTTTTTTTTTTTTCTCATTTAGTTTGGTTCTCCTGCCACTTTTCTGTGACAGTCCGTTCTTTAGTTCTGGCTGCCCAGGCAGTAAAGGGCAGGCATGGGCTCCCTCCTGTGAAGTGGGCCTCATGTCAAGGTTGGCCATGCCCACGAGTTCTGTGCCATCATTAACCCAGTACATCTTGTAGGTAAAACAGATTGTATATTGTTAGCATTTGTTTTTTAAACTCTTTTATTTATATTTTTTTCTTTTTCTCCCTACTCCACAGGAGAGAGAAAGGGTTAGTGGGGGGGGGCACAGTTTACTGTTGGTTAGAGTCCTTGGATTCCTTGGAGCCAGTCCAGTCCTTTCTTGAGGGGATCTCCAACTTCTTGTATCACAACAACAACTAGAAGCACCAAGAGGGAAGCAGGAGCAGTCTTGTTCTTTCTCTGATCTACATTCTCTGGTCTCTGGCATTTATTCTGTCTCCAGAGTCCTCAGATTTAAACTATCTGCAGATGGCAAAGAGCTCCTCTCAGAGCCCACATGAGGCAAATAGTGTGCTTCTGTAGACCATCTAAATCGGTCTCACATCCCACACTTGGGACCAAAACAAAAACATGTTTATATCCACAACAGTATATCAAATGTTTTATGGCTGAGTTGTTGTTCATATAAACTAAGGAATGATTTTCTAATAAAATACTCATATATTTGCAAGAAATTTATTTACAAGGGCAGGAGAAACAAGTCCATGATTCAATGAGGATTCAAAATGTGTAGGGATTTCTGTCATTCTATACTTTTTAATTTTTATTTTTTATATTACAGTTTATTTACCTTGTATCCCAGCTGTATCCCCCTCCCTAATTCCCTCCCAATCGCACCCTCCCTCCCTCATCTCTTCCCTGCCCCTCTCTAAGGCCACTGATAGGGTCAGTCCTCCTCCCCTTCCATCTGACCCTAGCTTATCAGGCCTCATCAGGACTGGCTGCAATGTCCTCCTCTGTGGCCTAGCAAGGTGGAGGGGAGGTGAATTAGCCAGCCACTGAGTTCATGTCAGAGACAGTCCCTGTTCCCCTGAGTAGGAAAACCACTTGGATGCCAAGTTGCCATGGGCCAAGTCTGAGCAGGGGTTCTAGGTTATATCTAAACATGGTCCTTGGTTGGAGAATCAGTCTCAGAAAAGATCCCTGTGCCCAGATGTATTTGGTCTTTTTGGAACTCCTGTCCTCTCCAGGTCTTACTAACTCCCCCTTCTTTTATATGATTCACTGCATGCTGCCCAAGGTTTGGTTATAAGTCTCAGCAAATGCTTTGATACGCTGCTAGGTCGAGTCTTTCAGGGGCCCTCTGTGGTAGGCTCCTGTCCTGTTTCTTGTTTTCTCCTACTTCCAATGTCCATCCCATTTGTCATTCTAAGTGAGAATTGATCATCTTACCCCAGGTCCTCTTTTCTATAGTTTCTTTGGGTATACAGATTTTAGTATGTTTTAGGTCTAGTATCTACTTTTAAATGAGTATATACCATGTGTGTCTTTTCGTTTCTAGGATACCTCACTCAGGATGATCTTTTCTAGGTCCAACCATTTGCCTACAAATTTCATGATTTCCTTGTTTTTAATTGCTGAGTAGTAGTCCATTGTGTAAAAGTACCACAATTTCTATATCCATTCCTCAGTTGAGGGACATATGGGTTGTTTCCAAGTTCTGGTTATTACAAATAAAGCTGCTATGAAAATGGTTGAGCAAATGTCCTTGTGTAATTGAGCATATTTTAGATATATGCCTAGGAGTAGTATAGCTAGATCTTGAGGAAGCACTATTCCTAATTGTCTAAGAAAGCGCCAGATTGATTTCCACAGTGCTTATACAAGTTTACATTCCCACCAGCAATGGAGGAGAGTTCCCCTTTTTCCACAATCTCTCCAGCATGTGTTGTCACTTGAGTTTTTTGTCTTAGCCATTCTTACGGGTGTAAGGTGAAATCTCAGGGTCATTTTGATTTGCATCTCCCTGATATCTAAGGACATTGACCATTTCTTTGGGTGTTTCTCTGCCATTCTATATTCCTCTACAGAGAATTCTCTGTTTAGCAAAATACCCCATTTTTTAATAGGATTACTTGATTTGTTGCTGTTTAATTTCTTGAGTTCTTTATATATTCTGGATATTAGCCCTTTGTCAGATATAGGGTTGGTGCAGATCCTTTCCCAGTCTGTAGGCTGTCATTTTGTTCTAACAACAGTGTCTTTTGATTTACAGAAGCTTTTCAGTTTTTTTCATTTTATTGATTGTTGATCTTCTGTGCTGTTGGTGTTCTGTTCGAGAAGTTGTCCCCTGTGCCAATGAGTTCTAGGGTATTCCCCACTTCTTTTTCTAGCTGATTTAATGTGTCTGGTTTTATGTTGAGATCTTTGATCCACTTGGACTTTAGTTTTGTGCAGGGTGATAAATATGGATCTATTTTCATTTTTCTGCATGTAGACATCCAGTTGGACCAGCACCATTTGTTGAAGATGCTTTTTTCCATTGTATGTTTTTGGCTTCTTTGTCAAAAATCAAGTATCCATAGGTGTGTGGGTTTATTTCTGGGTCTTCTATTCGATTCCATTGATCCACCATTCTGTTTCTATGTCAATACCATGCAGTTTTTATTACTATTGCTCTGTAGGACAGCTTGAGATCAGGGGTGGAGATACCTCCAGATGATCTGTTGTTGTACAGGATCCTTTGGAAATTCTGGGTTTTTTGTTTTTCCATATGAAGTTGAGAATTTTTTTTCAAGGTCTGTAAAGAATTGTGTTGGTATTTTGATGGGAATTGCGTTGAATCTGTAGATTGCTTTTGGCACAATGGCCATTTTCACTATGTTAATTCTACCGATCCATGAGCACAGGAGATCTTTCAATCTTCTGATATCTTCTTCAATTTCTTTCTTCAGCGACTTGAAGTTTTTTTTCAAACAGGTCTTTCACCTGCTTGGTTAGACTCACACCAAGGTACTTTATGTTAGTGGCTTTTTATTAGTGGCTATTGTGAAGGGTGTTGTTTCCCTGATTTCTTTCTCATTCCTTTAGTTTTTGGGCTTCTGAATTTTTTTGAGTTAATTTTGTATGCAGCCACTTTTGCTGAAGGTGTTTATCAGCTGAAGGAGTTCTCTGGTTGAATTTTTGGGGTCTCTCATGTATACGATCATATCATCTGTAAATAGTGATACTTTGACTTCTTCCTTTCTGATTTGTATCCCCTTGATCTCCTTTAGTGGTCTTATTGTCCTAGCTAGGACTTCAAGTACTATGTTGAAGAGATATGGAGAGAGTGGGCAGCCTTGCTTTGTCCCTGATTTCAGTGGGATTGATTTCAGTTTCTCTCAGTATGATATTGGCTATAGGCTCGCTGTATATTGTCTTTACTATGTTTAGGTATGTGCCTTGTGTCCCTGATCTCACCAAGACTTTAAACTTGGATGGGTGTTGGATTTTGTCAAATGCTTTTTCGTCATCGAAGGAGATGATAATGTGATTTTTCTCCTTCAGTTTCTTTATATGGTGGATTACATTGATGGATTTCTGTATATTGAACCACCCTTGCATGCCTGGGATGAAGCTTACTTGGTCATGGTTGATGATATCTTTTATGTGTTCTTGGATTCAGTTTGCAAGTATTTTATTGAGTATTTTTGTGTCAACGTTCATAAGAGAGATAGGTCTGAAGTTTTCTTTTTTTGTGGGGTCTTTGTGTGGTTGAGGTATCAAGGTGACTGTGGCTTCATAGAATGAGTTTGGTAATGTTTCTTCTATTTCTATTTTGTGGAATAGTTTGAAGAGAATTGGAGTTAGCTCTTCTCTGAAGGTCTGGTAGAAGTCTGCACTGAAACCATCTGGCTCTGGGCTTTTTTTGGGGGGGGGGGGGGGATATAGGACTATTCAATCCTTCTAGCTAATTTGATTTAATTTTGGTAAGTGGAAAATGTCCCATTTCATTTAGATTTTCAAATTTTGTGAAGTAAAGGCTTTTGAAGTAAGACCTAATGATTGTTTGGATTTCCTTAGTGTCTGTTGTTATGTCCCCCTTTTCATTTCTGATTTTGCTGATTTGGACAGTTTCTCTCTGCCTTTTAGTTAGTTTGGCTAAGGGCTTGATTATCTTGTTGATTTTTCTCAAAGAACCAGCTCTTGGTTTCATTGATTCTTTGAATTGTTTTGTTTATAATTTATTGATTTTCTGCCCTGGCCCTGTGTATGATGTCTGCTTCTTTTTTTTTTTTTTTTTTTTTTTTTTTTTTTTACCCTTAGGGCTTTCATTTGGGAGTTGCTTGTATAAGCTGTTTCAGATTTCTTCTTGAAGGCACTTAGTCCTATGAACTTTCCTCTTGGCACTACTTTCATTGTGTCCAATAATTTTGGGTATGTAGTGCCTTCATTTTCATTGAATTCTAAGAAGTCTTTAATTTCTTTCTTCCTTGACCCAGCTGTCATTGAGTAGCAAGTTGTTCGGTTTCCATGTGTGTGTAGGCTTTTTGCTATTTCTGTTGTTGTTGAGGTCCAGCTTTAGACCATGGTGGTCAGATAGGATCCAAGAGATTATTTCAGTCTTCTCGTATCTGTTGAGGCTTGCTTTGTGACCAACTATATGGTCTATTTTGGAAAAGGTTCCGTGAGGTGCTGAAAAGAAGATATACTCTTTTGAATTTGGGTGAAAAGTTCTATAGACGTCTATTAGGTCCATTTGAATTAGGGCCTCTGGAAGTGCCCTTATTTCCCTGTTTAGCTCTGTCTAGATGATCTGTCCCTTGGTGAGAGTAGGGTGTTGAAGTCTCCCTCTATTAAGGTGTTGGGATTGATATGTGATTTCAACTTTAATAATGTATCTTCAGCACCAGAGATTCTCTCTTCCATCTCTTGTATTCTGTTGATGATGCTCACCTTTGTGGTTCCTGATTTTCTCCACTCCAGGGTTTTCTCTGTGTTTTCTTTATTGATTTTAATTCTCTTTTCATGCCTTGCACCATTTCCTTCATTTTTTTGAATGTGGACTTCTGTCTCTTTATAACAGTCTCTCTCTTTTTTTTTTTTTTTTTTTGGTTTCCTCTCTACTTGTGCCTCTATTTGTTTGGCTATATTTGCCTGTGTTTCTTTGAGAACTTTGTTCATTTCCTCTTTATTTACTTCCACTTGTGTGACTATTTTTTTTTCAGACATTTGTTTGTTTCTTTATGTGCCTCTAATAACTGGATAAGCATATCTTTAAAATCATTTCCTGTATTTCCGATGAATTGGAGTATCCATTGATTTTGGGGGGTGCTGGTGACGCCATAATGTCTGGCCATTTGCTTATCTATAACCTTCACTATTTATTTTATTCCTGGATTCTGCAGACTGGTACTGTCTTTCTCTGGTGTCTGGAGAATTCTTTTTTTTTTTTTTTAAGATTTTTATTTATTTATTATGTATACAATGTTCTGACTACATGTATATCTGCATGCCAGAAGAGGGCACTAGATATCATCATAGATAGTTGTGAGCCACCATGTGGTTGCTGGGAATTGAACTCAGGACCTCAGGAAGAGCAGCCAGTGCTCCTAACCTCTGAGCCATCTCTCCAGGACCGGAGAATTCTTAAGGAAGATGAGAGACATCCAGTGGTTTGAAAGTGTGTATTGGTGAATTAGCTATTCCTAAGAGAAAAAGTTTCGCTAGGGCAGAAGGACAAATGCCTGTGTGTGTGTGTGTGTGTGTGTGTGTGTGTGTGTGTGTGCGCGCGCGTGCGTGCGTGTGCGTGGAAGTGTACCTTGACTAACACGGTGTTAATTCCTGAAGTTTGCAGCAGGGGCACTGTGCAGGCACCAAAGGGATTGCAGGCGCTTAAGGTCTTCACAGGCACAATTCCCATTTGCAGATTCCATGAATACCTCAATGGCCTTTAGCTACTGCTATTCAGCTCTATCTGAGCTGCAGTAGTTATTTGCCTGAACTCCACTGGTAGCCCCGCAGAACAGGGGCCTAATGTTGAGAACACTGTCCCTCTGTTTCCCACAGTGGGTACACAGGTGGGAGAGATCTGACGTCTGGCTGCTAGCTTAGAAGCACCCTGGATCTGGGGCTCTGCAGGCTCTTGAAGGCGCACTCACTCTCTAGCAGGTCAGATCAGAAAGCACAGGGGTTTCCTCTGTTCTCTACTCTCAGTTTTGGGCCTGCTCCGTCAAATGTGGGTGTAGGAGCTCCTTCAGCTCAGTGGTGCTGCAGCCGCCAAACTTGGAGGTCCAGCTGCAGCAGCGGGACTGGGAGGCCGGTCCACGTGCCTGCTGGGAAGTCCTGGGGAGCCACAGCAGTGGTCTAAAGACCTTGATAGCCCAGCGCCTGGTGTACCTGGGTGGTTTGGCCGGTCTGGCAACTTTGATGGCTGTACAGCCGGCTGTCCGCCACTAAGGGATTGGCCCATACAGTCACTGGCTGGGAGGGCTTGCATAGTCGGTATGGCCGCTTGCAGACCTGGGACCCAGAAGAATGGTGCCACAGATCTGGGCTGGTGCAGCTGGCAGCCACCACTGAGGAGCTAGGAGCCCCACCCCTGCTGTCTTAGTCCCCAGGCATTGAGTTCTGTGGTAAGAGTCCCTAAGAGTCTCTGAGGGCCAACTCTGTGGAGGAAGAGGGAGGCCCGAAACGGGGAAGTGCAAGAGCTCAAGTGTTCTCCACGCTGTCTCCAGAGAAGTCTGCACGGGTGACCTGAATCTAAATGGTCTCAGCTCATGTGATGTCCCCTCTCATTCAGGAAGCCTTAATGTCAATTTTCTGGCTTCAGTTGCCCCTCCACTCACCAATTTCGAGTTTCAGATCCTCTGCCTCTCAGATATGGTGCACGCTGGTTGCCTTTTCAAAAAGGTGTTTATATGCCTTGCTTCGCTGTTACTTAGTGAGATTTTCACATATGCAACTTGTCAAGGAAACAAACAATAATATAGGTTTTCAACTAGTTTTAATATCACTTTGGAAAAGTGTTTCTATTAAAATGTTTTTAAGTTACTATTTTCTCACATTTTATCTTCATAGTTAATACTAACTTTTCTAGATAAAAGAAATATGTTAAAACATACTATATATGCCTTGTCAGTGTTGTTTTGTTGTTGTTTTGTATGTTTGGGGTTTAGTTTTTGGTTTTTCAAGACAGGGTTTCTCTGTGTAGCCTTGGCTTTATAGACCAGGCTGGCCTAAAACTCACAGAGATCAGCCCACCTTTGCCTCCTAAGTGCTAGGATTACAAGCGTGCACCAGTGCGCCCAACCTTGTCATAGTTCTTATAGTAATTCAATATTTAGTATAAAAGTGACAATATAAAAATTTTCCTACGTTTATAACTGATCTGTGTTCAAATTAGTTTGTTTTTATTATAAAAACAATAGAACTTGGCTTAGTTTGTTTCTTTGTAACAGATCTGTTACTTTATTCATGGACTTTCTCCATTCCTTTGATACTGCTACTTGAAATGAAAATGGCTTTCACAGTGGCTGAGTGTATAGCAGTGTATGGCTAAGTGTATACTTGCCACACGAACATGAATACCAAAGTCCAGTCCGTGAGATACATGCTGGAAGGAGCAGACTACAAAAAGCTGCTTACTAACCTCCATGTGTCATGTATATTCCTCCTCAGTATCCACAGAAGCCTGGGATTTCCACAGAGTTTCAATAGAAATATTGTCTACCTTAAAAATTTGATAGCTTCATATTAACTTTTTTGTTATAAGCTGTTGTTAAAAGCTAGAAACCTTAATTTATTAATAAGCATTTTATTATATTATTGCATGAACATCCTTAATCCAGAATCCTAAATGCCCCCAAATCCAAAAGTTATTGGCCACCATGATTCCACAGTTGGAACATTCCATACCTCTCCTCATATAATAGGTCTCAAACAAAGCATTGTTGTATTAAAAATACCGAATAATTACTTCTTTGAAATATATATAAGGTACATATGAACAAACGAATTCCATATTTGGATTTGCATAACATTCTTAGAGTATCATTTGTATTTGCAGATAATTCTAAACACACAAAAAAATCTGAAACCTGAAACGCTTAAAAGACCTAGTTATTTCAGATAACAGATTTCTAAAATGGTGGCGTATATGTAGTGAGAGAGAGATGTATGTAGAGAGATATATGCCACTATGTAGTGGCATAGATGGAGAAAAGGGTAATTTGTTCGTATTTTTTATTATTAACATACCCTTTATTTTTAGTCATTGACCTCTTAAAAAATAGTAAAAGTAAACATTAAAAATGTCTTGTATTTTTAATATTTCAATAACCTTTTTTTCCATCTTGATGCTAGGTATTCAAACACGAACTTTCTTTCTTACTTACTGGAATTCTTGGCACAGCAGTAGATTATTGGATCTTCCTTGGTATTCAGATGGGTAGAAATGTGATCCGACACATGTCTGATGACTTAGGAAGTTATATTTCCCTTTACTGTGATGGTAAGTGTGTCTTTGCTATGGTTTCATTTTAATCACTCATTCTGAAAATTGGTTTCTGGTTACCTTTAAGAGGTCTATTCTTCAAAGTATATCATATGAAGTTTTCTTAGAAATAATACAAAAATGTATGCATTAGAAAAAATATGAAAAGGAATAGGAAATTCTTTAATGTCCCTTTACAGAGAGTTTCTGTCAACTTGTAATGTCTAAGCATTTGTACATAGTTGAACTTGTACTACATATAACTACATATAAAATTTTTAAGCATTATTTTTGAGAATTTCAGTTAAACCATTTCAGTCCCACATAATGCTCACTTAAATTTACTCCTTTGTTGTTGTTGTATGTGTAATATTTATATGTATGCATATGTGCACACATGTATTTATAAATATAATCTGCTAAGTCCGAGTCCATTTACTGTTGCTCATGTGTGTGTTTAGGGATGACTCCTTGGAATTTAATCGGGCCTCGTCTGTGGAGAAGACTTTCTTATCAGCCATTAATTGCCTATATTTCTATATATGGGGGTGGTACCTTGTGATATTTTTCCAATCCATGTTGGGATGTCAGCTGGTGTTCTCATTGTGCAGGTCTTGTTTAGGGCAGCATATTATTAAGATTTCATGCCTCTATCTTGTATAGAGGCTATATACATTGGAGACATTCTGGGCTTTAGGGGCTTGTACTCTTTCTGAGCCCTCTTCCGTGGTGTTCTCTGAGCCTCTGCTATAAGTTATGTTGTAAATGTATTTACTGGGGATGGGCCCCCCACATACCATATGTTCTCTGCTTTTTAAACAATTATGGATTTCTATGATGAGCTCTGTTGGGGTAGAAAAACTCTTTGATGAGGGATGAGAGCTACACTATCTGTGGATATAAGGATTTATATTTTTAATACACTTGGGAATTACAATGGTAAGGAACATGGTAGTTATAGCTTTTCCTCTATGGTCCATGACCTCACCAACCACAGTTAGTTAACTAAGTCAATAATACAAGGCATGAATTCTCTTCTATTAAAGTTACCTTAGGAGCAAGTCAATGGTTATTGGTTACTCTCTGAGATAATTAAGTACACTATTATTAAATTGATCGTCTTGGATGTTTTTTTTTTCTGCATTTATTGAGCTGATCATTTGATGTCGGGGAATCTATTTATGTGATTTATTTCATTTACTTATATAAATTGAACCATCCTAGCATTTTTACAATAAAGCCGCCTTTATTTCAGTAGATGATCTTTTTGATAAGCATATAAAATTTATATTTTCCTCCAAACATTCATACTTTTCCTAAGTATTTTTTATAGTTTTATAAAATGTGAATATTTAGAAGATAGTGTAGAAAATACTACCAGGAAATAAATTATTGCTTGGCTATATATATATAATATATTAAAAAGGTTGTCAATGTTTTTTCTAGTCCTGCAGCTAAAAATTGTAGACAGTTGTTCATAATTTATACATTTAAAATACATTTTTTTCCATTTAATTGTGATGGTATGGTGATTCAAGACTATTTTAGCAATTGGAAAGCGGAAGCAAGAGGATTGTGGGGTCAAGGCATGACAACCTGTGCTCAAGAGTGAGAACTTAACCTCAGAAACCAAAGGAAAAACAACAATAGCAACAAGAACAGACAGAAATCTTACGGGTTAGGAAGAATTTTCGGTATCATTAGCATTTCTTATTCAATAGATTAGAGTCTTTTACAGTCTGATCTTTGTGTCTGTCAGTAACTCCCAGGTTTTTTTCCATTATCAATACTTAATGGTGTTTCAAAATGAAATTCACTGAGCCAGAGCACTTACTACATAGCTCCTTGTAGCCCTTTATTAATTTGGTTTATTGCATTGATTATAAAATTTCCTCATGAATGAATTACTGTAATTTTTAATAGCAGTTTTTTTAAAGAAACTGTTATTTTTAAGTCTAATCTTAACGGTATCATGTATAATACTATATACTTTCTTCTCCCTGATGTTTATTCTTGTTTTAAAAGTTTCTTGTGACATAAATGAAAGGACAGGGATTTATCTAGGCAGTTTGCCAAAAGAACTCTTCTGAGCACTTACCTCAGGAATATTCTAACTAATTTTTGCGATGGGAAGACTTCCCTAAGACCTTACACCTCCTGACTGCATAGCCAGCTTTAGAACACTTAGTTGCTCCTTCCCTCCCTCCTTTGTGCCTGTAGCCTTAAATTTCTAACTTCTTCAACTACCTGAGCTTTTGTGGCCCCCAAGTAAAAAGCATGTTTTCTTACATACTGAATTATCTATGTTTGAACTTCCAGGTTTAAAAAAAAAAAAAAAAAATATGTACATGTGTTCTAGTGCATCTTGATTTTTTTGGAAGAAAAAGTTCTGGAAGCTATGGTTAGGCATGTTAACTATTTCAAAAAGACACTGGAATAGGAATACAAGTTATAATAACTGGGTTTACAATTTAATGATACTTTCTGCAAAGAGAGGTAGCTTTCTTTATACTACTAAAGTTAAAAGATTTTTATCATATTATCATCTTCCTATTATTCTTTCATTTAGTTTAGAGGATGATTGCTGTTTGTATTTTAGAATAGTGTGTTTTGTTGAATGTTTCTTGCCTGTGGCCAGCCCCAGCTATAGTCAGGTCACACAGAGGAGATAAGGAATCTGTGAGGGAGGAGTGAGTGGGGCATGGAGATCAAGGGGAGTTTTTCAGCCTGACTGACTGGAAGTCAGAGTGCTTCTTTATTTATACAGAACTCAGTATGCAGGGATAAATTCATGTTCTTCCAAAACATGGATCACATCATTTTTGATCCCGGACATGTGTTATAGGTTCCTCTTGGTCGTAAGTATAGTCATCATTGATAAACCATGACAGAACAGAATTATCTTCTAAAATCATTTTCCCTCCGAAGTGATTGTACAAGTTTACAATACCACCGGCAATGGAGGAGTGTTTTCCTTAGCCATTCTGACGATGGTAACTCAGAGTCATTTTGATTTGCATTTCCCTGATGATGAAGGACGTTGAACATTTCTTTAAGTGCTTCTCAGCCATTCAGGATTCCACAGTTGAGAATTCTCTGTTTAGCTCTGTACCACACTTTTAAATTGCATTGTCTGGTTTGTTGGTATTTCATATCTTGAGTTCTTTATATATTTGTTTATTTGCCCTTTGTCAGATGTAGGGCTGGTGAAGATCTTTTTCCAGTCTATGGGCTACTGCTTTGTTCTGATGACAGTGTCCTTTACTTGATAAAAGCTTTTCAGTTTCAAGTGGTCCCATTTATTAATTGTTGATCTTAGAGCCTGAGCTGTTGGTATTCTGTTGAGGAAGTTATCTTCTGTGCCAATGAGTTCAAAGCTGTCCCCTACTTTCTCTTCTAATAGATTTAGTGTTTCTGATTTTATGTTGAGGTTTATGATCCACTTGAACTTGAGTTTGTGCAGGGTGTTAAATATGGATCTATTTGCATTTTTCTGCATGTAGACATCCAGTCGAACCACCACCTTTTTTTTGAAGATACTCTTTTCCATTGTATGGTTTTTACTTCTTTATCAAAAATCAAGTGTTCTTGAGGTGTGTATTTATTTCTGGGTCTTCAATTTTATTCCTTAATCAACCTATCTTTTTATGCAAATACCATGTAGTTTTTATTAGTATTGGTTTGTATTTATTCCTAGAGCTTGAAGTCAGGGATGGATATACCACCAGAAGTTCTTTTATTGTGTAGAATTGTTTTAGTTATTCTCGATTTTTTGCTTTTCCATATAAAGTTTAGTATTGTTCTTTCAAGGTCTGTAAAGAATTGTGTTGAAATTTTGATGGGAATTGCATTGTATCTGTACATTGCTTTTGATCAGATGGCCATTTTTACTATTAATATAGTAAAAATGATCCTTAAGTTAAGGATCCAACTGATCCTTAACATAGGACATCTTCTTTTTTATATCTTCACTTTCTTTTTTCAGAGACTTGAAGTTCTTATTTTCCCTTTGATCTTTCTGGAATTCAAACTTCTTAAATAATTTTTATATTTACTAATTATTTCAGTAAGAACATTTCCATTTCATTCATCCACTCAACAATTTTTTATTGACATTGTAGCAGGCATTCAGCTACATACTTTTTATATAATGAAGAAGGTACACACACAAATACATGTAAATGGTGCTGGCTTTTTTGGAACTTGCCAGGAAGTGTTTAGAATGATCATGGAATTCAGAACCTGAGGACAAGTTGATGTGTAGAAAATCCAGAAACTGCTATAATAGAGATTGATTCTCCTCTATCAGAGGCTTGTAATTTCTAGTAACATTTCATCTAAGGGTAGAACCTTGTGAGATTTCCCCACTGGCATGTCATTTAGTGTTTTCATTGTGCAGGTCTATGTGTGTGTTATAGTTACTGAAGGAAAGATCATGAATTTGAGAATGGGAAGAACAAGAATTTATAGGAGGAAAGAGAAAGAAATTATGCTAATATAGTACTCATGAAATTAATATATATTACAGTATATGTATGTAATATAATACATAATATATAATTGTATATATTTTATATATAATTTGTACTGATGTTGTAGCAGGCATTCAGCTACATACATTTTATATAATGAGGTTACACAAAAACATATCTTATATATTATATATAGCTTATATAATATATAATAAATATTAATGTCTAATATATTTTATATGTATTTAAAAACAAGCACAAGGCTGTGTTACGTACGACAAATGTATTTCTGCCAGCATTTAAATCTCTGTGAAGGCACCTGAGCAGAGTAGTTACCTAAAGACTGCCATTCTACTAAGGCAAGATGGACTCTCAGTGAAGTTTTGATTTGCATTTCTCTGTTTGATAGTGAAAGTGAACATTTATCTATGTTTGTTAGCCATTTGTATTACATAAGTTGAGAGTTGTGTGTTCAATTCATATAGCCTATTTTTTGGATGGTTTCATTTCTTGTCATTTAGTCTTTTTTGGTCTTCATTGTTTTCTTTGTATGTTGCAGGTATTGGTCCTCAATCAGATGTATAGCTAGAAAAGACATTTCTCTCAGTTAAGGGACTGTGTAGTACAAAATGCTTTTATTATATTTTTAAATAAAGATTTATTCATTATGTATACAGTGACCGGCCTGCATGCATGCTTGCATACCACAAAAGAACACCAGATCTCATTATAGATGGTTGTAAGTCACCCTGTGGTTACTGGGAATTGGAACTCAGGATCTCTGGAAGAGCAGCCAGTGTGCTTAACCCTTGAGCCATCTCTCCAGCCCCACAAAAGGCTTTTAATTTCATGATGTTCCTTCCATTTGTTTATTGTTGCCTTTATTTCCTGACCAACCGGAGTTCTGTTCACAAAGTCCTTGCCTATGCCTAAATCTTCAAAAGTTTTTTTTTTTTTTTTTCCTCTTAACTGTTTAGAGTTTCAAGTGTAATGTTAAGGTCTGTGTTCATGTGGAGTTGATTTTTGATGTAAGATAAGGATCTAGTTTCATACTTTTACATGTACGCTAGTTTTCCTGGCACCAGTTCTTGAAGACCCTTTCGCCTTTTGGTATCTTTGTCAAAAACCATAGCTGGGCATGGTGTCACACACCTGTAATTGCAGCACTCAGGGAGGCAGAGGAAGGCAGATCTCTGTGAATTGGAGTCCAGCCTGGTCTGCCAAGAGTGTCCAGGACAGCCGAGGCTACACAGAAAAACCCTGAGCATAGACTTATCTGGACTTTTTTATTCCATTTATTTATGTATCAAGACTGTATATCGTGGCTTTTTTTTAACATTAGCTCTTTTATTTTATTGGTTGATATCACTCTGTCATTCCATTGTATTATGTATGCTGCTATTTTTTTAACTTTTTATTCTTTTTTGGTGTATGTGAATTTCACGGCATGTACCTCAAGGTCACTCAACTCCCCATTCCTCCACATCTGCCCTCCACCCTTGTAACTTCCCCACCAAAAGAAAACAACAACAAAAAAGATAAAAATGAAAACAAACCAAAAGATAATTAAAAAACTAAAAAATAAGTTTAAAAGGAGCTTGCTGCAGTGTGTCACACAAGTGTATCAAACAGCTGCACTCTTAAGTGTTGATTGCACTGAATCATTGTTACTGCTCAAGGCCTCTGAGTCCTCAGCTCCTCTCAGATACCCTGTTGTTGCCCTCTGTCATAGAGATCCTACAGCTTTGGTTCTGAGGACTGGCCTCTTCATGCACTCCAGCAGTTCATACTTGGGGTAAATCTTAGTATAGGGTGGGTCAGCTCATCGCCCTGAATCTGGGTTGGGTGCTGTGTTCAGCCTGCCAGCTCTCCTGTTTGTGACAGCCAGGAAGAGGCAGAACTGGCTCTCTTATCTCCCTTGCTCATACCATTTGGGCCAGCTCTTCCTCAACACCCAGTGAGGGTTGAGGGCAGCTCTCCCGCACCCACACAATCAGGGCCGGTTCTCTCACACTGCCCCGGCAAGGGGTCTGGACCAGCTCTGCAACCTGCCTCAAAGTACACGGGGCAGGGGTTGGGTATCTCTCCCAAGCCTATGCTACCATATAACTTGGGGGTGGAGGGCAGTGCCTATGCCACCAGAACCAGCTCTACTACTATTGCCCAGGTAAGGTGCCAGGCCCACTCTTCCAAATTTATAATGCTGATTTACATAGAAAGTTTAATAGAAAATTAATATCATTGAATAGATGACATGGGAGTCAGCTACCTGATAAAAGTGGTGCTGGCTATTTTTCAAATGCTGGCATATATGTATCATAAAAATTTTTTTTCTTGAAAAACAAGGAGCAATATATGTGTATGATATATAATATGCATAATTATATATTTATAATTTTAAATGTTTTATAGAAAATGTTTATATGAAACCATCTGTAGTAATTTAAAATTATAACTAAGTTTACTAGCTTAGGAAATGTTACTCAGTTGAGCACAGTCCACAGGAGAGATATGGGGAAATGTATAAGATGTAGCAATAACTATGTTTACTTGTTTTTACAGACTTTTCTTCAAAAGAACTAGAGATCTTCATTTGTTCCTTTTCATCTTCCTGGCTTCAAATGTTCATTGCAGAAGCAATCTTTAAAAAGCTCTGCTTACGGGCCCCTACCAGTGCTTGCCTGGAACTGCTATCACTTGAGAAAATAGTAAGCACTGCCTTACTCACACTCTTTTCTTTCTTTGTTTCTTTAAGAAATGAGTTCATGAGTACAAGTTTAATTCTTAGTTATTTCTCATAAGTGAACAGAACACAGCTCATAAATCTTTGAGCACATTAAGGAGCTGGTATTTTTTTATCTCAAATATAGATTAGTGGGGCACTGGAGAGATGACTCAGTGCTTAAAATCACTTGCTGTTCTTCCACAGCACCCAAGTTCAGTTCCTAGCATCAATGAATCTTCTGACCAAGCACACAAGTTTGCACCCACCCTGAACTCATGTACACATGTACACACACACAAATAGCAAATATTTTTAGAAATAGGTTAGGGAATAGAAGTTTTGATTATTTGGGCAAATAAGTAGAAAAAAAGTATTTCCAGACTTTTGCCATTATATAAATTTTTAAATTACATCTAAAGTTTTTTGTATTTTATATTTAAAAAGGAAAACTGGGAAAGATTTATCCTGTGTACCTATACACATATGTGAGCTGCATTTACTGCTATTCTCTTTTGTTTAGCATATTAGCTACTAAGATAAAATACTCCAGCAGCTTCTTCAGCAAATGCCAAGTCCACTCGTTTATTGTGACACTAGGCAAATTGTTTTCTACAACTTGCTTGAAGAATATTTGCACTCCTTATTCTGTTTATTCTGGATTTATCTTTCTGTTGAAGAAAACCATTAGGAAAATAGAAACAACAAAATACATGTTGATAATAAGTCTTTTAACTATAAAAATGTATATATCATAAGTTGGTTATAAGACTTAATCAGAAGAACTTTCCTAAATGAGTTAAAATCGAACTGGAAAATGTAATTATTTTCTAAAAGGTACCATCATCTGCAAGATATTGACAAAATAATTACATAGATGATTACAAAGAACTGGCAGGTTTAATATTCACTCATGTTCCGATCATGTGGTAACCTAGTTGTGAAATCAAGAAACTATAACCAGACTTCATGGCAAAATGAAGTGATTTTTTTTTTTGTCTTTGTAGCTGTGATAATGATATATTATTTCACAACAGATAGATGCCTATTTGCCAGTTTTGGGAGAAATGGACATACATGGGGCTGGAAAGAGGCAGATGCCAAAAAAAATCTGCCAGCGGCCCCTCCTGGAGCCTCCAAGAGCCTTACTGACACTGAATGGCGCAAAGCAAAAGCGAGGCGAAGGCCGGCCAGAGTTCCCGTAAGTAACGCTGCCACTAACAGCTGCACTTGGTTTTGGAATCCGGCCTTTTCTCTGAACCTTCTTGAACTTCAGGTTGTCTGGGGTATTGTCTACATTATGTTGATTGAAAGAAAACTCAATTTCAAACCTATATATGCATAGGAGCAGCACTTTCCTACTAAGTGCTTCCCGAAAGAAATAAAACTATTAATCAAGTCTCTGTTTCATAGAAACAGAAAGTTTCTGAAACACAGAGTACTGTTTCTTCTTATACAATACAAATTAGGTTTTAGATGCATGTGATATGCTATATTTGCTTTGTCAAAATGAGAGACTTCTTGAATGGGGAATTCTGGAGGCCTGCATTCTAATAAAGCTTTTAGCTTTATTTTCTCTGTAAAATGTCATTTACTTGGTTTCCACTTTGTCATTCTTACTCGTTACCTTTTTAGTGAGCAGTTGGAGATATAGACTATTAAAGTGAAAATTAATGCGTCAAAATTTGTTCCTATATAGTTGACATCATTTTAAAAATTGGAAAGCAGTATGATAGAATGAGTAAGTGAGTTTAAGTTCAAAGAAGGATACATTTTGAAGGAGGAAAAATACTATCTTATGTATGCTGGCATGCCTTACTGAAAAACAAGCTTTGCTCGGTTTTCTTTCTTTTCAGAGAGTTGAGCCGTGCTAAATGTTCCTCATCATTAAAAAAATTGAAAAAGAAGTCAGAAGGAGAATTGTCATGTTCCAAGGAGAATTGCCCCTCTCTGGTTACAAAGATGAATTTTCACAAAACTAATCTAAAAGGTACCCCAAGTATCTGACTTAACTTACACTTAGAACTTTTCATGGTTGTAGTCAGTACTTGGAAATCTCACACATTTGCCCTCAGTGAATGTTAGAACTTCAACATTGGACTGGATCCGGGAAATGCTTTCAAGAGTAATGTATTATTTTCTTGAACTCTAATTTATACAAGAAGTAGTCATTTAGTGCCTGGTGTAATGGAGTATCGCTTCCTTTCTCCCTCCCTTCCTTCCTTCCTTCCTTCCTTCCTTCCTTCCTTCCTTCCTTCCTTCCTTTCTCCCTTCCTTCCTTCCTTCCTTCCTTCCTTTCTTCCTTCTTTCTTTCCCTGCCTTTTTAGATGCCATGTGTAATGCTGCACTCCTGAGCTCCTTCCAGACCTGCCCTCCTTACTTTGCTATTCCACATCAACGTGTGATGCTTAGAATCAGTGTCTTCTGATTTGAAAGTATAATTCATTCTTCATCTCTTTTCAGTCATAGACATTTTGTGAACAAAGAATGAGGAGTAGGCTATGTTACATAGCTGTGTTAAGCATATGGGCTCTTTTCTTCTAGGCACTGAGCCCAGACTGAAATGTGTTTGGCTTTTGGTTCTAACTATATTAGAGCCTAAGTACCTAATGGACAGGGTTATAAGAATAGTTTACTGTAATAATTTACTCTAGCACCCCTTTTACTTAGATATCTTAAAACCCGAAAATGTCTTTAAGGAATCTCTACTTAAATAAACTAAAATGCTAGATTTATAAATTTTTCTTGTTTATAAACTATATCATATGGATTAACTCATAATATGGATTAGCTCATGAAAACAGCAACAGCAAAGATTTTTTAATCTTTCCATGTGATGGAAGTGTATAACTGCCCATTTAGCTCAGAATATGAAGACTATTAGATGAAAACTCAGATAATTCACTTCAAAGATCAGTGTCTGTTTTGTTTTATTGTTTCAGAAAGTAAAATGAATATGAATGACTTTAGCTGAACAGCAGAAGGAGTTGGGAGAGGAAGAAAATTGAAAAATAGAGAAAAACTTGAAGAGACTTTCTATGCATATAGAAGAAATGTTCAGTAGAAGTTGCAGAAATAATCTGTAAAATTGAATGCTATGAATATGTGCTACTTGGTATTTTATAGCAGGAACAATTAATGCCCATGATTTATTTATTTTGTTTCCTATGCAGTCACTGACAATTATTTAACCATTTTTCTTACTATCGAATTCTGACTTAAATCTTATTAATTTTAGTTGTAAGAGAGATTGGGAATAGACTGTTTTGACCAGCATCTACTTACTGCTTTCCTCTCAGCAAAAATTGTGCCATTCTCTGTGATACAGTTATTCAGCTTTAAATGGTACTTGGGCACTTTTTTCTGTGTGTGTGTGTGTGTGTGTGTGTGTGTGTGTGTGGTGTTTATATTAAGATTCTTCCATTTCTCCCTCTGTGCTGCTGTAGCCAAGCCAGACAGCCTATTGAGAAGCAGCAAACCATCTGTTAATGGATTTGAAGTTCTGAATTATACTTGAGTGTGTAGAGGCACTCGTGCTTAGCCAGAAACATTCATTTGAATTAAGCTGTAAATGCTGTATAAGAAAGAGCCATACATTTTAGCGTGGATTCATGAATAAATTTAAGAGAGGGCAATTGCGCTTTAAAACTTTTATTGCTACAAAACCTAGTATTTTTGGTGTTCTCTGATCATTGGGGGTTTTTATAGCAGGATTGAAGCTTTAAACCTTGAACTGGGAAGAAACAATGCTGGTGTTAAAGCTCTTGTAGAATTCCATTGCTGAATTGCTGACAGAACAGAAGCTCTGGGTTGCCCGGGGTCTTACCACCTCACCACCAACCTCTCCCCACCCCCCTTTTGTTCCTTTTCTTTTTCTTTCCTTTATATTTGTATGTATGTATTGTGTGCATATATATACATACATACACAGTTCAAAAGATGTTTAAACCAGTCGGAAGAAAAACCATATAAACAATTGTCTGGCATGGGTCCAGATCTTCTGGTTCATGGCCTTTTATTATTTTCTTTAGTTGATATCTTGTCTTCTGTGGAATAATCTATTAATTTTTTATGGCAGGAGAAACAGCGCTGCATAGAGTTTGCATAAAAAACCAAGTGGAGAAATTGATTATTCTTCTCTCTTTGCCAGGAATAGACATCAATGTGAAAGGTAAGTTCTCAAAGTCTTTGTGATCTTGTTCAGTATCTTAAAATGTGTTATACAGAATAGTTTTATGTCAAATTAAGAAAAATCATTTAAGTAAATTTACCAAAGATAATTTAAAAATGCTGTTAGCAGCTAAACTAAAACAATTTATTATGTGATAATTTAGAGCTAATAATATAAAATACCTTAGTAGTAATTTTCTACTTGTATTCTAACATTGATATTTTGAAAGTGCTTTTATTTGATTTTTAAGTAGAAATATTATTACACTGTGTTGGTTTTTACCAGTGCTGTTTTTTTGTATATGAAGCTCCTACAGAGTAATAGGATGGAAGTTGTAGATTATCAATACTTTGCAACCGACAGTACTTGCTTCTGCTGTTTTAAAACTTGCCTTGATATCTAATTTAGACAATGCTGGCTGGACGCCTTTGCATGAAGCCTGTAACTATGGCAACACAGTGTGTGTCCAGGAAATTTTGCAACGTTGTCCAGAGGTAGATCTGCTCACTCAAGTGGACGGGGTGACTCCTTTGCATGATGCACTGTCAAACGGACACGTAGAAATTGGCAAGCTGCTACTACAGCATGGGGGTGAGTGCATTTGTGCTAAATGGGTTTAGATAAATTATCTAGGTTTTTTGACGAATCCCTTGTAGGCAGATAACACTGTATATTTAAAAATCTGTAATGAAAGATGCTTTTATTTTATATTAATGAAAAAGTAAAGATAAAAAGTCTCCTAAAATATAGTCACCTTTACTAGTTGTTGTAAGAACTATTTTATTATATATGTGTGTGTGTGTGTGTGTGTATGTATGTATACATATATTTATATACTATTAAAACCTATTGAGGTTCATGTATGATAGCATATTTTTTCAGTTGAAGGTGTTGGTTTTAAATATTCCTTTTACTTAATGTGTGTGATATCTTTGTGAACTAGTCATTTCCTAAAGCTTGCTAATAAGTAGATTCAGTACTTCTTGTGACTATGGTTTTCCATTCCTATCTTATTATATATATATATATCTGGCTAAGCTAATATTGTCTTTGTAAGACATTCCTTTATAGAGTATAGAAAAGATAGCCTAGAATGTTTTCTCTTTCATATTTACTGTCAACTAAGTTGGATTTTCAGATCGTGGTAAGTATAGTACAAGGCTGTTGTGAAGATAATAACTTAAGCTCTATATCTACCTGCTGCTTTTCCTGATTCATTTTTACTTTTAGCAACTCCCTTTTTTATTACATTTCTGCATCTGAGCTATTACAAAATTTTGCTTCAAAATATTCAAACTAATTTGTATTTTAAAAAGAATACTGATAACTACTTTGCAATATGAAAAACACAAACATTTGTGTAAATCCCTTCATTTTGTTTGTGCTAATTTTAACATAGAATTTGGTGTGTAAATAAAGCATTTCATTCTGCATAAAAACAAAAGGCATATTCTCCATGTGTCTTTTTCTTCTGTGTGTATCTAAGAAAGGATGTATTCCATGATGGCTAGAGAGAGTTGTTATTTATAGTCTTCTCCTGCCCCCTAAAGGCCTAAGAGTGTCTGCTTTACCAACAATGTTTCATAATTGATGTATTTTTAGTTCTTCTACCTTTTCTTAAATTACTATTTGTTTTCTAAACATACTTCTTTTCCTATTATGTATTCTGTTTTTCTACTCAAAGATTTTCTCTGGTGTTCAAGCCAATTTCTTTCTCTATCAAATGATATAAGTGATATAAGAAGTCTTGCTCTGTGAAGTCCAGCTTATTAGTGTAGTGTAGTATTAGATCAGGCAATGGGATTTTACTAACAAAGAGTAGTCTAATGGATTAGTGTCTGACCTAGGAGAGAAAGTCTGCTTCTACTTAGGTTTGTCAAGGTCCATTGGCTACATGTACATGTACATGTTTGTTGTTATTTGTTTCGTTTGCTTGTTTGTTTGTTTATATATTCACTTATCTAATCAGATTCTGGGTTTGGATCTGTCACATGGTTTGACATTATCACCATGGCAGCTGTATAATCTATTAAGTTCAAGACTTAATCTATTAAGTCTAAGACTAAGTCTAAGTTCAAGACTTAATAGATTATACAGCTATTCACTCTTGTAAGAGTGTAAGATTATACACTCTGGTATAATCTTGTAAGAGTGTAAGAGTATACACTCTTACAAGCTATAATTTCGAGAGTATATATTGCTAAAACATTCTTTCAGATACTCACAATTTTTATAAACAGGAATAAGTTAGAATATTTGGCTTTTGTTTTGAGGTGTTAACAAAAGGATAGATAATAAAATTTTCATTTGGAATTTTTTTTCACAAATTATACATCAGTCATATGAGCCATTATATGTGTGGTCAGCATCATCAGTAAGAGTTTTAGCACTTAATCTCGTCTCTTTCTGATGGTATATGTTATAATGTCTCTTTTTTTACCTTCATATCATGGGTTACGTTTTTATACATAAAGGATTAAAAGATGTGACTGACAAGAGTACACAGTACTCCTAGACTTTAGGTGGCTGTTGTTGTACACTTCTTTTTTTATTTTTTTATATTACACTTTATTCACTTTGTATCCCAGCTGTAGCCACCTCTCTCATTTCTTCCCAGTCCTATCCTCTCTCCCTCATCTCATCCCATGTCCTTCCCCAAGTCCACTGATAGGGGAGGTCCTCCTCCCCTTCCATCTGACCCTCGTCAGCTTATCAGGTCTCATCAGGACTGGATGCATTGTCTTCCTTTATGGCCTGGTAACGCTGCTCCCCCTTTAGTGGGAGGTTATCAAAGATCCAGCCATTGAGTTCATGTCAGAGACAGTCCCTGTTCCCCTTACTAGAGAACCCACTTGGATGCTGAGCTGTCATGGGCTACATCTGAGTAGGGTTCTAGGTTAACTCCATGTTGGTCCTTGGTTGGAGTACCAGTCTCAGAAAAGATACCTGGGCCCAGATTTTTTGATTCTGTTACTCTCCTTATGGAGCTCCTGTCCTTTCCAGGTCTTTCTCTTTCCCCCTTCTTTCATAAGATTCCCTGCACTCTGCCCACAGTTTGGCTATGAGTCTCAGCATCTGCTTTGATACCCTGCTGGGCAGAGTCTTTCAGAGGCCCTCTGTGGTAGGCTCCTGTCCTGTTCCCTGTTTTCTCCCTCTTCTGGTGTCTGTCCTGTTTGCCTTTCTGAGTGAGGATTGGTCATCTTACAGTTCTTACATCATCCTTTAATATTTAGAGGATAAACTCAAGTTCTTAGCATTTTAGTATTTTGCAAGTACTAACTGACAATAGGCAGGCTTTTCGTTTTTGTTTTGATACATAGATCAACTATTGATTTTTATTTAGAAAAATTAACATTGAAGGTTTTATGAATCTCTTGCCTTTGTAGACAAGAAATATTAGCAAGGATAAAATTAAAACTGTACTGTGCTGACTATAAATTTCACATTGCTGGGTGGTTAGTCAATAATGGAAAAGAGAAATTCTTCTCTCTTTTCTGAACTTGGGATAAAGCATTTTCTTAATTTTTTCTGAGATTCCAAAATTATTCTTGTTAAGGTGGCAGCAGTTAGGGTTTTACAAACCATTTCAGTTATCACACGTACGACTTGTCTAACTAGGCTATGTCCTTTTAAGCAGACTTCATTAGACAATTGACCACAATTTTGTTTGTACACTCACCTTTATTAGTCTATATAGGCAATTACAGTCTGTGTGGGTAGCAAATTAATCGCAAATATGATGACAAATGGAGCCCTGTAAGGTTTTTTCTTGGGGGACAGCAGTTAAACTGAAAGTAAAACATGCTTTACTTTTAACGTTTTACATTTTCTTTCCACAGGCCCAGAGCTTTTGCAGCAGAGGAACTCTAAGGGGGAGCTGCCCTTGGATTATGTGTTGTCGCCCCAGGACAAGGAAGAACTGTTTGCTATTACAAACATAGATGATACAGTGGACAACTTTCATGCCAAGACACAGAAACATTTTTATCACCAACAGCTTGAGTTTGCTTCATTTTTACTTAGTAGGATGTTGCTTAGTTTTTGTTCAATATTTGACTTATCCTCAGAATTCATCTTGGCTTTCAAAGGGTTATCTCATCTAAATGAGTTGCTTATGGCATGCAGTAGTGATACAGAACCCACCAATGTACATGCTGACTGGCTACTGGATCTCTATGCTAGAAATATAAAGACATTAAAGAAACTCCCAAGTGTTCTTAAGGAACTGCCTGAGAATCTAAACATGTGTCCTGGAGTGCATACTGAAGCCTTATTGGTGACACTAGAAATGATGTGTCAATCAGTAAAAGAGGTTTCATGATGCTGGAGAGAACGCGTCAGATATCTAACCATGCAACTTGCTTTCTCACTTAGTATATCCATAGCTTATGGACAAATATTAATTTGAGTTATTCATTGACAGACGTAGAGCAAATTTTCATAGCACTTAAACAGCTACAGAACTAAAATACAGGCTGTTTTTCCAGTGTATAGAATTTAACTCAGAAAGATTTAATAATAAAATGAAGTAGTTTTTTTTGGGTATAAAATGTTTTCACTAATCTTTAAATTTTTTTTTTGTTCTGCAAATATTTATTTATATATGTAGGAAATTAATTTAAATATTTTTTAAAATCAAAATGTCCTTTCCTCTAAGTGCTATAGTTCTTAAAATCATGGCAAGGTTATTCATTCAAATGTGCATCTACTTGTAAACCTTGTTTCTTCTTTATAGACCAAGATACATTTGCTTTTGTGTGTTTTTAAAATAAAACTTGCTAGAATTTTAAATTATGTTTAATAGTCTTTGGTTTTTAAAAGCTATAATATACAGTATAACAGTTCAGTTCTCTGATCTGTTGTATTTTAGCAACACATGCATGAAGCATGTTTCTGTTCATTTAATCTTCTATCAGTGAAAACATTTTACCACATTAGTTTTACTAAATATTATAATTAAAATTTACAATTAAATTGGCAGTGGAATCTGAAATTTTTATATGCAGTGTGAATTTACAAAGTAGTGTTTCAGGTGTTTGTTGTTTTTTTGTTTGTTTGTTTGTTTTTTCCCTAAATGGTTTATAACTTAAAAGACAGAGTGTTAATATTAACCACTTATGAAACTGGACTTGTTTCACTGGTGGGAGTAAGTTAGATTGTGTTCCAAATGTGGAAAAAAATTACAAATTACGTTTAGATGTTATATAATATAATTGCTGATCACACAGTAGTTAATTTGCTCAAGAAGCACACTTCAGCCTTATTTCAAAAATGGATCTTTCAGCAAGAGATAGATACTCACTGTCTTGTTACTGGACTTACTGTAATCTAAAATAGAAAATTAATGCATTAATTTCTCTGCTATAATAAAATCAAGGTTCTTCTCTAAAACGTTAAAGTAATTTTTCATATACTATAAGAAATAAAATAAAAACTTGTTTTTGTTACTTGTTTAATCTTAAACCAAAGTTGCAGGGATGACTGAGCTTGTAGCCAGTGTGACCCTGTCAAGAAAGGAGAAGAACAACAAGAAAGAGGTGAGGTGAGGAGGAAGAGAGAGAAAAGAAAGGAACCAGGAATAGTCACTTAATCTCACTTATGATGACACCTGGAGTAATGCTGCTTCATAAACTAACACAAACTTAAGCATGGGCTCTGACTCAGGCACAGCATAAATCTTTGATCAGTTTGTTATAAATTACATGTACTTTTATTTCCTGTTTTGGTTTTTTTCATATATCAAATATGTCAGGTGTAAAATTAAGCTAAACTATTACTTTATATGATGCCTCATAAACTTTCTTTTTGCCAGTTCTTTTGCTAATAATGAAATGTTAAAGCAAAAAGGAAGGTAACTGTTTAAGTTAACAGTATTTCTATGTTATAAACAGTATCATGAGCTAGAGTTTTGTACTATTAAGTAGTTGTATAAATTAGACATTCATTAAGCAATATTCTTTGAACTATCAGTGTTGCATGACAGACTGTTTTATGTGCCACAATCCATGATGCTATGTCCAGAAATATATTTAGATGCCTTGAGGTGTCTTTCTGTAAGACAGTGTTTGACAGGTACAGGGCACTGTATTCCATGCTGCGTGAGTGATGTGGGATGCATTTTATCCTACAATGAAGCACTTACACCTTCCAGTGTTTTTTTTCTATTCTTATATTTTAGAAAACATATTTGTTGCCTTAAATCTGTCTTACAAGTTAAAGAGGAATAAATTGCAAACATTTAAAAGTCCTGAGTATTAACTTTTCATTGGAAAAGTTGCAGCTGAAAACAGTACTGAATCATGGCATACTTTTCTGTGTCCTGTCCTCCAGATTAGACAAAGAAATTAAAGTCGTTTTCACAATGTCAATAAAAACCAGAGGGAATTTTCTGAGTTATGAATCAGTTTTCTTCAATGCAATTTATTGGCAGTTCTTAGAAAGAACCTTTTCTAAGTTTTCTGACTTCTTAATTTTAGTTCAACTATACACAAAAAGTGTTCTGTGTATATATTTTCTGAAGTACACTACAAAATGACCAGAAAGAATCAGAAGCTGCTAGTATAAAACAATGGAAAATGAATTTTTTTAATTTTATTTCAAATTCAACAGTTTTTGAAAAAGTACCAAGTGGTGTATTTCACAAGAGCTGACTAAAACAAATAAAAAGCTTACCATATGAGAAAGTAAATTAGAATTAAATGAAGTACATTTTGGTGTGTGTGTGTGTGTGTGTGTGTGTGTGTGTGTGTGTGTGTGTGTGTGTTTAGAAGGTATGGAAAGAGAATTAGTTTTGTATGTTTCTGGAATGTTTAGTAATTGTACACTACTTTTTAAACTGAAATGCTGAGTGATAGTGTAATCATTTGATAAATGTTACTTTGACAATTTATTTTAGAATAAATAGGCAATGAATGGGGTTTTGAAGTCTTAGTGGCCATTCTTAGACAAATATAAAGGCATTAATGCTAGAATACTTACATAAATAGTAGAAAAATGTGTGCTTGTCTTGATGCTGTTATAGGAAAATGAGTAGATTTACATGGAAATAAATTACTGATGGTGCATGCAGCCTTTTTACCTGTGATGGACCAGGTAGGAGCTGTCACTGCTGCTCCTTGGCGTGAAGAGTCTGCTGTGACAGACATGAGGGACTCACTGCCTCTAGCCTTTCTTAGGCAGCTTGCCGTGCCTCCTGCTAGCTTCCAGACCAATTGCATCTCCTGCTGTGGTGGACCTTATAAAACTCAGAACAGTAATTGTTTTAGTATCAAACGTGGATTGAGTTAGAAAGGTCAGTTGAAGACTTATTGGAAAGTTATGTCAAAACTAGACAGGAAGTAGTTAACTATTGCATGTAAATCAGATTCTGTTATCAGAAAATTCAATTTGTAGGCTAAAATGAGCCAGGAAGTGGTGGCAGACACCTTAAATCCCAGCACTCAGGAGGCAGAGACAGGTGGATCTCTGTGAGTTCAGGCCAGCCTGGTTTACAGAGAGAGCTCCAGGACAGCCAAGGCTACACAAAAATCCTACGTGAAAAAAAAGAGAGAGAGAGAGAAGAAGAATCACAGTATGGAGATATGTTTTGTTACTTTCTCTGATACAGGCTTGGAAATTATGGGGCATTAAATCAGTTAGAAAAGGTTAAAGGGTTTTGAGCATACTTTTTCAGTGCACTGAATATCTACTGAAAGAGGACTTTAATGTCCATAATCATTAGAGTTCACTCTTAGAGTAAATTCTGACCTTAGACCATTTAGAGCTTAATATTTAAGTCCTGACCCTAGTTTGAGAACACGAACAACATAAATATATCACTTTTGTTTATTAAAATGTGAAGTTAGGTGAGTTGTTAAGAGAAAAAAAAATCTGTGAAATTATTTTAATAAAAGCTTAGAGATTTGTATAAAGTGATATTTTTCAGATTACGGGAGGTTCATCAGCCTGTTTTTAAAGACTTGAACTTCAACCCTTTGTCATAAATATGAATGATTTTTTTAAATGATGTTTTACTGTTGAAGGTATATATAACTATAGTTATATCTCTTTAAAATAAATACAGCAAACTCTGGGTTTTGAAAGTGCTGGCTTATTAATAAAAGTCAGCAGTGTTGTCAGAGAAACTAGTGATCAGTTATTCACTAATCATTATGAAAGGTGTTTATTATTTATATATAACATGGAAGTATTAGGATATATTGCCCTTAAAAAGTATAGGCTCAAGAAAGCCCCATTTTTAAGCATATGTTCATTCTTCTGTCCAATTATACTTGAAATGCTTTCTATTTTGAATATTTTTACCTTGGTAAATCTGATCACTTTTCTACACATACTGCCAAACTGCATCAAGTGAACATTGATGTGTTATAAGTATTAATCATTGATGGAAAATGAACTAGTACTGTTTTGATTAATTCTATCAAAAACAGAAGTTTAAAATATATTTAGCACTTCCAAAAGAGCTAGTTTGTACTGAATTAAAAATCTGGAATCTCACTTTGAATTTACATCTATCATGCTATCATTTCTTTTGATGGCAGATGAACTGAAATAACCAGTGTTTCTCCGTTCTTGTGTTTCCAAGTGAAATAGTCATGTTGGGAAGAAAAAAATAATCATTAATTTTAAAGTAGTGACAGAACTTACTTTCTTCTCAGTAACTTCAAAACTTCAGTGTCAGGCCTGCAGCGGTTTATATCTGGATGCATGATGAATTTATAATGGGTTTTAGTTTTATTGGGGGACTATATACATTGGTTTCAGATTTTCCTTAAAAACGAATTTTCCTCATTTGCATTGTTTTTCTTTTACAACACTCTTGAAATCACTGAGCACTAACTAGGATTTGATAAAATTAAGATATGCAGTTTGTTTGTTTATTGTGATTTATTCACTTTGTATTCTGACTGTAGCCTCCTCCTTTGTCTCCCCCCAGTCCCACTTCTCCCAAAATACCCCTTACCTGGTCTCCTGATTGGGGAGGTCCTCCTCCCCTCTCTTCTCTCTGACCCTAGCCTATCAGGTCTCATCAGGGCTGACTGTATCATCTTCCTGCAGAGACCGATACTCCAACCAAGGACCATGCATGGAGAGGACCTAGACCCCCTGCTCAGAGGAAGCCCGTAGGCTGTTCAGTTTCCAAGTGGGTTCCCTAGTAAGGGAAGCAGGGGCTGTCTCTGACATGAATTCAGTGGCCAGCTCTTTGATCACCTCCCCCTGGTACAGTCGTACCAGGCCACAGAAGATGTGCATTTTAAGCATTTAAAAATCTTAAGAACACATTGCAAAAATGAGAAATGAAACACTGAGCAAGAAAGATGAGGGACATGGATGGGAATTTTCTGGCAGAAGAAATGAAGAAAGGAAAACTTCCTAAAAGTTTAATATACTAATTGAAGTTACCAACTAATCAGGTCAGACAGGTGTATAGACAGACCTGATACTGTGGATAAGCTATGGCCTTAGGAGTTTTGAACAATTTTAATAAGCTGTATCAAGGGAGGGACTAGATGATGGTTTTGTAGAGGGTTTTTATGTTTGAAAATAAAAAGTTAAGTGAAGAATAAAAATGCCAGTTTAATGATAGTATTAAAAACAGTCTGATCTGTCTATTGGTATTCAGTCCTTTCTACAAGGTTAGGTAAGTCTCAAATACAAAGACACATATATGAAAATGTAGTAGTGAAACATAATTTAAAATAATTTAAGGTTTTAGTCAAATCTTGTTTTCTCATCACTTCAGTTCTTATAAATTCCCTTTCAAAATGCTGTTAATTCACACTGAGATATGGCATTGGAAGAAGTAACTTATAGGGAGGTCAGAAGCCATTTACTGAAAGTTCTCTAAGTGCTTTTTTTCTTGGCTGATTTTAATTTTGTGATTAAAAGTAGAAAGTATTTAAATGTCATTTGAAACTGTTCTCAAATTTCATAGCAAGAAATATTTTAAATAAATACATTATTTTTTTCCAGACAGGGTTTCTCTGCATAGCCTTGGCTGTCATAGACTGACTTTGTAGACTGGGCTGCCCTCGAACTCAGAAAGATCCACCTGCTTCTGGCTTCCTCAGTGCTGAGATTACAGGCGTGTACCACCGCCCGGCTGTAAACACACTTTCAAGGGTAGTTTCTTCTCTATTTTCTTTTTGTAAATTGTTTGTTTGTTTACAGTATGAGTAGCCTGCTTATTTTAAAGTGATGCTCCCATTTGAGGTTTTTGTTGTTGTTGTTGTTTTACATTTTTTTACTTTGTGTGTGAGCACGAACGCCATGGCAGACATGTGGATGTTAGAAAACATCTCTGGTAATCAGTTGTCTTCTTTCAGTACATGGGTCCTGGGAACTGAACTAGGTCATCAGCAATATACTGTACCCAATGAACCATCTTGCTAGCCCATGAATCAGTCTTGATAAGCTTTTAAAGTAGGCTAATTTAAAACATATATATATAACCATTTTTCTTCAAAATAAGTATCACCTAAACAGATCTCAAGTAGCTTAATTTTCCTATGTATATCTTTGAGAGTGAGTCAGACAACTTCATTGATACCTTTATTCTTCATGTTGCTTAGACTAGAGCCTCACTAATGATCAGTTGAAGATTACTCATTACTCTTTAGTGGTAGCCTTAACTTGCTAGATACAAACTTTGGGAAGGGGGTAGTCATGACATAACCTTTTGTTGATGTTTTTTATACTTTTATAACTGTTGATGAACCTGCTAAGTTATGTACTTTCTGAAGAGTCTTTTCATATTTAACACAAAAGAGGAAGCCATGAGACTTAATGGTAATTGTTGATTATTGGTCTAGAAAATGAAAAATCAGCCATGCAACTTATTTACAACAAGAAGGCAGAGAGACCTGTGTTCTGAGAGGATTCTAAGGTTACCTTGCCATTGTCCACTGGGGCGCATGGCTAGCCCCTGCAGAATGAAGGCCAGCTGTGGAGCTAATATTGTATTAGTTAATCTCCAAATGTACAAAAAAAAATCTCAGAAAAATTTCGTAAAAAGTAACAAAAGGCAACTGTAAATGGCCAGGAAGCATTGATAAACCTGTTTTGATGGGAGAATTTCTTGGCGCCTATATAAAAGTATTTGGCAGTAATTCTTGAATTAGCTTCATAGCACACAAGAATGCATGATACATACCTGATTACCTACCAAGAATTGGTGTGTCTGTCTTATGTGACTAAATGTAAAATAGTTTGTGTTTGCTTGCACCCTCACCAAAAAACAAAAATGTACTGGTGATTTTTTTTTTCTATTATTTTGAAGATTTTTTTTTTCCCTCAACCTAGGGCCTGACACCTATAAGACCAGCAGTCTACCATGGAACAGCATTCTCAATCTCTAAACAGACACACACACACACCCTTTTCCCACATCTAATTGGGAAATTTTAAGTGCTAACGACAAATGAAATGGAAATTGCTCTTTGGGAAACTGCTTCTTTAAATGGGTGCAGACATTTGAACTTTCCCAGTTCTTGTGTGTTTCAGAATTCTAGGTCAAATGTAAGAAGCAAAGATTACCATTCTGTAAATTTGGTTATAAACTCGAATTAGCTACTAATATGCAACAATAATGACAAAAATCGCAAGCATTCCTTTACATAACAGGAAATAGGAAGTAGTAGTTTGTGAAATTTACAACAGGCCGCACATAAATTTTGGTTTATAAATGTTGGAATTACTACTATGTATATTCCAAATAACTAAATTTTTGGTAGCTGTAAAAAGGGATCTTGCACTTGTGAAAAATCTTGGCATTTTTTTCCCCATGGCTCACTTCTATGGTCCAGCTGTCTCTGAAATGCTTGACACAGTTAAAAATTGTAGGCACCACATATACTCTTTTCTTTACAAATTTAGCATTTATTCCAAATCTGTAACCACTTAAACCTACTTGATTGAAGCCTTTGACCATAAGCTTGAGACTGTAGTCTCTCCCCTCACTATGAAGTCACAGCTCCTTGCAGCCAGGGCTCAGGCTGTCCTTAACCCTCCTAAAAAGTGAGGTGGTCTCTTCCTGCCTGGTTTGGTCATTCCTGTTCTTGGAGGGATACTGAAATTTTAGAACAAGGAAGGTCTTTGTTGCGATTATTTTCGCACATACTGAGGGAACTTTAGCATAGCTCTCCAACCAAAGCCTCTGCCCAAGACAGTAACCTTATTAGCTGATGAGAGCCAACCTACAGCGCCATTTTGTTGCCTTTTTAAAAGCCCCAGCTCTTGAGGGATAACTCAGCAGTTGAAAGCACTTTTCTGTTCTTGAGGGCCTAACTGGGTTCTCAGCAGCTCATCACTTATAACTTCATTTCCAGGAGCTCTGATGCCCTCTTTTGATATCTTACGCACTTTTCATACATGCAGACAAACATTTGTACACATAAAATAGTAAAGTTTTCTAAAAATACCTTTTATTTATTACATTTAAAGATACCTAAATTATCTAAATTCTGTTTTTACAAACATTGTTTAGTACAATTTTGTAGATTTGTTTTGCTTTTTTTTTTTTTTTGTTTTTTAGCTTAGAATCTAAAAATGAACAAGTTGAAATTCATTTGAGATCAATTATGTATTTAATTTTAGTTGTCTTTTTTGATGTTTTGGTTTTTTTTTCCCCTTTTAATTTTTAAACCAGAACCCGGAAAAAAACAAATGGGTTGCAGCAAACCTGTCTACTTCATCAAAGTACTTGGGGCATAGTTAATGTGTGCCTGCATCATTCCAACATAGAGATTGTCTTGGTGTGTTTGAGGCCTCAGATGCAGCTGGAGTAACTGCTAATGTGACTGCCGTTACACAAGCTGACACTGGATGAATATGGAAAATGAGCTGGAAAAGGGTCCTCACAAATAAGGAAGGGTATACTCTCTGCTCTTGTTTTGTTGTTTGTTTCAGTGAGTTACAGCAATCACCTTTGGAAAGAGAATTATAAATGAAAGACACTTGACTACATTTATGTTTTTAATTCAACTGAGCAGTTAGAAAAGATACTCTAGATAATCTAATCACAGCAGTGACTGAACATCTGTACAAACACAACATTCCAAACTCCAAAACTCAAACAAATTAGTTTAATAATAGCCAAGTCTTTTTGTCACAAATGTAATACTGGCTGTCTTGTATTTTGAAACAACCAAGTACCTTATATCTTTTTGTTTTTAAGCTAAGTACCAAAGTACTATTACTCAAAAGCATTGTAAGCATTTAGGCTTAATTAATATATTTATAAATTTAATGATAGTCTTTGAATAAGGCGTGCTATATTTTATGCTCAATATTGGAGATTTTTGGATTTTGACATCAAAGTAGAAAGTTTCTGTCGCCCCTGGATAGAGCTTAACTGCTGTTTTTATTTATCTATTTATTTATTTAACTATTTATTTATTTGGGGGTTTTGTTGTTATGTTTTTTTTGAGACGGGATTTCTCTGTGTAGCCTTGCTGTCCTGGACTCAACTTTGTAGGCCAGGCTGGCCTCCAACTCACTGAGATCCACCTGCCTCTGCCTCCCAAGTGCTGGGATTACAGGCATGCACCACTGCACCAGGCAGGAGTTTAACTGCTTAATTTCAGCACTTACCTGCTCATCCCAGCACTTGGAAGGCTGACAAGTTAGAGGCCAGAGCTTTGTTAAAACTTAACGAAACTTCTAAAAAGTTACTTTCATAATTTTTTTAAATTTAAATTTGACACTTTAAAAACTCCAGATTTGATTAAATTATACTATTTATCATTCATACACACAAGCAATATAATTACCCTTCTCGGGGGTATACAATAGGTACGTAATAAATGCACTACATATATAAAAAGCATCCTAACATTATCCTAGTGCATAGAATGGTTCAAAATTAGTTTAGAACATCCCACCCCTCAAGAACCCAGTTTGAGTCTGAAACAGTAGCAAAATGAACTGTTAGTTAACATCATGTTCATTGTTCAAGTAGGTAAAGAAGTTACAAGATGTCTGAATTACCCCAGTTACTGGTGTGGCAGAATTCCTTTCCTGTAGAAACTTAAACCTCTTCCACTCCCCCACTGTAAGATCTCAGTAACAAACCAAGCATCCTACTAAAGGTCAGCCTGATGATTTCGTTAGGCTTACTTAACAGGATGGGGTGGGGGTTGCCTCCATGAGCATGGATGACCCCAAAACAACTGTACTGGGAAGTCTTGAGTATGATGGTGGCCCATTGCTGCATAGATGCACCCACCTCTATTCTCTAGCATCTCTTTAAGGCTACTGTGAGCAGAACTGCATCCAGATTGCTGGACTCTCAGGCCCAGTGTCCCTCTATACCCACTCCTTGTCTGAAGAGATGTCAACAGCAAGCATGATTGCCATGGTCTTTTATAAGCACACACAGTTGCTCTAAGGGAGATGGCAGTTGTTTTGCCCAGAGGACAGCATTCTACAACAATGATTGTAATTTAGAATGTAAATACAGTATCTGTAAATTTAGCAGTGCAAATAGATGCTTAGCCACATTCAGTCTCTTTAGATAACTTGGAATATTTGCTTCAAAAATCTCTGAAAGCCAAAGCTTACATTAAATAGGCACCTATACAAGAAAGTAAGATCCTACTTTGCATTGTGTGTTTGGGCCTATTGATTTCTAAAAGCAAATACATTGATTTCTAAAAGCAAGGAGGACTTGAC
Organism: Meriones unguiculatus; assembly: GCF_030254825.1. Classification (NCBI taxonomy): domain Eukaryota; kingdom Metazoa; phylum Chordata; class Mammalia; order Rodentia; family Muridae; genus Meriones; species Meriones unguiculatus. The sequence continues at coordinate 29,310,080 of NC_083353.1, read as the reverse complement.
TTAAGTTGACTCCAGCTAGTTTTCTCTGCTTTTGTTGGATGCTCACCATGCCAAATGTACTGAGTTTGTGCCATAGTCAGGGTTTTTTAAAAATAGCCATGTTCAAATGAAGGTGTATTTCTGTAAGTGAAATGCCATTAATAGTATACATGCACCCAGTACCCCACCATGCATTTCTTAACTCAGTTTAAAAAAAAGTGATTATACATAGAAAAGATTATTTTCTTTCGTATTTAATGCAGTGAATATGTAGTTAACATTACTACTGAACTAAACATCTGAAATCTTACACAATGAAATGAACAAAAATTAGTCATCTGTTAATGGTTACATCCACTAGGTCCATCTGAGGTTACAGAATGTCAGGCTTATAGACTTTTGAGTAGACACTGTCAGCACGGAACATAAATCTCACACAGGTATAATCAGAATTTATACCAAACAAATGATCTCATTAATAAACTTTATGTATTAGGTTAGCTTCATAAAGTAGTATGGTTTTGCAACAAACAGTGATGGAATGCAGATGTAAATATGTTATTTTAAACATGATACACTAAATAGAGCATATTGAGGTCAAAGCCTTTCTGTAGAAAGAGAATTTAGTTGACGTTCTTCCAAGCATAGTGTATAAACATCAAAATAGTTCTATTGTAAGAAATAGTATTTAACAACATATTTCTGAAATAAAAATACTTTAAAAATCAGCTTTGATGAGATTTAAAGAATCTTTAAAGTGCAATATATACTTATGCCTTTATGCATTTTCCAGCACAACCCCCACCTGCAACCCATCCCAGCTATTAATAGCAATTAGTAAGTAGCGCAAAACATCTTCTGTAGCACTTTCCGTTGAGTCTGACTCTTCTAACAAGCCAGTGAAGACATTCTTACTGGCCAAGTTATCTCAGCAGATAACCTGTTAGATTCCCTTGACAGACCCTGGAATTACTTTTAGGAATGCGATGCTGAAGTATCGGGTGTGGTTAGTGAAATATTTTTAATGCCTTACAAGCAGTTTATTTTACAAAACAGGTTTTCATGCATTATCAATGATCTTCATAAATGATGTAATGAAACACTGGACTTTAATTTAGTCCACAGCATTCTCTCCATTAAAACTCACTAATGACAAAATTCATATTATACATTAAAGTATGTCAGTAGAGGACACTTGAATATTATTTTATGCACAAGGGCATAATTGGACACCATGTGCAATATAGATTTAGTTTGCTATTATTTTTGACAATTAGCTTGCTAATTTGCTTACTCAGTATAAATTAAATTAGTGGTATATATAAAAATCCTGATAATCATTTATAAACCTGGCAGTATTTATATAATATAGTTCTGGAGAGATTTTAAGGTTTTAGATGGAATGATAGAAGGTTTAAAAGTCTTATTCATAGACTCTCATATTCTCTTAAGGGATTGTGTGTGTGAAGTCAGGAAAAGATGAATACCTGTAGCATAAAATCATCCATAGCCATACATTTATTTACACAGGAGTGAAAGTCGGGATGTATGTTAAATTGAAGTGCAACATTTCCATTATTCAGGCTTTGGGGTTTCTCCCTTTTGAAATGTATAAACAAAACAAAATTTAATGAATTACGTTTCAGATAAGAAATAGTTGCATTACAAAAAAACTTAAAGATCAAATTGGCATTTTCATTTTATGTAGGGTTAAGCACAATTGAGCATTTAATCTGATACTCTGGTTCTTTCACTTGTAATTCTAGAACTGTATCTTCCAGTTTTATTATTATATTATCTGTAGCTAACAAAGCTTCCACACTCCACAAGCTAAAAGCTTTTATCAAGTTGAGTCTATACAGTGAAAGTATATTTTCAAAGACATACACCTTTTGTGCACTATTTACAAGTGTTCTTGATCATTATTTTAAAAATGGAAAATAAATAAAAAGCCAAAGAAAGGAAGTGCTGCGGAGGCTGAGGATTTTTTTATCTTCCCAAACATGCTTGTCTCCTCAATGCCGGGGGCTGGCTAGCCAAGGTTGTTTTTCTTCCTTTTATATGGACTATGAGAATGATCTGTTTTCAGTTCTTGGTATTGCACCTGTTTAAACAGTTCAGAAAAAGACCAGTCAGGTGACCACTTCCTGGCAAAAGAAGGAAAAGCTAACGAATGCTTGGGGGAGTGGGGAAATGGAGAGCAGGCTGCTCTAAAAGCCAAGTGGGACCTCAAGCTGATGCAGAAAACAAAACGACTAGAGCTAGAGTCAGAAGAGAAATCCTGCCAGAAATTGCCTGAAGCTCTGTTTGAACTTTGCCAATGGATTATAAGTGTTACTGACCATAACACAATACAATGAAAGAAAATCTGTATTTTTGAAGAAATGGATAATGGTTCTTTGCAGGAGTTTTTCGTTTGTTTGTTTTTGTTTTCTTCGTTAAATTCAGCTCTAATCCTTACCTACCCCAGCGGTTTTCAATCTGTGGGTTATGACCCCTTTGGGGATCTAAAGACTCTTCCACATACATATCAGATATTCTGTGTGTCAGATATTTACAGTACAATCCATAATAGTGACAAAATCCCAGTTACAGAGTAGCAACAGAATAACTTTTATGGTTGGGGGCTCACCACAATGAGGAACTGTATTAAAGGTTCACAGCATCGGGAAGATTGAGAACTGGCCTAGCCCATTGTTGTAAATATGAAACATCTAAAATTCCTACTTTCTCTGCTCACATCTTGATGGTGTCACTTCGCAAACTCAGCAGGGCTTTTTCCCTGAAAGCCATGGTGGTTCTTTATGCTATGACTTTCAGTCTCTTCTTTTCCATTCTTTATAGGTTTTTCTAGATTAATGCCAAGTTAGCTAACGTCTTGCTAAAATCTGCAATAGGCTTTGTTAACTTTTCCTGACTCTTCTATAACCTTTGACATTAAAAGAATCTAAAAATTAAAACACAGTACCGTACTACACCCAAGTAAGAACAATGATAATGAACATACATACCACTTGCACATCTGAGGGAACTCTAGAGAGGAAGTCAAGTAGTTCATTGTTATCAATTGCATATGGACTCCGAAGCTTTTTTGTAAATTTATTAATTCCTAAAAAAGTGAGATTTCAAATATTGAGTGTGGGAGTTAGGCAAAGCACATTTCTGAAGAAAGTATTGCCATGGTTTGAGCATCAAACCATGTGCTAATCATTGACCTTGACTGAATGCCTAGCACACCACCTCCCTTCAATGTTCAACTTTCCCAACTGAATTGCTTCTTCTCTTTCCACTTCATTAGCTTCTACCCAGTAGGTGAGGCTTTTGGGAAAACAAATGGGTACCTAGAAGGAATGCACAGTGTCTTGCCTCACCAGATTCTCTGTTACATTCACTAGATGTTTTGCTTTTTTGTTTTAGCCATGATGAAACTGTGACTACATTTCTGGATTGAGAGTGTTAGGTGATTTGTTCTTCTTTTCCAATGATAAGTTTTTTAAGGGGCGGGGGTGCTGCTGTTATACAGCAAGCTAAATGTTTACAAGTCACATAACTATGATGCTTAGTTATTATTTAAGTGGAAATGAAAAGTATTGCCATAATTTTTGGGAAACAAGTATTCAGATTTATGTTAACACATGGTGAAAACTGAGGAACAAACTGGGGGATATTAGCTCTCAATGGTGTTCCTACAGAACACCTTCTGTCATCGTGGCCCTCGTCTCTTTCCAGCCATTTGAGCAGTCACCTCACTCTAAAGAAATAGATTTTGTATTTTTTCATTTGATGAAACAAGGCTGAAACACATTTTATAAAATTATTTTTAAGACAGATAGCCATTGAGGCCATACAGGTTCCATAGCCAGAGGTTTGCCTTAGGCTCCATTTTCAGAGAAGCTGGGGAAAGCCTGTCAGGGGAAAGGTTATCTACCGTGTGGCAATAGAGATAGCTCTGCAAGTCTGACCCTAGATAGGTATGGTTATTCTCTGCCATAAATCCTCCAATCAAAAAGTATCTTGCAGAGAAATGAATGAAATATTAGGGTTTAATAGACTAGAAAACAATAATATGGTTTAGGGGAAAAAGTCCTTTGAATAGGAAAAGTGATGATTTAATTAAATTTCTGTGCACGGTAGAAATTGGAAAAGAGAAATGTACAACTTTCTCTGCCCTCCCTCTGGGGCATAGAGTTAATATTGGTGACTTTAAAAACAAACAAGGTCTACCCAAGAGAAAAACATGAATGTGGACCAAGAGGAGAAAGAAAGAAGAATATTTTGTCATTATTACTATTCATCATCATCACTATTAAAAAGTGTATATGTGTGTGCAACATGGGCCTCTAGAGGTCAGAACCGAGCATTGGGTTCTTTGGGACTGGAGGCATAGGCAGTTGTGAACCACAACTGTTGGGAACCAAAACTGCCTTCTGCAAAATGAGTAAGTGCTCTTAACTGCCAAACCATCTCTCCAGCCCAAAAACAGGAATCTTAAAACTAGATTAAATGGAGACTATTGGTCTCAGTTCACTTTTCTTTTAGTATATTTCTTTAAACAATTGTGGGGCAAAAAAGAAAGAAAAAAATTCTTCATATGCTCCTGTTGCTTAACAATATAAGCTTATTTTCTTAAGGGCTATTTTTGGTCCTTGCATTTTATTAAGTGTAGCAATCTTTAATGCATGTGAACATTGATGAGAAGCAAATAAAAATATTCCTATATAGTGGTGGGTCATAAGGACAATTGGGTTTTCTAAACCTAAAATTCCATCAAAAAGGAAAACTTCAGTTTCAGTGCTACACTGACCACATCCTATATAAATGCCGGCACTGACTACCTCCTGACTGGATGCTGAAAGGGACCGCATCCTATATGGATGCCGACACTAACCACATCCTGAATGGATGTGGAAACATTCTATATGGACGATGAAACAGTGTGTGTCTGTGGGTGCCGAAACTGACAGCCTCATATGTGGATGCTGAAACGAACCACCTCCTGAAAGGGTATTGAAAGGGAGCACCTCCTGAATGGGTTGGGAAATTGACCATGTCCTATATGAATGCTAAAACTCATGACCTCCTGAATGGGCGCTGAAACTGAGCATCCTGTATGGATTCTGATTGGGCATTGAAACTGATCACCTCCTAAATGGGTGGGAAACGGACCACCTCCTGCATGTTGGAACCAACCACCTCCTGACTGGGTTCTTGGGTCAAAGGGACTGTTAGAAGCATGTGGCAAAATTACATAAAGGTTAGGGAACATCACCTTTAAAGTAATCTTTTCTAAAAGCTTTCTTACTCAGCAGGCTTTTTTGTTGTTGTTCCTAAGGAGCCTTATATGCTAGTAAGTCTTTTCCTGAGTTCTAAAAGTGACCTTTTAAACAGCAGCTAGTACCATGTTTACAGATATTTCCACAAGATAAAATACCACAGCAAAAAGTATATTGTCCTACACATAGCACATGGCTTAAAGTGCCTCTGTTGGCATTTAAGTGGTGAAAATAAATCAGTGATATCTAGACAAAGTTACACTTTGATATGTGAAGAATCTGTACAAGTATAAACATGTACAAGTACATGTTCAGAGTATGGTGGGGGCTGTGGTGCCAGATAAGAAAAATGCATTTTACAGGTAGACCTAAATTTGTATGCTGTTGTGATTTTTAACTGACCTGTCTCTTTTCATCATGTAGTGCCTATATATTTATGTCTATAAATATAATGACTAATGGTATAACTCACCTCTTAAAAACAGTTTGTTTTCTTAGCCGCTAAACAGGTGTGTATGTGGGGGGGGGGGTGTTGTTGTTGTTGTTGTTTGAAAAACTTTACTTACCCCAGACAAGAACAATGTATCTCAGTGGAATGAAGTACAGAATAACTGTGAACACACAGAGGGCTACAATGGCCAACCAGCTTAAGAATGGGACAGTCCAGTTGAAAGTACTGAATGGAAAAGCAACAAATCAGTATTGTGACCACGTAACACTTTAATAAACAATGGTTAAAATAAACAAGGCTTTGACTAATACAGTTGCCTGTCAGAGGACTAGGGCAGTCATAACCTGTTCAGTTCATGAGGTCAGGGCCCAGCTAAAGGATCTTGCTAGAAGCCACACTAGGTGGTCCAGGGATTTCAGAGTCTAAAGCCATTGCACAACTTGGGTGCCCCCCTATATAGTAAAAATACTTTTTGTTTTGTTTTGGCTACTAAAAACAGTGCCCATCCTTGTGAATTTTTAATTTTCATACAATAGGATATCTCAGGGCCCGCTATTCATTCTCCTAAAAACTCTATATTCCCATGCCAAGACGAAGATGTTTGCAGTAATTGCTGAAGGTGCAACTCTTAGAGCACTGTGTGAGACTTCAATTCTGGGATTCCTTTTAGGAAGACTCACTTTCTATTCAGCTTCATTTCAAATGGAGCTGGAATCGGCACAAGACAGTTAGCTTTGTGGAATATCATTTGCCATCATTGCCCTTGTTTAGGAATGAATGGGCATCTAAGAAAGAAAATCAGTTCTGCCTGCTCTACTTGTAGTACTTTTAACACAGGAGAGCATGGTCTGTAGTGAATTTGTGGGATAAGCTATAAAAAAAAAAAGAGTCCGAACCAGGGGTGGGGAGCAGATGAGAGGAGGACAGAGCTGCTGTGTTCTCAGTGTCCACATGCTGCTATAGACTGGGGCCCAAAAGATGTAAGGTAGGATTGACTGTCTGGTGCTGACAGGAACCGTCTTGGGGCCATGTGCATGCCATACTGACTCAGCCTGGGAGCCTGACAAGTGAAGCTAGCTGGTTCTGTGTCGGCAAGGTGCTCACAGGTATGAGCATGCAGTGTGACATAAACTAAGTTACGATGAGCCCCAAATGTATGCTTTCATGCTGTGCTATGGTGACAGGAAATGGGGCAAGGAAAAATGATTCAGAGAAAATAGGCTAAAGAAGAGAGAAGGATATGACTTAGTCTTTAGAATTCTGAGACAGTTGCATAGAAATACATTTAGGGGTGAAAAGGAGGTGGTTTTGTGTAGCACATATAAAAAAAGTTGAAACTCAGCACAGGTGCATAAGTTTACATAAGTGGAAATTCATTAAATAAAAAAACTGTACAAAATAAAATGGTTTATCCCTTGCAAGATGGACAGCACCAGATGATAACTCATACTTTTGGTTTAAATAATTTATTCCTTTTAAATTCTGCATGTGTCCAAGGATCTAGGTCTGCAGAATACCAGTTTTCATGAATAATAAATGAAGAGTAGATATGAAACTCAGGAAGCACATGCTTGTCCAGATACAGAGCAGCCTTTCTTAAATAGGTATTAATAATTGTTATAAGCCAGTCATCAAATAGTTGACTAGTGAGAGGCCATGGTATATTTTGAATAGTCAGTTACTATCAATACACTATTGTATTTTTTTGAGAAAGTATTTGTTTCAGAAAGTATATTAGAAATAGAGTATGATGGCATGTGCCAGCACTTTTGTTGTTTCTCTAGATCAACTATTTCCTAAAATTATTTTTTTCTAGTAGAAGACCCAAATTTGAATTAATCTGATTGCCCTGTTTTTCAATAACCCTTGGAGTGAGGCTTTTTAAAATTAGTATTGTTTTTTTTTTTTAATTAGTATTGTTATTGTTGTTTGGGTGAGACAGGCTCTCAATATGTAGCTACAATAAACTCAGACTCATAATTTCTTGCAGTAAAGGGAGGAGGATCAGGAATCCAAGCTCATCCTTGGCTACTTAGTATTTTCAAGGCCAGAGATACATGAGACAACGTCTCAACAGAAAACAAAATGCATTAGTAAATAAAATTATCTAAAATAAAACCATATAAGATTAAGAATATAAATTTCAGCTGAGCATAGGGTCACATGCATTTAATCTCAAAACTGGGGAAACAGGCAAGCAGATCTCTGTGAGTTCAAGGCCTTCTTGGTCTGTAGAGTTCCAGGACAACCAGAGGGAATTAATGAGAAAAAACAAAAATTCCAGTGTTTGTGTGTTCCTTGACTGTGTGTGTGTGTGTGTGTGTGTGTGTGTGTGTCAGTGAAACTTATTTCCTCACCCAAGGGTGGGTATGGCAGCACACAACTTTAATCCAGCATTTGAGAGGCAGGTGAACTCTGACTTCCTGGCCAGCCACACCTACACAATGAAAACTTGTCTCAAAAATAAAAACAAATGCAAACACCACATACACACATAAGACAAAACACAAATGGGGCAGAACATTGCCTCAATGGAATAGAACACTTGTTCTTGCAGATGACCCAGTTTGAATTCTTAGCACCCACATGATGGCTCAACTATCTGCAACTCCAGTCCCAGGGAATCCAATGCCCTACCTCCATGGCCACCAGGTACACATGTGCTACACACACATACATAAAGGCACAACACTTAGAATAAGTAAATCTAAAAAATACTTTTACTTAAAAAGAATTCCTTTATAATTGCAAAATTTTTGTGATTTATTTTCTTAAGTGATGAAATGTGGCTTATTTCTTGATTACATTAAACTTGGTAAAAGGGGATCCAAGATGGCAGCAACCAGCATGCACCATATCTGAGGGGCAGAGGATCTAAAACTCCGAAATTGGTGAGTAGAGGGGCAGTGAAACCCAGAACGACATTGAGGCTTCCAGGGAGAAAGGAGACTGTTAACTGAGACCATTTGTATTCGCCCGCGGACTTCTCTGAGGATTTCACTGGGGTCTTCTCCACAGACTTCTCCTGGGGCTTCAATCCTCAGGTACTTCCCCTAAACCACCTCCCCACTCTCCCCTTGGTGGAGGCAGCAGAGCGGCCCGCAGTGCTCGCCACAGAACACAGTGCCCGACCCGCAGTGCTGGCTGCTCCTAGCAAAGAACACCTTGCTCGGGATCTAGGACAGAGACTACTCAATCCTCCAGGCACTCCCCCTTCACTGGCCTCCATATTTCTTCCCTGGTGGAGGTGGAGGCTGTGGAGATGGCCCACAACGCCTGCCACAGAGCACAGTGTCTGGCTCCCAGTGCTGGCGGCTCCAAGTTCTGAGCTGACAGATCGCCTACACCCACATTTGCCCCAGAAGGATCAAATCAGAGAGTAGAGAACAAGGGGAACCGATTGGTCCTGCTAGAGAGTGAGTGTGCCTTCAAGTGAGTGCTCCCAGAGCCCCAGATCCAGTGTCCCTGTACAACAGCGTCTACATTTGTAAATGAAACATTATTACTAAAGCTTAAATCACACATCGATTCCAACACCTTAATAGTGAGTGACTTCAACACCCCACTTTCACCAAGGGACAGATCATCTAGACAGAAGCCTAATAAGGAAATAAGGGCACTTACAGAGGTCCTAAATCAAATGGACCTAATAAAAGTCTATAGAACTTTTCACCCAAAGTCAAAAGAGTATGCCTTCTTTTCAGCACTTCATGGAACCTTCTCCAAAATAGACCATATAGTTGGTCACAAAACAAGCCTCAACAGATACAAGAAGATTGAAATAATTCCTTGTATTCTATCTGACCACCATGGACTAAAGCTGGACCTCAACAACAACGGATATAGCAAAAAACCTACACACACATAGAAACTGAACAACTCGCTACTCAATGAGAGCTGGATTAAGGAAGAAATAAAGAAAGAAATTAAATACTTCCTAGAATTCAATGAAAATGAAGGTACAATATACCCAAACTTACTGGACACAATGAAAGTAGTTCTAAGAAGAAAATACATAGCACTAAGTACTTTCAAGAAGAAATTTGAAACTCATAAAAAGTTGCTCATAAAAGCAACTTAATGGCCCAACTGAAAGCCCTAAGGAGGGGGGGAGAGAGAGAAGCAGATACACTCAAGAGAAGCAAATGACTGGAAATACTCACACACATGGCAGAAAACAATAAATTAGAATCAAATAAAACTATTCAAAGAATCAATGAAACCAAGAGCTGGTGCTTTGAGAAAATCAACAAGATAGTCAAGCCCTTAGCCAAACTAACTAAAAGGCAGAGAGAAACTATCCAAATCAGCAAAATCAGAAATGAAAAGGGGGACATAACAACAGACACTAAGGAAATCCAAACAATCATTAGGTCTTACTACAAAAGCCTGTATGCCCCAAATTTGAAAATCTAAAGGGAATGGACAATTTTCTTGATAGATTCCATTTACCAAAATTAAGTCAAGATTAAGCAGAAATATTGAATGGTCCTATATCCCCCAAGGAAATAGAAGCAGCCATCAACAGTCTCCCTTCCAAAAAAAAAAAAAAAAAAAGCTCAGGGCCAGATGGTTTCAGTGCAGAATTCTGCCAGAACTTCAAAGTGCTAACTCCAATTCTCTTCAAACAGAAGGAATATTACCAAACTCATTCTATGAAGCCACAGTCACCTTGAGACCTAAACCACACAAAGACCCAAAAAAAAAAAAAGAGAATTTCAGACCTATCTCTCTTACAATGAACACTGATGCAAAAAATACTCAATAAAATACTTGCAAACCGAATACAAGAACACATCAAAGATATCATCCACCATGACCAAGTAGGCTTCATCCCAGGCATGCAGGGGTGGTTCAATATACAGAAATCCATCAATATAATCCACCATATAAACAAACTGACAGAGAAAAACCACATGTCATCTCCTTAGATGCTGAAAAAGCATTTGACAAAACCCAACACCCATTTATGTTTAAAGTCTTGGAGAGATCAGGGATACAAGGCACATACTTAAACGTAAAGATAATATACAGCAAGCCAATAGCCAACATCAAACTCAATGGAGAGAAACTTAAATCAATTCCACTGAAATCAGGGACAAAGCAAGGCTGCCCACTTTCTCCATATCTCTTCAGCATAGTACTTGAAGTCCTAGCTAAAGCAATAAGACAAATAAAGGACATCAAGGGGATACAATTCGGAAAGGAAAAGGTCAAAGTGTCACTATTTGCAGATAATATGATATTATACATGAGCGACCCCAAAAATTCGACCAGAGAACACCTAATATCCAGAATATATAAAGAACTCAAGAAATTAAAAAGCAACAAATCAAGTAATCCAATTACAAAATGGGGGTACCGAGCTAAACGGAGAATTCTCTGTAAAGGAGTATAGAATGGCAGAGAAACATAAATGCTCAATGTCCTTATTCACCAAGGAAATGCAAATGAAACGACCCTGAGATTTCACCTTACACCCATCAGAATAACTAAGATTAAAAAAAACCTCTAGTGACAATACATGCTGGAGAGGATGTGTAGAAAGTGGAACCCTCCTCCATTGCTGGTGGGAATGTAAACTTGTACAACCACTTTGGAAATCAATCTGGCACTTTCTCAGACAATTAGGAATAGTGCTTCCTCATGATCCATCTATGCCACTGCTAGGCATATATCCAAAATATGCTCAAGTATACAACAAGGACATTTGTTCAACAAGGAAATCATGAAATTTGCAGGTAAATGGTAGGAACTAGAAAAGATCATCCTGAGTGAGGTATCCCAGGAGCAGAAAGACACACATGGTATATACTCACTTATAAGTGGATAATAGACATATAATATACTTTAAACGTACAAAAATCTGTACACCTAAAGAAGCTAAGCAAGAAGGAGGACCCTGGGTAAGATGATCAATCCTCACTCAGAAAGACAAACAGATTGGATAGTGGAAAAGTGAGAAAACAGGAAACAGGACAGGAGCCTAAACACAGAGGGCCTCTGAAATTCAGACTCAACCCTGCAGTGTATCAAAGCAGATGCTGGGACTCATACCCAAACTTTGGGCAGAGTGCAGGGAATCTTATGAGAGAAGGGGGAGATAGTAAGACCTGGAGATGATAGGAGCTCCACAAGGAGAGCAAAGGTACCAAAATACCTGGGCCCAGGGGTCTTTTCTGATACTCCAACCAAGGACCATTCATGGATATAACCTAGAACCCCTGCTCAGATGTAGCCCATGGTAGCTCAGTATCCAAGTGGGTTCCCTAGTAAGGGGCACAGGGTCTGTCTCTGACTTGAACTCAGTGGCTGACTCTCTGACCACCTATCCCTGAGGGGGGAGCAGCCTTGCCAAGCCACAGAGGAGGACAATGAAGCCAGCTCTGATGAGGCCTGATAAGCTAGGATCAGATGGAAGGGGAGGCAGACCTCCCCTATCAGTGGACTTGGAGAGGGGCTTGGGAGGACATGAGGGAGGGATTCGGAGGGAATGCAGAAGGGGGCTACAGCTGGGATATGAAGTGAATAAACTGTAATTAATATAAAAAATAAAATTAAAAGAAACTTGGTAAAATATATTTAAATCTGTGCAGTATAGTTGTCTTCTTTACGTGAAATCTATGAGGTCAGATTGTTTTTCTATCATGACTTCAAATTCTTTTTAAGAATAAAGTCAGGATGAAAAAAAGAATGCTAAAATTAGGACAGTGTTATTTCTTCAAAGCTACAAGTATGACTTATTTCTAACCAAATGTTCTAAATTTCAGGAAGGAAATTGACATAACCATCACATAACCATGGACTTAAAAACAAGAAAACAAAATAAATTGTGACAAAACTTAACAATAGATCATCCAGGAGTGACCCGTGCTAGACAAGTGTGGGATTTCATTCTGAGAGTCAAGTAGACACCATCCCATAGAAGGCCAGAGTGCACACGTCAGCATCACTTACTTCTTTATCCTTTCGCCAAAGGAAGCCACTTCATCTAGGATATTCTGGACACTGATACAGACTTCCTGGATAGCATAGATTTTATTCATAAATCCTTTTTTTTCACCATCCTAAAATGCAATAAAAAGAAAGAAATTCTGAATGAGTAAAAGGTATGTATTGGTTCTTGCCTTTTTTTTTTTTTTAATGGATATTTGGAGCTCGTAAAAATTTCAGGAAAAACGACATGAGGAGGAATGTACCAGATGGCTGCAATTCCAGAAACTTGAATTCTATTGCCCTTACACTGATGAACAGAAGCATGGAGGTAGAGCTAGTTTTGGTATGCAGATATGAGAGGAAGAATTGCCAAACTTGACACAAGACCCATTTAGCAAACCCAGTCTCTCTCCTCATAAGCAACCTCTCTGTCTTTGAACATGGTTCCCTGGCACTTACTGTGTAACTGAGAGTGGCTTTGAACGCTTGATCCTCTTCTATGCTCCTGAGTGCTAGGACTACAAGCATGTGCTATTACACCACACTCAGGCTTATGTGGCACTGGAGATCAAATCCAGGGCTTTGATCATAGAAGCCAAGCACTCTAGGAACTGAACACGAACCCAGCCTCAAAGCCGGTTTCTTGACCCCACCACCTATACACCTTAGCTGGGTCTCCACATATGTCCTTGAACATTTTGTTTTCTATTTTCTATTGAACCAAGGAACTTTTGAAGAACCCTATCACTGAACTGTATCTCCAGACTTGACTGAACAAATCCTTCAATGGCGTAAAATACTGGGTACAAACAAGAATACCTAAGAGCAGTAAAAACTGATAAAACAAACAAACAAGCAAAAAAACTAGTACTGAGATGCAGTAACTGGACACTCCTAGATAAGATACACCTAATCTTCAAAACAATGCTCAGATAGTCTACGGTTGCACATGCTGGTAGCCAAAGTTCTAATACCTCCTTTTTTTGTATATACTTCAACCAGAATCTTGAAATCAAGAAATGCTTGTATACTAGGGAATGAGTGGGAGGGGATTAAGTATAACACGCCCTGTGCATGGTGTGAACCTAGAAAAATGTGCATATTTTATAATTTTAGCTCCAAAGGAAGAAATAGTGGTGGCCTTTCACGATAGAATTCAGCTTGGTAGCCTAGCATCACAGACACTTGCCTAGGTTGTTTGGTGGAGACCATCCAACCCGGATTCCATGACTCCATTTCTCCATGCCAGCTTGAATGTCTATGGAAATATAGATCCAATTTCATTACTTTAACTTCTTTTGAACACTTGCAGACTGTGCCAGAACACTTGAGACCTCATGTGGCAGTTAGTGCTTGCTGAAAGCAGCCAGGAAGCTAAGATAATAATGTCATGTTGCACATTTATATACTAAATTTCACTTTAGAAGAGTCCTAACACTGTATTGTGAGTACTTGGCCAGGGCTGGCATTCTGCCGTTCTGCCACCTAGAAACCAAGGACAAATGGATCACGGGTGCAAAGGCTCCCTCCAAGGACTTCACAGTACCCTGGGACCAAGGCCATGTAGGCCAACTTTATAACTTGATCATAATTGCAGATACCAATCAGAGTTCTTATTTCAAATTTAATTTCAATAGAAGAATCTTCTACATTAGTCATTGTAGTGGCTTGAATAGGAATGGCCCCATAGACTCATGTGCTTGAATGGCTGGCCCCTGAAGAGCAGCACTATTAGGAGGTGTGGCCTTATTGGAGAAAGTGTGTTACTGTGGAGGGGGGCTTTGAGGCTACATATGCTCAGGCTCCACCCAATGTGGAACAGTCTCTCCTTGCTGCTTGTGGATTAAGATATAGAACTCTTGGCTCCCTCTCCAGGGCCATGTGTACCTGGACACCACCATGCTTCCCACCATGACGACAAGGGACTAAACCTCTGAAACTTAAGCCAGCCCCAATTGAATGTTTTTCCTTATAAGAGTTGCCTGGGTCATGGTGTCTTCACAGCGATGAAATACTAATTAAAACGGTTGTCTTATGCCAAAGAAGATTGTCAAGGGAGGTAGATAAGGGATACTCTAAGCCCCAAAATATAGGAAGTAATTCCATACCCAGCATTCTCCACTGTATTCAAAAGTCACCCTTCACTGACCACGACACACCAAGATGCATCAATTTCTTATGTATTCTCCCTCTTCATTTTACAAAACAAAATATTAATTCCACCCAGGCAATCTTATATAATTGTACATTTTAGATAAAATGAATAACCAATGGCTTTCTGGTTGTTTTGATAACTGCAAAATTGGCCTGATCCTTAGTATCAGTTGACTTATTTTATGTCTATGAAGCAAAGTGCTCTTATAGATTATCTATTCTGTATGTAGAAAAAAAAATCAACACAGAACAAATAAACAAAAACAAAACTCTGCAGGACTGGAGTGTACGCCAGTGGTAGACTGCTTAGCACATCTCTAGCCCCAGTCTCCAGCCCCAGAAAAGAAAAATAAGCTGCAGGCGGTGCGTGTAGGGAAAGCTCCTCTGAGCATAAGGTTCTTGCTCAGGGCCATGTGCTGTTTCTTTCACGATAACAACAAAGTACTTTGATATAACCTCAAAAAATTATGAAAACAAATATGGCCACATTATACAGTAGAATATTGGGAGGGGGTTGGTTGAATGTACATATTTATTGCAATTTCAACCAAATCTTTGTGTTTGGAGAAGACAGAAATGGAGAGAATTTGATAACGTGCTTCTAAATTTGCTTGGAAGATAAATATGTAACTGTAGTCAAGACATTTCTATAAAAGGGGACAATCATGAGAAAGCATTTTGTAGACCACATGCTTAATTAAAATGAAACATGAATACTGAGAAAAAGGTATATATAAGGCATCATGCTGGATGCACGTTTGTAATCTCAGCACTCAGGATCTGGAGGCAGTATGACCAAGAGTTCAAGGCCAGACTGGGCTACTCGAGATACTGTCTCCAAAAAGTAGGGCAGGGTTTCATCATATAGAAGGAATTTGTGAATGAGCAATTTAGTTGCCTATTTATGGAAAACAGTTGATGGAAAACTATGCTAAACTCTCAACTCCATTAGGTAGTCTAAGTCTACATCAATCTTTACCTCAAATATATTCTAAACTAATTTTTAAAGCTAAACGCTGTAAGTAAATTATAAAGACAATATAGATATTTACTTACATTGGTAGGAAAGAATTTTCTAAAAACAAGCATTAAAAATGCCAGGAGGCTGAGTGTGGGGGAAAGACTAGAAGGAGAAGAGGAACGGGAAACTGCAGTCTGGTTGTAAAGTTAATTAATTAATCAGCTAATTAATTAATTAATTAAAATAAAATACTTTCTTAAAAATTTTATCTCATTTTCAAAAATAATATCAAATCAGTAAATATTTACATATCCAGTATTAATTACTAGTGCTCCACAACCGTAGGCTAAACACTCACATTTTACCAGGAGAGCACGGCCCACTGAATCAACTAAGCCGAGAGCATAGGGGCTCACAGAGAGGGAGCCTGCAAGGATCTATACCAGGTCCTCTGTGTATATATCATGGCTTGGCGTTCTTGTGGAACTCCTAACTGTGGGAGCAGAGGTGTCTCTGACTCTTCTGTCTATTTAGGGGACTCTTTTTCTCCTTTAGTTGCCTTGTCCAGCTTTGATATGAGGACTCTTGCCTTACTGTGTTATATTTTGTTTTGCTGTGTTTAGTCGTCTCTTGGAGGCCTGCTCTCCTCTGCTGGGAGATGGAGGGGGAGTGGATGTGGGGGTTGGGGAGATGAGGGAGGAGGGGGGAGGAGTAGAGAGGTGGAAAAATGCTCAGGATGTGTTGCATGAGATAAGAGGTTGTAAGAAAAAGTATCGTTTACTAAAGAATGCTAAAATTAGATTGAAACTATTGCATAAACCTGATTTTTTTTTTTTTTTAGAGAGTATGAACATGGTTGCCTTACAAAACCTACCATTGTACCTCATGTGAAAGGGTTGTGTTTCCACTGAGTTTTATTTCCCAAGAAGATTTCTTGGGAAATCTTCATTTCCCAAGAAGATTTCTTTGGCTTTAAAAGGAAAGATTCGTTTGTTTGTAAAGAGTGATGTGATCATCCTTGGACTAGTAAAATACTTAATTTGGTGTTGTAAAAAACAAACAAACAAACAAACAAAAAAAGCAAGCATTAAAAAAACCGACAGAAAAAAATTGATAGCAGTGATTTCATAACATTAAAAACTGTGCCAAAAGTCACCGTAATTTTAAAACTTTCAGGTTGAGATACAGCCTGTGCTATAGTGTGTCCTAAGCATGTGTGAATCTTTGGCCTTTGAGCTACAGCACTATCAAAAAGAGGTTTTAAAGACTAGCTAGGTAAAACAATAGCAACAAATACTCCAGTTGACAGTATGATATTCTCAGTGTGCTCATGCAATAAGCTCCTGTAAATATTTCTGTTGCAGTCTTGTTATAAAATTAACAAAAAAAAAATCATTAACACATTGAATAGGACTATCTATTTTGGCAACCACAAAACATGAAAATTTTAATGATGAAATGCTTATGGCCTACTTCAAAAAAGTGAAAAATTAAAATGATACATAAAAATTTTCAATGAAATTAACATTTTATATTTAAAAGTCCCCCTCCCAATATTGAAGAAAGAAAGAAGAAAAAGGGAAGTTAGAATTATTCACAGGGCATGATTTTACTTTGGCTTTAGGTAATTTTGAAAAAAAAAAAAAAAAAAGAGACAGACACATGTTCAGTGAGTACTATTCAGTGCTTCTCATATACCCAACCCAACCCTCATAACCAGCTTTAGTATCCTTTCACTACTCTTAGAAACTGCGGCTCCAGAGAACCGTCAGGGTCAGGCTGGTGCTGGAACAAGCCAGTGTCAGTGGCTTCTTCTTCCTGTTAGAGAGATTTCAATTCCTCTCTAAAGCTTCAATAGGATAAGCAAGTGGGAAAAAGGAAATATTTACTTGTATGACCCTAACTAGCCTTAAGGCTCATTATGCAGCTAAATTCTTCAGCAAGAAACTGCAATCCAGAAGTTTCCCTCAAGGGTAGGAAGGGAGGATGTGTGAGGAATCTCAGAATTACCATAAATGACATGCTAGAGTAGAGGATCCTCAGCAAGGAGAGCTGTCACCTAGGCCACTACAGCGGCAATTTAAAATAGTTACTTTAAAAATTCAATTCTTGAATAAGATTCTTAAAAAATTGGCTCATACAATTTCTTTGTTTTTCTCTCACTTTGATCTCACTGCCACTCCCATGCCACTGTCATCAGAAGACAAAATAAGATAGGCTTGCCTCAAAGTTGGTAAAGTTTGGGGAAGCAAATACATTGGGGTAAAAATGTTTATTGCACAATCTCTTTCATCAGATTCTATATTCCTTCACTGTGGTCTCCAGCCAATGAAGTAATTACTCTTTATATATAGTATATGACCCAAAACTGTAATGGGTAATGAAATTGCTCTATGTTGCATTCCAATATTTCACACTTTCCCCCTAATGTTCAATACTTTATTAGTAGGGAATAAATTGGTACATTTCTTTTATTGTCATTTTTGCTTTCTTTTATAAGTCAGTTTGGATGAAAGAAATACCACAGAGTAGTTAATCATCCAAAGGCTCAGTAGTGACATTGGTTTAAAAATGATTAATATTTCTTTTCAACATGTAAAAAAAAGTTACTTGTAGAAAACACTGAACCTGATAGAAGTGGAGAACAGTCTTGAATGCATTGGCACAGAAGATAACTTCCTGAACAGAACACCAATCATGTAGACATTAAGATCAACAATTAATAACTGAGACCTCATAAAACTGAAAATATTTTGTAAGGCAAAGGACACCATCAAAAGGACAAAATGGCAGCCTACAGAACAGGAAAAGATCATTACCAATCCCCCATCTAACAGGGGACTAATAAAAAAAACTCAAGGAGCTGGACATTGACACACCAAATAATCCAATTAAAAAGTGGAGTACAGAACTAAACAGAGAATTCTCAACAGAAGAATCTCATAAAGATGAAAGGCACTTAGTGAAATCTCCTATATCCTCAGCCATCAGGAAATTGCAAATCAAAATGACTCTGAAATTTCATCTTACACCTCTCAGATGAGCTGAGATCAAAGACACAAGTAACAGTAAGGAGGCAGAGCAAAGAGAACACTCCTCCATTGCTGGTGGGAGTGAAAACATATACAACCACTTTGGAAATCAGTCTGGAGCTTTCTCAGAAAATTGGGAATAGTGTTACCTGAGGACCCAGCTATACCACTCCTGAGCATATACCCAAAAAATGTTCCACCATTCCACAAGGATATTTACTCAATTATATTCACAATAGCTTTTTTCTAATAGTCAGAAACTGGAAACAACCTAGATGTCCCTCAACTGAAGGATAGATAAGTAAACGGTAACATCATAAAACTTGCAGATAAATGGATGGAGCTAGAAAAGATCATCCTGAGTGAGGTAACCCAGACCCTGAAAAACAAACATGGAATGTACTCACTTAGAAGTGGATTAGCCATAAAGATTACTTTTTAGGCCAAAATTGTGCTATAATCCACAGACCAAAGAAACTAAGTAACAAAGAGAGTTTAGGAGGTGGTGGGGAGTCACATGACTCTCACAGAGCAGGAAAAACAGAATAGACATTGCAGGTGCATGGGGAGAGGGGACTGGATGGGAACAGGAGGATTAGTTGTGGGGAGGACAGGAGAGAGTACTGGGAGAGAAAACTGGAATGAGGGGTGCATCCCGGGGATAAGCTAAAAGCCCAAGGCAATGGAAACTCCCAGAAATCTATAAGGGTGACACTAGCTAAGACTTAGCAACGGGGGTTACAGAGCCTAAACCAAGCAAGACTTCCAATGAAGTGACTGGGACACCAACTCAGCCGCAAAACCTGCAACCAACAAATTTTCCTGCGTACAAGATGTGCTGAGGTAAAAGGTAGAACAGGAATTGTAGGAGTGGGCAACCATGACTGGTCCATGTGGAGACCCAGGCCCATTCCTGAGAGCCAGGGACCAGAGGCTGGATAGTTCAGAAACCCACAACAGAACTAAATATGAATGGCGCAAAAAGAAAAAAAAAAGTCAATTAAATGATTACTAATCATATTCTGCTATACTCATAGATTGGTGCCTAGTTCAATTGTCATCAGAGAGGTTTCACCCAGCAACTGATGGAAATAGATGCTGAGACCCACAACCAAATATTAGGCGGAGTTTGGGGAATCCTGCAGAAGAAGGGGAGGAAGGACTGTAGGAGCCAGAGGAGCCAAGCACACCACAAGCAAACCCACAGAATCAACTAACCTGGGTCCAGAGGGGCTCATGGAGACAGAACTGCCAACCAGGAAGGCTTCATGGGTTTGACCAGGCCCTTCCCATATATGTTAGTTGTGTGGTTTGATCTTCTCGGGGGGCCCCTAACAGCAGGGGCAGGAGCTGTCTCTGACTTTGTTGCCTGCTTTTGAAGCCCCTTCCTCTTACTAGATCCCTTTGTCTAGCCTTAATAGAAGAGGTATGTCTATTCTGACTGCAACTTGACATCCATTGAGGTGGCCCTTTTCTGAAGAGAAACAGAGGATGAAAGGATGGGGGAGTGGAGGAAGGGGAGAGGGACTGGGAAGAGAGGAGGGAAGAAAACTGGGGTCAGAATGTAAAAGAAAATTAAAACAATAAAAAGGAAAACTGTTTATAACTATAAATTTTAAATTGTATAACCATTTAGATTCTATGTAATTAAATTAAATATAATTTTTTATTACAGAACTTTACAGCCTGATCCTAGCCCCCTACCTCTTCTCCTCCCAGTCCCACCCTCATACCCCTCTCCTTCCATTCTCTCCTCTTCTTCTCAGAGAAGGGGAGGCCCCCAAGGGGTATCAAGCCTCCTGATACCTCAAGTCTCAGCAGGACGAGGTAGTCCCGTTGGGGAAAGGGATCCAGTGGCAGGCAACAGAGTCGGAGACAGTCCCTACTCCCATTATTCGCTGACCGCGCTGCACATCTGCTACAGATGTCGGGATTCGAGGCCCAGTTCCTGCATGCGCTTTGGTTTGTGCTCCAGTCTCTGTGAGCCTCCATCTAATTTTTAATGTTTGTTTATCAGATTCAAGTTGTCCACAAAACATCAATGACTGCAAAACTTGACTCTTGATTCTCTAATATTTTCTTAGTTTACTATCACATGTTCTAACAAAAAATTCATGAGATTCTTCTCCAAAAGTAGCTACTTCTTGGCTTTGAGAATTTAAGAAAAACTGGAAGGCCAACCAAAGACTCAAAAGGAGCACTTATTTATATATGGACTTTGCAAGCACAATGACAGATTGCCCCACTTCCTCCTTCCTTTGGTCTTGATCTGGATGAGAACAGGAAGCCAAAGTGATAGGCATCAGGCGTGTGAGCTCTAAGTCTCACTCCTCATGTTGAACCACCATCTCGCTTCAGTCATTGACGCATCTAGGGATCTGCCAATGTGGCAGTTGCCAGCCTTACTGACATCATAGATGGTCTATCTAGGGAACACCTGTGCCATTCTGACCATAGCAGATGTAGAATGCTTGTTCCAGATATTGCTATTACAAAATTGACTGGGCTTGAGACAGTGTTTGTCTTGAACTGAAAAAGAGGTTCATTTATTTTTTACCTTTCTAGAATAAGTATCTGTTCTTCTTTGCTGCTGCTTTTTCTGACACAAAGTAACCTTATTTTTTTTTTTTCAGGACAATGTGATATTAAAGATTATTGTATTCAGACAAGAACATCACCTGTACTGCACAATATAAATGGACTTTTGGATACAAAGCAGTACTCTAAGCTTCCTGATGGAATCCAGGAGGGAAACCAAAAAAAAAAAAAAAAAAAAAAAGGAAAGGGAAAAGGTTGTTAATAAAACTAAAAGAAATATGAAAAAGGGAAAGGCTAAAAGATCAAAGAAAAGAGAAGAAGGTAATCTTATGCCAGGATAACAAACATAAAACATAACTCTGCCCCCAGACCAGGGCACATGGTCATACTGTTCTTTGAGGAAAATATACAGATTTGAGACACTTCATTTAAAAGCTGGTTTTAGTCGACTTTTTCTTCTCCTTCAAAGTTTTGCTGTTTCCCCGTGGCACAAACACATTACAAAGGCTGAGATTTGCTAAGACATAACTAGTTTATCATGGAACTCTGTAGACGAACACGGAGTCCAGGCATTTGGAATGTGTTTATGTTTTGTCCAATCCATATTCTATGCTAAGGACAGTTTGCTCTTCCCCCCTTTCCACAGTACTTTAGTAAGATGTGATTGAGTTTTGTGCCTCTGATCTATTGAAACTGTATTGGTTAGCACATATAAAGATTGCGTAGAGACATCAAAAAAGGGATCAGATATTTTTTCTCTGCCAACATTTTCTTCTTTTTCAGATATAGAAAACTATATTTCAGCCCAAAATCTAGAATACTGATTTCACAGAGAGCAGCTTGGCAACTCGAAGTCCCTTGGCGACTGAATCTTAGTTAAGTGTCTTCCCCGATTCCTACCACACCGAGTCTTACCCGCTTTGCTTGTGCCTGGGTCTTTTCTTGATATTTGTCTCAAGGCCAGGAGCTCCCTGTTGAGACTGGGCAGACCTCAGGCGTGTTTAAGGTTAGGAGGGGGAGCAGTGATGATTTCACACGCAGAACTTTTCTCTTCAGAGATAAACAGCGGGTATGCTCTACTCACTCTTGCTCAGGCCCCTAAATGTGCTCACTAAACATTTTTGTCCAAAGCCTCCCAAATATAGCAGTTCTCAAAAACTATATTTCAGGCATTTATGGAGAAATAATTAAATATGATAATACATGTAAAGTTCCTGTACAATCATGGCAGAAACAAAACATCTATAAATAACTAGTGTTTGTAGTACTATGAATTAAAAAAATAATTCAAATTACTTTTATTCTTTTTGGCTGATGTTTAAAAAAATTGAATTGTTATAGCAAATTTTTGACTGCAGGAGTATTTATTAATTTCTTTCTTTATCTTTCTTTCTTTTTCCTTTCTTTCTCTTTCTTTCTTTCTTTCTTTCTTTCTTTCTTTCTTTCTTTCTTTCTTTCTTTCCTTTTGCTCCAGGTAACTTATTGTTCGCCTGTCAGATCCCATGTTAGAAAATGATTCTTTGCAATTTACACTGAGAAGATCTTTTCCTCCCCTTCTAGCTCAACAGAGGCTTTGTGTTCTGTTTGGCTTTTGGTTTACTTTTTTATTAAATTAATTAATTTTAAATTTTTACTTTACACCTTAATTGTACTTTCCCGCCCTTTGGTTTACTTTTTTACTGTGCCAGAATAAATATCCGTATTTCTTTGCTGCTGTTGTACCCTCTGACACAAAGTAGCCTTATGCTTTTCACAACAGTTTGTAACAACACTGTTCTCCATTTGTATGTAATAGAAAGATTATTGTAAAGCAACAGACATTCAGACAAAAACCTCACATGTGCAGCACAACATGAAATGGACTTTTAGACATTTGACAGTGCTCTAAACTTTATGATGGAACCCATGAGGGGAAAAAAAGAAAGAGGAAAGGGAAAAGGGTGTTAATAGAACCAAAAGAAAGGAGAAAGAGAAGAATGAGAAGGCTTTGGAGAACAGGCCCAGGAAACAGGAGAATGAGCAGGGACCTCAGAAGATGACTTGGATCAGAAAGAAAATGACACCAAAGCAGAAGATTTCTAACCATGGAACCTCCAATTTAAAATATTTTTGAAAGTCTGCACATAAAATATTTACCTAATAAATGAAGACAAAACTTACTGGAAGTACACAAGGATGAGTGCCTGTTGTCAGGGAGGTAACCTAAAGCCAGACTCTGCTGGGTAGGTCCCTCATCACCGAGATTTTGAGGGACACTTAACAGGCTTTCGGGCACTTGAAAGTTCATTCAGAACTACATGCCAACATCAAAGCCTTCAATTCTTCTCCTTGTCATCAGGCAGGCCGCACACCTTCTCCTGAACCTTTCACCTTAGCTGCCATGAGCCTTTGGCCCATGTCCTACCTTCAAGACTTGGAATGAACAGAAAGGCCAAGGGGCCTGTCTTTAGGCCAAATAACAGATGCCAAATAACCAAGTGGGAAATAAGGATCAATGACTACTTTTGCCCCTAAGTGCTGAAAGAAGAATCTGTGTGCCCATGGGGTTTTCTATAAAGTCCAGATGAACAGAATGAGGAAAGCTTTTGAGAACATGAAAACCCAGACACTGCCCTCCTCAAACCTCCTTTGAGAGAGAGAGAGAGAGAGAGAGAGATAAAATCTTAAAAGCCTTTTTGCTTACACATTGCCATTTTAAAGCTAAGGTACAGAAGGCTGGGACTGAACATTTGCCTTCAATGCCTGAGGCCCTAGGTTCAATCCCCAGTACCCTGTATCCCAAACCCCACCACCAAAGTTAGGAAAAAGTCAATTGATTATTATTATTATTATTATTATTATTATTATTATTATTATTATTTTAATGGGATGGACATTGGAAGTAGGAGAAAAAAAGAAACAAGACAGGAGCTTACCACAAAGGGCCTCAGAAAGACTCCACCTAGCAGGGTATCAAAGGAGATGCTGAGACACATAACCAAACCTTTGGCAGAGTGCAGGGAATCATATGAAAGAAGGGGGAATTAGTAAGACGTGGAGAGGATAGGAGCTCCACAAGGACCAAATATATCTGGGTCCAGGGGTCTTTTTCTGAGACTGATTCTCCAACCGAGGACCATACATGGATATAACCCAGAACCCCTGCTCAGATGTAGCCCATGGTAGCTCAGTATCCAAGTGGGTTCCCTAGTAAGGGGAGCCGAGACTGTCTCTGACATGAACTCAGTGGCCGGTTCTTTGATCACCTCCTCCCACCCCTAAGGGAGGAATAGCCTTGCTAGGCCACAGAGGAAGACATTGTAGCCAGTCCTGATGAGATCTAATAAGCTAGGGTCAGATGGAAGGGGAGGAGGACTTGGAGAGGGGCTTGGAAGGACATGAGGGAGAGATTAGAAGGGAATGAGGGAGAGGACTACAGCTGGGATACAAAGTAAATAATCTGTAATTAATTTAAAAAAATAAAAATTTCATTAAAAAAAGAAAAAAGTCAGTTATAAAATAGCAAGGGCTCTGAGGTTATGGACAGCTGCTCTCAGAGAACTTCACAGTTAGGTGGAAACTGCCCTGCTCTTTCTAACATTTCAGTGATAAAGACAGATTGTGGCTGAATCTAAATAGCTGATGCTGATCAGAGTTTTTTCCTTTATTTTTTTCTTTTATTGCTTGAGCATTTCATACATGCAAATAATGTTTCAATCAAATAAACCTTTACTCCCTTCCCTACAATTCCTCTCCTATTTCCCAATCGCTTCTCCCACTCAGTTCTGTGTGTTATGTCTTTCTTGTAGGACACAGAGTCTATTTCCTGCTGCCAGTGGTGCCTGGGTAGTGCACCAGGGACCACATGCAGAAAACTGCCACTTCCTCTGCCAGAAGCCATCAGTTGCTGTAGCTCCTCAGCTCTGGGAGATGCTTCATGAGTCCTTTCCCCGTTCGTGCTGAGGTTCTGGTGTGCTTGATGCTGGGCATGACGTGTGTGCAATCACAGCCACTGTGAGCCCACATGTGTGCAACTGCAGTGCCCAGAACACACTCTGGCCGTGGTCATCACTACCTATGGCTCTCCCCATCTTTCTACCCCTCTCTGCAGTGATCTCTGAGTCTTCGGAGTAGGAAATGTGGTCTGGGCCTCCCACCTAGGGATGAGTACCCCACAGCCTCTTATTGGTATACATTGACTAGCTGTAGATCTGTGTTAATTGCCAGCTACTGCAAGTGACAGAGGAGGAAACCTACAACATACACATACCCCCACACAATCACATACACATAAACACAGACACTCACACATATACATACACACATACAGACACATACACTCAAACACATTCACACACATACACACATATATAACACACACAGACTTACACACATACATCCCTCCACACTCAGACATACATACACACACTCACATACACTCACACTCATACACACACGCCACACACACCATACACACACACACAGATTAAAAAAAAAACAATAAATGCTAAAGCTTCCATCCAATTTCATAAAAAAACCACTTTTTCTCCCACAAGCCATTATTTTATGTTTGTATCTTATAGACTTCCTGGTGTTCTTAACCATAGCCCCTCAGGGCTAGCAGAAGCAGTCCCATTCTCCACTCACAGAGGCTGAGGGGCTCTGGCTTGAAGTCTTACCTTGCCACAGTCTTTGCTACTGCCAGATGTGTGTGTTCTCACCTGAGAGTTGGGGTTTGAGAAATGGCTCCTGAATGGAGAACTCATCTGTTTACAATATTCCTCACCTGCTGAAAGTTGTGTGTTCTCCACAGGCCACTGGTCACACTCATGCAAGACACACACCATTTATCATGTGGATCACATGATTTTATCAGTCAGTGCTAATGCAAGTCAGACATCGCATTAGAGCCAGTAATTTGTTCAGCAGGCCTAGTGGCTGAATTAGGAACAGAGTTCTTTAATCTTGAACAGATAAGCTCTGCTTTGTACCGGTTTTGCTTTGTTCTGTTTTGCTTCTCTTACGTGCTGCTGGGAATGGAACCGGGGCTCCATGCATGCTAGGCTGGAAGTGCCCACCAGTCACAGTCCCGGATGTTCAGCCCAGATCTCGTGAGAGAAGGATTCCCCTTTCAATAGGTGAGAGGGTTCACATACATGCACATACATGCACAGAGAGAGAGAGACATGTGATGTGGGGCACTCTCTTCTCAATAGTTATAAAGAAATGAAAACAATCATATTTTTAAGACCTTATAACTTCTAAAGCCTTTGAATTTCATTTCCCACTCAAGATGGCAGGAGCAAGTGTCTGTCCTATTTTACAGATTAGGAGAGTGCGGGTGAGAAGAGCTAAGATGTTACTACTAGTTGAAAATAATCTCTAGCAATGTCTCAGAATTCAAACTGGGCTTCTTTGCGGCCACTGTTAAAAAGTCACGAGTCACATATGGTGTTTCTCACCATATTGTTTCACATCTTTAAACTTGGCTCTTCCTTAAAACTAATGTTAAGTTCTAATCAAATTATGCGAGAAAGAAATCATGTTAGTATTGTAAAAACAATGAATGCTCTTTGTGACATCTCCAAACATAAGTAAGAATTACTTTGTGAAATCCAGAGGCTATTTTTCTTTACAAATATTTTACAAGACAAACTTCTACCTTTTTGAAAAAGCACATCTGTTATAAATTACTCCCTTACAGAGAGAGAGCCACCATCCGTCCTCCTGTCTGAGCTTAAAAGAGATTTGTTGACATGTTCTAAGGCCCAGTGTAGACAAAACAGCACAGGAAAGAGGATGCAGTCAGCAGCACCAGGGCTTGGCTCTGCTTAAACTAATTCCACATGCCCCATGAGCTATTAGCTGCTCTTTATTTCCTGCTCTAAAGATTCATAGTGAAAATAATATGGGGTAAAGAAAAGCTGCACTTATTATTTTTTCCCAACAAGATGCTGTGTTAGCAAATAGAACATATGAGCCACCTTCAGCAAACCAAGGTCCTTAATAACCCATTTTTCAAACACTACTGGTATTTCCTTTCCAAACAAAGATGGACTGTGACTGGAATCAATTTTATCATTTGTATGGTTACAATTGCCAAGTTTCTGGAAATAATCGCCATTTAAATACTGGATAATATTTTTTTATATGAAGCCAACAACAGCTTTATTGCTATTTCATTTCCATGATTTTTTTTCTGTGTGTTTTTAGTGTTCTGAGAATATGATGTCTTTGGGTAGGAGAATGTCTTAAGAAAAAAACAGGAAAGAGGCAATGTTGAAGTAGTGTTAATGGCCTGACTTGAATCCACTAAACAGGGAAAATTAACATCAGGGAATAGTGATTTCCTCTACCCAGTTTAGGGCTTTAGGCCTTTTCCTCTTCAATTTTCTACAACCATCATTACTGGCATAATATGGAGAACTGAAACAGGAACAGAACTGAGAATTTCTAAGATCCTAGAGATGGCCAGTCGTAGGCTGCAGCAGAAACAGTGGCGGTGCAGACGAAGCTCGAGGCAGAGCGGGGAGAGCTAGGCCGTCTTTCTCTATTGATGCCATATGTGGCACACACCTGAGTGAGAGCCCAGAGCTCTGGAGGTCCCTGCTGATCCATGGGGCAGGCCTGCTCCCCAAACCTTTTCTTACAGCAGCGTAAATCATGAGAACAGGCTCACTCTGAGCTTGGAATTCATAAGAGCACCGAAGGCTCACTTTGTTTATTTAATAGCAACATTTTTGTTTCCCTCACTTGTGTAAATAATGGTCTGTAATTGACTCAGGGGTGGGTCATGGGCTTGCAGTTAGTTATGTGCTCGATGAGTGAAAAAGAATGGGAAAGAACAAAACAACATGGGGATCAGTTTGAAAAGTCCCTCATGTTCTCTCTCGTGGACAACCATTGGCTTAAGAACATAGGGTATTTCCTTTAGGAATTTTTCTGGTTTAAAATCAAGTGTCTCCCCACAATTTCGTGTGCTGAAGGCTTGGTCCTCAGCTGATGGGTCTGATCCTAGAAAGGTGATTCAATCAGGAAGTCTGTCACAATTTGATGACATTTGGGGTGGATGGTGAGAGGTAGTTTCTGGTTAGAGGAAAGGCATCTCTTCCACAGAGTATGCCCTCTTTCCTTTGTCTCTGTTTCCTCTTTCTCCCTCTCTCCCTCTTTCCTCTTCACTAAGAGGGTGTTAGCAACCATGCTGTGTCACACCCTTCCTCTAAAGTGTGCTGTTTTTTTCTTTGTTGTTGTTGTTTGGTTGTTTTTTTTTTTTTTTGCCTCTTCCTGGATCAGAAACAACTAAAGCAGCTGGCCATGGACTAAAATCCACTGAGCCATGAGCCAAAATAAATCTTTCTTCTTTTGGATCAGTTACTTGCCATAGAGATAAAACTATAGCACAGCAATGGTAATTTATGTATTTATTTTTAAAATGAAAGTGGGGTGAACCCAGATCGAGGCTATCGCATGCTTTTTCGGGGTCTGTTCTTGTCCATCAGGTGGGAGCTGTGAACCTGAATCCTCTTACACACCGTGCAGACTTGTGTAGGTTACGGAAGTTCTGGCCCTGTTTGTCACAAGCCATGTCCTTCACATCTGGTGTTGGCAGTTAAGTTGGGTGTAAACTAAGCGGTGTATCCGTAGGTATTGCATAAATGTTCGATCCCTCCTAATCGCTAGTTGCCTTTTCCCCATCTGGTAATGTTCCCAGTTCTCTGTTTTTCTAGGAATGTGTATGGGAGCCCTATTTACTGTTCACTTAATTCATATCACGTCTCCGTTTGAGAAGTACCCATTTCGCCAAGTCTCTTTCACTTACCGACTAGACAAATGTTGATTATCAACTGGTATTAGTCACTGACACAGTCCCTGAGGATGCTGGATTCCAGGGACAGAGTGATAAGCGGGACAGCGCCAAACAAACGCACAGCTAAGCAAGCAAACCAGCAGAGAGTGAGAGGCCACGCCGGCGCCTGTGTGGAGAGGGGCGCAATGGCCGCGGCAGCTCGGAGATGAGCTTTACAATCGAGTTTCTATTGTTTGGAAAACAAAACTGTTCTGAGCAGTTTAGTCAATGGGAATTAGAGGAATGGCTACCACGGTGAAGGGAAAACTGAGAATCATAGGAAGCCACTGTGAGAGAGAGAGGTGAGGTTAGCATTGGAGATGGTGGAGGAACCTGTTCAGTGGACAGCTGAGCAGCGGGAGACCCAGCTACCTGATCACTACCAAGAAATGTGGCCTGGAGCAGCAGCATGGAGGAAGATGTGGAATTGGCTTTCTTCTTTTTGTTTTAAAGACAAGAACTAGTAAAAACCTGCTGATGACATAGCTCAGAGAGTGGACTTGCCTAGTGAAAGGGATAGGGAACGATGCATCTGTCCGTCTGTCAGTATGAAACAGAGGGAGGTACTAGAGCCTATTGTAATCATGGTGTCCATTTTAACTCTTTGAGATTCACATCATATTAATTTTTGCAAAGAGCACAGTTATGTGATGTTGGAATGATGTAGCACAGAAAAGAAGAGAGGCACTGTAACTTTGATGTTTCCAGAGAGATCGAGCAAAGAGAAGAAAGGAAGGATAAATGAATCTTGCTCAGTGACCAGTGGGAAGGGAAGAAACAGAGTCATGAAGTAGTTCTTTTCTTGAATGATATAAAGACACCAAGACTTGGAAATTCTAATTGCTTCTACTTCTCTCAGTAATATGGAAGGAAAAAAAATCATCAGTAGGAGCCAGGGTGGTTTCAAAGTCAGTGGACAGAGCAGCAGACATGAATCTGTTCACTGAGGAATGCCACGTTCCTTCTCAGGTCGTTCATGGACTCAGGAAAGTGATTTATATCAATACTGCATTGCCCTAGTGACTGTTGATTTTGCAGTTTTTTTGTATCTTCTGGGGTCATAGTAACATTGTTTTATTCCTCTTACCTTACCAGTCTGTCCTTTAAACTGCATTTTATAAAACTTAAAAAGTATCAACTGATTTATTGTTAAAAGTCTAAATCAATACCAGGTTCAGTAGACAAGGAACTGCTCCCACACAGAAGGAGAAGCATTTCTCTATGAAGATGTCTTTTGACTGCCCTGGCGGGCCAGAGGTACCCTCAGCAAACAGCCAGCTGATGTCATGTGAGAGCAGAAAAATAGGGCTCTATATTTTTCCTTTCTTAACAAAGTTTGCTTTTTATTCCTGGCTCTTTCAGTGTTTAAGGAGAACAAAACTATCTCTAACTAACTGAATAAACAATCTAGAACTTGGCCGGGGCACAGGTGACTTGCTTGATTATGCCCGTGGAAGATCAGTCTGTCATGTAAGAGAACAGACGGTTCCTACGTCTGTCTGAGGATGAAGCTGCTGCCGTTGGGAAGTGTGTTTGTAGACCCCCGCAACAAACGGTCCTAAAGGATGGGGAAGAGGACTGTGGTCTAATATCAAGGCTTAGGAGAGTATGTTTCCCTTGCTGTAGCTTTCAAGTACACATCTCTCAGTACATCAGTACATATGTATTGAGTGAGCCTTGTATGCTAGTTTACCAGTCAGCAGATCCTAGCACTCAGTAGGAAAACAGACTGTTTTCTAGGGAGTTGGAAAGTGTTGGTGATAAAGAAGGCCCTTCCCAGAGGTCTGGGGCTAGGTCACCTCAGCCGGTGTAGTAGTTTCCACTTCTAGTGGGGAAATGGGTAGGGGAGACTTACCAGAGAAGGGAGGAGAGAGAGTAACTCAGAGGCAGGGGGAAGGAGAAGGAATAAATAACGGGAAGGATGTTTAAAAACCCACAGGGGGTCATAGAATTGTATGTTTACTAAGAAAGAGACAGAAATAGTGAATTAGTTTAGTTAAAGTTACTTTATATGGAGTGATAATGCTCCTCCAGAAAAACAAAACAAAACAAAAAAGAAAACAAAAAAACAAAAACATTGACTACTTATCAAAACCCCAGTACTGGACCTTGAAAATCTTTCAAGTTGTTGTCATGGGAATCCAAGAACCTCCCAAAGCAGTATAGATTGTTGCTATTGGCCTCGGTTACCTCCCAGAGCTTGAAAGTAATCCCATTGCTGAAGATAGCCACACTTTGGACGCAGGACCTGGAGGCATGAAGCTGGACTTGACAAGGAAACTTCCTCCCTAAGGCCAGGGAGAAGAGCAGTCAATAGTCCTATCTATCTGTTATGCCTGCAAACTGCAACAATGGCCAGAATGGCAACATGCTCTGAAAGGTGCAGTTGTGGCACTTTTACCCTGTGGTAACTAACTCAACTGTGGCTTGCTCAGTAGGAGGGATTCATGTCTGGCTCTGTAACACTGTTCACGACAAAAAGCCACAGAACCCAGAGAACTTACTCCTGTCATTTTATATATACATTTATTACAATTTATTAATTTGTATCCCTGATGCAGCCCCCTCCCTCATCTCTTCCCAGTCCCACCCACACTCCCTCTTATCCCCCTATTCCTTTTCCCTAGTCCCCTGAGAAGGGAGGAACTCCTTCCCTTCTATCTGACCCTAGCCTATCAGGTCTCATCAGGACTGGCTGAATCATCTTCTTCTGTGGCTTGGCAAGGCTGCATCCCCCACAGGGAGATGATAAGAGAGCTTTGGCCACTGAGTTCATGTCAGAGACAGCACCTGTTCCGAGGGAACCCACTCAGAATCTGAGCAGCCAATGGGCTTCCTTTGAACAGGGGGTCTAGGCCCTCTCCATGTATGGTCCTTGGTTGGAGTATCAGTCTCTGCAGGCCCCCCTGAGCCCAGGCATTTTTGCTCTGTTGCTCTCGTTGTGGAGCTCCTGTCTCCTCCAGGTCTTTCTATCTCCCTCTTCTTTGAAAAGGATTCTGGCACTTTGCCCAAAGTTTGGCTCTGAGTCTCAGTATCTCCTTCGATACCCTGGTGGGTAGAGTCTTTCAGAGGCCTCTGTGGAAGGCTCCTGTCTTGTTCCTTGCCAGGCAATATTCTTTAATGTTGCTGATTGGTATGATTTTTGTCTTATCTAGCCAAGAGCTTTGTAATTTACTGACTTCAGTCAAATCACTGAGATGTCTCACTAGATATTCCTCCACTGAATGTACACTGAAATCTAATCACCAATGTGATAATATTTGCAGGAGCAGTTTGGGGAGGCCATTGGCTCGTAAGAGTTCTGCCTCATGAAGAGGATTAGTATCTTCATTGGAGAAACCTCTGGAGTGCCCCCACTCTGCTGAAGCATGTGAAGACACAAATACAGGTCATGTGCCAGGAAATAGGCTCTCACCAGACACTGAATCTTCAGGCATCTATCATGACCTTGAGATTCCCATTCTCCAGGACTGTGAGAAATAACATTCTGTTATAACAGCCCAAAAGGACCAAGATTTTTCAAAAATTAATGAAATAATCCAAGTAGGGTTTAGAAGAAGAGGTTTTTGAGACAAAGTCTGTGTAACCCATGCTGGCCTCACAATCTTCCTGTTTCAGCTTC
The DNA here is from genome assembly GCF_030254825.1 of Meriones unguiculatus. Taxonomy (NCBI): domain Eukaryota; kingdom Metazoa; phylum Chordata; class Mammalia; order Rodentia; family Muridae; genus Meriones; species Meriones unguiculatus. Next base: position 29,277,309 of record NC_083353.1, on the reverse strand, counting down.
CCAGATTCTAGGATTACAGGACTATACCACTGTGCCCTATTATAAAGTTACTTATATATGTTAAAATTTCATAATATGTTACTTAAATTTGGATTTTTCATAATTATTCATCTTTTCTACTCTAAATTTTATCATTCCCATCTACTTTATTTTAATGGAAACTTATGTCAGACACTTTAGTCTACATGTTCGGGAATTATAAAGACATTTTGTAAAGTTGACATCTAAAAATATTAATGCAGTTGACACTCAAGAGCAAGGAAGGACAGAGAAGTTTTGGTCAAAAGTGCAGCTTTCTCTCATGTACCTGGATTGTAAATGATGAGAAATTTTTTGGAAATAGAAAGTGAATGTAAAAAAGGCCTGTGGCTTTGTACAAACATTCAAACCAATCTTAATGTGTTAAATTTTTTTAGGCATAGAAATATGATTGTTTTTGGCTTACAACAAAATCCTAGGGGCGACCAAGCAGGTCTGTGTGTGTTTATTTTGTTTCCTCGATGCAGTGTAGGTGCTGATTACTGAGTGCTAGGTGGATATATATCCATCTAGGGAACGAGCCATATAAAAGGGAACATTGGGGAGATTAAGTTAAATGCTGGATTAGAAGATAAGCCCTTTCCCAATTTCTGAACCAATATTCTTCTTCACACTTAGGGTAAGTATGAAGCAGAAAGAGGAGAGTACTATCTTTAAAGCCACCGTGGTAGCCGCGCCAGGTTAAGCCTTGACGTGTACTGGAACACATCCCACCAAGTGACACTTCAAAGGCCATAATTCCAGCCTTCCTTTGTGGACAAAGTCACAGAGGGCTGTGGAGATGGCTCAGCTAGTGAGAGACTGAGCTTAGACCTGTCTGTAGTCAAAAACTCAGATATAAAACAAAATCAGTTCAAATGTTATAGGAAATATCTCAATTGCCAGGTAACTGTTTGCTCAAATAATTCCAAAAAAGTTCTGTGATTTCTTATATATGTGAAGTGATATCGTAATCAGCATTCTAATTGTCCTCCACAAACCTCTCCAACATTCACTAGATATCTCAGTGGGCCCTTCCATCCGTCCCAGACTTTCTGTGCGCAATACTGATCAGATGCAGTACTCACTGGTACTCATTAAATAGCTATTCATTCCTCTCTAGATGAGCCTGACACCAAGACTATGAATCTTTTAGGACATAATCTTCTAGCACTTACACTGATTCCCAGCCATAAAATAGCAACTTCATTGTAGAAAATGAAAGAAAAGAAAACACAAGTGAAAAAAAAAAAATCAATGGTGAGTATCGTTAGAGTTTCAGATTCTGTCATTCTATTCTCTTTTCTATTTATTAATGTTTGTGTAAGTTTTAATCGAGCAATGGCTGTATATCAAGGACAATACCCGACACTGAAAACTCAGCGAGGAACTGAACCTTTATCTGGAGTCATCAATGCTGAACATACAATTGGGTACTCCATTTACAAAGAAGAGAGTAATATACACACAAATGCGTGTGTTTCTAGCTTTCAAATACCGAATGCTGATTACTTTATTGATTTTCTTCTTTTCTTTATCATTTAAAAACACTGCAAAGAACATATTTGAATAAGAGTGCCTGACATATATTTTATAGTGTCTTCGAGCCAAAGATTCAGAACTGGAAAGAAGGGACTAAAGGGATCACATGTTTTTAAAAGATAAGGTTTAAAAACATAGATAATACATGTTTAGGTTGGAATAAAAAAGCCTCCCTTTACTCCTTAGCCCCCAAAGCCTTCGTTTCCCTCCCTGGGTACAGTGGCTGTTGCCCAATGTTTTAATATATTCTTAGAGTTGGTTCTGAACACAGTCACACAGCTATAGATGTTTAGAAATATGTGCGTGTTGTTTCATTTCCCCTCTTTTTGTAAGAAGGCACAGATAATAGCACATTGTAGCATCCCTATGTCCTTTTCCCACATTAGTGTTAAAATCCGGTCATTCATTTAGCAGCATAACGATTGGTGGTTATAGATGTGCCAATATCTACTCAACCAGTTTTTCCTAAATGCAACTTAAAGTTCTTTAATAAATTTTAAGAGTACAAAAAAGTAGAAATTAAGAATGTCCTGGGTTTTTGAAGGCTCACACACGGCATGTGTAGGAACTACTGTGAGTGGAATTGTTTGGCCAAAGGTTTGTTTTTGTAGCGTGTGTATCTGTTGCCAAGTTGCCTTCCAAGAAAGAGTGTACAGTTTTGACTCCTGCTAGGTGACATGAGGTACCCCTTTCCTAGCCAGGCTGTACCACGGGAGTGCGCCCCATCTTTCTTGGAGTTCTAGTAATATTTGTAGTGGTTCAGGAAACCTTCAGGGTCAGTTTTTAGACTTCTGACCACATTCTTCCTTGTTCTGAGATACGCTGATTGAGTATGCACTTATTTTAGAGAAGGAGAGCGTCTGCCTCTCACTCTACACAACCGGACAAAACTGTTAACATCGCATAGCACACGGAGGTTGTGAGTGATTTCCAAAGTTCTAATAGACTAGAATTTTCTTTGTTCACTGACAATTTCCAGCAAAATTGCTATACTCATGGTCTCACTCTGTAAATCTGTTCAAGCACACATTTCCTGTTTTTCTGCTTTGACCGTATTTTCAAACATTCGAGGAGAGGGCAGCATCCAGTGAAGCTCACGGAGGCTTCAGCCAGGTAGCGCGTGCGCACACCGTGCTTCTGGCTCGCTGCCCGAACCTGCGTGTTCTCTGGTGCCTTGCCTACACTGTGGAATTGCAGCTTCCCTCTCCCCCTTCACCGGCCAGTGTTGGAACAGGGCTACAGAAGTACTATCGACAAATGCTGTATCACGGGGCTTCAGCCCCCGCAAATTGAACTTAAGCCTTTTTATTTGTAAATTATGATTAGAGAAGTTGGTTGTTGGAAAAATTAAGCTGAACGTAGTAATTACTACTAACATTTATCATCTCGCCACGACAGCACTATTCCAAATTCAAATAACCTGTGCAATTAGAGGAGAGATGCAAACCCTGTTCACGCAGATAAGTCTAAGCAATAGAAATACAGGTTACCTTTAGAATTTAGCATAATACAAATCATAATCTTGTTATTAATGCCAAATTTCCATGCCTCTTGAATGCACGCACACACACACACACACACACACACACCCTTGCATACATACATATTTTCAATGAAGACTACAATAAAGCAGGTGTGAAAGTCCTTTAACTTTGAGTCAGTGCCAGATGTGATAGGGGTAAACGCCGATCACGTGGTTGAAAAAACAGTAGTTATAACGGCCGTGCAGAGACTACTCGCGGAGGAGAGTGAGCTAGTTTTTGGTCAGCAGAAATGTCGATGAATTAGTGCGCATCTACTCTGTTTGGTCGTGTGACAGGCGCGGGGGTAGAGCGATCTAAGCAGGCACCTCGCTTCTGTGACGTGTACAGCCGACAGTGCAAATAACATTGCTGCTGGCATTCCCGGCAGCAAAGAAGGCAGAGGAGGGTAATATCTAATTATTGCTCTTACCTTGTTACCTAGCAGAGAGACACACATAACTAGAAGAAACGGGCTCCAACCCAAGGACATCAGCTCCGATATTAGAATAAAACATCAGTTTCAAATCTAAGCTTCCAAATGACTTGATGCCATTTATTACCAACGACACTTGTAATTAGTTAATACCAAGTTGTCTCCAGGGCGGGCATTAAATAGGAAATGATAAAATAACATAGAGTCCCACCGGAGTTTTATTTAGAGAGCTTCAGTTTCACATACAGGTCCTCTTACGGTTGAAACTGCAATGAGTAACATTCCAGTTTCTTCTTTTACTAACTACAGTTATAAGTTATAAGGTTATATTTCACTAATAGAAAGTCTAATTTGATTTAATTAGAACGTGAACACTTGAATTCTCAAAATTAGATCCATCCCCTTCGCAATTTCCGCCGTGACTAATGCACGTTCCCCACCTAGCGGCACTTGTGGTAAACTGCAGGTCATTACAGTATGTCCTGGCAACTCAATTCGTGGTAACACCAGAAGCTTTATGGATAGTTCTGATTTTCTAAATCGTTTGTGAGGTTTAGCATCTCGCGTCATTCCCTTTCAATTCCCACTGTACTCTCAAGATCTGGTAGCCTCCACCTTATCTTTCCATTGTGGTAGCAGCCTGACTGAGTTCTCCAATTCCTGTGTAGCACTGAAATCTATGCCGTTGCTCGATCTAAGGAGTATGGAGGGAGTTTGTTTATGCACAATCAGCACAACACCAGGACCCAATGCAAATGCTTCCTCTCTTATGTGGTGAGCATGCGGAGGCTGATGAGAGAGTCACGTGAGAGCACACAGGGTAGGTCCTGGGCCCATGGTGATCTCTCCACCCGAGGAGCCCCTCTTCTGCCACCAAGATAACTCCTGCCCATTCTTCAAACATACTGCATGTAAGAAGCTTCCCACCCTACCAAAGAGGTCCTCTGAGAGACTCCACCCAAGAGGGACCAAAGCAGATGCAGAGACTCACAGCCAGACTTTAGGCAGAGAGCAGGGAGTCTTATGGAAGAAGAGGGAGAGAAGGACCCAGAGGGGACAGGAGCTCCATAAGAAGACCTACAGAGCCAAAAAATCTGGGCACAGGGGGGCCTGCAGAGACTGAGGCACCAACCAAGGAGCATACAAGGAGAAGACCTAGGCCCCCTGTTCAGATGTAGCCATTAGGCAGCTTTGTCTCCATGTTGATTCTCTAGTAGGGGAGCAAGGGCTGTCTCTGACATGGACTCTGTTGGCTGTTTGTTTAGCACCTCCCCTGGCAGGGCAACCTTGCCAGGCCATAGAAGAACAGGATGCAGGCAGTCCTGATGAGACTTGATGGGCTGGGGTCAGCTGGTAGTGGAGGAAGGCTCCCCCTTTCTGAGGACTAGGGAAGGTTATAGGAGGGGAAAAGGAATGAGGGGTGGAAGAGGGAGAGATGGAGGGACCGAGGTGAGACGGGGGAGGGGGCTATGATTGTAAAGAGATGTAAAGAGAATAAATTAAAACAAACAAACAACCCAACCCAAACCAACCAAACTAAAAAGAAGCCTTTCTTGAATTTTCACTTATTTCATCTCTCCTTTTATTTAGTTCCAAAAATTACTGTAGTCCAGGATGACGCCTTGGTTCCTCTGCATTGTCCTCTTGTTTGGTCCGCTTGTCTACAGATGAGTTCTCTGATGGGAGGTCACATGGTCCTTACGGGTAACACTATGCCTTCTCCACCGCCCCCAGGTCAGCGAGGAGCCCCTGCCGGCTGCGCCCACCAGCCCCTGGCAGCACGCCACCACTCTTGCTGTTTTTCTACGGATGTCTTCCCTGTGGAGTCTGATCGCTTTCTCGCCTTTCCCAGCTTAACACACGTGATCTTTTCAACAGCAGTAATCGCTTCCTGTTCACAGATCTGCATAATCAGTGAGGAGGAAGAGCAGCATAGTATCTTCTGGTAATTTAGGTCAAAAGAACAGTTCCTTTCTGATTGCCAAAGTATTTTAAGTGAAAATTGGGGTTAAAATTTAGCAAAGGTTTGTCTCATTTATTCAATTCCATTTTGCAGGTCAGTTCTAAGTGATTAATGAATGCCTTTCAAAGGTCACTATCCATCTTCAAAACACACCAGTCTTAAGTTGGTATCCTTCTGCTTCTCAGAGAGAAACTTAATGTTTCAGAAACACATTAGACAAGAATGTGATTTGATCAACAAAGACAGGATTCATGAGGTCAACATTTGTTCACATAGCCTTCACCTTTCTGTTTCTGATTAAAATTACTGTAGCAATAACTTGTGGGCCTAGAAGATATTGTTCTTAATTCCGATATAACCTGGAAGAGCAAAGGTTTTAATTTGCCCACTTGAGTCCCCAGTAGCTGATGTTCTGATAGGAATACCTGCTGCTCTTGGTAAGAATGTATGCCTAGCAGCTGCTACCTCAACCCTCTCTTTTAACCCTGTAGTTAGAAGCCTAGAATGCAAGCTTAATGTTCTTTAATTTGGAATAAGGTTTAAGGGAGTTTGAAATAAATGGGTATAAGGCTCACATCTATTCATCATGTAAGCTACTACAGGCCTACTTTCCCAGACACAATATTTTCTTGAATTGAACATATATTCAAGTATATGTATATATACATTTCAAAAAAATAAAATTTGTGTTGACTTATCATTCTTAAAATAACTTTCTCCACACATGTCTATTTATCTCTAGACAAACAGCCAGTGAAAATATGATTTGCCAAGGATTTGAATTTGTGTATCTACAGGCTGCATATTCTTACAATAAAAAGTGAAAAAAACCTACTTACATGCCTTCAGTTATCTTTGTTGAATTTGATTTCTTGGATACAAATAGCCCAACTCTCTCAATGTAAGCCTGACACTGGTAATGAATGTTTCAGATGCCAACAGCAAAGCATACTACTGTTGCAATTAAATGCAAATGTTTTGAGTGCAGGCAATATTAAAGTCAAGTTTAAGCCACTGAATGAGAAAATTTAGAAGTTAAGTGGCTCAAAAGGAGTAATTTAAACCTGCTGAGTCAGGTTTTCCCAGAGAACAAGTTGCCTCTCGGGAATAAATCCGGTGTGGTTATAAGCAGTAGGACTCTGTCTGTTAGGTTCCGTAATTTTAATATGAATGGAAATGTTATTCTCCACATGATAGCGATTTTATGCGAGCTATATAGGGCTTCATTTTGAGAGCCTCTGTCTCTGTTTACTTAGCCAGTTAGTACCTACTGTGTGCACAGTGTTTCAGTGGAGGCACTGGACTCCTGTGTCCTCACTGTGTGCACGGGGTTCCAGAGGCGTGGCTGGACTCCTGTGTCCTAAAGTTGTTTAACAGACCCTACATAAAAACACCCACCCAAACTTACAAACTCTGAATTTGTTAATTCGGCAGAGACTTTGACCAAAGGAGGGATTATTCAGTGCAGCAGGATACAGCAAAGCAAGTCTTAGAGGTCAGAACAGAGTATGAACACCACAAGTTATTGTGTGAGGGTGAGAAACTAAGTGAAGACTTAGTGCCAAGAGCCGTGTCAAGGAGAGCCCAGATGACGGGACTCCTCCAAATGCTTTAATGACCCACAACATCTCCTCAGCGATGGAGGTACCATCGACTCCCTCAAGCATAAAATGTTCACTATTCATCTTCAGGCTACGTAAAATGTGAGAAAACCCAAGAAAGTAAGTTAATTAATAATATTATTTACAACTCATGTCAAAACATATAATTCTATAGATATGTAACAATATAATACATGGCTTTTACAGATCCTTTTACATAGTCACTCTAATAACTAAAATTCTCAAGTTAAGGAAATCACGATACATCACAGTGGAAGTGTGAAGATGGATGTGGGAGACAGTTTGATTTTCAGTGTTAAAACATAGGGACAGGAGCTCCACAAGGAGACCACAGAGCCAACCAATCTGGGCCCAGGGGCCTGCGGAGACTGATGCACCAACCAAGGACCATGCAGGAAGAAGACTTAGACAACCTGCTTAGGTGTAGCTGATAGGCAACTCAGTCTCCATGTGGGTTCCCTAGTAAGGAGAGCAGGGGCTGTCTCTGACATGGACTCTATTACCTGCTCCTCAATCACTTCCTCCTGGTGGAGCAGGCTCATCAGGCCACAAAGAAAGAGGATGCAGGCAGTCTTAATGAGACTTGATAGGCTGGGGTCAGATGGTAGGGGAGGAGGACTCCCTGTTTCTGAAGACTAGGGGAGGGGCATAGGAGGGGAAGAAGAAGAGAGGGTAGGACTGGGAGGAGACAAGGGAAGAGGCTACAGTAGGAATATAAGTGAATAAAATTAAAAAATAAATTTAAATAAAAAACCATACCTGCTTTTTATAAGTAGACTTATTTGATGTTTCCTATTATACCAACATTTACGATGCTAGGTTCAAGAAGCCATATTACATGCCACCAACCACACATGCCAGTAGCAAGCTGGAGACCTGACAGCTCCTTCAGGAGGCTCTGAAACCGCTCAGTGCACTATTTTAAAATTAACTTGCAGCTAGTTTCTGCTTCAGTGCTCTGATGATAGTTGAGTAGTAATAGCAGTCAGTGCTGCAGGGTCAGGAGCCTGCTGCAGTAGGGAAGGCGGGAGTTTCTTTTTTCTAAATTTTATTTATTTTTTATATTAATTACAGTTTATTCACTTTGTATCCCAGCTGTAGCCCTCTTCCTCACTCCCTCCTAATCCTTCCCTCCCTCCCTCATCTCCTCCCATGCCCCTCTCCGAGTCCACTGACAGAGGAGTTCCTCCTCCCCTTCCATCTGACCCTAGCCTATCAGGTCTCATCAGGACTGGCTGCACTGTCTTCCTCTGTGGCCTGGTAAGGGTGCTCCCCACTTCAGGGGGAGGTAATCAAAGAGCCAGCCACTTCATGTCAGAGACAGTCCCTATTCCCATTACTAGGGAACCCACTTGGATACTGAGCTGCCATGGGCTACATCTGTGCCGTTATCTCCATGCGTGGTCCTTGGTTGGAGAATCAGTCTCAGATAAGACCCCTGGACCCAGATTTCTTGGCTCTGTTGCTTTCCTTGTGGAGCTCCTATTCCCTCCAGGTCTTTCTATCTCCACCTTCTTACATAAGATTCCCTGTGCTCTGCCCATAGTTTGGCTATGAGTCTCAGCATCTGATTTGATACCCTGCTGGGCAGAGTCTTTCAGAGGCCCTCTGTGGTAGGCTCCTGTACTGTTCCCGTTTTCTCCTTCTTCTGATGTCTGTCCCGTTTGCCTTTCTGAGTGAGGGTTGATCATCTTACCCAGGGTCCTCCTCCTTGATTAGCTTCTTTAGGTGTACAGATTTTAGTATGTTTATCCTATATTACATGTCTAATATCCACTTATAAGTGAGTATATACCATGTGTGTCTTCTGGGATACCTCACTCAGGATGGTCTTTTCTAGATTCCACCATTTGCCTGCAAATTTCATAATTTCCTTGTTTTTAATTGCTGAGTAGTATTCCATTGTGTAGATGTACCACAATTTCTGTATCCATTCCTCCACTGAGGGACATCTGGGTTGTTTCCAGGTTCTGGCTATAAGGAATATAGCTGCTATGAACATGATTGAGCAAATGTCCTTGTTGTGTACTTGAGCATCTTTTGGATATATGCCTAGGACTGGTATATAACTGGATCTTGAGGTAGCATTGGTTCTAATTGTCTGAGAAAGTGCCAGATTGATTTCCAAAGTGGTTGTATGAGTTTACATTCCCACCAGCAATGGAGGAGGGTTCCACTTTCTCTGCATTCTCTCTAGCATGTGTTGTCACTTGAGTTTTTGATCTTAGCCATTCTGATCAGTTAACGTGGAATCTCAGGGTCGTTTTGATTTGCATTTCCTGCTGGCTAAGGACATTGAGCATTTCTTTAAGGGTTTCTTTGGGAGGCAGGAATTTCTCAAAGCCACCTGCCTAAGCAGTAAGGTAGGACATCAGAGTGGTAAATGCTTCCATATCTTGAATTTGAATTCCACTCTGAGGTTTCCTCTAGTGAATTTGTGTGGGTTTATCTTCTCTAAATCTGATTCTTCATAAGATGATGGTGAGCAGTAAACCCTATATCTCAGGTATATTTTAAGACTCAGATGTATGATTCCATTATTTCGTCCACTGCAGTGTTTGGCCCAGAGGAATATTTTGTAAGTGTGGGTCCTTCTTTCATGTTTAAATGATATCACAAAAGTCTTGGAACTTAGGTCACATCTTTAAGGCAATAAAATGTTAGAGCAAAATTTCCACAAAGCTACAGAAAAAAAAATAATCTGCTATAGTCCAACAACAGGAAATAAGAAAGAAATGAGAGAAAGCCTTCCGTGTTCTACCAACAGTTTCAAGCATTTTGCAGGTCTGTCCCCATTAAAGTTTAGCAATACTTGCTACCTGTGTGGCTTGAGAAGCTGGACTTGATCTGAAAACTGATGATTTGGTCAAACTCAAGAGCTCCCTATGGCATCTTAAAGCTTGCCCATGAAGGCAGTAGGAAGAGAAGCATGGGCTATGGACTGTGTTTCTGCCTGTGAATTCAGCTCAGGAGAGGAAAGCATGAGGACCTGCCAGAACCTCTTGGTATTGCCAACAATCTGGCAACAAAACATCTCTGACTGCGCTGTTTAAAATTTAACATTCAGTTTCTACCGAAAAATAAATTTAAAGAAAAACATATTAAACCACCTGTAGCACTGATTAAATTGAGGGAGTAGTGTTTCTGCTACTTCATGTCAGATAAAGAAACTTCAGTTCAAATCTTCCTTCTACTTCCTCAGAGCATACCTACTGTAGGCAACCATCCATCACTGAAACCAAAGCAATACCTCTTGTTCAGCCAGTGGGCTAGACTGGAGAGGTACAGAGATTAATCATGACCCTGCCCATACGGGGATCGGGACGCTAAACAATTCTGAGGGCACTGTCTGGTAAGTTCAGAATTTAGGGAGAAGGTTAGGGAGATGACTAACTGGGAAAAAAGGAAGTCTTCATAGGAGAGAAAAAATGATTTTCCAAAGTACTGAAACAGGAACATCAAATAGAAACAATGCAACTGGGGATCACTCAAGAATCTCTCACTCTGGCTTGTCTACCAACAGGATCAAATCACTACTGACTACACCAAAGCTAACTATAAATCCAGATTTGGTGAAGTATTAAATGTTGAGTGTATTAGAAAGCGTATACATTTAATTATATCCAATTCAATAAAAATACAGTGGAGATTATGTAATACGCCAAGCATGGATTTCATGCTAAAAAGAGAGAAAACACAGCAGAGATGACATAACAGAGAACAGACTTGCAGCCTCAGTAAGGTGAGATGTGATGAAAAAGAATGTGAAAAGCATCTTATGACAGGGAGCCAATACCGGGGAAGGGGGTTTCTCTCAGAGACACAAGTACCAATGCCTGCCCAGGCTAGGCTGGCTGAGAATGCAGCCCCACAGAGAGGCAGCGTCCACAGCTCCACTTTCTTCAGCATGCTGAGTGAAGGCAAGACCAGTGCTACCAGGAGAGCCTATCTTTCCAGAGACACACCATTAATATATTTTATATAAGCAAGATATTTCACAACTATGTTCAATTTCTATGTTTATCACTTTGTGGCCTCTGTGATTTAGAAAACACACAAAGAACAGAGCAACAAACAGTAACTACCATTGAGACATATATCAAAACAGTTAAGGGAGGATCTTGAATGTTCTTAACACACACAGATAGTTGATCAGTGTTTGAAGTGACTGATAATCCAGTTTTCCTGACTTCGTTATTATACATTGTATGCATACATTAAAAATTAAAATTCATATATTGAAATAGTTTGTAACTAGTTCAGTGCCTGACACATAGTAGGTGCTCAACAGATAGTTGCTGAAGAAATAAACAGTTGGGAAATGAATGCTTATTTGTACAGGGGGAAGAAACATAAATTTGAAGAAATTTGACTATATTTGAAATATATATATATATATATTTAGCAACAACAGTTCTACCCACAACAATCAAGGTAGCAGAGTCTTTTCTTTCTTTTTTTCATGTAGTAAGAAGTTCAAAAGTTGGTGGTTACGAATATTGATTTAGATGTTCAAGATCTCATTTGGGCTCTAAAACTTTCTCGTTTTCCACTAAGCTTTTGTTTGTTGCCTTGTGGTAGGAATGTGGCTGTGCCAGCTGGAGGCATCACATTCAAAAAGAAGAAGAAAGGTAGATGAAAGGAGGAAGAATGGAGCCAGCCAGATCTGCTCTGCTTTTACCCAGACAGTAAAGAGCTTTTGTAGACTCCTCTTGGGAAAATACTCTTTCAACATAACGGTCAGAATTATACTGAATGGCCATCCTCAGATACTATGAAACTTTTAAAAAATGAATTTTTAGGCCTGAATCTTTGCCATCACATATAAAGTCAACCTTCCATTGTCAAGGCAGAGAAAAAAATTGAAATGACAAGTGGGACAGCATCAGCCATACATCTGGAGGCTTTTCTGCCCCTCCCCCTTCTACATACTCAAATTACCCTTAGTTTTGTATTAATTCATTTGCTAACTATTCTCATCCAGATTACAGGCAAAGTTCACATTTTACTCATTTCCCCTATCATTTACATACAGTCCCTCAATAGGTGTTATTGCACATTTTGACAATACCATAATTTTTAAAGTACATGTAAAATGATGCTTTTAAGGTAGTTAAAGAAAAAAAAAAACCCTACTGGCTCACTTTTACATCTGTGCATTAGCTATGACTCAGTCTTACATACACCAGGTAAAGCAGATTTAAGAAGTTTCAGCAGGGAATAAGAACAAATGCAAACAATAAACTGAAAACATTTTTATAATTGCAATAACGGCACAGAATAAAAACTAAAATTCCCACACACATTTAAAGTAAAGCTGATTTTCTGTGTCATAGATGTAAATTATACTACTAATACCAATTCAAGGCAAGGAAACTTGAGTGGCTATCCACGCAGATGACTTTCCGTCTTCCTTGTACTAGGCCATAAAAATCCCACAATTCAGTTCCAACTAACTCTTTCTTTTGAGAACCAACACTCTCATGTTCCCAGGCTGTAGCGAAGTTTGTAATCTTCCTGCTTCGGTCTTTTAAGTGCTGGAATTGCAGACACACACCAGGACACCAATCTTTCTAGCTGTCACTCAAAATTCTTGAATAAGAATATTTTTCTCTGGAAATTTTTTCTACTCACTGCTCCTTCACTGTCTCTCCTGCATTACCCAGCCCTTGACCTGGCGTCCTCAGCTCTTTACTTGGCCTGTTTGAATCTGACTTAAGTTTCAGATGCTGGTTCAGTTATCAACCAGTTTACATGGTGAGCAGTGTTATTTCGCTGGAGCCAAGGTTTGCTTTTGACATCCTGTCTGCCAGCGTTCTTACTGCAGCTGTCCGCGGGTCACATGCGTGAACAGCCATTCTTTTTATGCCCTGCAATGCTGTGCCTCAGTGCCTTCTTCAGAAGAAGCCCACTAGAACAGCACTAGTGATCATGCGCACTGTTTAGTTAGCACTGTGTATTTTCCTTTTTTATTAACTATTTTTATTAATTATAGTTTATTCACTTTGTATCCCCCCTATAGCTCCGTCCCTCCTCCCCTCCCAATCCCACCCGCCCTCTTCTCCACCTGTGTCCCTCCCCCAGTCCATTGAAGACGTCCTCCCCTTCTCTCTGACCCTAGTCTATCAGGTCTCATCAGGACTGGCTGCATTGTCTTTTTCTGTGGCCCGGTAAGGCTGCTCCATCCTCAGGGGGAGGAGATCAAAGAGCAGGGAATCAGTTCATGTCAGAGACAGCCCCTGTCCCCATTACTATGGAGGCCACTTAGATACTGATCTGCCATGGGCTACCTCTGTGCAGGGGTTCCAGGCCATCTCCATGAGTGGTCCTTGGCTGGAGTATCTGTTTCAGAAAAGACCCCTGTGCTCAGACTTTTAGGTTCTGTTGCTCTCTTTGTGAAGCTCCTGTCCTCTCCAGGTCTTACTATCTCCCACTTCTTTCATAAGATTGCCTGTACTCTGCCCAAAGTTTGGCTATGAGTCTCAACATCTGCCTTGATACCCTGCAGGGCAGAGCCTTTCAGAGGCCCTCTGTGGTAGGCTCTTGTCCTGTTCCCTGTTTTCTCCCTCTTCCAATGTCCATCCTCTTTGCCTTTCTGAATGGGGATTGAGCATCTTAGCCAGAGTCCTCCTTCCTGATTAGCTTCCTTAGGTGCACACATTTTAGTATGTTTTCCCTATATTATATGTCTAGTATCCACTTATGAGTGAGTATATACCCTGTGTGTCTTTCTGCTTCTGGGATAGCTCACTCAGGATGATCTTTTCCAGTTCCCACCATTTACCTGCAAATTTCATGATTTCCTTGTTTTTGATTGCTGAGTAATATTCCGTTGTATAGATGTACCACAATTTCTGTATTCATTTCTCAACTGGGCTGTTTGCAGCTTCTGGCTATTACAAATAAAGCTGTTACAAACATGGTTGAGCAGATGTCCTTGTTGCACACTTGAGCATCTTTTGGGTATATGCCTAGCAGTGGTATAGCTGGATCTTGAGGAAACACTCTTCCTAATTGTCTGAGAAAGTGCCAGATTGATTTCCAAAGTGGCTGTATAAGTTTACATTCCCACCAGTAGTGGAGGAGGGTTCCCCTTTCCCCACATCCTCTCCAGCATGTGTTGTCACTTGAGTTATTCATCCTAGCCATTCTAATGGGTGTAAGGTAAAATCTCTGGGTCATTTTGATTTGCATTTCCCTGATGACTAAGGACGTTGAACATTTCTTTAAGTGTTTCTCTGCCATTTGATATTCCTCCTATTGAGAATTCTCTGTTTAGCTCTGTACCCATTTTTTAATTGGATTACTTGATTTGTTGCTTTTTAATTTCTTGAGTTCTTTATATACACTGGATATTAGCCCTCTGTCAGATATAGGGTTGGTGAAGATTCTTTCCCAATCTGTAGGCATTCGTTTTGTTTTGATGACAGTGTCCTTTGCTTAATAGAAGCTTTTCAGTTTCATGAGGTCCCATTTATTGATTGTTGCTCTTAGAGCCTGTGCTGTTGGTGTTCTCATCAGGAAGTTGTCTCCTGTGCCAATGAGTTCAAGGCCATTCCCCACTTTTTCTTCTAACCGATTTAGTGTGTCTGGTTTTATGCTGAGGTCTTTGATCCACCTGGACTTCAGTTTTGTGCAGGGTGATAAGTATGGATCTATTTTCATTTTTCTACATGTAGACATCCAGTTAGACCAGCACCATTTGTTGAAGATGCTATCTTTTTTTCCATTGTATGCTTTTGGCATCTTTGTCAAAAATCATGTGTCCCTAAGTATGTGGGTTTATTGCTGGGTCTTCTATTTGGTTCCATTGATCCACCAGTCTGTTTCTATGTCAGTATCATGCAATTTTCAGTATTGTTGCTCTATGGTACAGCTTGAGATCAGGGATGGAGATACCTCCAGAAGATCTTTTATTGTAGATAATTGTTTTAGCAATTCTGGGTTTCTTGTTATTTCATATGAAGTTGAGAATTTTTCTTTCAAGGTTTGTAAAGAATTGTGTTGGTATTTTGATGGGGATTGCATTGAATCTGTAGATTAGTTTTGGTAAGATGGCCATTTTTACTATGTTAATCCTGCCAAGCCATGCGCATGGGAGATCTCTCCATCTTCTGATATCTTCTTCTAATTCTTTCTTCAGAGACTGGAAATTTTTTTCATACAAGTCTTTGACTCGCTTGGGTAGGGTCACACTAAGCTACTTTATGTCTTTTGTGGCTGTTGTGAAGGGTGTTGTTTCCCTAATTTCTTTATCAGCCCTTTTGTCTTTTGTATACAGGAGGGCTACTGATTTTAACACTGTGTATTTTCTAACAGTTACTAGGTAGGACTTCAGAACTATCATCATTTCCTTATCATTTCTTATAGTGATATTTGATTTGTATTTTGCATGCAAAAGAATATGAGGAAGATACCTTTTTAGAAAGTCTCTAATCTTGGAATCAGTAATTTTGGGGGTGGAGGTGAGGTCAAAGTTACATACTTTATGTTTTAGGCTTCTTTAGCCACACAGTTTCTGCAGCAGCTACACATCTCTGCCACATAAAACATTAAAACATCGCAGATCCTAAATGAAAAACTGGGTTCTGGGCCAGCAAGATGGCTCAATGGATAAAAAAGCTGGCAAACATGATGGTCTGAGTTTGATTTCTGAAATTCTCACGGTGGAAGAGAGAAATGACTTCCTCAATTTGTCCTTTCATCATACACACACACACACACTCACAAGCACACACACACACACACACACACACACACATGCATGCACACAAATACACTACACACAGCAAGCAAACTATAGTGAAAATGTTTACACATCAGATGTAGTTGTGCTCTAAAACTTGATTCACACAAACACAAACATAGCTTGGTTCGTGAGCTATGGTTTCCTGACCTTTGTTCATAGATTATTGATGAGAGGCAAAGCTACATAGTCTAACCATAGCAACCGAGGCAGATTTAGAATCCAGGTCTTCAAATTGAGTGTTGATGATCTTTAATGCTCACTGAATTGGGATAATTTCTCTATAACTAATGAGCTTTTGAAAGTAAAAGGCAGTTCTGAGATGCTTCAGCCCAGATGATTGGTGTCATGGGATTTACTGTGTGTTTCATCCTCTTCAATTGATCTGAAGTAAATGGAGTTTAAAAATGTAATAATACATACAGTATATATAGTAGTCTCTACGATATATATTCGTGTGTGTGTGTGTGTGTGTGTGTGTGTGTGTTTATAAGGCAATGTCTCACTATGACTTTTTCTCAAGCAACCTTAGTGATTTTTATGTCTCTTTCCTCCCTCTCCCTCTATGTTTCCCTCCCTCGTTCCGGGTAGTCCCCTACGCTTCACTTTCTGCCTTTCCTTTTTCACAGTATCCCTCCTTCTAGGGCA
Organism: Meriones unguiculatus; assembly: GCF_030254825.1. Lineage (NCBI taxonomy): Eukaryota > Metazoa > Chordata > Mammalia > Rodentia > Muridae > Meriones > Meriones unguiculatus. Next base: position 29,260,814 of record NC_083353.1, on the reverse strand, counting down.
GCTTCTTTCCTTTCTTCCATGACCCTTTCTACCTTCCTGGTTTCTGTAGTTATACCAGCTTATCTACTCAAATCTCAGGCTTTGGACAGACATGTGTTTGTCTGTGTGTCTGTGTTACCTCACTCAGTTTGTTTTCCAGTTCATGGACATTTGAAGTTAGTCTCCATATTTACTTCCTGATGAGTGTTTTGCAGACTGGACAAGCATATCCCAGGACTACATGTCTACTGAGCACTCAGTGCTTGCTAAAGGGAACATGGTCTTCTGGGGCAAAACTTTCAACATGCTATCAGGGCCATGGAACTTCAGCAGGATTGCTTATGCCAGTTCTGACTGTACAAGCTGCCTGCCTGGTTTCTGGAGTGACCTGCCGTTTTCCCATGGTAGATTTCTGTGATTGCTTGATCTCTTTAGCTTGTGCTCTAAAAACAAGCTCTGAATTGTTGATTTAAATTTTTGAATAGAATAAAGTTTCTACAGGGAAAGCTGCTATTCAGTGACATTTGTTCGTTCTATTAATAGCCTTGGGAGCCATGGAAAGTGTAGCCAACCTTCCCACACACTTTTACATCATGGTTATCAGCACTTTAAACCTTTCTGCATCTCCGGAATCTGTGTAGAGACCACCTATGTCAAGACCAATTTAAGTTACATGTACGGTAGCACATTCCTAGGTCCTTCGGGTACTGAACTGAATAAGAAAATCAGAGGCAAGGGGGACCTAATATGCTTTAATCTTTTGGGTAGAAAGAAGACGCGTTGCCTTCACTGTACACCGTGCACAAACCTCAGAAGGCTGGTCAGCCTGTGTGTCAGTGCTTCGCACAAGCAGAGGGCTGAGAGGAGAGGCAGTGCTGAAAGCTCAAGAACACTGCTGTCCTTCATATCGGCTGCAGCATGGCCCAACTCATTCTTGTCATGGGCTGAGCCATGGGTGTATTTGGAATTTTTTTTAATATTCATTTAAAAAATTTTTATTTTCTATATTAATTACAGTTTATTTACTTTGTATCCCAGCTGTAGCCCCCTCCCTCATTTCCTCCAAACCATACCCTCCTTCCTTAATCTCCTCTTATGCCCCTCCCCTAGTCCACTGAAAGGAGAGGTCCCCCTCCCCTTCCATCTGACCCTAGCCTACCAGGTCTCATCAGGACTAGCTGCATTGTTTTCCTTTGTAGCCTGGTAAGACTGCCCGCCACCCCAAGGGTAGGTGATCAAAGAGCCAGCCATTGAGTTCATGTCATGGACAGTCCCTGTTCCCCTTATTAGGGAACCCACTTGGACACTGAGCTGCCATGGGCTACATCTGTGCAGGGGTTCTAGGTTATCTCCATGAACGGTCCTTGGTTGGAGTATGAGTCTCAGAATAGACCCCTGTGGAATTTGAGCATCTATGTCTTATTAGATTGTGTGGATTATATTTAAGTACTTAGATCAACCTTGAAAAAAAATCAGAACCCTCACTAGCCTATACATTTTTGATAGTCTAACCTTCATCAAGGAAACAAAAGTATGAATTGCTGTGGGTGAATGGGTATCTTATAGCAAATTTCAGATATATATAGCCTTGTGCCCTGAAACTTGCATGATCAAAAAAAATATTTCATTTAAGCATTGGGATGAGTTTGTTTCTTCAGTTGTGAAAATCTTTACTATTTATATTTAAGTGAATAAGATAATCATCAGGTTATCTACTGCTGGGTGTAATCATGAAGAAGCTTTGGACCAGAGCTCTAAGCACATCTTATCAATGCTGTGCAGGAAGTCCTGGCAATACATCCCATATACACCATGGACATAGTGAAGTGAAACCATTCATGGCCATTTAGCTAGCAAATGATGAAGCTAGAATTTAGGCAGAAGAAGCTAACTACTGTTAGAATGAAGCATTGTTCTGTATGGACAACAACTTTAGAAAGCATATGAATAACAAAATCTCTATATTTAGTAGAGAATGGAGTAGCTGAGAAGGAAGACAGGGAAAATAGCAAATTTCAGTCCTCTGGTCTCTAGATCACTGCTATCACAGAGTATCTGCCACCTGGTGTTACTCTCTGTGGCTGAGCAGTTAGAGGGGAGGGACCTGCCACAACCACTGTTGTCAGATTTCATCTGGCTTCTTCTCAAGAGTTCCAGTTTCTGGTGAGATGGCACTCAGCTATAGCGGAAGACCTGCATGCTAGCGGCTTGAGCCAGTTATCTGGGGTAGAAGATATGTGGGCACCATTCTGTCCTTTTCTCAGCTTAGGTTCATTGTGGTGGTTTGAGCGAGAATCCCTCTGCGACCTAGCATGTAACAGGCTCACATGTTTGCATGTGTGGTCCCCAGGTGATTTGGGAGGAGTGGAAGTGATGTCCTTGTTGGAGTAGATGCTCTTGTTAGAGTTGGTGTTCTTGTTGGAGGCGTGTCATTGAGGGGGGTCTTGGAGGTTTCAAAAGCCCAAGCCAGGCATTCTCTCTCTCTGGTATAACTGAGAGGAAGAACTTTGGTTTCAAATCCTCAGGATTTGCAGTTATTTTTGCAGCAAAACCTGGCCTGTCCTGACTGGTTCACCTTTGCACAGATTTTCATGCCTGCTTCAAAGCGTGTCAAGCACAGTTGAAGAGGATTAGGATGCTTGGTGGCCAGATAACAGAATATCCCCAAATGTCTTCAAAAAGACTAGACATAATGTCCAAAGGAAAAGGTCCCATTACTCTAGGCTCAAACCTGGTTAGGATTCTCTGAGAAAGAGATGTAGAGATTCTGGTTCTTGTAACTAACCCAAATTATTTGGAGTATCCTAGAAGCCCCTGTCCTTCCCACATGCTCCAAGAGCGTCAGAACAATTTGGACGTTTTTTGACTACTTTGGTCAGACTGAAGCCACCAATCAGATCATGATATTTTAACTTCCTGACAGATGTGACGAAAGTCAGTAGAGCATCTCCGGGCCTTTACTTACTTTCCCTCCTCCTTTTATTAGCTATACTCCAAATGAGTGATACTGGGTGTTCTTTCTTAAACAGAAAACAAAACAAAACAAAACAAAACTGGAGTCCATGACAGTGATGTCTTAATAATGTTGCAAATTATAGTTTTAGTTCAGGTAATTTAGCATAGCAAAACACAGTTGAATTTCTAGCTCCAGAGCCCCAGCATGCATGGTAGCGTATGGGATAAGGGCGAGGTAGCATGGAGGGGTGAGGAAAAAGCAGGAAGAGAGCGCGAATACAGGTGTCTTGAGGGACTCCTAGGAGTCACCTGGGGGATGTAAAGTTCCTCCACGTGTTGCAGGGGTCTACAGCCCTGAGCTTAGGGATGCCCAGAGTCCTTGCCTCCTTTTGCGTCTGTTTCTTGGCTTGGTGGAATATGAGGATAAAGTGCTCAGAAGGAGTGCAGACGGCGTGCACGCTAGCGGAGCAGGAACTGCTGCTTTTGAACAGCACAAGCCCTTGACTGCGCACAAAGCTGCACTAAAGAAGGGGGAAGGGTGGGCTGAATCACATACTGATTTTTCTGTTGTTCTAGGCTTGGTTTTCCAGATAAAATAAACTCCACTCGCAGCTATCTTTACAAAATATTCAAAGCAGCTTCTTCAGTTAAAGCAATGTCTGCGGGCCTGAGGAAAAGTTTATAAATGATTGTCTTGATTGACTTTCACCCAAAGTAGGATCAGGGTTTCAGCGATGACAAGGTTGTAATGCCAAGGCTCGGAATTGGCTTGGGAAATTGTAGTTCAGGCCTGTCAGTACCATCCAGTTAGAGAACAGCTTGATCACGTGTTTAGACTCTGGAATAGACATACTCCTCACACCCGCGTGTGAGGTCTGAAACTAAGGGTCAGAGAGATGGGCTACATTACAGCCAGCCCATCCATTTACCCACTTCAAACAATTTCTGTATTCTGTTCCTTTCTATTGTAAAGAAGTGATAAGATAAAGAATATTATGTTAACATGGTGCCTAGATTATTCTGAAAGTACTGGTGGGTTTTTGTGGCATATGTGTAATTGTTTCCTGTTTGTCTGAGAGAGTCTCATGTAGTTGCAGGTTGCCTGGAAGTTACTATGTATCCAAAGCTGACCATGAACTACCAATTTTCTTGAATAGATTTCCTATAGGTAGCCCCCTCCTTGCTTGGCTGGCTTTGTTCATTTGCTTGTTTTGTTTGCTGCTGTTTGTTTTGTGTTTGTTTTTGTTTTTGATTTTTTGAAAATCAAAACTGAGTAAGTAAAAAAATATAGCAAAAGCAATAGCAACACACACAAAAACAAACAAACAAAAAACCAGTCCATGTAAGCAGAAAGGTAACATCATTTATCATCCAAACTGGGGTAGAAAATAAAATGGGGTGCTATTATCAATTACAACCATATTACAAGCATAACCTTGATTTATACTCTAAACCAGGAACTATGCTCAGCCATGTTCAGTAACTAATCTGGGCTAGAAAACGGTTTAGGACTTAGTCAATCAGCCCAGTAGGAAACCCTCACCCAATCTTAACACCAGGTAATAGCTGTGAATATTTGAGCATAGGGAGGGTTTTCTGAGCCTTGACGCCAGAGAGTTTGGCTGAGAGACTCAAGCATGTGTGGGTAGAGAAGGTTGAACTCTTAGTCACGATCTCCTGCCCCCAAGAGCCCCCATTGTGGAAGCGCACAGTAGTGACTTTAACTCACAGTAACTACAGAGCCCGTTCACAGGATGCAAGAGATTGCTTCTCAGGGACCAGCAGCACAGCAAACAAGCAAGGATTAGTTTGCTCCCTGCACTTCGGAATCTGGAAAACGCCTTTCCCCAAGCTGTTTGTTGTGTCTTCATGCAGTCTGCACACATTGCTAACGACCACCACAGTTTCTACGGCGTTCTTCTGGAGAAGCGAGAAAATGGCAATGTTCTTGTAGGGAAAAGGGGGACGGGTCATACATTTTCACTGCTCAGGACATGTAAAGAAGACAATATGTAAAGAGTGTTGGTGTGCAGTAGCTAAGTGGGAAGAGTGTGTTTCTGAGAAGTTTTATCTATTTCTTTGCCTTTAGGACGCTGGTGGCTCAGTGGTGCCATTGCACACCATTACAGTGGCATTTACAGTAATTCCTTCTCAAGTACCTTCCCATTTTCATCCAACTCCAAACACGATGCTCATTTGATTAATCATTTGATTAACACATTAAAATGCTCTCGGCTCTGTAAAATCCCCAACATTGGAATTATCTTCTTAAAATGTGAAGAAGATGAAAACATCCATGTAGTAGAAGAACCTGGGTCTTCCCAAAGTAAGTTCTCTGCTGGAAACTGTGTGTGTGGCAACCCACACTGCTTCTGTGTACAGACACCTGTGCGCAGGATGGAAGGAGCGCGAAACTAGTGTGGAGGCTCTCAAGAGAAGAGCATCAGCGAAGGAAACACTGAAGTAATTACTAAATATGTGTATAAAACGAGGCACAGTAACAGTTACAGGGGAAGGGAAAGAGAAGGAAAGGGAGAAAGAAATAAGTCTTAGATGATTATAAAATATATCTTATTTACCTGAGAGAGATAAAGTGTATTGGCTATGCTTTTAAAAACTGATCTTAATTACCCCAGAGACCAGAATTTTATATGAGATAAATATGTTTTTAGATAGTTTCCTAAAATATGTATAATTTACTCAAGGAAAAAAGGACTGTGTTCTCTGGAGCCAATCTACCCTCACAGGTAAATACAAATTTAAGTAGATTCCTAAGCAGCATATTATCTACAGCTGCTGATGGAGTGGAATACCTGGGAAGAAGCAGCGAGGTCCATCAGTAAAGCACGTAATAAAAATGTATTGAAAAAAAAAAATACATCATTTTCTCAGTGGACTATAATTGGCTATGCATAGTAAAAAGTCTTATTTTCAAACGTATTCTGCATCCACAGAGTTTTAAATCTAAATAACTGTGTTATTTTTAAAACTCAGAATGCTAAGCAATATTAGTAAGAGTGGCAGAAGGGCCACATGGTAGATGTCATTCTTCAGCTTCCAGCTCTGACATCTTTTTTCTTCCAGTTTTTTTTTAAGTAGATGTCACCTAAAGCCATAGGTGAAACATTAAAAAAAATGAGAAGCAAAATTTAGCTTTCCCTCCTTATCTGATTGCTGTTTTCAAACAGTATACATTGAGAATATATCTTTCTATGATATATATGCGGGATCTTTTTCTATAGCCAAATAATAAAAAAGAGAAAGACACACTGAAAATTGAAGTCTTTGTCTTTCCTAATTACCTAGCTATGTCATTTATATTTGCCTTAGTTTGAATTCTTCCCTATCCTACTAACTGAGGAGCTGCTCTGTACATTATTCTCTAAGCTCATTGATTCAGTTTTGCTTTCACATAAACTACATGCTCTGGTTATATACAGCTATATAAGAACCCAGGTGTGATGACATGTCCCTCGAATCTCAGCACTTGGGAAGCAGAAGCAGGTGGATCTCTATGAGTTCCAGGCCAGCAAGAGCTACAGAATGAGATTATCATTTTCTATCTATCTATCTATCTATCTATCTATCTATCTATCTATCTATCTATCTACCTATCTGTCTGTCTGTCTGTGACACACACAGAGAGGAGAGACTTATCTCTAAGGATGTAAGTGACTGAAAGTGATAGAAAAGGATATTCCACGTACATGGAAACAAAATAAAGCAAGAATTGATGTGCCTGTTTGAGTAGTTATATCAGACTTAAAAATCTGTAAAAATACATCCTAGATGTGAATTTTAAAAGGTGTGCTTTAATTTGAAGCATCTATTGTGATCTGGAAGCTAGGAAGGCCTATGGTAGGAATGAGGAGAAGCATCCTTCAGTGGGAAGAGATTTGATTTGATTTGAGAGCAGAGGAGTCATACTGAGGTTAAAGATTTAGTGGGGATATGAGCTAGGTAATAGCTGATGGCAGGAGAGAATATAAGTTAAGCAAAATTAAGAATGTACAAAAAAGCCTGTGGGAGCCCTACTACTTTGTAAGCTAATTTTTTAAAGTCTTAAAATAAAATTGAAAGAGGTACGCTGCTTGGATGGACCATGCTTTCCCCAGAGATATAGGTTATTAAATAAACATCTCTGTGACAAGTGCAGTATGCCTCCCTACAAGTTATTGGTAAGGGAGAGTCCCCTGGCTCCCTCCAAAACACAAGGTATTGTTATTTCTCTCTGTCCATCATAAACTAGATGGTAAGACTCTATTGTTAAAGACACATTTTGCTTGCATCACATACACAAAACAAGCTGAAATTGACCTATAAACTTCTTTACTGCTAGTTAGCGCCATAGTGGTGAAAAGTGCTATACAAGCTACTAAAGGAGCTTGTATAAAAAAAAATCAACTGACTTACCCAGTGATGGACTCAGTGTGCTACCAACCTGCCAAGGCAGTATGGCCCTGGGTTCAATAATGTCATGATTGTTATGGGGATAAATAACTGCTTTCTGCTTGGATTTGCTGTCTGCCCCACATGAAGGAGTGGCTCTTTAAATCTGGTCAAAATCCCATGGCTAGTGAAATTATAGGTTCTAGCTGGGGAAACCTATTATTGATGCTTTGATAAACAGACATGAGTCAAACAACCTTCTAAATATTTTTATAGTAATGAATTAGTGCTGCTGTCATCCTTAGTTAGAGAAACTTCTTTTTGCAATGGGCAGCAGTCAGTGCAGTGGTGAACAGGGTTTTTTTCTCCTAGACCCAAGTTCCTGGAATGACGACTTGTGAGACTCAAAACATATTTATAAACACCTGGGCCATATGGTTAGGCTCTTCTCTTACTAGCTCACAACTTATATCCTGTTTATTCCAATCTAAGTTCTACCATGTGTTCTACCTCTGTTCAGGTACCACGTATCTGTCCTCTTCATATCTCACCAGATGAATCCCCTGCGCCCAGCTCTATTGCAGAATCTTTTCTGCCTGCTGGATGGTCTACCTTCTATCCTACCCTTTCCTATAGGCCACAGGTTTTTATTTTTATTTTTTTACAATACACAAGATATTTTCTCTACATTGAATGTTCATCCCTGAATGAGATCGCTACATTAATCCCTACAATGCTCAGAGAACATCACTGAAGAGAGAGGGGGAAAGAATGTAAGAGCCTGAGAATGGGGAAGAGTACAGCAACATGATGTCTTGACCTCACACAGCATTTGCACTCATGAACTAACAGAAGCTAAAATTACCTGAACAAGACTTCCATGAGATCAATCCAAACAATAATTGTATCATGGATAGGAAAGAGTCTCATAAGGCTTCACCTCTAAGTGTCAACTGATGGGTGCTGGGAAAGGGACTGTCATTTTCTTTGGCAATATGGCTACACAGCATAATAGAAGGGAACATGACAGTGGGGAGGGTTATGTACTGGAAAGAGCAGGGAGAGTTAGGGGAAGGAGTTGGAGGTGGATATTATCAAGATACACTGTATGTAAGTGTGGAATTGTCAAAAAATCAAATATTTTTAAAGAGCTAGGAATTTTATGACAATAAAAGGATGAATTATCAAGAGCACAAAAATTAAAAACATGTATGCATTCAATACCAAACCTCCCAAATATACAAAGCAAGTATTATCAATAATGGGAAATACGGATACCAGGAAGAGTGAGGACCTGGGTACCTACTTTTAATCATGGACCGAACGTGCAGACCAAAAATCAACAACGACATTTGATTTAAACTTCTCTAAATCACAGACCATTTCATCATCTCTTGTTGCCTACATCAGTTCCAGTGCACCTGCTGTTTCTGTGTGGTACACTCTAGGATAGTTTAACTGCATGATCTGCACTGTCTTTGTCTCCTACATCCTCCTGTTATATGTCACTGGCCCTTTATCGTTGAGGCTGTCATAGATGCTTGAAGATTCATAGTTCATCTTGTACTATCATTTCTCCCTACTATTCTTTTAATTCTCTGCCTTTCTCAGAGCCTCTCCTCCAAACTTTCATGTTCACAGCAGACGACCATTTCTTTTTCTTTTCTTGGTAGCGTTTCCCCAGCTACCACCCCCCTCAGCCATTGACGTCCTCACAGAGCCGCCCTTATGTTCTTCCTTCCACCTTTTGTCACTTCTTCAGAGACCTTCACCCCTTTTACTGCCAGCTCTGAATTCTCCCTTCTCTACTGGTGTCTGCTAAAATTATGTGAGCACTCTGCTTCTAAAACAAGTGCCAAGGTCTTGCCAGCTCCTTATGCTCCTTTCCTCCTTTCTCTTACCCGTTCAGAATCGGGCTGCTGTGACTTACCCCTGCCTCTAATTTGCCTTTCTGCTCTCACAGTGCCAGGAAACAAGCACTTTGGGCCACAGGCAATCTTACTGCCAGTGCTCAGGACATTTTTTTTTCCTCAGTGCTCATCCTACCTGACCATGCCTAATTGCAGTGAAATTTCTCAAAGCTCTTGATTTCCATGCCAGGCGGTCTTTCTTATTCTTCTCATATCATTCTGAAATCTTCCTTCTACAGTATGTTCCATTATCCTCCCTTGGTGCCTTCATAGAGGCACTCCCCACACACCTGTCCTGGCCCTCTTCCTTTTACTCTCAACATCCTCTGTTTGAGTAATTACTTTTTTTTTTAAAGGTTATTTTCCAAACTTAACCCCTGTCTATAACCTGTTCTTTTAACTCCAGATTCCTATTTCTAACATCCGTAAGCATACTCAATTTGATGGCCTGGTGACATTTTGAACTCAACATGCTAGGAACAGAGGCCATTTTCTTCAATTCTAAAACCTATTCCTACTTGGAACTGTAGTCCCTCTTAAGAACTCGACATGACATAGACATTGGGGAACAATGTGTACTCATGAAGTGGGATAAGAATGAAGGTTATAGAGACTAGAATGCTGCAGGTTTTACCTCCTAGCAATGGCGGGTACAATTGTACTTACAAGAGCCGTACAAATGTTGAAATATAATGGCAAAGTGAAGACCATTTGAAACACATTTTTCTTTTGCTGAGTATGAGCAAGCACACAACAAGGTAGTTGGAATTATCACAAGACAGTGAAGCCCAAATCACTACTATCTGCCCATTTATAAAATGATTAAATGTGTAATTAAATGTTTACTATAATGTATCATATGTATTATAGTACTTAGTTATGATCACATTTCTAATGTTTGTGTAGAGACAACACTTGAAAGCCACATAAAGCAGGCAGAAATTTTGATAGAACTATGAATCCTCTCCAGAGAAAGCCTATTTTTCAAATGTTCCACTAATTCCTTGTGAAAAGCCATCAAGTAGAGTTTTCAGTACAAGGTGTGCAAACTCCTAAGCTTCTAATTTTGTGATCTCTTTCATATGGAAACCCAAACTCAATCTCACCAGATTTAGAAGTTAGCTTTCACTTGGAAATGCTACCCACCCTTTTAGTGTATGTCAGTATTTAACATTTAATGTAGCAGAAACTGAAGGCCAGCAAAAAACATGCCTGCACTTAATTTCAAATGACAGCTAATACAGTACATTAAAGGTTTAATACTATACACATGGTAGTTATATAAATAGTAGCATTAAAAGGGGTTACAACATCACTAAGACATCCTAAGTCTAAAACACTTAAAAAGCACATTTACAGTACAAAGTTATCTGAAATTATTTTAATTGGTCTCAAGAAGACTTCAGATTAGAGATGGGCTTTGATTTTTCTGATTATAAAAGGAAAACACAAATGAATGCTTTTCAGGCAGGCTAATATCATTCCCAGGGAAACTACCACATAACCTGTGCTACTTAAATGCCATTAACTACCAGTGAATGCTATTTTCACATTTTATGTAAATTTTGTTTCCTTAAAGGTTTTAGTTCTAATAAATACAGTTGGTGCAAAAATCTCTTTTTGCATTCATTACCAAGAAACTTTGGCAAAAGCGTGGGGGAGGAAAAAAGTTAAACATTTTACTATTGAAGTTTTAAAAAGTGATATGAGAACTAATCCAGTTACATTCTTTAGCTTGGCTGCTTACAAATAACTTATCTTGAAAAGAAATCAAGTAAATCTGTCAGTTGTGGAAGTTTATTTTCCATGTGTTATCTAGAGATAAGCCAGCCTGCACTACTAGATTTCCAGCGACATAATTGTGCATAAATTCTGATCTGATTTGGTATTACATGGTTCAAAAGCTGACACATTTTCTCTAATATGCTCCATTAGAGTAGAAAGAAATAACCAAGTAGAAAACCTAAAGACCTTGAGTCACAAATGATTTGACTTTGAGGTTAGCTAGATGTAAAAAGGGTCTTTTTTTTTTTGTTTTGTTTTGTTTTGTTTTTAACTACCCCAGGCCCTGAGGCTGTGACAAGCAAACCTAATCCAGGGTGTTTACTTGGGGCATGAATAATCAGTAAAATCTTACATTATCAGACTGTTCCACCTGTATAATTGTTTATCATATTGCCTTTTGTATCTCCAAAATATTCAAGTGTGGAACAGAAAGAGTACAGATACTATATTCTCATTTCCAAATCACCGCTGATTATAATACTTGGCTGAGACACCAGAACCAACATAGGCAATTATGCCCGTAACGTGTAAAATGTTTGTTTGAACATCAACACGATGCTGCCTCACTACAGCAAGAAAATAGGAACTCCAACAGTCCTTAAATGCCAGTAAAAACAGCACCTACTGGTACTGAATGGCATTTAAAGGGGCCTTGGTAGAGCTGTATATTGTTCTGACAGCAAAAGATTCATAAAAAGTATTGTAATCTTTTAAATTCTTTGAGGAAAGTTCTTGAACAAATTAGTAAAATGCCAGATTTAAACTGATGACAGTTTCAAATTTATTTTGTATTTCTTTGTAAAAGGAATTCAAATAATTACTGTGTGCTTGGGCAGAAGACACTTGATGAAATCAGTTTTTACTGCTACCGTGTGGGTCTCAGGGACTACAGTCAGTCATCAGGTTTGGTGACACATGCTTTTACCTACAGATCCATCTCGCCAGCCCAAAATTACATTTTTTTTCCTAAAAAGCAGAAGCTACTTTTTTTTTTTTATATATATATAAGAAAAAAAGTATCCTGCAATCTCCTTTTCTCACTTGGCATTTATTTTTGGCAGCCAATCCTGGTAGGTAAATCCTGGATTCCAGGACACAGCACACTGGAAATCCTCCTTCTTTATCAGCAGAGGGCTGTGCCTGCTTAAGATTTACACAGCAGACCTGTAAAAGATGCTTTGTAACTCTTTCCTAATTCCTAACTACCAACTAACTGTGAGGGAGAGCTCAGCCAGAGCTCAGACAAGGGTGAGAGCCTGTCTACAGGCTAGATCACCCTTCGGTACTTCCGTGGAGAAGAGGAAATCCAGAGTTCCTGAAGTTCCTAGTCTCTTCCTGTAAACCCAATCCAAAATCTAAACATGTGGGGTGATGAAGTTGAGGAGGCATGCTTGTTTGAAGGTTGCTGTTTGTTGCACTTTGGAGAACACCTACACTCCTTCTTGATAATGAGTCTCCAAGTAGGAAACAGGTTCCCCTTTTCTCAATGCTGTAGGATGTCGATTAGACTCTTTTGCCACTTGAAAATTATGGTTGATTTTATTTTCCAAAGATGCTTGTATAATCTCTCCCATCTCATAGGTCCTTATGTAATATGACATTTATTTTTGTTATCAAGAGGTCACATTGGGCAACCTGGCAGCAGCCATGTCTCCGGAGCACAGGAACTCTCCCTTTCTCAGCAGCCATCAAGATCTGATGCTCACGAGTAGCTCGTGAGTGGCTCTTACCCCAGCCATGCTGGAATTTTTACTGGCTTGACCTTCTGCACACCCAAGTGCACGTGGGCTGCACTAATTGGGCGGGGAGGTTATTAGTGACAATGAGAAAGCTAGGACTTGACGTCGGGAGAAAGATGGGATGGAGGACATGGGGGAAGAGGGAGAGGTAGTATCAGACAGCTGTATGTATGGCTTTTCAAATACTAACTTAAAATGTTTAAAAGTAGAGACAGAATTGGACTTCCCGCTTCTTGAATACGGCCGAGTAATGTGCTGGGACTTCCCGTCTAGGTCTCAGTCAGTGTCTACGAAGCACTGAGTTTTAACTTGCCCCTCTCACAGGAAAGCTGTTACAGCATAAGAAGCCAGCATCCACTGCTGGAATGTGGCAGAGCAACCCTGAAGGCTGAGTTGCTATAGCTGCGGCCACAGGCCTTAGGAGTGGTGGGTTTGCAGGAACTTCCTGGTGAGCCTGCCTGTCCCACTGAATGAGAGAAAACACGAGGTCAGTATGGTTGGAAGTATGTTGCCGAGGTCATAGAACATGGGGTTTGGAAGTGGGCAGACAAGTCTTTAAACCCTGTAAGCAGGTTTTCCCCTTCCTACTGTGGGACAGACACAGGATGACTGCTCAGTTGCTGCTTGTCCTTCCAGGGTCACGACGCACCGGTGGGCCTTACACAACCAGAATAGCCACGGCTGCTCTATGCTTTTTCCTCTTACTCTACTTCTGAGGCAATAAAGAAGCATTTCACTCCATTTTACGTTTACCCTTCTTATTCCACGCTGGATTGTGCCGTGTTGAAAGTATATGGGGAAGGACAAACACCTAGCACGGTTCTGTTGCCATCACTTTTCCAAGTGATACCAAGACCCAGGCCCAAGGGAGCACGGCCTGGCAGCCACATGGAATGTTTCCCCCATTTTTGCTGAGCAAAATTGGCTGTGGCCATGCAAAATGGACACCAAGTGGCCTGGTTTCAAGATGGCCCACCAGGATTTTCCATGTTTTTCAAATTGGTTCCTTTCTATCCTGTCATCATTACTGCTTAAGTTGAAGATGGCTCTATTTCTTATCAGAGCTATTTTAAATTCCTAGCACATTTCTTTACTTCAGTTCATTTCCATCTTATTCTATTCCCTGACCTTTGCCAAAGCTCTTTTTTTTATAGTCATGAGCACTTTTTACTTGCTGTTAATTTTTTATTGTCTTCCATACTATGCTACGTGAATATATTTTATCAACTATTTATTAAATTGTTGGGCATATTTAACCTTATAGTTGCCATGCATGTTCACATCTTTGTTTGCTTGTTTGAGACAGGGTCTTAGTCTGGCCCAGAATTTACTATGTGACTGAAAGTGGCCCCAATCTTGTCTCATTCTCCTGCTTCAGCCTTTTTAGTGCATTTACAGGTCCGTACTGCTATGGCTGATTGACTGTATATCTTCATAGTGTAAAGGGTGATATTATAGTGTCTTTAGACATTGTGCATTAATGGGTTTGTAATACTCAGACTTTATATCATCTTGAACACTTTCTATTTATTTGATGAAAACATACAAAAGCCTTTCCTTACTTCTGGTTATTTGGACTAATACAGTGCTGTTAGGTCTAAGTAGTCTCTGCAACAGAATTCTTCCTTCCTCCTTGTTGGGCAGATTAATGGGTACACGGATCTCTCTCTTTTTAAAAATTTTGTTTTATTTTATGTGCATCAGTGTGAAGGTGTCAAATCCCACGGAACTGGAGTTACAGACAGTTGTGATCTGTCAGGCAGATGCTGGGAATTGAACCCAGGTCCTCTGGAATTGCAGATAGTGTTCTTAACCACAGAGCCATCTCTCAAGGCCCCACAGATCTCTTTTTAAAGCATAAATTTAATCACAAAAAATTCAACTTTAAAATTGTCTTTGAGGCAGCCTTGCCTGGCCACAGAGGAAAATGATGCAGCCAGCCTTGATGAGACCTGATAGGCTAGGGTCAGATAGAAGGGGAGGAGGTCCTCCCCTATCAGGGGACTAGGGAAAGGGCATAGGGGCAGAAGAGGGAGGGAGGGTGGGGCGAGGAGGAGATGAGGGAGGGGGCTACAGTGGAGATACAAAGTAAGTAAACTGTAATAAACAAACATAAAATTGTCTTTGAGGAGAATTACTTGAAAGATAGCTTTCAGACTCCATAGATGATAAGTAAGGCTTCCAGAATCTGAAATGTACATTTTTAGTGTCATCTCCTCTGCCTTCCTTCCTGAATTTATTTTTGTTATCCTATATAGACCTTAATTTTTATATGCGACACCTTCTTGTACACTTGAGTGGATCTTTGAGACATAAATAAACACTACCGTTTTGTGGAGCACTTGCTAACAATTATGAGGAGGCAGTTACCCTCTACTTTTTCCTCACCACCATTGCTTGTAATTTTACTGTGACATTTTCCTTATTGTATTATATACATTATCCCCCACACTCTCCATACACACATAGTTCAATCTTTATCTGAAGTTGCATTTAGAGGGTTGGTAAAAGAAAAAGTTTGGTTTATGTATTTAGGAGGAAAAAATATTTAACTTCCTTTCTGAGACTTTCTCTTTCTTTCTTCCTTCCTTGAATTCCTTCCTTCCTTCCTTCTTTCCTTCCTTGAATTCCTTGTTGTGGGGTTGAGGAAATGGCTCAGTATACAAACCGCTTGCTGTCCAAACATGAAGACCACAGTCTGCATCCCCAGAACTCACATAAAAGCCAGGCAGGCCTGGTGCCTGCTGAAATTCCAGCAGAGGTGCTCTCCGGGTCCAGCTATCTAACTAGAGGAGGCAGAATGGGTGAGCTCCAGGGTCACCGGGAGACACTACCTCAGCAAGTAAAGCGGAGAGTGATTGAGGCAGAAAAGTAGCATCAACGTTTTCCTCCACCTGCACACCAGCACACATCCATGCTCCTCAATAGAACATGCATATATGCACGCATTGTAGAATGAAGTCATGGACTGACATAGAATGGCATGGGAGGAGATGCGGGGTCTGCTGCGCAGAGACTAAGACCCTGCAACAAAAACCTCACTAGACTTAGAGGCTTATGAAAGCAAGGTTATTTCTTATACTCAAAGCCACCTCTCAACCACTGTCCCCCACCTGTCTACCACATGCCCAAAGCCTGTCCATCACCTGTCCACCACCTGTCCATCTGGGCTGGCTTCTTGCTATCTTTATTCCTGACTCTGGCAAAATCCAGTAGCATTCATCTTGTGAGTCCTAGCTTTATTATAAAACAAAAATAAAGGTGGCAGGGCCAAGAGTTGCGAGTGCAGCCAAGCTGACATCAGTGCATAGGAACACAGAGTGCAATCATGGCGCAATCTGTCAGAGCTGCTACTGAATGCAGAAATACACAAGACACCACCACGACCGCTAAGGTCTCTCTAATAGTTTCTTGATGAGCATCTAAAACAACACCCACTTACGCACGGCCATATATCATGTATCTTTGTTTACTCTGACTCTAGCTTAAGTTGGCCAATTTCTGGAAAAAAACTAGAACCATTAAATTTTCATATTTATTGGTTTGCTATTAATCATGGAGCTATGGACCACAAAGCTCACAGTGAAGCTTTTGTACAGCTGAGTTCTGGTCAGTGAGTGCACGGGAGCCTCACCTGGACTGGCTCCAATACCTACTCTGAAAACTTATTGAACGGTAACTATCATTCCCTTCATAGAAAAGCAAGTCACTGCCAGGCGTGGTGGAATGCACCTATAATCCCAACAGTCAGGAGGCAGAGGACGGTGGACCTTTGTGAGTTAAGAGAGTTCCAGGATAGCCAGGGCTACACAAGGAAACCCTGTCTCCAAACAAACAAACAAAACAACAACACAGCAAGTCCCTGTTTTTTGCAGATAGGTCTTCTGTAGCACAGGGTGACTCTGAGCATACTATGTAGCTGAGGGTGACCTTGATCCTCAAATCTTCCTGACTCTTATGAACTTCTGAGATTACAGACTTATGCCACCATGATAGCTTCTTTTTTATTGTTTTAATTTTATTAATTCTGTGTGAGGTGCCGAAGAGCAAATCCGCAGCTTCCGACACATTAGGCAAGCACTCCAGCAGCTGAGACACATCACCAGTGCCAGGCAAGTCAATCTGTAGAGACTAGGCTTTTACCTAGCTTTGGGGATGCTTGAGAAAGAGACCTTCTGTGGATAGAAACATGTTTTCGTTATGGTCCCAGGTGTGGGACTGATTCAGATGGTCCACAGCAGCAGACTATTTGCCTCATGCGGGCTCTGAGAGGAGCTCTTTGCCAGCTGCAGATAGTTTAAATCTGAGGACTCTGGAGAGAGAATAAATGCCAGAGCCCAGAGAGTGGGGAAGCTCAGAGAAAGAACTAGGCTGCTCCTGCTTCCCCCTTGCTGCTCCTGGTTGCTGTTGTGATACAAGAAGTTGGAGATCTCCTGAAATGAGGACTGGACTGGCTTCAAGGAACCAGACAACCCCGACCAGCAGGAAGCAGCTAAGAGAACTGGGCAGCCTCTCCCACTAATCATTAATCGTTTCTCTCTCCTACCTGGTGTTGGGGTGTTAGAAGGGACTGGGATGGAATAGGGAGAAAAAGATAAAAAAAAACATAAATAAAGAATTTTTTAAAAAGTACACCAACAGAGACCAATAATGGACTCTTTTTTTTTTTTTTAATGTATTAACCCTATTCCCAAAGAAAACAACTTAGACTTCACTAAAACATTTTGGTGCAGCTGTTCATTTCTGAAAAGTTATGACCTCATCAAATGGCCTCAGTACCGATGAATAGTTCACATATCATCGATAGTTCCTTTTGAACGTTGCCATGGTGATGGATGTCTGGATTTGTATAGGTACTTGTATAGGTAACTGCTAAGGGCTCATTCTTACCATCAAGGAAGAATTCTTACTCTTTTTAGAATGTGCAGTGTCAATGTCTTTAATGAGGTAGAGAATTTCTTTGCCAAACAAACTTTGAGGCAGAATAAAATCCTTGGCACCGTGGGCTCAGTCAGAGCATCTGCGAGCTTGGCAACACATCTGGTTCTGTGCTCTGGTGAGGAGACGCTCTTCTCGTCTCAGCATGCAGTGGTGTCAGCCTGTGTCAACGACTCTGCCAGCAATCCCAAAAAATCCTGTCTGTGTCTCTGTACATTGTCAACCTTCTGAGAGCCAGGGCTGACACACTGCTATTTTGAGAAATTTTTTGTCAAGAAATAGGAGTGGAAGAGGAAGTTCATTGCTGCAATACAGAAGTTAGCTAGCTTTCCCAAGGACCTGCCTTAAAGTATTTGATTGGCCTTCAAATGAAAGCTCTGCTTTTCTGAGGCAGAAGAAATCTAACTATCACAGACTGGAAAGAGCTCCGTTCATGGTTTACTGCATGGGTATTCTTACCAATTTTTTTAGGCAAAATTTTCACTTTATTTCTTCTAACCTACCTGACACTTGCCACTCTAGGATGAAACGTCATGGGCAGATAACTATGTACATACCACAGTTCTGGGGAGGTGCATCAGCAAACCTGGACAAGGAGGCGCCAACATGTTCACACATGAGAGCCCAGCACTGAGATCACTAGGGAGCTACTGGGTGGCCATTTCCACCTCCCACGACCTAACCCCACCCACCCAATCCTTTCAAGAAGTAATGAAACAGTGACGATTCCTTTCAGAGGGTTACAACATGGAACACAATATGAATTCCATTGCATTTTTGCAAATTCCAGGAAGTCTAACTGTCCTTAATTTCCACAGACTAACACCCTGCAGCTCCCATTTGTTTGTCATTATTTTCTTTTGTCAAAGCAATGTTCCTAGAACTTACTGTCAGAAACCTGAAAAGACCACAAAGTGAATGCTATGTATGGCAAGAGAACCACAAGAAGCAACAGACTTTTGGTGGTAACCTGAGCTGAATATAATTAAATATAATTTTACTTTAAAACTTGCATTTCCTTATGTATCTAAGTAATAGACACTAATGTTAAGAGGACCTTGGTGAGAACAGGAGACAGATCTCTATGAGAATTTATTTTTAAATTTATTATAATTTACTCACTTTGTATCCCAGCTGGAGTCCCCTCCCTCATCCCTTCCCAATCCTGCCCTCCCTCCCTCTCTCCTCCCATGCCCCTCCCCTAGTCCACTGAAAGGGGAGGTCCTCCTCCCCTTCCATCTGACCCTAGCCTATCAGGTCTCATCAGAACTAGCTGTATAGTCTTTATGGCCTGGGAAGGCTGTTTCCCCTCAGGGGGAGTTGATCAAAGAGCCAGCCACTGAGTTCTATGAGAAAATTTTACAGTTTCTGTAAAACAATACTATTTCCATCTTTAAAAAAAAAAGATGTGATGTTTCTCTCATGTTTTTTTTTTTCTTTTCTAGAGAATATTCTTAATATTCTCAAGGGACTTGTTACCTAAACATGTATTGCCCACTGCTCTAGGAGAAATTACTATAGGGATGGGATGACTTTTAGGAGGGAAATCGTGTTAGAAAATAAAGGGAGCTGGTAGCAGTTTGGGTGGCTGCTGGGGTCATTGTCATTTTCAGAGGATGCGGTCCCCGGTGTCTTCCCATGCTCCACACTCATGCGCATATGAGCAGCACCGACTGTTCTCAGTGGGTCACAAAAAAGCAGGCATCAAGTTGGGAAGAGGATGTTCTGAAAATATGGATGGAAATGGAGAGGAATGATTGAGCTGTGGGTATACATGTATGAAATTCTCAAAAATAAAGACAAAATTTAAAAATTTGTTATTCGTTTGCCAGTTTATTCTCTAAAGTCCTAAGCATGCAGGGAGCATGCAGTAGTGTGTGTGTTTGTGTGTGTGTGTGTGTGTGTGTGTACACACATACATATAATAACTCACTGTCATCTGGGAATTTTTTTCTGAAATAAAACTCAAGGCAATTTGGTTAAAAATGGTGTCTTTTATATTCTCTTTCTCATTTCCATATTGAATGAGGAACTGAATGGTCTCATTGACCAAGTCAATAAAGAAAAACTAGAGACTTGCATTTGCTGCTTTACAATATAGCATTCTTACTGAAGTAGAGAAAACAGTTGGAGGTAGCTGTACTAGCTGCCATAATGTATTATCATAACTTAGTAGCTGAAAACAAATTTGTTGCCTTACAGTTCTGTAGTGCAAAAGTCCAAAATGACTGTCATGGGGCAAAAATTAAGATGTGGGTAAGGCTCTGGAGGTGGGGGGAGGGGGGAGGGGAGAGGTCCCTTTACTTCCTCACTGCCGCTTCTAAGACTGCCTACATTTTCTTGGCTCCTGGTTTCCTTTTCCACTTGGAACGGCAGCCACAGGGGTGCCACTCTGCCACGGTCAGTTATTGATTCAATGCTCAGGGCTTGGCCACTGATTTCCCAGTGGGAAGCGCTTGGTTCTGTCCAGGTGTTTGTTGGACCACAGTCTCCTGCTGCCCCACCCTGCCCCACAGTAGCATACTATGTTTAGCTATAGATCCAGAGCTTGTACTTCTTGCCCCTGTGAAATACACTGAGGCTTTCAAGTCTGCTCAGGGGCTGAGAACAGAGGCAGGCAGACAGCTTGGCTTTAGGAGTGCTTGGATGCCATGCCACCTGTCTCACAGCTGGGGGACCTCCGCCCTCAGATGCTCCAGCTGTTTCAGCAGCTTTTTCTTCTTGCTGTGAAGGCCTTGAGCCTTGAGCTTGGCCACAGCTGTCTAAGTTGCTGCAACCCACCAATTGCTCTGCTGGCCTCTTCTGCTTTTAAGGGTACTTGGGATTATACGGGGTCCATGTAAATACACCACGATAACCTCTCTACTTTAAGGTACAGAGATCAGCAGCCATCTGTCATAATGGTCCCCTTTTGCTATGTAGTACAACATATACGTAGTTTTCAGGGATTAAGACACAATACACATGTTTTGTCGGTGTACTCTGCCCCTCACCCCCCCCACACCTGTGCCGGTTCAGAGGGAAAGAGCTGGTTATACAGCATGAAGACGAAATCCCAAACCAGATAGCCTCAAGCTGTGGTGGTATGCCCCTCATTGTCCGACGTTCGTATAAGGGATGGACTCTAGGTAGTCTGCAATGGGACTTTAATCCTGTCTCGCCCCCGAGAAAGCCTGGTTGTCAAGCAGGAGAGAATGCCAGCGCGGGAATGAAACAACAGCCTGTGCGTGAGTAAATGCTGACTCCACTATTTTCTTTCTGTATCACTGGTGCCACTCATTTATGCTTGGCTGAGTCCAGTTTTTCTCGTTAGTCTTAATTGTTTCGTAATGCTGGAGTTAAGCCTGGAAACTTTTGCACACGAGGTAAGCACTATACCAGAGCTATGGCCTAGGTCCCTAGTATTAGGATTGTGAAACAAGGTGATTGAACTAGATTATTTCTTAGTTGTCCTCAAGCGTTAATGTCATTATGGTTCTAGATGAAGTAGAAACTTAAGGATTTGAGGCCATCAGCCCAGTGGGGTGATAGTCCCAAGATTCCCCTCAAAGACCAAAGGAGCCTTCCCTACATTTTGCCATTTTTATTCTTACCTTCTTGGATGGAGAAGAGAAGGAGGAGGAAGTGGCCCACGAGAAAGAAGCCTTCTACCTGCCCAATCACCTCTTAAACAGAATTTGGTAACCAGCAAGTAGGACATACTGTGCCCTCTTTTACTATGAATACATATTCTGTAATATTTTATATCCCTCTAATCTTTGCAAGAGCCGGTCTAGGCTGTCTAGACTGATAGTTCCCCTCGTTTATTATTGTATGACGGCGGCAGCCACTCTGGCAGGAGACGTAGAGAACACAAAGATTGTTCTACTTTTACTATAGACCATGGCAGGTCTACACAGCTGCCACAGTTGAAAGTCTAAGACTGAAGCCACAGTTGTTTCCTCCTCGTCTCTATATGAACTTTAATCCCTGCTTCTTGCGTGCCTGTGTGTGTGTGTGTGTGTGTGTGTGTGTGTGTGTGTGTGTGTTGGGGGAGGGGGGATGGTTTAAGAGGATGATGAAATAGTTATTGCCATGATTAAGTCACATTTCATGATAGAGTTTTCTTTGTCATGGAAATTAGCTGGCTGTGGTGGCACAGGCCTGTAATCCCAACACTAAGGGAGGCAGAGGCAGGTGGATTGCTGAGTTTGAGGCCAGTCTGGTCTACAAAGTGAGTATAGGACAAACTAGGCCACACAGAGAAACACTGTCTCAAAAATCCAAAACAAACAAAACCCCAAACCCCTCAAACAAACCCCCCTCCCCGACAAACCAAACCAAAACCAACCAACCAAACAGAAAACCAGGAAATTATCTTTGGTGGACCTGTTATAACCACCTGAGCCCTTAAATAGGTCTGGAGGGTGGGGAAACCAAGGGAGATTTTCCACTGATGCATTTAAAGACAGCTGGGTCAGTAGGAACAGAAAGAAGAAACAAGAAAGGGAGGATTTCAGTTCTACAGCTATTAAGAACTGGATTGTTTCCTAAATCCTGCAGATGATAACTCAGTCTGTCTGGTCCCTAGGAGTCAGACTGTGATCAGAGAACCCAGTTATCTATGCCTGGATTTCTGATCTACTGAACACAACAGCAACTTGTTTTATGCTTTTAAGTTTGTGGTACTTTGTTAAACAGACAAAGGAAATGAATAAAGGAATAAAATGTATCCCCTCTCATTCTGCTTTTCTCTACAGCCTCGATTGGTTTCCCCACCATGCAGTTATTTCACTGAATGTAACTGGAAATGCAATTTTGTCAGATTAAAATCTTTTCTCATATCACTTAGAACTATCTCTTTCTTTCCTTCCTCACTGCCGGTTTGTGATGCAGAGATGCATGAATCTTGGGTACAGCATACACATGTTTGGGTTGGAAAATCAAACCAGAAGATAAAGATTTCAAGAATTAAAGCAACAATCTGTATATTTTGAAGTAACTCAAATATGTTTCATTCATTGCATCTAGCTATCTGGAAACAAGTAACCTTGACATAACAGCTGAAGAAAGGAGAAGCTGTGTAAGCATAAATGCCTGAACGCTTTCATATCTTTTATCAATAAACATTACTAGAATGTAATGCATTTGAATTCATGCTTTTCCTGCGGGAACCCAGCATTCTGACTTCTGCTTCCCAATACTGCAGCTGGATCTTATTAGCAGTGAGGGTGCTCTGTGGGAAGCATGCTGGAACTTTTTAAAGTACAAAAGAGGATTGACCTCAGTTAATTAGATGTCTAGGTTATGCAGATTGGCCACTGTTTGATTGTATATGATGTGGTGTGAACACTATTATACGCTTGGTGATAACACCGCCTAGGGAATTTAGTTAAACTTTATTTTGCTTATAGTCTATTAGAGAAAGCATTGGTGTTGCTTTAAAAAACATATCAGATTGGAGCTTTGCGGTTGAGGGTTGAAAAATGATCTACTGAAAAAAGAACTCTAGGATGTCTCATGGCTAATTCAGAAAATAATGCTGTCCCCAGCACAGCTTAGCCATGTTCTGACACTATGCAGGTAAGTGAAAATATTAGAAGGCAGTGAATCACATGCAAGGATCACCATATAAAAGCAATGTTTTCCGCATGTGTGAAAACCCAGGAATTGCGTTAAGAGAGAGGCCAGTTAACTTTAGATTTGAGCAAATGTGTACAATTGGTTTTAGAACGAAGGGTAAGTCCATGACCATAACTCTCAGCTGAATAAGGATGAACTTTTTAACGAAAAGCGAGTACAACAACAACAAAAATTTAAAAGGCCATGATCTGTGAAAGCTTCAAAACTTGGTCCTCCAGACTCACTACAATCGAGCTTTTACCAATATCTTACCAGGTACGAGAGCCGACACTACAGAAAAGCCGCCGCAAAGCTGTGACATGAGAGACTATGCTGTGAAGTAATTACACGTCACTTCACACAATGTATCTTCCTGGACTTCAACTTCTTCTACCTACGTCTTTTCTACATGTGTAATTGTGGTCCTACACACTCGACGGAACGAAGGACTACGGCGTGTGCCCACAGGATTTTTGTCAGGTAGCCAGCGACTTGCCCTTTCACTGTGGGTGACTAACATCAGCGCTGCTCTAAAGAAAGACACTTTTCATAATCACCCAGCAGTCCACTAAGTGAAAACATGTGCCTGGGCTTAGGCAAAGCCTGCCAGGGGTCTCTGCTGGATGGGAAACAGGTGCTCACGCTCTGTGCCATGCAATACCCCATTTACCCCCAAGTCCAAAGGTTATAGGACTAATAGCTGCCTTGTGGTAATCAGGGAGAGCAAGACACTGGCCCTGGTGAAACATCTGGGACATATTTTACATACTTGCAACATATGCTTCAGGTTCAATTAAAGTGAGGCTTTGGCACATTTATTAATCTTCTTTACTTTTATCCTATAAGAGGACCCACTGACCTGACCCACTATTGTACCACATGAGAAAACAGAGATAATGAGAGTTAGAGGTCAGTAGCTGTTCGCACAGTGAAAACCACATTTGCTTTCTCATGAAATTCCATTATGCGTGACTCTACGCACAAACTTTAAATGGAGGAAACAACGAAAAGTTTAAAATAGGAAATGACTCTTCTCCCACTCAGACGCAAGGATCGCTAAGACAATGTGTGCTCTGTCAAAGCCAAGGGACGGTATCTGGCTCATGGATGCTTGTAGAATCCTTCTTATGTCTTCTTTTCTCATAACAAAGGCTTTATATTTCAAGATGCCTTGTCTAAGAGAGCTTAAAAGTCTGTTGCAAATTACTACACTTGAGATTTTCTTTCAGGTTCAGAGACTATGTTCATGTTATCAATTTCCATATGGTCAAAAAGGGAAAGGACCTTACCATTATGCATTAGTCAAATAAAGGGCTGGGTTATGAACTACAGCTCACAGTGAAAGCACTCTTCTTGCCCATCTCAGCTACAGAAAAATCCAGCTGAACTCACACAGTAATTGAAGCCCTCACACTCAGTCTACTTTGGTAACTAGATCTGAAAATGTGTTAGAACCAGGGTGTCAATTTCAGACAGCAACCTCTAGTTCACATATATACAGCTCTTGAGAGTTGGTACTTCCACCCAGATGTGTTCAATCGACATCTGTGTTTTGTTGAGCTGCTTAACCTGGGATGTCTATTTGTTGCCTACCCCTAAGATCTTCTTTATTAAAAATGAACAAGAAAAGGGAGAGACAACAATACCAACAAACTGGCCAACAAGACATAGGTTGACTTCCAGCAGAGAGGCGTGAAGTAGGTGACTTCACCGAGGTTTCTATCTATTAGCATTTCTAGGGAAACGCCTGCTGCTGGGACGGGTCTTTATAGTGGCTTTAACAACAAAGCAGCAACAAGCAAGAGGGAATGGCCATAAATGGATGGCAGCTCAGTCTTTATCAGCAGAGAAGTGATGATTCAGAGCTGGCATATTGAGTTAAAGTACAGGCTCTCCACAGCTCTACAACTGACCTTAATAAATCAGACCATTTATTGCCAGGGGTGTGTGTTCGTATGATTTAACTTTAAAAATGTGTGTGTATGTGTGTGTGTGTGTGTGTGTGTGTGTTTGCAGACAAGAGATTTTGGTAGCTTGTTTTTGATCATGATGCTAATGACTGAAGTACAGGAGAAAAATTTCACATAAAAGCTCTATCAATTTAAAGGCATTTGAAGAGCATGAGAAGGAGGGAGATAGCATATTTGTTTCATTGTACTGCAAGCATCGAATATTAGTCAGGAAACAAAGATCATTTGTGAGGTGAAGCATTCAGTGTGACTTTTTTCCCTTTTGACATTTCCAATGCTTGCTTCCAAAACAAATTCTTATACTAGAGTAAAACTGTACGTTTTTTCTGGACTCAAAGGTCAAGGGCATAGATTGAGACATACTGTTTTCTTCCTTCAAAAACATCCTTGCTTTACCGTAACAGTACTCAGTTTTGGGTGGAGATCAAACCGGTTTGCATACCAAATAATGTGGAAGGAGTTTATATTTTCTCCCCTGCCTCCTGGTCTCATCTTAAGCTCTATCAAGCTTTAAGTCTACAAATGCCCAGTGATCCCAGTGTCAAGAGTTCCTATCCCGTTTGCTGGAAAGAGCTGTTCTCCTAACCCCAACCACTGCTGTGGTGATGCAGGTCTGCTACTTCTTCCCTCTCCCCAAGGAGCCACCAACCCAAAAACTAGAAATTCATTGCTTTTTATGTGGTCCCCATTCCCAGCCGACTAGCAAACGAAAGGCAAGTCTCTCCGAAGGTCTTTCCTGGTGGTGGAGGCATAGACCATTACAGATCTTGGCAAGGGCAGCGAGCCCAAGGCTGTTTAAATGCGCCCCCCCAGAACGTCATACACATATTCCTTTGCTGAGCAATTCTTCGAAAATTATAGATGACATTACCTGTGCCCAACTCATGCAGGCTACTATTTTTTCACACTCGCCTCCTTCTCCTTAAACCATAGGCTGATTTGTAACATTCAAGATAGTACAAATTTTTGCCCTTCAAAAACAGTTGTCACTGCTGTTATCTTCACAATAGCTATCATGTTCCAGACAAGCTGATTTTTTTTTCTCCTGGCAGAAAAATATTTGACCCAGCTCTGGACAAAAGCAGAGAGGATTTATGGCCGTCTCTTCCTCTTTGCTGCACGCAGTGGCATTGTTAGGATGATAAACAGCACTGTCCAATTTTCTGGACTCAAAACACTTCAACTCCTTTTTCTAACAGTCTGTGAAAACAGTGTCATGTCTGCATCTCCCAGCCCCAGGTACCCAGCGCTGGGAAAGATAATTACCTTGTCATCTTTGTCATCTTCTTCCTCCTCGTCCTCTAGCATGTCCTCCACTACCTGCAGACAGAAACACACGTTGTTTTTCTGCTCTTAGAGGAGAGAATTTTGTTCTGTCATTTTGAACCCTTTGGAAGTGAAAACTTTATTAACATTTGAAACACATGCTCTGAGAGCAGCAGCTTCTAGAGACAAAGATGATGAAAGTGCTCAGCCTTTAATTGACTAACGCCAGGGAACAGGAGCTCGGGGAGGACAAGCCTATTCCTGTGAAATGTTTGGTAAACTAACATGCATCTGCTGGTTGCTCGAAATCATGAATCTCCTCTCTAGCTCTGCTGCTGCCTGTTCCAATCAGGCATTTTAAACGCAGAGCTGGATAACGAAGCATGAAACAGCTCTTCCGTTTCTCATTTTCTTTTTGCCCAACTATAAGATAAAAACTTATCTCTGTTAATTGATTCACACTGGTGGTCTGTGGCATAAAACTAACAATGAATGTCTTTAATGGCTTGAATTTTAATTCCTATGTATAAAATCAAGTTTTGATTGATTTGCTCTGAATCCTACTTTTTGATTTGACCTGAAATATTCCCTTTAATTTTTTTTGTGATTTTTATGCAAAAATCATGAATATATATTAAAATTAGTAACTAAGTATAAATAATAAATATAACTTACATTGGTAAGTACGCATACTTTCATAAATATTTTTATTTTATTGTGTTTGGATGTTTGGCTGCATATATGTTTATCTACTGTATGCCTGATGCCCTTGGAGGCAAGAGGAGGACTTCAGATCCTCTGGAACTGGAGTTGTAGATGGTTTTGAGCTGCCTCGTAGGTGCTGGGAACCAAATCTGGGTTCTCTGGAAAAACAGTCAGTGCTCTTGGCCTCTGAGACATCTCTCTGGCCCCAATAGTCATACTTTTTTTTTTTTTAAATGGCCTTATCTTTATTTAAGCAGACACAAGAAAACAAAGAATCATATAACCCCTCATTGTATTCCTCATAGATCTTTTATTTTTATTTTATTAATTACACTTTATTCACTTTCTATCCCCCCATAACCCCCTTCCTCATCCCCTCCTGATCCCACCCTCCCACCCATGCATGCCCCTTCAAGAATGCCCCTCCCCAAGTCCACTGATAGGGGAGGTTCTCCTCTCCTTCTTTCTGATCTTAGTCTATCAGATCTCATCAGGAGTGGCTGCATTGTCATCTTCTGTGGCCTGGTAAGGCTGCTGGGGAGGTGATTTATTTTGGATTTGACAATTCTTATTTCCTTTGGACAATATATAATGGTGGGCATGATAATGTGGCTTCATGAGGCAGATGGCCTGTGGAAGGTTTGGGGGCTGTAAGGCGACACAGTGATTTCCAGGCCAGCCTGGGTTACAGAGTGAGTCTCTGATTTAACAAACAAACAAAGCTGAATTTCACATTTTAAATAAATATTTTACCTACAATAACACGCACATGTGTGTGTACTCTGTAGAAACCAAAAATAGAAAACTCCTTGGAGATATTTTTCAGGTAAGCCTCAGAGGACTAAATTATATGGAATGTATATTCTCTATCATTTCTAATTCTTATGCTGCCTTTTTTTCTAACAGAGGCTGAATATCTCTAAATAGAACTACCTTAAACACAGTTATCAACACAGTACTTTGAAACCTCGCTCACCAAGCTTTTGATGATGTCAGCACCAAGTTCTTTTGAATGACTTTTTGATACAAACAGAAATAGGTTTGAGTGAAATAGGACTGTGCTGCTGAACTCTGTGAACTGAGATCTATGTCAGTTTTGCCAGTTATTTCCTCAAGTCTGCTAGAAGCCTTATTCACCTTAATGAATAACCCACACACAAATTTCCAGTTCTCATGAACCAAAGTATAACCAAACACATCTGGAAACCCACAGAACTGTTCCTCTTTAAAGTTATACTTCACATCTCTTGTTAAAAAGTAGGATTTGTGGCCTTCCTCTTGAACAGTGAGCACCTCAGAAGGACCCAGCAGGGCACCATTGCTTGTTGAGAAGGACCACTGCTGGGGGCATGGGGCCAGCCCAGTCTCCACAGTGAATCTGCATTCCTTATCCTCTTTTAACTCAGACAGCTCATAAGTAAGTGTCATAGAGCCCTGGCCCACAGCATAGGCAAAGTGTGAAGACAAAGATGAGTAAACCCAGAGAGACTCCATGTGCGTTCACATCAACCCTGTAGAGCCCAAGTAGGAGTTATCAGATAAGCCTTCATGTAGACTTTTAGTTTTCTCCAGCCTAAAGCATTCACATTACAAATACGGACACGATGATGACGATTGTGGTGATGCATGGTAGGACATTCAAACTGGATTATTTGTGATACAGATTAGGTTTCATCAAAAGAAGTCACTGACCCTCATGAGAGTTTTTAAAAATGACTTTATAACACAAATAAAAACTTTAGATTTAAATATTTTTTCTTTTTCTTTTGCTAAAGTTGGCCATGCAGAGTCATATAAAATATGAGAAGAAAATAAAGTCACACAATTTCGAAGCTAGTAACGATTAAAATGTACTGTCGGGTCTAGAGTGGCTGCTTAGTCGCGCAATATTCGGTACTCAAGCGCCAGAAGCAATGACTCCTGTGCTTACCCCAATGCACTGGTCACCACCCCTCCCTCCCAGAAGGCAAATGTGACCGACTATGGTTCGCATATTGCAAACTACATAGTAGTTGTTCAAGAAATATTTCTGGTTGGGTAAACAGACGAATCGATCACCTGGCTGTCATACCCCTTTGCTGGTTTTTGTGTTCTCTGTCTGTCACCTCTCCCGTCTCACCTCTCGAGTACTGAGATTACGCGTGAGCGTCACTGCGCCTGGCTCTGGGTTTTCAAATGACTGGACTAACTTGGTGGTATAGCATCTACCTTTTCCTTCACAGAGCTGACCTAGCTCCCTTGGAAAGATTTGGGTCTATGCAGTGATGAATAAAGGCAAATGATCAACAAGCTTTCAAAGAGTTGCTTGGAGATGGCACCCAACTGCGTCTAATTGTAAAGATCCAGGATTCTCTATCAAATTAACTTCTAAAATTTCAAAATATGACTGAACTCTAAAACAAGCTAGCTTATACATTTTTACCAATGCTACTGTGTTCAAGAATGACTCTGCGATTTGCTATTCCTCTATTGAGAATTCTGTTTAGCTCTGTACCACATTTTTAAATTGGATTACTTGATTTTTTGCTTTTTAACTTCTTTTTTTTCCTCTGTCTCTTTTTTTAATTTAATTTAATTTAATTTTTTGTATTATTAGTTACATTTTATTAACTCTGTAATTAGTTAAAAATAAATTAATTTAAAAAAAAAGAATGACTCAAAGAGGTCTACAGAATTGGGCCCTTCTTCTGTAAAACTCAAACTGTTATTCCCCTGCCCATGTGGGTAATTGGCTACATCCAATTACTCTACAAATGTGCAGCCAGATCTCCCCTAAACAACCATTCGCTCCCACTTTTGGCAGAAGGGTGTCGTGTTGTGAGAAGCCTCTGTGCTCTGTGCTACCAAGGCCTTCCCTTCTCTGCTGCCTTTTGAATGTTACACCACTGGCATTTGCACTCGATATTTATAAGATGGATTATGGCTTTCTATTGATTTCTATATATCACTCCAGAATGTGTCTCAGACATGTTCAGGTGACGCTTAAAATACTGTGGAAAACAGTGGTAATATCTACTCTATCCCACAGTGTGGATTAAGGACCCAGTGAGGTTATGTATGTAAGGTTCTAGCACAATTCCTGTACCAAAATAAGTTCTCAAAAATGTTAGCTAATACTAAAAACAAAATGTCAACTGTATCTTTAACATGAACTTTGGAAATTAAATTATACTTTTTTCTGTATTCTGAACCAAGTAAAATTCTGTTTTATGTTGTCACTGACACTAAAAAACACACATTGGGCATAGTAGAGGTGTAGATAAAGATTTTAAGTTGATGATGGATTCATGGCTGATCTTCAGGCATTAATGACTCAGCGAAATGTACAGCTCTGAGGCTGTGTAGAGCTTATGAGCTGGGCTGGGCTGTAAGGCACACTCCAGCTAAAGTAATGAGCACAGAAACTTCAAGATGAGCTAAACCAACCAACCAACCAACCAACCAACCAACCAACCAACCAACCAACAAACGGGGTACTACTGAAGTTCATTTAACGACTGCAAAAAACTGCAGCTTTCCCAGAGGCCTCAAACAACTCCTGCTATTTAAACAGTGCTGTAGTTTTAACACTTAACTGAGGAAAATGAATAGAAAACAAGAGTCATTGACTTCAATTCCATCTCTGTCCTCTTCAAAGAAAAGCAAGTGTTATGTAGTTCTTTTATTAGTATCCAAAACCCAGTAGTCCAAAATTTGTCAGCAATAATTTAACCACCACTCCACACGTAAGTTGAAGAGAGAGAGAGAGAGAGAAAGAAAGAAAATTTCCTCTAGGGGAAAAAGGCAAAAGATTGAGAAAAAATAAACACATTTGTTAGAAAAGATACATTCACTAGGTTGAATTTTCCCTTTTTTCTTAAAGAGGAGTCTCTAAGATAGGTTCTAGAATTCCTTTTTCCAAATTATGCTTTCTGATACCTTGCTTGAAAGCAAGTAGTATTAATCAAACAAAGGAAGGGCACGAGGGAAATCAGAAAGATGTAATGCGAGCAGTCAAAAGTGCCACGACCTTCTGTAACATCGCCTGTCACAGGCTTGTATGTCACACACTGGAGGAGGGTCTGGAGAGAACTGATTCTTGGTACTCTTCCTTGAATGTAAGACTAATAAAGATGACATTTCAGAACACACAGGCAACCTCAAACATGGTGTGCCAGTTATGTTACAGACAAAGCACAAGTAGATACCGTTATTTTTAAAGGGATAATATTTCCTCCTCCATATTCAATATTTGCTGAACATTTGTCATTAGCATATAAAATTTAATCTGTGGCTGTTTGTAAAAAAAAAATATTTTCAAAAGGGAACCAAGTTGTATCTATAGCATCTATATGTCTTAAATAGTTGAGAGTTCTTTAAACAGTGTAAGCTTTCTTGTAGCCAAATGGAGTGGAACAATTTATAAATTGCAAGAAAAGAAAGTTTCATCTGGCTGAATTGTTAAGGATCCTGGCAGTGTGAATGAAAGCACATGAGAGTTACTCCAGCAATGATCAAGAGCAGGGGCTGAGGTAGTGCTGAAGCACACAGAGAAAGGCCAGAAAGCAGCGGGCTCACTTAACTCCACTATTAAAATCACCAGGGGCTGGCAGGTAGCAATGGCACGTGTAAGACCAACTTAGGGTCTGTGCATACACACCTAATGTAGCAAGAGGACACTTAAAGGTCCTTGAAAATTATGAAGACATGCATATGTTTTTTCTTAGTAGTAATGTTTTCTCCTTGTTTAAAACTGTTTTCATTGATTAAAAAAAAAAAAGCAGGAGAAACTGGCTGATGTTAACCTTATTAGCATTAGACACATCAAGCCCTGAACTGCCCAGAGTCCATGCTGACAGGAAACAGTGTGTGTGTGTGTGTTTATGTATCCTCAAAGATCACCTTTGGGGCTGGAGAGATGGCTCAGTGGTTAAGAGCACTGTCTGCTCTTCCAGAGATCCTGAGTTCAATCTCCAGCAACCATCAACCACATGCTGGCTCACAACCATCTGTAATGTGATCTGATGTCCTCCTCTGGCATGCAGGTGTACATGCAGATAGATCACTCTTGTGCATAAAAAATATTTAAAAAAAAGATGATCTTTGAACTAAATGTGTGGTTTTCTAGGCTCAGAAACAATAGTTGTGCAATTTAAATGGTTTGACTCCAACAGTATATATTCACAGAACTCGTTTAAAGAAATTACTGTTGGCCACATGCACAATAGTAATGTTAAATATTAAAGTAATAAGCTTGTCAGGAGTTTTGTATTTAACTTCATACTTGAAGTGCCCAGTGGGTACAGATGCTTGTCTTTGGATACATCACAGGACATGTGCCCATTTCTATCGTAGAGAGTGACGTACTAGGGAACAGTAGAATGTTTCACCGTGGCCTGGATTTTGTTTAGATCAAATAAATGCAAAAATCCAGCCGAGCATGCATTTCTGTGTCAATGGATTTACCCAGGGAGAGTGCAATAGGAAATCATGGGATGTCTAAGGATTGAGAGAATGCATATAATCACTTAAATGATTGTGGTTGAAGTCTGTCATCAAAAAGATCATTATAGATGTCGTCAGAAGACTATCTTTTACTTTTGGACCCCTGCTTCCTCCAAAAAAAATCTGAGAAGAAACATTTACTGAATCAATGTAACAAGTAAACTACATGTATAATTTATTAATTGTTTGTAAAAATAATAAGGCTCACTCCTGATGAGACCTGATAGACTAGGGTCAGAGGGAAGAGGAGGAGAACCTCCCTTATCAGTGGACTGGAAGAGGGACACTGGTGGGGAAGAGGGAGGGAGGGATTGGAAGGGGAGGAGGGAAGAAGGTACAGGGGATACAAAATGAATAAACTCTAATTAATAAAAATAAAAATAATTAAAAAATAAGGCTCATAAGCGGGTCTGGAATACACGGTACTTCTCAAAACAAATGAATGTATGATGACTTCCTAGTTTGAGCCACATTATTAAGGATTTGACCTTGAAGTATTTCAGCTACAGTAGTCATCAAGATAACCGGGACACTAGATGTAATAACAATTAGTGTTATAGGTTGTCAGTGAAGCTGAATGCATTGCAATACAAAAGAAGGCAGACTAGAAAGAAAAGCATTAGCACTCATTGCTAAAAGACTTCCTGATTTTTTACAGAGACTCAAAGACAATTATTTCATGGAGAATGCATTTCCCTAGCTCGTTTTGGGGAGTGCCATGTTATAATTTAGCCTGGTTCTTAACAGGAAGTATGGCTTTGATGTGGCTATCAGATGGCTCTTGATTCACGCCACTGATTATGTACAGCCTGTGTGCTGTGTCATCAACAGTATTCTTATTTGCAGTATAATATGCTTTGCTGGAAGGCATAAGGACAGTAAATTTACTTGACTGTCCAAAAGGATGTGCCCTTTCATTTTCTTAAGTGTCGGTTTAACTTTAATATGCAGAGATACCGTTCCACAAAAAGGCTAAACAAGAACAAATACAAATTCTATATTCAACATACGCATCCTAAGTGAATTACTCTTCATATTTCCTTCTTGGTTTCTTAAATGTTCATTCTTACACAAAGCACTGTGAGAATTCTTATGTTTATTTGAACTATGTCTCCATCTAAAGGACTCACAATGTATTGTATTTTTTGCTTGCCAAAAAAAAAACAACAAAAAACCAAAAAACAACCAAAAACAAAACAAAACAGAACAACCAGGTGTCTTTAGGATATTGTGTGTTAATTCCGCTGAACAGAATTATAGGGTGACCTGTAACACACTATTAAAATGAGATTTTCTTGAAAGTATTATTATTTGCCAAATTACAGTAAGGCATATAAAAAGTTAAACATTTTGAATTGTTTAATGTGGTTTTCAAGTAAAATTAAAAGTGGACTCATTATTAATCTGTCCAACAAAACAGTAGTTTTGAAGCAAAATACTTTGTTCATAAATAATAAAGAGTTCATAATAAAAAATCATTTTCTTAAACCTTTACGTTAAAATCCAATGCTTCGTTCCACAACCATACCGTTTTAACAGGAAAGGCCTAATCTGAAATTTTTTGGATTTGAAAACAACCTTAATAATTTCTCTGCCTCTGTGCAGTAGCATGCATGCTCCTTCGCGTTATTTGTTTAACAGTTCTACAGTGCAGGAGGAGGGGCTTGCAAGTCCCCTGTCACAGTGCAGTCTTACCGCTTCCCACAGCAGTCCCTTCTCCAACTCCATCAGGTATGCTTGGGAACACTGAAGCTACACTGGGCTATTTCTATTTTAAGCAAATGCATAATTTAGCACACAGTATCATCGATAAATACTACACATTTGAAACATTTGGGCATCATAAGAAAAACACTTGTAAATAAAGTGTTTCTCTTAGGGCCTAATATTGCCAAAGTTTTGGATTGACTGAACTCTTCTGAGAGTATCTATTTAAGCAACATGCTGAATCATTGATGGAGCAGGTGGAATGGGTTGTGTGTTCAGGAGAAGATTCAGAGATTGAGTTCTTCCCTTTTAATTTCCATGCAGAATGTTCTAGAATCTGAGAACATTATGTAGAATATTCAACTTTAAAAATGAAGCATGTTGATGTAAAAATCACAGTCTCGTAACTTCAGTCCTTAGTTTATTTATTTTTTATAAGTAATAATAAAATATTTTAATTTTTTTTTGTATTATAAAAAATCATCTTCACAAAAGAAAGCCCTAGTGGGCTTGGATCTACATTTGGATTGGAAAGAAAATGTGCCCTGAGTGACAACACTTAGCACAGAAGCCTCAGTGGAAACAACGTTCAGGAACGTCACGCTACCTGGTGATAACCACGAGCTTCCTGCAATAAGTCAGGCCTTGCCCGCTAGTGTGCTGTGGCCTGCCTGGTGCACGTATCATTTCTGCTTTATGTAGTGTACTATGTGATTGCTAAATTAGCACACAATGCATTCATAACATTTATAGGACCAACATTTAGTTAAATAACCTTTATGTAAGATTTATGTTGATTTTTTATTTCTCATTTAATGGCAAATTATGAAGAGCATGTTTCATAAAGATAATTCTCCATTTAAATTCATCAGTCCATTAAATATTAAAATTATGTTTCTGATGCAATCGAGAACAAATTTGTCCAGCTTCAGTGATTATTTGCACTCATAAAAATTAGGCTTGATTAATAAAATTTAAATGCTTGATTAAGTTGACATTTTCATGTTCCATTCTGATTTATTAAGACTGTCCCTGTCTCCAGGCCTGGTGCGCTACCTTTCTCATTCTCCTACCCCACACATCTTGTGTGAGACTGTGAAGAATGCGGACTTTGGTGGACCTAATGGTGGTTTCAGTTAGCTTGTGGCGCTTCCTGCCGTGGTCTGTGCATCATGCATATAGACAGTACAATAATCAGGAAAAAGTTCTTTCGGATATAACCTGAAAAGTGGCATCCATTTACAGTACTCTGTGAAAATCCATTTTGAAGAAGTTTTAATCTGCTGAACATTTTTCTTCGCTCAAATTTCATCACATACTCTGATTTCTACGACTTGGTGCCTTTCATTGATATGGATATCTACCTTTTCTCTGAAGGACCCCCACCTCCATATGGCACAGCCTGATTGGGCACACGGGAAGTCTTACATTGTCTGCATATTTGAAACTAAAATTGTAAAATGGCTGTGGGAGGAAAACCCACATTTTTTAGAAAGTCTTTTATGCATTCCTGTCTGGCCTGGAATTTACTAAGTACCCCAAGATAGCCTTAAACTCAGGAAAGTTCTGGGATTGCAGGGATGTGCTTCTGAGCCTAGTGAAAACCATCCTGTTCAATAGAACTTAGAAGGCAACATTTCAAGAGGGCTGCTGACTCATGTGCCATCTAAGCCACCCTTGATTCTCCCAACGGCCTACTCCGTTATACACAGGTCAGGTGACGCTTCATCATTTTCTGAGCATTACTCCGTGCTTGGCACACGGTGGTGGTTCATAAATCCCTGGAGACTCCAAGAATGTAGCTATTATCCTCATGCCCTGGAGAGAAAATTAAGGTGTAGAGCAACGAATGAATAATTTGTGTGGCTAATAAGTAGAAAGTCTGGAATTTAATCCCTGAATTTGTTGTATATAAACAACAAATTATTCAGGAATGCTGTGTGATAGTCTGTCTTCTCAAGAAAGCAACAGCAGCAGAAGACTCGGCTGTTTTTGAAGTGATGATGTGCAATTGTTATGTTTCTTTTCTTACATGAGTAAGAATATTCAATAACAACTGACAATTAACATTACATACACCACACCCACCATTACATTACATACAGCCCCCCAACCACATACCACCACAAGGCGCCCACCAGATACATAAAACCTTCCACCTAGACCACGCTCTTACAGACTATTAATTACTGATTGCTAATGCCCTCAAAAGTGTAATTTCAGTTTGGGCATTAACATACTATTCCAGTTCCATATATGGGAGGGTAGAAAAGCTTAAAAGTTGTATGTCACTGGCAAATGTACCTCACACAATAACTTAACAAATACATGATTCAGGGCAATTAGCTTCCTAGTAATATAGCTGATCCATAAGCACCTTCTACAAACTGATAGGCATATCATTTGTTCACTTTTACTGTTTTAATGGAGGTATTCTCGTTCTTGGAGCCTTCGTGAATCAGAGGGAATAAGCATCTACAGGGCCATGGCTCAGTTTTAATGCAGCCACTGTATAAGCGTCAGGGCCTGCATTTAGACCCCTTAGTATGTAAAGGCTGAGTTTGGTGGTATCTCCAGGGCTTAGCGAGGACGGGGAGAGGGTGCGGAGAACAGAGGCTGCTTATTCAATGAGCTTCAGGTTCTATGAGAGAGCATGTCTCAAAAAAAAAAAAAGATGGAGAGCAACCCATGTCAGCTTGTGCCCCCCCCCATGTACATAACCACCACCACACGCATGTGCACATCCTCATTAACATTACATACACCACACCCACCATTACATTACATACAGCCCCCCAACCACATACCACCACAAGGCGCCCACCAGATACATAAAACCTTCCACCTAGACCACGCTCTTACAGACTATGCAGACTGTAGTGGGAACCAGCTCCACGCCATGCGTGAGCAGGTGGCCTCCATCTCATCTCCTTTACCACAATATTTCTAATAGTTTGGGGTCTAGGAAAAGGACAAGGCAAACTCATTCAGAAAGAATGAGAAAGGTGAGTAAGAAGTAGGCAATCTGTCCTGAGACCTGAGGAACTAGTCGGTATCCGTTTGTTTTTTTCTCCGGCATCTAATTCCTCAGTTCAAGAAGACAGAAGCAGGGAAACAGGCCTTTTGAAGTTCAGTGTTTTTAAAAATTGGCTTACAGGAGAAAACCCTCCAAGTGAGACAATCTGAGGAAGCCTTGAAGTGGTGCATTCTTTGGACCTGTGAGAGGTTTTGAGGTGGATTAGAGTCCTAGTACTCCAGTTATTGTCTAGGGCTCTAGCCCTTGCGGGAGCAATACTTTCAGGCTCCCTTTAGCGGCTAAGACACTGTATTTGGTGGAACTGGCGCTAGGTTTCAGGGAAGAATTTGTTGTTTGTGAGAATCAAGCACATCTCATAAGCTTCATTACATTCCCAGAACCAGAGCAAGCAGGATGAGCTCAGGCACATGGGAGGGACTAAAATATGAGACTAACTGTATCTTTTCAGACAACTGCCACTAACTTTAAACCCTTAAATCTTTTCCTGGCCTGATAGATTTAACACAAGAATTGCACTTCCCAAAAGGAGATCTTTAGGAAATTGTCTTTTAAAAACAGAAGCATTTTCTTAACATCTTTTTCTGCATGAACATACATCTCACATACAGATAACACCCATCTCCCACCACTCTGAAGTTTTATCTTTCCAATTTGAAGTTAGGCTGCAGTTAGAGAATAGAGGAAAGGGGCAGGCTATAAGCAGAAGTATTAAAGGTAAGCACGGAGTCAGGAAGTGACGAGAACAGGCCCGGCAGCGGGGAGGAAGTGCGGAGACACAGGCACGCAGCCCCACTTCTTCACATGCACAGTGCACAGGTAGTCATCTGCTCATCTTCAACATTCTACTTTCCACACACAGACGCACCTAACACATTCACTGTACGACTTAGTTGGCTGCTCACCCAGTATGTCACAGACTGTCCCCGGAAAGGGGCAAAACTCAGTCACCTCTGATTGCTTTATGTTATTGTTGTTTTTAGAGACAGGGTTTCTCTGTGTAGCCTTGGCTGTCCTGGACTTAGTTTGTATATCAGGCTGGCCTTGAACTCACAGTGCTCTGCCTGCCTCTGCCTCCCCAAGTGCTAGGATTACAAGGCGTGCCTCTGGCTATCTTTGGTTATTAGTGCCTGCAAATTTTCACAAAAACTTTTGTGTAAAATTATACAGTTTTTGACTGGAAAGAAAGATGAAGTATTTGTTTATTCATCAAACATTTTTATTTTGAGATAAGGTTTTGCTACATGTCTTGGCCTGTCTTAAAACTCACAGCAATCTGCTTCAGCCTCCTGAGTGCTTGAATTACAGTTTTGTGCCACAATGCCTGGAATCATCAACTGTGGTTTTTTTGTTTGTTTGTTTTTTGTTTTTTTTTTTGAGCAACTATCATGCTGCAGTGTCTGAGAGATCTTCCCCATGAGAGAGAACGGGTGGTAAGAGAGACTCATTGTGAACCACTTAGTACAAACTATGAGGTGTTAATTTTTCTCATCACATTGTTTTCTAATTTGGTCTTGGAGTCTCGGAGAGTAGCCACGAGCTGCGGTAGGTGCTTATAGAAGACTCTAGTAAGCTCTCCTGGGAAAGGACATGTAGACACATGCATGGCTAGGGTATAAGGCTCAGATGTGTCAGCAGGTGGACACACTGGTAGGTGAAACAAAATTCATAAAACAGAAATTAAAATTTCAAGAACATTAGCAGCACCAAGAGGAGATCGAGGCACACCAGGAGCCAGCAGAGCAAGAGGTCAGAACGTGGGGCAGCAGCACGTTTGTTAGGGAGCTGGTTCTGGGTCAACTGAAGGAAGCCACCCGCAAAGGTTGAACTTGTTGATTTGACTCTGGTGTTGACTATATGTTTTATTATGGTCAGCAGCTGTGGGGAGTGTGGGGTTCAGGGTGAGCCAGATGAGGAACACGTGAGCTACAATGAAAGCCAATATGGGGAGGTATCTTTTAACTAACCAAAGATAACCTGGATCCACTGAATCTTAAATAACTTGGTTTAGGTCTAAAAGGAGATGGTTTGGCAGCAAATATATCAGATGAAGTTATGACAGGAAAAAGAGAACTCAGAGGAGCTGTCTCATCCACACTCTTAGTAGCAGTGGACAGGACTGCTAGTAAGGGCAGCACTAGGAAGTCAGCAATGGCTCTCCTGGAGAAAATTCAGATATACACATACTTCTACAGAGGTTAGTCTTTTAGCAGTTGACAAATTATAATGCAAAAAATCTTCAAAATAAATGCATTTTGATGCACAGATTCTTTGAAGACTTTGCCAGAAGGTATTGACCAAATATCCACACTTAGAGGTTTTCTTACAGCACAGATATGTAAAAATTGTTTTTGAAGCAAATACATTTTTTAAAAAAGTGTTTAATAAGAAAAAACATTAGGGGCAGGGAGGAGATGAGGGAGGGAAGGTGGGATTGGGAGGGAATGAGGGAGGGGCTACAGCTGGGATACAAAGTGAATAAGCTGTAATTAATATAAAAATGAAAATTTAGAAAAAACATTATAGTATTTTCATAATGAAAATTCTGCAGACATTAAAAATCATGTTTGTTATGAGGTTTTCTAGCAATCTAAAGGATGATTTGGCTACGGTGTGGAACGCAAATGTGGGGGAACTGGCAGTGGATTCGGTGTATTTTAAAATATGCAGAATCAACACTATTTTAGTAAAGAGGAGGAAGTATAGAGAGTACATGGAAACTTGGGAAAATGAAGGCATGTTGTACTCCCCTTGCTCTTCAGAGGCAATTGGCCCATCACCTCTCCACGTTCTTTAACTCCTTGAACCCCCCTTGTTGTCAGGGGCCCCAGCCTTATGGCTGGGCTGCTACAGACACAGCTGAAGGGGAGCCTCAGAGCAAAGCACGTGGCTTGCGGCAAGATGTCAGAGCCACAGTGTATTCTGTTGGACTTCTGTATTCTGGCAATGAGTCAGTGTTCCAACCAGGCTACGCATTTGTGCGCGGGGCCATACAGCTCCCAGGACTCCCAGGACTCCACACTCCTGTGTGGCCTGCATTGCACATCTGTTCCACACAGAGCACCCGACTCACGTGCATCAGCTCTGCTAGCCACCATATTATTTTTGACTGTTTCTTCAACTCTACAAAGGAGGGAGCATCATTCTCATCTTCCTGCCTTTCTTTGCTTTTTAAAAAGAGAGAGTGTGTGTGTGTGGGGGGGGTGCTGCACATTGCAGGGCACATGTGTAAAGGTCAAGAGATAACCTCTGTTGTTGGACCTTGCTGTCCATTTTGTTTGAGGTAGGGTTTCTTTTCTTTGGGGGGGGTATTTTTATTTTTTATGGTAATAAATTTTTATCATTATCATTTATTACAATTTATTCACTTTGTATCCTGGCTGTGTCCCTCTCCCTCGTCTACTCCCAATGCCACTGTCCCTCCCTTTTCTCCCTCTATGCCCCTCCTCTAGTCCCCTGATAGGGGAGATCTTCTTCCCCTTCTATTTGACCCTTGCTTATAAGGTCTCAGATGTAGCCCATAGACTCAGTATCCAAGTGGGTTTCCTTGTAAAAGCAGCAGGGGCTTTCTCTGGTATGAACTCAGTGACAGGCTCTCTGATCACCTCCCCAGAGGGGGTAGCAGCCTTGCTAGGCCTCAGAGGAGGACACTGCAGCCAGTCCTGATGAGGCAGGGTTTCTTGACTGCTCATTGTGTACAACAGGCTTGCTGACCTGGCACCTTTTGGGGATTGCCTAGCCCCACAGCCCATCTCACCACAAGAGCAATCATAGATGGTCACACTGGATTTTACATAGATTCTGAAGCCTCAAAGCCTGAGACTTATGGCTTCACAGTAAGTACTTTACTCTCCAAGCTGTCTCCCAGCCCTTCTTGCCTTCCTAGCTCTGTCATAAAGACCTAGGGGTTGCACAAGCAACAACAATGACAAATCCCCAAAAAGCAACCCTGTAAGAACAAAGGGAAGAAGAGCCTTAATTGATGGTTTACAGTGGTCCTTCTCATGAGGAGACTCCAAGCCGTCCTTGATGACATTGGGGAACCACCGGTATAGCACAATTTCACAATTAGGCTTTTATTTTAGGTGATATCCTTCCTGCTGGTCTACACATAAAAATACGTGATGTAATCTGAATATAGTTGCCAGATAATTGTAGGGCATTCTGACAAATTAGAATTTTATTAGGAGCTTTATTGACATTGATCAGTTCTCTGTGGCTTTTAAGGCCTTGTTTATATGTCTCTGCGTGTGCCTATGTGAGTATATGTGTACCATGTGCACACAGGAGCCCAAGGAGGCCAGAAAAGGTGTCAGTTCCCATGGACTTGAAGTTAGCAGTAGCACTGACTAACCTCTGGTCCCCTAAACAAAGAGGAAGTGCTTTGATCCACTGAGCCATCTCTCCAGGCCAGGTCATTGACCTTTTGATTTTGTAAAAGTGTTATTTATGACTCTGGGAAGAATCCGTTGGGCTTCACAGTTGAAATGTGAAGGAAATCTGCCCAAGAGAAGGTCTAGTCATTTTCTGAGCAAGGGGAATGATCCTACGGTGATGATGGTAGAGGCAGGGTCTAAGATGAAAGGCAAACACGAGACCATGTTGACATCCTGATGGAGGGATAGGCAGCATCCATGTGTTTCAGGGTCCCTGTGCACAGGTAGTGAACACCTCTGAAGGTTGTGGGGTGTGCTTTTCCATGGCGTCTACTTAGCTATTGTTGTTAACCTCCTTATGCTTGGGACTTTTCTGGGAACTAAAGGTCTGATGTTTTCATGGGCCTCCTTGGATTTTTGCAAGCTGGTAACCTTCTGAAAAAGTTGAGAAAATTGTGGTTGAAACAAGCACAAAAGAAGAGTGATCTTCTGTTTTTAGATGTGTTTGGAGGCTTTATGAGTCAGAGCTGCTTCTGTTAAGAGCACTGACTATGTGGTCTTTTTTGGTACTGAGAGGCAAACACAGAGACTCGTGGTCTATGCTACTTTCAGCGATTGGTAAAGCCTATTGAAATAGAATATGACAGTAGATACAGAGTGCTTCTGCCAGCGGTCCTCTCCTCTGTCAGCTTGGCTTTGGACAGGCCCCGCAGATCCTCTTAGACTCATTTTTCCACTATTTCCCATATTCAAGTATTCCACAAAGGGCTGCTTTTCTAGACAAGAGCTGGCAGAAAGCATAATAAACGTGTTTGGTGACAGGATTCAGGACAGACACCAAATGTTTCTGTGGTGACCGTTCCAAATTTTCCAATGTATTTATGACAGCATTTCTCTCCTTACAGGCTTTGTTTCTGGAGGTAAGTATTCTGAGCTTAAAAGATCAGCCTCAACAAGAAAAGAAATTCAGGACTATTCTAGAAGGGAGAAGAAGAATCTAATGCTTTGTCATTGGAAGGAACTAACTGAACGTCCCAGCATTTCCGAGTGTTTTAGCAAGGCAGACTTTGTCTCAGCGTATGTCATAGTCATGCCATGAGTCAGAGCGATTTCATTGATCTGCTCGGCTCCTTGGTCTCCTTCATGTCACCACTGATTAGCACCGAGACTGCTGGGTAGGAGGCATAGCATGACAGTGGAGATGAATGTTCTTTTAAAGTGTAATTAAAAAAATCCTACTCGAAGGATGCTTCTATGTCAAAAATTTCCAAGACTTTATACACAACTGTGCAGGGTGCTCAGCTTTGCCTTAGTCCTACCATGCTCACCTGGGTGAGGAGAAAGTCACTTCCCAGGCCACACATGCTTTCAGACTTTATGGTAGCACCTAGACTGGCAAAGGTCTCTGGTGTCATTTCTTGAGAAGTCACTGAGAGGCTTGTGAGAAGGAATCTGGGCCATTTGGGGTTCTGTGGAATGTCCTGGCTACCTAAAAAAGTCCCCTGGGGGAAGAAATACCCAAGCACACCCTACAGAAACAGCCCAGTGCTTCAGAAAATGGCAGACTTGGTTTCACAACACACCGACACTGTGGAGTTCACTACTTATCTTGCAGTTCAATTTCCTCATTTATGAATTTAGAAGCATTTAGAATAATTAATTTAGTATAAGTATCGTAAGGAATGAAAAGAAGCAGTGTCTCCAGGATACAATGCAAAAAAAAAAAAAAGCTTAATAAAATATCCGCTCCACTTCTCTGAGTTAACAGTAAGATGGAGGGAGGGAGTCAATGAATGGTCTCTATCAATGTGTGTGTTTGAAGGTAGAGTTAAGGCTACTGTCTTTGCTGGAACTCATGGGAGAAACTTGCCCAGGGAAAAATGGCATGTACCAAAATAGAGCCCCAAAAGGAAGCACGATTGTAGTTAAGAACACAAATGGTGTGTGCATTTCGGGTAAGTTCTTTAATGGTTTCCCTGTGGGTAAAGTAGAAATAATGATACCCTTGGAGTCTGCTAACCGTCTGATTCCATGATCTCCTCATTTCCTTTATTCTCTGTGGCCTGGTCCCTGTTTTTTTACAGAGGGCTCATGCAGCTCTGCTTATTCTACAGGAGCATTTTCCCCTCAATTGCTACAAATAAAGAATGGGGATGGGAGACTTAGGAGGATCCAACCCAATCAGCTCATCCTCCAGAGAGATGACTCAGTAAGGCAGTGCCTACAGAGGTCCTCACGTGGCAGGTGGAGTGCAAGGAGAGCTCGGTAATTTTAAAAGTCCAAATGAAGAGTATTGTCTGGTGTCAGCTCTTCAGCGGATGACATTTTTGTCTGCAGTGTCTGTAATTTGGATAGGTGGTACCAAGCCAATAGGCAGTGCAGGAGAAATTTTATCAGCTTTTGGAGTGACAGCTCAAACCAAGAAAAGGATGGCAGTTCTATCTTTATATCCTTTTCATGCCAGAGACATTTCTGAATGAAGCATGTATTAAACAGGCTTCTCTGGAAAGGCTGAACAATTCTTGTACTGGAAATTTTCATGTCATGGTCACAGACTAGGTGGACTGAGACCTAGGGTTGCTTATTTTAACAACCCTGACTG
Organism: Meriones unguiculatus; assembly: GCF_030254825.1. Classification (NCBI taxonomy): domain Eukaryota; kingdom Metazoa; phylum Chordata; class Mammalia; order Rodentia; family Muridae; genus Meriones; species Meriones unguiculatus. The sequence continues at coordinate 29,216,374 of NC_083353.1, read as the reverse complement.
GGAAATAGGACAGGCAAAATGGCATTTTAACACACTTCTCCTCATGGGCTCCCTCTGAGCCTGCAGATCCCCCCTCACAAATGGCTATCTGCTCAACCAGTCCTTAACAGGTTCTGCTTATTAAATATAGCTAAGTGTTCTGGGCAAGGATCAGACCTCCTTTCTCTGTTGAAAGCTGAAGCACTGGTTGGGAGACAGCGTTCTAGTGATCAGCAGGCTGAGGCTTAATAAACAAGCACACGAGGAGGACCTTTCCTACTGGGTATTAATCTCAACTATCGGTCAATATGTTGAAGACAGAATTTTTACCCATCTATGTTCTTCATATGTTATGAAATTATTATTTACCTTTTTCTCTTTTCTATGTAGATCTATAAGTCATTTTGATTTGTTCTGTCTTCAACCTAATTAAATTTTCTAAGATTTCCCCTTCATGGCAGAATCAATCTCCCTCTCCAGGAAGTTTCCTGGTTTGAGGTCAGCCAACAGTATAATTAATTCACCCCAGAGGTCCTGTGTACTTTCCACACATGCTGAAAGCTTCAGCAAGGTTTTTTTAAAATAGCAGTAAGGACACATGGTGGAACACCATTCTTCCCAAGCTATACGCCACATGGAAGAGTTGGTCACAGCATGGCCAGGCCTATAAGCCCTTGTCTTACACACACACACACACACACACACACACACACACACACACACACACACAGCTTGCAACCAGCAAAGTATAATCCAGGTCTTCTTTCAAGAGGAGAAAGCAGTTAAAATGCACAGCTGGGTATGACAGAAAACACATAATTAGACAAATTGGATTTAAGAGTTACGTAAGGTCTCAGTGAGCCAGTGAATGAAAAGCTGAAAGAAACGTTGTGATTGCTGCTCCAGTCCCTGGGAAGAACAGATTATGTGGATATGTGTGTTTTGGGCAAATAAAAGGCAATTACTGGGCGTTATGGAGTGTGGTTGACATTTCAAGCGGGTTAAGCTGCAGAATGTCTGACAGGGCTGTGCTGGGGAATAAAATGTTGTCCAGTTCTAAAAGAAGGAGACGGTAAGAACAGCTGTGCTTCAAAGGAAGATCTTGAAAGTTCATTTTCAGAGTTGCATTTTGTAAAAAATAAAGGGCAGTTTAGAAGTATATTATGCAATTTAAATTATCTATTACATAATTGTTCTATAGGCTTATAAGAGTTTTAGAGAATTTTAAGTACCAAAGATAAATTATATATTACAATTTTCCCTCCAACAGCAGACTTTTCCAATCAAGGCAGGTAGTTCTAGAAAAAATAAGGGAGTCTACAATTTGAGAACTTTTTTTACTAAGAATTCTCAAACTAGCAACTAACTCTTTAGGATAACTCCTCCCATGGGATTTAGAAACTAAAACAAATTTAATACTTCTCTTATTTTCAAATAATGTTATTTGCAAAGGCAGCTGAATAAAAAGTAGATATCCTTCTCTTTCAACAATCTCTCTTGAGATAAACAGGACAAAAAAGTAATTGAGATAATGCTGTTTTCTTAAAGAAAAAAAAAGAAACTTGGATTAAATGACAAAAATATCTACTAGTCCCCAAGACATCAATGCTTATAGCATTTGAGGCCTGTTTCTCGATGTGCAATTTAAATATATAGTCTTAGCATAAAAATAACTTCTTGTCTATCAATACTGCTTACCCATTAAGACTTCTATCTACAGTCTTGTATCTTGGTTTGATGGTTTACAATCGCTCAGGCAATCACTCAGGGGTTAAGAACATTTGCTCTGTAAGCGTGGGGATCTGATTCTGAATTTCTAGCACCTATTCTAAGTCAGGGCATGACTCTATGTGTGTGGAAGCTCTATGTGTGTGGAGATGGGTGGATGCTAAGAGCTCTCTTTCTTCCAAACAATCTAGCTGAAATGGTGAGCTTCAGGTTTAGTGATAGACCATGTCTCAAAGCAGTAAATCTAGAGCAATAGAGCAAGACACCTGGCACCCTCCTTCAGCCTCCAGGTCGCAGGCACAGGATCCATTCTATCTGCACACTCAACAAGTGTACAACATGCAAAGATGTGGACCATCTCTAATCTGTTCAGCATTCTAAAACGTCACAAATACAAAGGTCAGCAGGGAATTTGTTTCTTCAAACTTATTCTGATCTAGTAAGAGAGACAGCAGTGTATTAGAAAGTAAACAACTCTATCATGTACTTGGTGGTTGTATATTAATATTTATCATTTATTCTGATGATAAAGAAAATCAGTTTGAAGAATTTTTTTTTTTACCACAGATAAGTCAATGAGTTCATTTGATATCTATTATTGCCAGGAAGTCTTATATGATACTTTAGTATTTTGAAATGATGATCAAATAACTCTGTTATTTGTTTTGAACATAGTCATTAGAAAAATATTCCTGCTTGTGAGAACCTGTCTTGGAATAACTTAAAAAGATTCCTGAGAATAAGTCAAATGAAGTCAAAACTTTTCTAAGTACAGAATAGATTGTCATCTACTTTTAAATTCTTTCAAGAGCTGCTTATCAGGTTACACAATTACAAATGTCGAGCTTGGACAGTGTCATGTGAAATACATTCTGGTGTGTTTGCTAGGACATCAGTGACTGCAGCAATACAAGAGGAGCGAACCTGGCCAACAGGCAAAGCCCAATGCTCTCATCAAGTGAGCTCCTGCTCCTTGCCTCACACACTCTAAGAACCTTCAAAAAGTCAAAGGGGAATGCATATTTAGCTTAACGTTCTTGGAATTAAATGAGAGGCCTTCATCCTTAAGTCAGAGTCATAAGAAACCTGGCTCACAAACACATACGTTGTTGTCAGTGAAGATTCACTGAATTAAGGTGCTTTATTATACTTTTCAGAGCAGTGGCTATCAACTCTCCCTGCCAGTGACAGTTCACACAGAGAATTGTCTTAAGTAGAGTACATGAACTTGGTCTGATTCCTAAGTTTGTGTTATTATCTCTTAATTTGGGATTCATTAAGACATAAAATGAACAGGAGAATGAAAGAAATAAAGGTTTGGAGCAACAGCCATTAAGGATGTTAATCACCAGCTCAGTTTACATACTCCCCACCTGAGTTTCTACCAAACTGAATCATTCCAGAAACTGGTGGATACTTTGTATTGTGTTAAGGGCAAAGAGGCCTTAGGTTTGAGCTTACAAACCTTCCTACAAGGTTCAGTTCCTGGTTTATAAGACTACATTCAGTGTTATCCCATCAGAAGGACTAGGAGGAAGAACGAAAGCACACGAAGAACACAGAGACTTACCGTGTCATGTTGCCTGTTATCTTTCCCTGATATTATGAGGAAGTAGTTCCACGTCAATAGTGACAACAACAACAGTGGCGTCATGTAGAGCTCAAAGTTCCACACGGCGAAGAGAAAGAGCTGGAAGGGAGAAACAGAGAGAAAAAGACATGGTCAACTCCGAGTTTCCTTGAGTGTACTCACAGCCACACTCCACCTCAAAACCCATGAAACCAAATGCTTTGGAGCAGGAAGGTTTGTCTTGGAAAACAAAGCCCGGGGGACTTAGTAAGCGGTTTGCTAAAACCACACCCCTAGAAAATTACCACTAAGACTGTTGCTTTGTTTAATTTCTGTGAAGGGAAATTTGATATCAGTACATTGTCAAATGCAATTTTAATTTTCCTCTTCCAGTGAAATTATTGTTAGATTAGACAAAAGAGTGTTGGCTTTTTTTTTTTTTTTTTTTTTTTTTTTTTTTTTAAGGCAGCTAAATGAGCTTCACTGTGTTGTCAGAATAGCCTGGTCTGTCTGTCTTAATCACAAAGAATGGATCACCATTTAACATTAGGGATATTCTTTTCACAAATCTCACTTGGATAATACAATAGAACAAGTAAAATAGGCAGATGAAAATACCATGTCTGTACCACGGAGCCCCAAGCACTCATATTGTAAAAAAAAAGTGCTGCTTCCAGTAAGCGTTAAAAGAAGTTGGCCTACCATTCCATATTACACAGAAAGTCAAACACTTGCAAATGAATGTGAAGAGCGAGTTTGTCAAAGGAAATTTTAACACGCCTGCTCGTATTAGTTTTTAACACCACCTATTTGAATAAACTATCTTTAGTTGTAAGACAAACGTCAGAGTAAGAACTTGGGGTGACAGATGGAGCCATTCACATTGTAAAACTGCAGGAGCTGAGACAAAAGCTGTGACTCACCCACATCCTCACCAGACTCATGCTCCTGGACAGAGCATCTAAATTCTGAGTCGATGACTCCTGCTGTCAGACTACGCTCCCCTTGAATCATTCGGGATGAAGAGTAGGATTCCTCTCTGACCACGATGCTAAGGAGCAGTGTAACCTTTCCATATTGTGCTTTCAATTTTTTCCTCCATAAGATGGGGACAATGGAAGTATCACTTTAGAGTTATGAGAACTCTAAAGTTCTCACACTGAGAAATTAACACAGTGTTTGGAATGTGGGCAAATACACGTGCTCACCATTACTGACTACATGCAATCGGTCCTCAGAAAATTATCTAATTATTGACTGGAAATTAGAACATCATTTCTTACTAAGATTTAGTTGAGCAGTAGCATAAGTGGGGATTTCAGTCAACTGTTGAGGTTAACATGCATAGCTTGCATTTCATAGACCACAAATTAGGGGAAGGATCATGTGACACTAATGTCAGCAGCAGGGCTACCTCAGACCTTCCTAGTAGATATCAGTCAAGGGCCTGGGCCTCTCTAGTGGCAGAGAGAACTCCCACCTGTGAGCCACAGAACTCAGGCTCTAGGCATTAAGAGGTGACTTTGCGTCTGTTCTCCTATCTACAAAAAGATACACAAATACTATCACCTCTAACATCCCTGGTCTAAAGTACTGCTGCACCCGTTCTGTGGATGACCACAGGGATACAGAAGGTCCACTGCACACATGGACTTACAGTGGTTGAACAATGTGCCCCAAACCTGTGTCAGTACAGGGTGGACCAGATGCCAGCAAGGACTGGGGGACGGGCATGGATCCCCACCCCTAGCTTTGGAGCAATGGCGCTTGTCAGCTGCTGGGAGAGGGAGGGATATTTTCCTCTGAGAGTTTAGCCCCTGGTGAGGCAGCCACAGTCCATCGGAAGACCACACACAGGGAAGCAGACATTAGTCGTGGGGGTTTTTGGCTTTTTTAGGGCACAAATTTGGATGAGTCAGCAGATGGATCTGGGAAGATTGGGGGGACAGAAGGTACATATAATCAAAACGCTGCATGACACTCCCAGAAAACTATCAAATTTTTAAAAATATTTTGATAATTGTGTATTTTACTAGATTTCTGATATTCATAGCTCAAATGGACACCAATATGCATACATAATCATTTATTAACCCAAGAAATCCATTTTGATGATTATTACAAGGCAACAATAGATTCAACTTCCAGAATAAGAACCGTTCCAAATACTTCAATGCATGAAACTGAAGATGGCTTTTATTTCCCACAGAAATGTAGGAAGATTTCTAGAAAAAAGTCTTACCATTTATTTTTTGAAATTTATATAATGTGTGCAAAGGTCAAATGACATATAATTGGTGTTTAGGATTATTAAATGTGCTTTTGCAAAGATAATTCTTCTTTCAAGAAATAAACAGATAAATTTGATAGGCAACAACTACATGTAAAGGGAAAATTAGTTTTGATTAGAGCCCATATAAATTCTTGATACATTACTGTATCAAAGAATTACTGTAACGTTCAGGCAGTTTCTAGAATGCAAGGTCCTTAAGAATGAACATTTTCTTTTATTTGCTCTTTTACATCTGGAACTTAGAACATGATGAGTATAGTACTTGCTCAGTGACTAAATTTTTACTCCCAATTAAAGTAAGTGGCTCCAAGACCACTCCCAAATTATTAAGCAGTTTAATTATTTGTATTAATTACTGTAGAACAGCTGCCAGAAACTAGCTGACTTGAGGAAAATACGCCCACAATTATAACTCGGGAGCTTCTAGAATTTTCTGTCTCTGGCAAATATTTGCTTTAGCACTTCTTGCAGAGAGTGCTCTCCCTCTGTCTGGACCTTTAAAAAGTTTCCTGTGTGCTGTGTGTTTATTTTATTAATTTTAATCCTCACTCCCAACTCAAGAACCGTTCGACTCTGCCCGGCTGGCACCGGCAGAATGCATGCTTCCATTTAACATGAGACACCTAACCCTACATTACCTATTCATGCACATTAGAAACTGAAAGTGTTTTAAGTATTTGATTTTCTTGTTTTAAACTATAGGGTGGCTGTTGTGGGTTATAATTAAAATTCCATAGGAGAAAGTCTTAATGAGATATTAGTCAAAATGGTAACAGCACTTACAGCCTCCATTGGCAGAAAAGGATAGTAAATTCAGGCATTCTGGGTCACGCCTATCATTATAGCATTTGGAAGGTGGAGGCAGGAGGATCAGTTCTTGAAGTTCATCCTCAAGCTGCATATCAAGTTTGAAGCTAGCCTGAACTACATGAGAACCTGTCACAAAAAAATTGACAAACTGAGAAGTCTGCGCACTACCCTGCACGTTAGAAGTGTGTTAGAAGCTCTCTTCCAACTGGCCTTGTATTGTCAGCTATCCTTGCCATATGTCTTGAGGAGCTGTTGTAGTGAGATGAGATGGAAAGAGAAAAGATGTTCACATTAGACTTGGAGGCATCCAAGATTCCTTGCCACTAGCTCTATGGCCTTGGACAGCTATTGGATTTATTTCAGTTTTCTCCTTTGAAAAATAGAAATTCTACTATTTATTTTGCAGATTTGGAATGGAATTAGTCTAAGGTCTGGCATCTAAAGGTGCTTAGTAGGCAGAAGGTATTGGCTCTTATTAAATATCAATTTTTGGTCCTTCTTGCAGCTTATCATCTCTCCTATGCCATCCTTAGTTTGTTACGGCTTCAAGAGTAAGAGCTGTGACGAAGCCACGAAGTGGTGACATTATGGATACCATTTTTAGTGATTTTACATTTAATTTGTGATGATGTGTGCTGTATTATCTGTAATCTGTTCATATGTCATGGAATTTCTATGGTTCAGAACAGTAGCAAAACAGAAGCCTAAAAATGACATGACATCGTCACCTTGATTGACTCAACTGAAAGTCAGACCCATGGAGAAGCAAAACTCCTCAGTGAACAGAAGCCAACCGAAGATGCCTCAGTGAGGACAGCTGAGTACCAAAAAATGCCCAACTGAATCTGATCCGACCTAAAGACTCATGCCTTGATAAGCTCTAGTTGCTTTGACTTTGGAATTCCGAAGGCACGTATGAACAGCAAAAGCTAACTGATATGTAAGTCATGTCTCTCCAAGCAGACAATGTATTATGGTAAAATATTACCTCCACCAGAAGCCCGGAGAAGGGGCTTTAGCTCTGTTTCTCACATGTTGGCATCAAAATGAATGTTGAGAAAGACCTGTTAGTTTATATTAGCCTGTTTCATAAGATAGCTGTTGGGAGCAAATGCGGCAATGTATGTGCAGTGATTAAGATTGATTGCCAACTTCATATGATTCAGAATCCCCCAGGAGACAAGCCTCTGGGTGTGTCTATGGGTGTCTCAGAGACAAGTGAGGTAAGGAGGCCCACTTTTCATGGGGCAACATTCTCTCGTAGGCTGGGACCCTGTGCTGAGTCAAAAGGAGAAAGTTCACGGAGCACTAGCATTCATTTCTCTCTGCATCTTCCTGCAGACAGTGTGGCCGCTGCTGCCTGGTGCAAATAAAAGCTGTCCCTCTACACTGTGGGCTAAAACTAATGCTCACAGGGTTGCTATTGTCTGGTAGTTTGTCACAACAACAAGAAAACCAGTTAGTGCAGCATATAAATACGCCTCGTCGCTAAGCACTGTATAAATGCAAGCAGCGTCAGCCTAATCCGCTCAGTGTTTTTATATTTAAATTATTCCTGACAATGAGACTAAATAAAAAAAAGATTACCCTCACCAGTGTGGATAGATATCAGTCCCTGCATTAAGAACATATATTTTTAAAGATGAAACTGATTTCTGTTCTCTGTATGTATGTGTGTGTATTATGTGCATCCATAGAAAAAGCATTCCTGAAAAAAAATTGCATGGACTGTATAAGCAAATCCTGTGACTGGACATCAGAACAGCTGATTGAGTGATGGATGGTCGAAGATGGGTAGAATTTCTTGGAGAGTATTCGTGTTGTGTGAGAAGGTGTTTCTTGAGATAATCTGTATGAAATAGAGATATTATAGTTAAAATGTTTACTAGTAATTACAAGAAAAATCTAGAGCTCTATATCCTCTTTTTAATAGTAAATCACATATTGCCATTTGTGTGAAATACAGAGTAAAAATTGATAGACTTTAAATTGTGTGTGTGTTTGCATATGTGTATGTGTGTGTGCTGTGCACGTATGTGAACATGAATGTGTAGAGTATAGAAGACATTTAGGAGAGCTGGTTCTCTTCTACCCTGGAGATGGACCTTGGGACATCCGGCTTGGCAGCAAGCTCCTTTAGCTGAGGAGCGATCATGGTAGCGCAGAAGTTTTAGCATCTTAATGCCTCTCTTATAAAAGAGAACTTGGTTTGAACTAACAGTTTTATGATTACTGACTTAGGCCTAGAATGCATTTTCATTTGTAACTTCAAGTCTCTTACTTCTAAGTCATGGCTTTCAGCCTGCGATAGTGGCATCACTACCACCAAGGACAGCTCCCCAGCATCCACAGAGTCGGATTTCAGCAGCACTCGCAATCTTAATCATAGGTATTCAGAATGGCCTTCTTATTTTTAAGTTACTGAAAGCAAAACAACATAATTCGTCCTAACAAGTACTTTGTATGATGTTTTGTGAATGAACCTTAGAAGAGCTGCCATGAGGTCGCAAAGACTGTTTTATACAAGAGGAAGCCAAAGTTCTGTGTGGCAGGACCAGCACCCTGACTCCCAATGCAGCACTTTTTCCACAAAACCCCACAGACTGACGGGACAAGTTCTTTGGCAAGGCTGGCGCTTTGAAGACGCTAAACATCCAGTGTGGAGACTCTCCATATACTTTCCCTTCTCCCTCCTTTGTTCTGGGTAACTACATTTTGCATCAGCATGAAGAAAGAGAATGGTAATTTTTAGGTATTGTGGCAAAGGTTTGGAAAGGCAAACAGGTCAAAAACTGATGGTGGGATTGAGGTTTGCAGGGTGTGTTTCTGAATAATCAAAAGCTGGCTATTCACAATGTCTCTATTAAGAGGATTTTTGTCTGTCCAAAATGCTTAGAGTTGGTTAGCAAGGTGGCTGCAATGGCAAAGGCTGGAAACTGAATGAGCCAATTACATTTTTACAGACAAAAAAAAAAAAAAAAAAGATCGACTTTTCCACATGAAGATTAAGCAAACAAGAACTGTTTTACTGAAAGCTCAGCTGAAGGCAGGGTGAAGCGTCTCCCTCACATTAAACAAGGCAAATTACATCAAGTCAAGTGAATGATTCAGAACATTAAGGTTTTATAGCAACACCATTTCTACAGAGGGCCTAATGTGCTGGATTTTCATTTCTTTGAGCTTGGGAGTTTGAGAGTCCCAGACAGGACCACGCCATTCACACCATGCTATCAATTGATGCCTGCATTGAAGTGCAGTGAAGATGTGTGCCTTCAGACATCATTCAGTGCCACGCATGACAGTACCCCTGGGGAGCCCACTTCAAAAAATCATTTAAGTTGGAATATTGAATATCCTATTCTTTTGCAAACTACAGTATATTTTAAAAAGAAATCTCATCCAAAATGATTAACACTTCCTACTGTTCGGGAAGAAAGCTTGCCCTTTCAGACTAACAGCTGTGGATCATTAGCTCTTCAGTGATGAGATGGCTTTGATGAGTATTTTTCTTTCTAATTAAGAGATGAGATTCTCTATTTGACTATCTCTTCAGAAAGAAGCGAGGAAAATAATTCAGCCTCTATGGAAAGGCCATCTCCTACAAAACAATTAATTATTTCAGGTTCCTTCTAGAAAATCCTTTCCTTTGCTAATTTAAATTCCGTTTTCTCCCAAACTTAACACACATTTACACTTAAGTCTTTACAGTATTAACCCATTTTTACCCAATCTTCATCTTCTAATGTTTTACTGTTTTTTTTTTATGTTTTACTTCATCATTCAAAAATACAGTAAAACAGAGGGAAGAAATACGAAGCTTGAAAAATCCCTCTATGCTTATAAGAATTAACACAAAACAACTTTTTGTTTTAACAGAACTTTTTGCGTGAGAATATTCCCTAATATGAGAAGGGCCTCAAAAAAGATAAATATTGGAATGGGGTTTTTGAGGGAATGATTAAATAAAAAGAACTACAATGTTCTTAGACATGTACTTAAATATATTTTTTAAAATGATGATAACAAACTATTAAAAGGAAACTATTTCATGTCTACCAGTAAAACTGGACTTGAAAATGAAAGCTACAGTATGGATGTTAAACGGGTCCTATAATACTTGGCTTTTTGAAATAACTTTCATCAGATTTGCTAAGGGAAAGATTCCTGGTCTAAAAGCTTGATGGAAGGGTGTAGCAGGAGCCGGAAAGCAGTTGTTTGTGTGTTGGCCTCCTTCAGCTCTTGCACCTGGACAAGAAAAGAGGAGGAAGGAAGGAGTTTCAAAACTGTAGGTTTCTAGATGGTACTTCCTTTGGTCAGGACATTTTAAGAAACATGAGGTGTAGCATCCAAGTGGGTACCCTAATAAGGGGAACAGGGACTGTTTGTGACATGAACTCAATGGTGGGCTCTTTGCCCCCCCCCAAATGAGGGAGGAGCAGCCCTGCTAGGCCACAGAGGAGCCAGCTTTGAAGCCACTCCTGAAGACACCTGATAAACCAGTATCAGATGAAAGGGGAGGAGGTCCTCCCTTATCAATGGACTTGGAAAGGGGCAGGGAGGAGATGAGGGTGGGAGGGTAGGATTGGGAAGGAAAGAGGGAGCGGGATACAGCAGGGATACAAAGTTAACAAACTGTAACTAATATGAAAAAATAAAAAATAAAAACAAAAAAAGAAACAGGTGATTTTAGTTGCCAACAAGTAGTATAGGAAGGGGGAATTGTACCCCAGTGTTTAATGGATTGGGCAGTCCTGTGGATCACTGGAAAAACGGTAGGAAGTTCTCATTCAATAAAAGAATTTCCTGCCCAGATCCCTGACAGCATTCACTGTAGAGAGACATTGTCAGTTATTGTGTGGGCAAAGTATGGTCTAGGACTCACTTAGAAAATATATACATTGTATATGTGTGCGTAGGTGTGTGACCATGGAACTCAGAGTTAATTGTTTCCAGAGAACAGGCCAGGAGCCACAGAGGGCCTCTGAAAAACTCTACCCAATAGGGTATCAAAGCAGATGCTGTGACTCATAGCCAAACTTTGGGCAGAGCACAGGGAATCTTATGAAAGAAGGGGGAGATAGAAAGACCTGGAGGGGACAGGAGCTCCGCAGGGAGAGCAACAGAACCAAGAAATCTGGGCACAGGGATCTTTTCTGAGACTGATACTCCAAACAAGGACCATGCATGGAGATAACTTAGACCCCCTGCACAGAGGTAGCCTGTGGCAGCTCAGTCTCCAAATGGGTTCTTTAGTAAGATAAGCAGGGGCTGTCTCTGACATGAACTCAGTGGTTGGCTCTTTGATCACTTCTCCCTTATTGGGGAGCAGCCTTGCCAGGCCACAAAGGAAGACAATGCAGCCAGTCCTAATCAGACCTGAAAAGCTAGGGTCAGATGGAAGGGGAGGAGGACCTCCCCTATCAGTGGACTTGGAGAGGGGCATGGAAGGAGATGAGGGTGGGATTAGGAGGAAATGAGGGAGGGGGCTATAGCTGGGATACAAAGTGAATAAACTGTAATTAATATAAAAAATAAAAATTAAAAAAGAGTAAGAGCTATGTGACAATACCATAGAGCAAGATGGCATAGTAAGCTTCCTGCAGTGTTTTTATTTTAACTTTGTGTTGTCCGTGTGTGGTACCCTCTTCATACTGGTTGGGTCCAAGATGATGGCATGGATTATGACTTCAGATTCAAGGACTGAGAACAGGTCAGCAGTAGAGAAAATTGGGCTTACTCATCAACAGTTGCACAAAATGTTCTTTTTATCTGTTAGTGCTTAGTTATTTATTTAAAATACTCAAGAGAAGAACCAGAGGGAGGGCCTCCTACTCTCGCTTACTCTTCTTAAGTCTGGCTCCACCACCTCCCCTGAGTCTACTAAACTCACTCTTCCGGGAAAGGGTAGTTCTGCCCTGACTGGGAAGACTGAGGCACTGCTTGCCTAGGTTCTTTACTTCCTGCCAGGTCCATCGGAACTTCTTAATCAAGGGACACAACAGTCAAAGGAAGTCTGACAACCCCTGCTATAACACAGCCCCTCTGTGCTGGCCTAGAGATATGGTGGGATGCTCTTTTGAAGAGAAGCTTTGCTTTGTTTGGGTAACTCTGTGACCTGAATAGTGCCTGGAAATGGATGGTTTCTGGAGACCTGCAGAATCCTCTCCACCGCGTTTTGCTGCTTCCTGTGAGCATAGGGGAGCATGGTTCTGAAAAGAGCGCCATATTGGACTTAGAATGGGAGCTGCTTTATTTTTTATCCTTATATTAAACTAATGATACTTTTGTTGTTTTGGATGGCATGGATGTTTTGTGTGCTTGGGGAAAAATTCTAAGTGCACTATCTACAAAATGATCCTTAACACTCACTAGGCAACTGTGTCAGGAGAGCCAACTAACCCACTTCTATTTATGGAGCTGAGTATATCATTAGGAATGGAAAACAAAGGGGGAACTAGTTGACTTGTTAGTAAGCTCAGATTAAAATGTATATGCTGTAATTTGGTTTGTTTTTAATGATAGTGGTAGAAAAATACTGTTTGTTTAGATTTACTTGGGTTATTTAGATACACATGTCAGAAAGCTCCGATTCCTGATTTTATGAAATTGAGCACTGAGCCTTTGACACTGCTATCTAAAACACAAGGCCCACAGTCTTAATATACCCCTGATTTTTCTGAAGTGTAGCCTGACTGCATCTATTGAAGAGGCAAGTGTGACAGCTGGACAGGACTCTCATCTACAGATGTGTCACAGACAAGCCATAGAGGCAGTCGGAGGAAACTCCGCAACAGAAAGCATCCGGACAACCCAGCAACGGCACCATCAGCTAACGGGCACAATCACACCGCGCTCTGCAAGGAGATATTATACCAGAGTGGCTGTCAGCCACAAGATTTGGGGTGGTTATTGCTTAGATATTTCTTCCTGCTTGATAGTCGTACCGATGTTTTGTGTCATTTCTATCAGTCTGAGTTAGAGCCCTGGGTTTGCCTTGAGAATGCTGACAACTACAGCAGGTAAGCCCAAAGCACAGCCAGTGTGAACATCCCATCAGCCACACATGCATAACTGAAGAGCTGTGACATCAATGTTGGTCAACGTTTTGGGTGGAGAATGAAAGTGACAAATGCTTATAGTCGCTGCCTGGAGAACGTTGACTCTTGGAGGCCCTTTCATGACAATCAGTCCTTCAGCTCCTGGTTTGTAGGGTCTGCTACAGCATCAAACACTGTTGCCTTCCTCTTTGCTAGTCACAAAAGTTTGGGGCTCAAAATCAGGCTGCAGGAAACTTATACTTTGGTACCCAGGTGTTATATCCATGAACATAACACGTTTAAAATGACCAAACATAGATAAGTAACAAGGCATGCGCTTATTTCACACCTGGGAGGTATGGTATTGAGTCCCAGTCACTCAAAACACTAAAACAAATTGAGAATCAATGTCAAAACACCTTTGGCTTTTCTTAAGAATAAATAGTTAAATCTGGAATATTCTGTATCTATGCTTTGCAGGCACTCATGGGTTCTTAGAGAAATAGTCGGATCCAGAAGACATGGCGTATCACAGGTAAATGAGCTTCAGGTAGGCTAGTCTATCTTAGCTCTTTCCATGTTTTCTAGCTGTTCCTTTGCACCTCCAGTACTAGGGAAACTGTCATTTTTATTTTCATGATAATCAAGTGATTAAATCACGTTCTGAGAGCACTTCTTATTTTGTAAGTTCTTAATCTTCTAGCAAACAAAGTGATTGTCTTAAATGTGAGCATGGATTTAAGGATAATCTCAAGATAATTTACCTGTTCTCCATGTTCCTAAGATTTTAGAAGTGCTGTAAGAGTCACAGAACTCAATTACACACAATGATCTTTTAATGTTTTAAAGAAACGAATCTGCCACCAGCACCATTTGTGAAGCAGGTTGTTGGTCAATTCCCCTTCTTGTGTATGTAAATGCTGCGTCTAGGTACGTACATTCTACACCAATGTTTGCTCATGTACAAAATGTTCAATCTATCCTAAGCTCAAAATTTGGCTCTAAAGCTATCTCCGTCATGAACAGGTACAATATTTAAGGCAACAGCTGGCAGTTCAGTTGCTCATGGGAGGAAACTCCCTCTGTTCTGTAGACGGTGCCAGGAAACAGGGTACTGTGCTAACGAGCCAGACACGTGTTTGTGAAGTCTGTGACACACGTTGCTTTAAAAATTAGACCTGTAGTCTTTCTCTTCTCATTTCTAACTCACTGAACAGGAATGCCTTTAAGATAGCGGATGATCTGTTGTGGTGGTTCCTTTCAGTGCTGACTGCAAAGGGGAGCACTCTGCCAAGTTTTGTGAAGCTCGGTACCATTCTGACTCATTTCTACTCAAATTATTTCACTCAGATTTATTCAACTTATCATGACTATCTTTCCTAGGCTACTGATTTCTGATCTCTCTTTTTAATCATTCATGGTGTAACTTGCAGTTATTGTTGATTATTCATTGTCCATGCTTAATGTCTTCATTTCACTCTAAAATCACACAGCCAAAATCAGAAAAAAAAGTGTTTTTAAATTCTCACCCTCTTAAATAGATTTAAGACCTAATAATATCATATATTTCAGCTATCTTACCAGCTTCTAAAGCTTCATCTCCCATTCTGTCTTATAATTTTCTAATTTTCTCCTTCACTGGTCTCATTCCCCCAATCCCTCTGTTCTGGAAAAGCTTCAAGAGTTATGTTTAGCAGCTCTAGCTATGTCTGAACATTTCTCTTTGCAATTCAAATAATCATCTTCGGCTGACTGTAACAGGCTTCTTTACTCCATTCCATCTTTTAGCCTTGCTGCGTAATGTTTACTGATGAATGTCTTTCTCCTATCACTTAACAGATCTTAGCGGTCTCATAACTGCACGGGAAAACTAAAGGTTTGAGCACTCTACACACATCTCTCTTGGCTGTTTTCCACACCTCTAAACATTTTCTTCAATGCAATGGTGCTTGTGTCTCAATGCTAACAGAAGTTATCAGAGAACACTAGTTTAGACAGCAAGCAAGCTGAACTCCAACTGTTCAAACAGCCTGACTTTTACAGTAAAGGAAAGGCCCACGGCCAAGACCACTGAGATGAGCAGGTATTTTTAGTGCACTTGTAGGCCAGCTCTAATGTAATTCTGAAATGTTTTCTTCAAACCCAACCCAACTTTTTCAGGGCTGTCCAAATCTGTTTTCTTTTATAGCAAGTACAAATTCTTGGAGAAGGGAAGCATGCGTATCATTTGCAGTGCCTCTGCATGGCTATGGTGTTGATGCCCGATGGCTCAAATTAGTTCGCCAAGCAGATGAGCACATTGTAATTAGATCTTGTCAAACTGTTAGAAATTAAAAAAAAAAATATTTCCCGTGTAATAAAACTCATAAAATAGGAAAATCTTTCCTATCATTTCCAGCCAAAATAGTCCCTGTAATGACTTGTGGCTTAGCATCCCATAGTTTGAAAAGAAGGCCACTGTGGAAGGACATCTCAGGAGAGATGTCCCATCACTGACATGAGGATGCTGACATGGATTGTCTTTCGGGCATCTTCATCGCTGCAGTTGATTGCCAGTCATGACTAGGCATGTTCTGAGGGGACACAGATGTATGATTCTTAACCAACATTCATGCTTGTCTATTTTTCAGTTAGTTTTTTTTTTTTTGGACTTTTACAATAAGCATATTACTATGATGAACTTACTGAATAATTAAAAATTGCAGACTATTTCCACAAGAGCATTATTCCTATGGGGCACCTTGGGTTCCAAGCTCTTGTATAATGGTCATCAGTGTCTTGCTGGTGATTTATTTTGAATACACATTGTCAGATAATTGACTCAAAGGACTATCCTGCTTATGCTTTACGCATAAGGAGGGTTTTCCAGCACACTGGAACTTAACATCCTCTCAAGGAAAAATAATAGGTAGGTGGCTATTTAAAAAAGTAAGTTTAAATCCTAATCAGGAGGTGATGCAGCACAAAACTATTAAGTTATAGCCCAAATGTTATCCCCTTCTTCATGACCCTTAGACTTACCCAAAGCTATGGTAAGGTTTACTTGTAGGAATGAATAGGGGAATACATGAGTCTACATTTAAAAATCATAAATTACTATACTCAAAGGTTAATAAAAATAGATTATAGAATTAAAATCCCTAGAAAAAACCCGGGGCAGAAAAAAATTCCTAGATATAGCACCTAAAGCAATTTCTCTGTCTTTTTTCTCTCTCCTCTCTTCTACCCTTCTCTCTCTCTCATATGTTTTAAACATGTTACCAAAAAGTATATACACATGAAAGAATAAGCACATGAAAAGTTGTTCAATATCATTAATCACTAAAGAAATACAAACTAAAGCACAATGAGATGCTATTAACAGCCATTAATTTGGCTATAATCACACAAAAATTACAAAATACATGGTAAAGATATGGAGAAACTAGAACCCTGATACCTAATTGATAGAGATGTTTAATAGTGAGCTACTGTGGAAACACTTTGATAACTTCTTAAAAAGGCAAATATAAATTCATCAGATTAACCAACAATTCCACTCCTATGTATTTGCCCCCCAAACCCGAACACATCAGGCCTTGGATTGGCCCATAAATGTTCACAGCAGCATGATTCATGACAGTCTCTAAACAGAAAGAGTGAAGATGATTATCATGGTGAATGTATAGTCAAAAATGAACAAACCACACACAGTACACTATTCCATGATTACATGCCAGGACATGTATTAGCACCTTCAATGTCACGAATCAGAAACGTATGTTAAGTAAAAGAAGTCAGATAAGGAGAACACATGATCCATTTGTTTAAAATGTTCAGAAAAGGAAATTACTCTTGCCAGAGCAAGAAGAGTAGATGCCGGTTATTGGAAGTGGGAACAGAGAGTGACTCCAGTCAGGCAAGACACATCCTTTTGAAGTGATAACTTTTAATTATATATTTTCATTTTATGTGTGTGAGTGTTTCCCCTGCATATAGGCATATGTATTGTATGTGACTGGTGCCCATAGGTGACAAAGAAGGCATTGGCTCTCTGGAACTGGCATTATAGAGAGTTGTGATCTAGCTGTGGAAACTGGGAACTGGACGTGCGTTTTCCAAAAAAGAAGCAAATGCTCCGACAAGCCATCTTTGCAGCTCCACGAAATGATACATTTTATCAAGCTAAATCCCAATACAAATAATTAAGAGGAGGTTGGCTGAAGTAACAAATGGCCACAAATCTTTAGTGTGTCTTGTCAACAGCCTCAGAATATCTAAAATGCTAATTGATGACACTATCCTTTTGTGATTCTCCTGGGCCTTCCTCCTCTTTTGAGTTCAGAGGAGTATCAGAAAGACTACTGATGAACAGCTAAAGCAAATATCAGTATCAGCCACTTTTAAGTATAACCAGAAAAGCAAATTCTACAGGCAGATGAGGAAATGTAGCAATACAATGCTTCCACCTTCAGCTGAAACAACTGTATGACTGCTTCTTCACTCCCATGGAAAATTTGATCAACTCTGAAAAAACAAAACAAAAAACAAAAGAAAACGACACAAAACAAAACACATAGAGTTTTCTCACTCCCTGAAAAGAAATGGATGGGAATTTGAAAACCACAGCCACAAAACTGACAAGGAAAACTCAGCTTGCAATGTGAAGAGAATCAGAAAAAGAAAGGACCACTTATGTTAACATCCTGAAAGAAAATAGATCAAATAAAACAAAACGAAAGCAAATCTATACACAACAGGATGGGAGGCAAGTTGGCAAGGTCACCTTCCCTGGCCAGAAAACAGCATTCCAGTAGCTATGGTGGCGTTTTGATGTTTTCTTACATGGTAATCATGCTGGGGAACCATTTAATTTGAGTCTAGAGTCGGGATTTCATTGCAGTCCTCTGTGATCTCTATTACCAAGTCACCTGGAATACCACCTATCAGGAAATAAAACTGGCCCCCTATATCCACCCACAAATAGAGTGGAAAGACATGTTAGAGAGGATTTGTTTTATTTTTTTCTGGTCAGCAACAGTCAGCAACTCCCTTTGGTTGGTTGAGTTTGTTTTCCTCAGTATATTGCATCAAGAAAATAGAAATGAAAACTGCTGAACACAGCAGGCTAGTGAAATAAGTCCGAGAGCCACTTCCAGCCGTTTTTATGCGAGCACTTCTAAAACTCTAGGATAACCCTGCGCTTTCCAATAACAGCTACAAAGCCTTTCCTGCAGTGCCCTCCCCCAAAAGCTTAATGCATGAATTTATATGTTAGCTAAATCACACCAAGCATAGAAAAGCAGGTGAGCTTGGTAGCTTTCTACATTCATTCTCTGTATCAGTCGCTGCAAGCTACGCTGGCTCTGTGTTCTGCTGTCAGCTAACATGGAGCTGACATGTTAGGGAGACACGTGTGACTTTGTCCTGCATGGCACTGGGCAGAATCCAGCTCCCCTTGACGCAGCGCCTTGTTGAGGGAACCCTTCGCTGATTGAATTCATGTCTGCGTTTGAGACAGGTCTGAACACCCTTCCAGCCAGTGTTCACCACGCTTCTCACTCTAACAAACTCATGGAACCGGGTGCTGTGGCTGTTACTGTGAAGAAGTAGGGATGTGTTTGTTCTCCAGTTTCAGCTCAGTTTGGGGGAGGAGCAGAGTGCTCCTGGCTCTTAAGTATCAAAAGGATGCTGGCTCCAAGCCTTGTCTTTACCTTGGCATTAGCTGAAATCAGAGAAAATGGAATTAATTTTTTTTTAATTTGTTTTAGGAAAAGGTAACTGACACAAATTGAGTGGAAAAGCCTAAAAATGATACCTGAACAAAGATAATATATACAAGGCTGAATGATGTTTTCTATAATTTATCTCACAAAACAAGGATACTTTGTTCATTTTTTTTTCACATAGAAAAATTTCAACAATAATCACAGACCCATTTCAGGCTATATAAGTATGTACAAATATGTCTCCTAGATGCACAGCTAGATGTAACACAGACTATATGGATATAAAATGTATGTATGTAAATTTATACTGAATCTGTATAAACTTTTATTTAATTGTTCTATAGGATATACATATCCATAAATATTAAATGATTATTCTTGGAACATTTTCCTTCAATTATATAAAGGAAATGCCAATTCAATTATGATAAACAGTTCATAAAATATTACTGATGATTAGTTTATCTCACTTACAGAGAAATAATTTTATATAGAATTAATGCAAATATTAATACATCTAAGGAATTTTATTAATGTGAAATCTAAATAGAGTTCAGTTTGAATAATCTTAATGTTACTGTTTCAGTAAACATTTATTTTATTTTTTACTTCATGTTTGTGTGTGTGTGTGTGTGTGTGTAGGTGGCCAAGGCATCCTGAAGCATTGGATCTCCTACGGCTAGTTAGTGTTAAAAGCAGTGGTGAGCTGGCTGAGTTGGGTGCTGAGAGCCACACTCAGTTCCTCTGCAAGAGATGTATGTGTTCCTAACCACTGAGCTGTCTCTCCAGCCCCACCCCAACTAAAGAATCTTAATTAAAATTATTCTTATGGAGAAATAACTATATCAATTTCTGTGCTCTAATGGACAATTCAATTTTAAATAATTCCTCTTATCAATTTTAGGTATACTTTTATTCCCACATTGCATGCAGGAAAAAATTGAGTTTAAGATGATGTGGTACAATAGCAATAATTCTAGTTCTCTACTTCCAAATATTAATTTCAAAAATAAAGTGGTTTAAAAGAGGCCCTATTTTAAGCAGCATTCCTACTCTCTACTCCAGATCGTGTGGGAAGATACTAAGTATGTACCGTAAGGGTTGTAAAACTTAAAAGAATATCATTAGGCCACTTAAGGGTATCGCTTTATTAATTGGTTAGAAGTACGCGTCTTTCTTCATTCAAAGCCCTTGTCACAGATAAAAGGTTTGCGGTGAGACATGTTCTTTTGAGAGGGAGAATCACTGTTCTTGGAAGGTGTGAGCATGCTCCGGGGAATAGCTCCATGGCCGTGTACACGTGGGCAGCACAAACGAAGGCTTAGAGGGTTATCAAAATGAGACACAGAAGAAGATGTGCAGTTCGGACGCCACGCTGGAGGCATACAAACAAGGTGGGTTGCCAGGGCAAATAGAAGGTGGGAAGGCTCATATTTCATTGTATCCATGCATGAAATTCTCAACAATTAAAAATTATAATAGAACTAGTGTTATGATAACTTGTTCTGAAAAGCTGCAAGAGAGAAATCATGCATTTTTGTAGCAACCTTTATTTTCTGAGACCTTCCAAACCCACCCACCATGCTAGCATAACCAAAATGTTTTCAGACTACTCCACAAACGTGGCTGAAACTGGCTACACTGTACCCAGTTGTCATTTGACGGCTAAAAGCTCCTTAACCGCCAATACCCCTCTAGCTTCCCCAAACAGTATAATACTAATTTTTGAGGTATTTTTAGCTCTTCCTTTCTTTACCCTTGTCAGGTTTCTTTGCACTACTGCAGATTGAGTCGAGTCTCTTAGGCTTCTATCCCTACCCCCGAGCCTTTAAAATTTTTATTTTATGCAGGAGCTCACTAAGTTTCCCAGGCAGTCCTCAATCTCATGATCCTCTTGCCTCAGCCTCTCTCTAGTGTAGCTGGATTACAAGGACAGTGTCCAGTTCAATTTTCAAGCTTAAATTTCACTTCTAGGCAAATTCTGGTCATAAGCGTCTGATATGATCTGCATCACAAGGACATTAACAGCAGTATAATGAATGGCATTGCACAACAGAAAAGTCTGTTAATCGCTTCATTATTCCGCTTGCATAATTATCTAACCAAAAGTACATGTTAGCTTTTGCCCTTCTTAAGAACCATTGGCTCATCAGCTTGCAGTCTGCAGAGCTGTAGTCTCTTCCTGGTTCTCCCTCTCTGAAATCCCGGGGCCTCATCGTGAGTGTACCTGGTGTAGTTAGTTCCGCCTCTGGCTCCTGTGGACCTAGGCCTGGTTAACAAGAGTATGGGGTCAAGGAATGGCATATGTCAGAGCATATTGTATAGGTTCAGCTATACATATTAGACATTACTATGCTCAAAGAGACTCTCTGTAGTTTATCTCACCAACAGCAAGAAGAATAGAAGCCTGGTGCATGTTCAGTGGCGCTTATGGAAATCTTGCCTAAGGTCAAAGCTATTATGGAAAAAAAAAAAAAAAAGAACAACCCAAGAAACTGAGTTATGGTGGAATCACTGAGCCTTCAGAACAGAAATGCAATTAGGCCTTCCACAGGTACCTAGATAGATAGTACAAAAAAAAAAAAAAAAAAAAAAAAAAAAAAACCTAGACATATCAGTGTAATTCTTAGAGCTTTTAATAAATAGAAAGGTTACCTATGCCCGCTAAGACGTGTTTAGACTCTCTGGCAGTGAGTCCTGGAATCTACATGTTCACTTACTCCACAGGTGTTTCTAGTGATCAACTCATATGGTAGAATCACGGTGAGCATGTGCCAAAAGGTTTTACTTTTTCCAACATCACTATCAGTGCTGGTGTAGTTCACACACTATAGGCTGCCCAATGGAGACTTTCAAAACAGTATTAACAGCATCACCTCTACCCCTTGTTTAAGAAAGGAAAGATGCCAAGCACAGTGACACATTCCACTTACTTGAGAGGCTGATGCAGGAGGATTACAAGTTTGTGGCCAGCCTGTGCAAATTAGCAAGATGCTGTCTCAACAAAAATGCAAAAGGGACTGGAGATGTAGCTCTGTGGTAGACATTTGCCTAGAATCTGCAACCCTGGCTGGCTTCCATCTCCACAACCACAATTTAAAAAGAGGTAGGGGCAGGAGGAGATATTTAAATTATGTGTGAAAGACTTCAATGAAAGAAAGTCTCCTTTCTTCCTTTTTAATAATCTCCTGGCACATTAAAACCATCTCTAATGCCATATGAATTCTGTAAAATGTTGGGATGCCTTTCCGAGTGCCCGAGTGATGTAGAACCAGTCAGTACGGTGACTAGATAAAGTTGAGTTTTGAGGACTTAGAAAGGGCAGGGAGGAGATGAGGGAAGGAGGGTGAGATTGGGAGGGAACAATGGAGCAGGATACAGCTGGGGTACAGAGTTAATAAAATGTAACTAATAATAAAAAATAAAATTAAATTTAAAAAATGAAAAAAAAATTGAGTTTTGAAACAAACACTCAAGTTCCTCCCAGACATTCACATAAGCCACACAGATGTAAGCGAGTCTCTATGTTACACATTAAAATTTAGCAAAAGGGTGTCTTTCAGACACCATGCCTGCTGCCTTTCTTTATTAGAAAATGGGTAGGATGATGCCCTTAATGATGCCCTGATAGACTGTTCTCTAGGAAGCCTCCGGGGCTGTATTGAACTGCACCAGCTCTTCTAACGGTTCTGGAGGACTTATCATGGTTCCCTGTTGGAGCTGATCACTGGACACACTGACGGATGAGTAAACAGTTCTTAGAAGTCCAGTAGACATGGTGGGTAAGGTCAGGGTCCCGACCCTCGGTTTGGTGGGCAGTTGTCGCTCTCTAGTTTCCTGAAGTGTGAGAATATACTCCAAGTTCACGGTCCTGCGTTCTTGGTTGGCTCCCAGGATTCTTCTCACAAGGAGACAATTATTCACAATAAACGTTTGCAAAAATAGAATCTTCAGGAAGATGTTCTTGCTATCTCGTCTAAGGGCAGACTCTAGCCCTGAGAGGATGTTCAATTACTGTAAATTATTGTTTACATTTTAAAAATTATATTTAGTGTATGTGTGTGTGGGTCAGAGGACACTTGTAGAACTGATTTCTCTCTTTGTACCTCGTAGGGCTGAGCCATGCAGACAGTCCCTCATCTAACATACAGAGGAAGTCCAAGGTCGCTGCCCTATTTATCAGAGGTGACTTTTGGCCTTCTGGGGTTATTAATCTTGCTACATCATTAAATGATCCGAGTTAGTTTCCCCCAATAGCAAGTAAACCTTTTTAAAGCCAAATTCTATGTAAGGGCAGATAGAATGGAGGCATTGTGTTTTACCAGTAATTACTGGGCCTTTAAGAGAAAGCATTTACAAACAGCACACTTACAGATGGTTCACTCTGGGGCTTTTCAAATGAAACAGGTCTGGAACGTGTTCCTTCTCTGGGGTTCTCTGGTATTTGTTAGTTAAGGCTCCCATAGTACCTGCCTGTTGAGTCTTCTTGATTTGGATATGTGGGAAGGTTGTTTTGATTGATAAGAATTCCCGAATTCCCACTGATTTCACACCATCCCACATTTTTTCTTTTTCACTTGTACCTTAATGACTTGTCACTATTGACTGAGCTATAAGCTTGCAAAAGAGAACATAAAAAACATTCTTTTGTGAGTTAACACAGAAGCTTTATTCTCACAAAATAGGTGTGATTTAAAAAAAGTATTTAAGCCCAAAAGTAAAAGTTTGGCAGAGTTGATACTGTCTCCTGGTTTACAGCCAGCCACTCAGAACAGGAAAGGGACCTGGGCAATGGTACATTCTGGTGGAGGACGCCCTGGAAATCATGAGGTTCGTTATTCTTTGTTTGCTCCAAGAAGACCTCTATCGCTCCCATCACAGTGACAATTTCATAGCACCCTCCTCAAGATTTTTTCAGGCTAAAATAATCACACTAATGCTCTTTGGCATAGAATTGTGAAGTTTGTGAAAAAAAAAAAATCTTGGTCCCATTTGCTCAGCCCAAGTCCATGTGGAGGCGAGGAGGCACTTTGCAGACTTCTGTTTTGGTTCGGCTTCTCAACTTTTAAAATAGTTGTCAACTGTATTCCCACCTCAGCTCAGGCTTGAGGCATGGTCTGTCCCTAATTGGCCACAGACTATCTGCATTCCAAGTACTTGCCAAAAGAGGCTACTACTGAGTGCTTGCTGCTCATTGCCTATCAAAACAACTTGGGGGAATGATACGGAATGTTGCCTGAAGGAAATACATTCTTTCTTACATCTTCTAAATTTTATTTGGGAATTTGGCTTTGACCTACACCTTTGCTACCTTAGAATAACTAGCTGCTAAGGCTACGTAACAAGCGCTGGAGTAGAGGCGGCATGATATTTATAATGACCATGCACATAATGGGTTAATGCCTCTGTCCTCCAGATCAGAGTGCTAAATATCATCATACCATCTCTCTAAGGCCACAAAGAAAAAGACGACATTTTACGTAGTTCAGGTTAAATTTTGTCTCTAAATTCTGTGTGTAGAGTTACGTGTTTTTTTTTTTTTTTTTTTCAAGACAGGGTTTCTTTGTGTAGCCTTGGATTCCTGGACTTGCTTTGTAGACCAGGTTGGGCTCAAACTCGCAGCTCCTGCCTCCTCTAGTGCTGGGATTACATGTGTGTGCCACCAAGCCCAACCTGAGTTGCTTTTCTTCAGTCAATGAGCTGCATTTTGGTGGTGTAGCAGTGTCCTCTATGCACAAGTGAGAAGAAAGACTTGTGCGAAATGTACATCGCACTGAACTCTGGTTACAGATCACATTATACCACATCAGGCTTGGAAAGTGCTTGAAGAAGAGTTTTTGTGATTTTAGTACAGGAAATAGTTGAGTTTATATTGTGCAACTAATGGGCTTGATATAAAAAACATTAACAGGTGAGTTATGATCCTGATAGCTTCTCTCTTCATTTACTCTTCAGAGAGCCCAGAGCTCAAAATCTGACTTTATGTCCAGCATTTCGCATTCATTTTATTAGTCACTTTCATCACTATATTACCTTCCCATTCTCTAACCATCAGTGTGATTTTCTTTTTACTTACATACTTAACAATATGTTTTTGTAATCATTCCCATTAATCTCATGGCTTTTCAAAAAAAGCCAAATAAGAACTCTATACATATTAAAAATGTAATGTGTTTGAGAAACTGTCTAAAGGCGTAATAGTAAATCTAAAGGCACAATAGCAAAATTTCTTTTTAAAATATTTATAGTTTATAGCGATTGAAAGTGGGGTTCAGAGAAACTTGGATGTTAACAAAACTTTATCCAGCAGAACTGCCTTTCTGGCCCCAGAGCCTGAGCTCTTCACACCATGAATGTCTCTCTTTAGCTCCCTGTGTGTCATTTAACAGGAACAGATGGAAATAAAGGGGATATGGGCGAGAGCATAGAGAAAAGATAGCCTAATGGGAAGAAAGCGAGAGAGCAAGAAGTGCTGAAAGAAAAGCCAAGTAGAGAAAGGGCCCAAAAGATAATGGAGAGAGGAGACATGGGGCAGGGGTGAAACACATTCACACTGCCTCCCAGCACACCGGCCTCACGTTCCACAGTGAGGCTTTCCCTTAAGTTTTAGAGTAGTATTATCCATGCCTAAATGCCAGCTCATTATGGGAAGCTTTTAGGCCTTTTGTGTCTGACCCACTCCTTTGTACAACTCCACATCGCTTGTAGGGCTGTTCATCCTATTTTGCATTTGTGCTCTAGACCTCAGGAGCTTCTGCTGCCCAGTGGAGAATAGGGTCATTCCTTAGGGCATTTACCAGAGCAGACTGTGTTCATTATGCTTCATGTGAACGTACAGAAAAGACTATATATATTTTTTTTCTTTTTCAACTTAATAAAATCTGTTAGCATTCACAGAAGTAAGAATAAGGAAGGTTCAAATAACATAGCTTAAAAAATAATTTCCTTTACTTACACAAGAACAAATCAATCATTTTTAAGGGTTATCTCCAGACATGAGACCCAAAAGGTAAATGAAAAAAACAAAAATGAAAACAAAACAAAACAAAAAACCAACCAAACAAACAAAAAATACTCTTTTGAAAAATATATATTGTCATGTCTTTTATAGACTAAGTTGTGCTGAACTTAGAATTCATGATTATCTTTTGAAAAACTTTTATGTAGTCCTTGCTAATTTTACTTCCAAATTTACTATTTACTTTAACAACAAAGTTTCCTTGCCCATTAACACATCAAGAATTTGCTATAAAATAAGAGATGGCTTGAGATTTAAAGTTTACCCTAAAACTACTGACAGAGTTGATCAATTTACCTACTGGAAATACCTTTAGAATTCACATGAGTCATATTAATGGTCTTAGAAAGAATTCCTTTTTCCTGTAAGTCCTTTTCAACACAATAACACAAATAGAAGTATTTCCTTTGAGATTTTTTTTTTATATTTTAGAACAAATAAATCTTTTTATCAGTTCTTTCCTCATAGTAAAACACTTATTTTGGGGTAAACAGTCTCTATATTTCTTTTGGGGGTGCTACTTCATGGTTAACAGGCTTCTTGCTTTAGCCATTCCTCTATCCATGGAAGATATTGCTAAACACAGATGAGGTGTTGATTATTGGATAAACTTCATCAGTGTCTGGGCCAATTAGGTGTCTGTCAACTTGACACAAGCTAGGATCGTCAGGGAGAGGGCAATCTCAATGGAGAAAATGCCTTTGTAAGACTTGCCTGTAGGCATTTCGGTAGGGAATTTTCCTGATCAATGATTGATGTGTCTAGGCCCAGATGGGCCCATATCACTGTTGATGGGGCCGTGCTTGGGCAGATGATCCTGGGCTGCACAAGAAAGCATGCTGAGCAAGCCACCGGCAGCAAGTCAGGAAGCATGTTTCTCTATGATCTCTGCCTCTAGGTGCCTGCCTTGACCGACTGTCTCAAGTCCCCTCAGTGGTGGACTGTGATTTGTATGCTGAAATAAACTCCTTCCTCTCCAAGTTGCTTTTAATGATGGTGCTTATCACAACAGTGGAAACCTGAAAAGAACATCTTTCTAACAAACTAGAAGAAACTAGAATGGGGAAATAAACACAGGGCTTTCTGTCTGGTTCAGCCTAGATTCTACTAGCAAAGATGTTGGCCACTTTGTGGGAAACTATAGCTCAAACAATCATCAAGATAGTTTTGAAGGTAATCATATGAGCATACTCTGTAAATGGCATAGTATTATTAAATTAAAAACAGTTAGGTCTAGATCAAGGTCTACAAGTCAATATAAAAAGAAGACTTTGAGTTGTCCTTTTACTCATGGCAATTAGATGCCACTTAATTGAGTACTATAACAGTTTCAGAATCCAGGTGCCATCAATTGTTTCTTTAGAGTATCAGCAACTGACGTGACCACATCAAAAGCTTAACAGCAATATTAAATTACTAGTACTGCTGTGAATTGGATAATAAGGTTTAAATCAAGACAGGAATAACAAGAACAATTACAGATGGTCAGTCTACTGAATGAGTAGCAGCTGATGCAGTTCAGAAGTAATGATATCAAGTCAAAGCTATTCCACAGAAGGAAAACATGGGCTAACCTATTATTCATTTAGGTTTATTCAATGGTGTATCACCAGGTGTCCCACAGGAACTTAGAATTCACTGCTATGTGTTTTTAGCCACAACAAGCCATAAGATGTTTGTTTTGCCTTTTGTAGGCATATACAAATAAAAGTGTTTACAAACAAATTTTATATGATCCAGTTGTAGGTTTTAGAGGTAAAAATGTAAATACCAGAAATAATCTTTGAAAGTCCTTTAAGGACATACTGAACATTTTTGTCTCCTAGCTGACAGACACCTGGGAGCTAAGCCACTAAACATGACGTTCCATCGTGTCTACAGCATCCATTTTTTTTTCTTGGAGTGCTTAAATAATAATGAATTTTACATGCATTGCTCTTTGAAAATTAAACTCAAATGAACATGATAAAGAATGTGTTTTTATAGTGATTTTTAATGGGAATGCAGTACTTATACATTTATGAGGCAAGTGTATAATTTTAGGTTCTTATGTTTTAGGAGTTATTAAGCCTTGGGAGGACAGATGACTGAATGGTTAAGAGCACTCTCTGCTCTTTCAGAGGTCCCAGGTTAGGTTCCCAGCACACACGTACTGGCTCAGAACCATCTGTAATTCTAGTTTCAGGGATCAGATACACTTTCTGGCTTCCACAGGCAGCAGGTATACATGTGACACTCATATATACTTGCAGGGAAAACACCCACACATATAAAATTAAAATAAATCTTGAGAATTGTTAAGTCTGGATTCATGAATTTTCTAGTGGAACTATTTTGGTGCTCAGTTCTTTCAAGATTAATAAAATATGAGAAGACATTTCTTCATGCCAATACTCTTCTGGCTAGAAAGAAAGTAAAAGGTAACTTATAAAGAAGAAGTGTTTCTACTTCTATGGAGCTCTATACTGATCACAAGATAAGCTTCTTTAATGAACCAGCTGATGCTTGATTAGAGCTTTAGAGATGTCTGAAGAAATGGAGCAGTCCCACGGGTTCTACAGTTTCTGCGGTGTCCCTCATTAATTCTACTTTGAGTTCATTATTCAACAGCTGCTTTATGAAAATAAAAGATCTGCATTTCTCTACACACATACTTGAGAACTGTTTTATGCTGCAGTCTCTCCTCACATGAGCCATTTTCTCTGAACTAGATTAAGAAAATACAATGAGATGCTACTTCCATGCTGGTGTGAGGATGTGGAGTAATGGGAACACTCCTCTGTTGGTGCTGGGGGTGCAGACTTGTGCCACCTCTATGGAAATTAGCATGGCAGTTCCTCAGAAAGATGGAAATCTAATCAAGATCCAGCTCTACCGCTCTTGGGTACATACCCAAAGGACGCTTCATCCTACTATGAGACACTTGCTCGATCATGTTTATTCATAATAGCCAGAAATGGGAAACAACCTAGATGTCCATCAGCAGAAGAAAATATGGTACATTTGCACAATGGAGTATTACTCAGCTTTTAAAAAATGTAATCATGAACTTTGCATGTAAATGGATTGAACTAAAAAATTATCATGAATAAGGTTTCTTAGCCACAAAAAAGAAATGTGGTATGTATTATATGTGGATATTAGAGGTTAAGTCAATGATAACTAAGCTACAATTTGTAGAATCACAGAGGTTATTATAGAGTCAGGGACTAGAGAGGACAGATGTATCTTAGTAAAAAAGGGAAACAAAATAGACAGCTATGGAAGGATGAAGGGCTGGAACAGGAGGATCAAGTGGGGAGGGGCAGAGAAGACAGGGATGAGGAATGAAATATGGAAAGAAGAAGCAGCTAGAACTAGGGGCCATTTGAGGGATAGTAACCTAATACAGTAGACACTTCCTAAAATATATAAATGGATAAAAACAATCTAAATGAAATTACCAACCAATGGTGGAGACAGAGCACCCAACTGGTCATCTTTTATCACCAAATAAAACTTCTAGTACTGGGGTTGAGTTACATGAAATAGAGTTGTTGTCCTAAGGGGTCCCATGGGATCCTCAAACAACCCAGGCTGTTGCTAAGACTATAGGTTGCCATCCACAAACTGACAGCAAGGCCCTGTTGCTGAAGGTAACCCCCCACAAGTCACTGAACATGGAAACTCAAGCTGGTGCTTAGATAGAGCCTTTAGCTCTATTTGCTAGCATCTTTAGTGCAGGATTGTGTTCTGTATGCTACCAAAAGAAAAATGTCAACCTACACCCAGCCACAAACCCATGGATCGACAACAGTGCCCTGCCTGAAAGGTATGCTACTCAATGGGACCACAAAGCCGAGTTAGTAAACACAACCAATATCTAATATCTGATTTGCCTTTAGGCCTGCACAGCAAGATAGAATACCCGGGGTTTGAATGATCAAGAACCTGAGACTAGAAAGCCCAGCGACCTAGGGTAAAGCCAAACACCACAATTCTAAAATGAACACAACACCAAAACAACAACAAACCCCCTAATATATGTAGCAAGAAAATGACTCTTAGCTGGGCATGGAGGCTCATGTCTTTAATACCAGCACTGAGGGAGGCAGAAGCAGGCAGAGCTCTGTGAGTTCGAGGCCAGCCTGGTCTACAAAGCAAGTCTAGGACAGGCATGGCTACACAGAGAAATTCTATCTCAAAAATACCAAAATAGAACAACAACAAGAAAAAACAAACAAAAATCTTAAAAAGAATGAAAGGAATAAGAAGAGAAAAAGAAAAGAAGGGCAGTTTTGCATATCATTATCACTTTCTCTCCATGACATCAGAACTAACGCCCAATTGACTTCATAGCGTCATTTCTACCTAAGGTTGCTTTTGCTGGGGAAATATGTCTGCAATTTGTTTCACTGACAAGTTTAACATTTACATCTCCCTCCATGAACGGCTTCATAAAAGTGCATCTGACTTTTCTGACTCTAAGCTCACACTTTATCCTTGACTTTTTTGTTCAATGATTTGACGTAGGTTCTTTCAGTCTGAACTCTCCTCTGTGTGTGTGTGTGTGTGCTTCTCTCTCTTTCCTTCATAATGACTTTAGGATAAGTGGTCTTGTTCTGAGCAACACCTTAAATTTGAGCTGTCCTGTTGGTTCTGTACTTACTAAGTCTGAATTTATTGTAAGCCCTTGTAGTGCAATTTTTGACACTCCATTAAGCTCCCTTTTCATTGGGAGCCTAAGGGCACATTCAGGCTCACTGAGAAGAACACGCCTAAATAACAGTTAAAACATGTGTCATGAGCTGCAAGGGGCTTGTTTGCCAGCAGGGCAAACAGTTCATTGCAACTCAAGCAGTACCCTGCAACTGGATGGGTAGGGATAATGAGATAAGCACACACCACAAGTGAGTTGTTCATCTTCGTCTTCAAGCATCTAAGAACACAGTTATCTCAGCAGGATGCTGCACCCCAGAGAGATATAAATACCTTTCAGAAAGGTAAAGAGAACAGCCAAAGAAAACAAATCCCAAAACATAATAAAAAACAGAGCTGAGAACAATTTTTTAGAAGCAAAATTTCATCTAGAAATTGAATCAGGTCAATTGTTCTTTGTGTTTTTTTCCCCCAATATGTTTTACTTTAATTGTATGCAGATTTATTCTAATGTTATGATGCTAATCAACCTGTGTGGCTATAATAATAAAGGCAATGTCAACACCTCATCAAACAGCCACACTGTTTCTTTCATCCTAAACACTGTGTCTTCCTTACACAACACCAAAGTACTTTGAAAATTATTTACACAAATAAACGGCATCATTGAAATACTTGAAAAGGTATAATAATTATGTGTAATATGGCCCAATTATGTGTTAATTTCTTTGTTTTAATTATTTGTATAGTTTTAATGAAGGGGTTTCTAGAAGGTGGAACTATTTTTATTTTTAATAGGAAAATTTTGTTTTTAAGAATGAAAACAAAGATAATTAGGTATTCAATTAGAAGCATAGTAATATATGCATGCTCCTAAATTATTGCCGGTATTATTACTCCATTTTGCTATCAAAACTTTCTCTCTTTGAAAAGTTACTTTTCCCGTTTGCGTTGTGTATTAATATCTTAGCTGCTCATCAAGTGCCAAAATAGAGGTTTAAAAGTTCCCCAGATTATCTCCAACAGAAAAACTGGGGTAGGCGATGACAAGCGCGCTCTTTCAAGACGCAGTTTCCGAATGCATAATAACTTAAGAGAGTGAGAAAAAAAATAGATTTATCAAGAAAAGAGAAAACTCTCCTACAGTCAACACAGCAAATCAGCAAATTTCTTCAGGGAAAGACATCAAATTTGAAAGGCATCAATACTCTCTGCTGTCACCAAACTGTTATTTGTGCTCAGGCACCAGCTGGATTTGTGTATGTGCGCGCATAATCTTTTTCTCACCACTGATGTCATCATTAAAGCTGTGCAAGAATTTTGATTTTGCTCTTTGCACAACCTTCAGGGGGGAAACTTGGACATCACAGGAAAAGTTTGTGACAAGTTTGTAAAAGTAAGAAATGCAGGCGTGAGGCAGTGGCGTTCCACCTCTGCAAATCTAGCAGGCTTTCGTTGTTGCAGATTCTTGTGCCTTTTCAGCCCACTGAGGGAAGCAGGCAGGCTGACTGCAGAGAAGCAGAGCAACCTATGTGTGTGAGGCTGAGGAGGGCATTTCACATTATCCAAAGAATGTTCCCTGAAACCAGGCTGTGCCGTCCCTTTTGAACATTGGAACATATCCTAGAGTTTTAATATGTACACAATAATATTTCTGCCAACAATATTCACACAGATAGATACTAAACCATTGGATCTGATTTTCAAGGTAAAACAAATTGTTTGTGTTACTGTAAACACACTTATAAGGTTTCTGACAGGCCCAAAATACTAAGACTTTTTAGGAATCTTTGTTTAGGCCATCTACAAGCCACAGTGAATTAATTTGCAGACAGGGAGGCTATAACCAGGAGCATTAGCCATTATAAGGAAGGGAAGACTGCATGGCTCTGCAGAGACAGCAGACAGCTGAGGTAGGGACAGTGTGGAGGGCAGACAGCGAATGGAACCTTTCCCAAGTCATTAACATGGCCTCACTCAGTAGCCATTTACTGGCTGGGTAGTTCTGTAGGTCAGAAAAGCTATACTTTCTACTTCTCAGTGTGTGTGTGTGTGTCTGTGTGTGTGTGTGTGTGTGTTTTCATTTTATCCAGAAACATCTAACTTATCTCAAGACAAAATATCTTTGGTTGATCTAAGACACGGATTGGGGGAGAATTGGCGGTTGATTTTCTTAACTAACTTGCTTATCTAGGCATTTGTGAGTGCACAGAGTTAAGACACTCAGTGCCAGGCAGCAGTGTTGACAGAGGCTAAAAGGCTGTTGTTAGGTGTTATTGGCTACCAGCTGTGCTGGTTCGTGACAGGTTCCTTTTGTGCTTGCTTTGTGGTGGTAGGACCATCCAGGCTGCAGCCACACAGGCCCACGCTCTCACTGACCTGCATCTCCCAGGCTGTCCTCCCCTGACACTTACTTATTCATTCTCCGAAGGCAGGCAAGCTGGGTAGGTATTAGCTTCTCCATTCAAAGACCACGGCCACTGAAGGCCAGTTCGTGGCTGCACTCTGTCAGTGAGAGCTGCCAAAAGCACACAGAATGCTAACCAGTCCTCAAGGGTTTACTGACTGGTTGGGGAAGGAAAACACACACACAGGACCAATTGAATACAGAAAACACACTACAGTGTTGGAGCGCAGTAGAATAAATGGTACAGACAGAAAGCACTTCAGGAGTTGAGGGGTTTTCATTACTCCATTCCTTCATCCTTCTCTCTTGTGCATTTCTGGTTACTATGGAGGCTGAAGTCAACGCAGACTCTTTATAAAGACATTCTGGGTTGAGAGTTAACACAGGAAGGTTTATACTGTGAAATACCCTTTCACAGGCAATTTTATGATTTCACAGTCTGAGCCTTTGTCTTTGGAACAGATTTAAAAGACCCATCTGACTGCTCATGGTTTTGTCCTAAGCAGCAACATTAGTTCTTATGAAGACGGGAGCTGATAAAATTTGCAATTTCCCATTTATACCATCTTTGCTTTTCTTAGACAAAAGGGTAAGATAAGGAAGGTAATTATTGGATTCTGCTCTACAGTTTCAAAAATCACAGACTTAAAACGTATGAGGCCATTTGAATCCCAGAAGGAAAAGAGGTTTGATTGAGAGCATGTTCTGCTGCACCCAGCATCAGTAGGATGCCAACCTTCTCTCTAGCAGCAAACTTTGTTACTGAGTCCTGATTTTGTAGGGGTTTGTAGAAATGACTGATCCACTGTGGGGCTGGAAGTTGGGCACAGACGTTAAAACACAGAGAGCTTGCATAGTATGCTTGAATAGGAATCTCTGATCTACCATCTAGGAGTTACAGTCCTCAGAAGATTACTTCACTTCTCTGTCCCTTGGTATCTCCATCTGTGGGGTGAAGAAATAGGGTAACTCCTATTTGAAATTGTCACGGGAGTGAAATTAGTAACTATCTGTAGCATGTGGCATCAAGCGTGGTGTAGGTTGAGCAATTGTTCAAGTGTGGAACAAAGGGATCAAAAGAACGGTGCTTCCTTGCAGAGCTCTGGAGCTGATTTTCTTTAAGGATTTCTCATGTCAGAAGGAGGAAAAGGGGACTGTCTGAAATATAAAGCCCTGGGTTGGAGGGTGGACAAGTCACTGGGACATTTGTTCCATCTTGGAGCAGAATGAGCCTTCTTCATGAGGGCTCCCAAATCAGATTCCTTTCATGCTCATGGAAGGGTGAGCATTTCTTTATATATATAACCTTATGCTTGCAAGGAGTCAGAAACGCAGACATCCTGGGGCTCAGCTCTTGGACAGGACTTTGGCAGTGAAATTTACACACTCCCCCACATACTGCCACTTGCTGGAAGGCAGTGATTTGGTAACTGGGTCATCTGCAACACATATCCCTTCCTTTTTTTGGAAATACACCTGTTCCTGGGATTTGATTTGGCTCCTAATTCGAACAGACCTCCAAGTGCTCTGAAGCAAAATCAACCTAAAATTGTACGCTTATCTAGAGTTGCATTTAGGCCATATGGTTTAAGCTGTCCAAATGCCACAGAAGCAACAGCAGCAGCCATCATCAGACTTTACACTTACCCAGCATCTCTCCTGCCAGAATGTTATGTAAGTCATAAAAGTTTCATTAAGCCAGAGATGTTAACCCTAGTTCTAAAGGGGCAGTCACAACTGCTGTGTTTTGATTTAATTCCCTTTACTGGAAAGTGCTGCAAGATAGTTCCTGAATGTCCATTATAGCGTCACATTATTATACTTAAAGCCAACAGTGTCCAACTGTTAAGGCAGGTGAGAGGCATGTCTTACCAAAACCTTGGTCTTGGCTCTTTGAGAAGCCTTATTAACTATTAGGCTCACTACTGTAGAGACAGAGGAAAATGGCTGAGATATCATTTCCTGAAAATCCTGTGAAATGCAAATATGCCTACGCAGAGAGGGCATTTCTGTGTACTACCTGCAGCCTTCACACATCTGAATTCAAATTTCTCTATCAATTTACCAACTTTTTCTCTTGGAATCCAGTACTATGTCAGATAAGTAGGGAGTTCTCAGTAAATGTATTAAATACAGGGCTGTCTTTTGCAAGGCAGAGTCATGCAGTGTCGATGTGTAGAGCAGATGTGATGAACTAACACAGAAAAGCAAGATGCTTGAAAGCAGGCAGGATGGTGAGCCCAAGAGGCAGACACAGACAGGCTGAGCTGAAAAAAAAAAATCCTGACAGGTGTTAGTGTTAAAATCTCAAAGCAGTAAAGGGTACATTTTACATAAACCCCTGTCTTCATATTACCTAGTCTGTAATGTCTCTGAAATGTGTGCAAATGTGTGCCATCTTACGCACAGACCAGTGGACCAATGAATTGCCTCATCAGCCAGGCCAAGAGCTAAGTGCTACGACAAAGAGACAGATCATTCTTTCAGATGCCATTCCTCCAGCAGTGGACTTACATCATCAGTGAAATGCAAAATCTAGGGGTTGGCGAGATGTCATGGTGCATAGGGCACTTGCTGCTAAGCCTGATGACCTGAGTTTGATCTCTGGGACCCATATGGTGGGAAGAGAGAAACAAATCACCAGCTGCTCTGTGAACTCCACGCACATACTATGGCACACACGCAGATGCACACATATATAGAAAATGAATAAGTGGATAGATAAATAAATAGTTTAAAAAACTTGAACTGCAAAGGCTCAGAATTCAACCTCCTAAAACATGACCCAGCCTTTTTCTAGTTATGGTCTTTTACAACCATTCTCTCTAATTTAAGGCTATCACAGTTGGAAAGCTAGAAAATTTATAAGCAACTAGAGCCACATCCTTAGGAAAACATCACATTACTTTTAGATGTGCTTTCGGTGTTAGCCCAGAGAACAAGGGCCATTTAACCACCACAACGTATTCTCCAGGAGCTGAGTTTTTGTCCTGAAGATTAAGAGCAGGAAGGGCTAGAACAGCAGCGTGTGGCGATAGTGGGGACACTGGCAACATTGTGTTTCTGTAGTGATGTTGAAAGGATTGTAACAGATGGGTACATTTCAGAGCATAATGGCTAACTCATAGATGTTTTCAAATAATACAAGATACTGTAAAATCATTTCTTGCCCACCACAGTTCCTTTCAGGGTGACTTTCCCCAGCCCAAGGGAGCCCTCCCTAGCTGGGCACTTTTCCCTGCTGAAGATGGCCTATCCAGGAAATACTGGACAGCAACCCCAACCAATTAGCTCAAGCTTGGGCCTGGCACCTCTTAACCTCAGGCTCTCTTCAGACCTTTGATTTGTACTCCTGAAAATATACTAAAAATGAAAGCACCTTTAAAAAAGGGTGATTACAAAGAGCACTTGATGACATTTGCAACTGCCTGGGATATAATATATGCTCAATAAATATTCATTCCCCTGAACTGCAAGAAATAAATTCACAAATAAAATTGTAGGCTTTTCATTCCTCAATTCCGTCTCTAATTATGTCCTCCGGTAGTAGTTGGAGATACAGAGTGATGACCTCAGGCAAGCACTAGAACTGTGGCTGCCTGAGATGCCTCAAGGGACACAGAGCTGAAGCCTCCAAAATGGTCCTGGAATCCCATGTGCTACAAGCAGTGACATCACAAGAAACTCACACAGTGCCACTGGAGAGGAACCCTGATCTCTCCAAGTCTCAAGCAAAGGAAGAAACTCATGGACCCTTGAAGAAAAAAATGAGGGGGAACTCTTAAGGATTAAAAAAAAAAAAACGTGTTTATAGAAATAGGACAAAATTAAGAAGACGGAAATATGCAAAAAGGAACAGAGAGCAGCTAGGTCACCTTCCCTTCTGGCTTTCCATTCCAAAGCTGAAACATTGGAGGCCTGGGAAGGAGGGCCCAGGAGAATGTGGCTCTGTCTGGAGAAAAGCTTACGATGAGTCAGATTTCACGCCCCTCCTGAGACCCCTGAGTTGGGACCTTTAACCCCCTCCATTGATCCCCATGTCTTGATGCCACCGGCCTTCCAATGTAACATCTTTGCCTTCTCCTCATTTCTTATTTTGTGTTAGGAGAGAAAAATAATATGTTTTGTTCTAACGGCTTGACAGCAGTTTTTGAGAACAAGCAAGTGATTTCCGCTTCCTGGGCTTGGATTTCATGCCTCTGAGGGAACCCCATCCCAGGCTCACCTGCTCTAGCATGACAAAGATGGTCTGCGCTGGATTACAACTCCGCTGGAGACAAACAGCTACTGAAGTCTGCCAGAGTGCACTGCTGTAAAGGGCAGCACCTTGAGGGGTCAGGTTGCATTTGAATAGTAAGGAAAGCAACTGGGCTTATTTTAGGTGGGTTTTCTGTATGTGTTTTTTCAAGGGATTGGGAGGAGTTATTGATGAAGAGTGCCACCCTTATTTGGGCCATTTCACATAAAACAGCTAAATACTTGGCATAGAGTAGGTGCCCAGAATACGAACTCTCTTTGACATGGAAGAAGGAAGAACCATCAGTTAGAGTAATGAGCTGATGATTCGGAGCTGGCTGCCTGGCCTGTATCCCAGACTAATGGCAAGTAGTAGACAGGTCCTGCTTGTGTCCTTTTAAGACTGGCAACCAAGTTCAGCAGGGCACGGAAGTTCAAAGACATGACCCCAAGATAGAAAGGATGCCACTGGAGTGGGGGAAAACATGATTGCAAAAAAAAAAAAAATAGTTAATGTGTTGGCAGCCTCACATATAATAATGGCAAACGATAATGTCAGTCACAAACTGACGGCCAGTCATAGAGACTGGCACTTAGATTGGCAAGCTCTTAGGAGATGTACTTTTCCCATTAAAAATAGCTGAAAAAATACTGATTTTCTATGCCATTGTTACTCATCATCTCACAGTGGCGTAACCCCACCACAAACGCTGTGGAGCTGTGTGCAGTGTAAGATTTGTTTATCACTTCTTTTCCCCATCTATCTTTCAGCAGCTGATTAGTCTCCCTGGGATGCAGACACATCTCTTATCAAGAGCTGCTTGGCTCTTTCCTGTCTTCACACACGCATCCCAATATACACACTTCTTATAATAAATGTGCTTACATGTATATATATAAACACATTTTATGCATATATGTTCCCTGTACTATATTCAAAGACACATTCCAAATGGCGTATATATGCACTTGTATTCATATAGGAATCCAACTAGATTCCCAGAGGGAAATGTGGAACACATTGTTAAAATGTCTGTCATCCATGTAAGAGAAGCAGAAATGTGCTGGCCATTAAATTTGCATACAGCCCCAAGCACAGAGGTTCCTGTATGTGCACCGTTCTCCTGTTCTTGATGATGGGCATATCTGTCAGGAAGATTCTGTCAGGATTAGCTCAGGAGAAACACCCCCAAGGAGATAATTTGAAGACATACTGAGAATTTGCCTCAATACATGAAAATAAACATGAAATCCTCAGACTCTCAGCACATCGAGGCGTTCCCACCAACACCCCACCTCACACCAGGGGATAATCTACTAGAGCTAATTAACACACACTCATAGCCAACGCTGTTAGAAGTTGTTGCCACTCAGGATTGATTAAGTTGCTGCAGTGCTTAAAAGGGACCAGGGAAAGTTTTGGTGTTAAGTGTGCGAGGAAATGAAGAAAAAAATAAAAGCATGAAAACAGCTGCAAAATCAGAAAGTGCCAAGCTCCGCCCCTGAGGACGTTAGCGAAGCTTACTGAGAACGTTTGCGAAGCTTACTGAGAAAGTACCAATATTCCGCTACGGAACGTCTTTCCATTGTGTTTCCTTTTATAGCAAAAGAATGCACACACTCACACAAGGTCTATAGACTGTGGCCGTGAGAAGGGGATATTAGACTTTATAAAGTACAAAGTCTCCACAAAATGCCAGCATATGGATTATACTATCTAGAGCAACAACCACGTCTTCATGCCCATCTCTCAGTTTATGTCATTGTCTGGTTAATATCATTAAGGGAAGGTCATCAGTGAAGAAAGGACTGCATAGAATTCCTTTTAAGATATTTTTGCGAAGGATGAAGGTAGAACAAGCCTGTTTAGAAAAAGTAAACATTATGGAGGCCATTTTATGAATAAGAACTATTCATCACAGTATATAATAGAAGGGCAAGCTTGTTAAATAATGCTTTCAGTAAATTCTTTTTCATTACTGGATTATTATAGAAACAACATAGAAAGATCATTAGTAAAAACCCCTTTAAGTAAGACTTTGTGAAAAATCTTGAGTTGGCATTATTTTCCCTGATAAAAGAGCTTAGTAAATTATAAGAGCATAAAAAGGATTTCGGGGACTTCTATTAATAGACATGGTGTTTATTAAATACACTAGGCTTAGTGGCCTAGGCTTTAAATCCCGGACACTTGGGAGGCTCAAACAAGAGCACTGCAAGTTCTAGGCCAAACTGGGTATGTTGGCAGGAGCCTCAGTGCTGCAGTGTTTGTTGTGCATGCACAAGGCTCCAATCCTACTACCAAATAAACATCCCATATGCAAAAATTCTATAAGTTATATTTTATGTTTATATTAGCCCACAAAACTCAGTTTGCAAAATGCATTGACATTGACCGCCGACTGTATACAAAAGCTGTCTATCACATCCTGAATCAAATTTCAGGGAAAGCTGTTCTGCATCATTTTAGATTCAAACTCATGAAAGAAGACAGTCATAAAAAATAAGGGAGTAATCTCTCACTGATGGGAAGTGGATACTTGGGTGCTTTGCTGAAAAATATGATGAATGTATATAAATGCAATATTGTAATCCATCTATAACGTCTGCCATGAGAAAGGGCCTCAGAGGTGCTGGGATGTAGACATTTGCCTGCTAGTTCTAGCCTACAAGGAGAGATACATGGTGGATGAAGGAATGACTCCACAGGAAAAAGCGAGGTCCAGATGACAGGCTGCGCTTGCATAACGGACTTGGCACTTGCTCCCGAGGTGATCCCAATCACAGAAGTTTGCTTTAGATATTTTTTAGAAATTTGAAACCATTCACTGTGCTTCCTGAAGTAAATTTTACATTGGATTGTGCAGAAAATAAGAACTCCAACAAAATACTCAAAGCTAAAACGTAAGATACAGAAGTTTAGAAGTGCCATGTAGGTCCAAAAGAAACTGGCTTGAACTCAATATAATGGGAGATTGTGGTTTCTGAGAATTTTCACCACAAGCTCAGCATCTGAACGCAGCCAAGTGAGTGATTAGGAGGAGGCAAAAGTTCATTTCCTACCAAAATAAAGCCGAATATTAAACACAGAATGTTGTCTGGAGCAGCTGATCAGCCAATTGTAAACAGAACAGACAATAAACACCGAGACAACCGAGGAAAAATCACTGAGGAAAAATCACCAGCGGCCTCTTCCTATGCCCTGCTTCATTGTGTGTCTTGATGGCTCTCTGTCAACACGGCCATTACTGAGGCTTTTGACAAGCTATTCTTAAAGAAGACATTGGAAAGATAAGAAAAAGCCTGAAATTTAAACACAATTTTGAAAATGAACGTGACATTTTATATTTATTCATTTTATATTTATGTTATATATTTATATATATTTATCAGTTAATGTCTATAGCTACCCTCATCTGCCCCGAGAGCCTTACAAACCTAGCCATCAAGAGCCTGCTTTTCCTTCTGGGTCTAAGGTAGCAGAGAAGCATGTAGGAGACATAGAAAGAAGATGGATTGAAGGGTGTCAGCATGTCAGCTGCACTGAAATCCTGGCGGCTCCCCAGCTGCCAGTTGTGGGAACACTTTTCTGAACTGCCTTCACTCACAGGCTTCACTTTATACTGATGAGAAAAACAAGGCTTTTTTACCTTTCTCCCCTCCTCCACACTGACTGCTGCTATCTTTCCATCTTTTGAAGTCCTAGCTCTTTCTCATTTCTAATTTAGTTCTTCCTTTTACAATTTGGTATGTGTCTTTTTGTGGAAGGAATCCAGTTGGGCTTGTTAGACTCAGTCCACATTAACATAACAAGAGGGGAGTTGGATTTTATTCTCCACACCAATGCCCTCTCCAAGACCCATGAAGGAATTATTGAGGGGCAGAACCAGGTCTCCCTCTTTCTTTCTCTCTCTCTTTCTGTGTGTGTGTTCCAAAATGTGGTCCCTAAACCACCATAAGTTAAACCACTTGTGAAATGGCTAGACGTGTAAATTATTGGGTTATTTTCTTTATACTACAAAGAATTGAGCAGCAAAGCCCGAATGACCTTCTAACATGTTCCCAAATACATGAGAGTTTGAGAATATATACGTTAAGCTACCAGCATGTTTGTATTCTAAGTCCTTCCTGGGACACCAGCCTCACCTGGTAAATTTCCTTTATTTACTCAGTCAGCCTGGCTTGAGAAAGATCCCCGAGGAGACACAGCAAAGGCTGATGAACACTGCTCTATAAACTTATCCAAAGTTCTGTGTCCTGGCCAGTTAGGCAGCCCTTGAGGACCTTAATATTCGACGAAGCAAATATCCATTTTTCAAAAGCCAACTCCACTTATATTTTTAGAAGATAAAGTGGATTTTCCGATGGGGTGTCTTCTAGCTCTAAATCTTTTTCTATACTTAAATTTCTATTCTAATATTTTTCCATTTCTAGAGAAAGTGAAGAAATAAAGATTAAATCTTAATGTTTTTCTTAGTTCAAAGATATATCCTTGGTATTCCTCTGGATATAGGATTTCCGGAGCTTAACAGAAAACAAAGATAGACTCTTTGCTTTTTGACATTTTTTTTTTAAACACATGAAAAGATTTATGGGAATTTAAAAAAAGTAAAGGAAAAAAAGTTACTGCCCACCATTAAGAGGCAGCGGTGTGTGTATTTGTGTATATGTGTTGAGCTGGAGTAAATTAGAGAGAGAGAGAGAACTCATCCCCAGGAGGTCAAGTTCATCACCCCTCAGGGTCAATCCCTGGAATGCTGATGGCCCAGATGTGGTTTTAACAGAGGGAGCTCTGTTTCTTTCTGCAATCATTCTAGTATATGAGAAGCTGGCTAATGACAAAAGATCACAAGCCCACCTGCTCCAGCACCTGCTTCTCTCCTCTTCAATATATCTGCAGCTTCAGCTTCATTTAGCTCAGGTAAGACTGGCCTCCTGAAACCTCCGGTCACTCACTGTGTGGTATCTCAGTGTAAGCCCTGCCTTGGGGGGTGGGGATGGGGTGGGGGTTGGTGAGAGGGTAGGAAGACTCAGGAAGACTTTCAAGAGTTGAGAAAAGCACACTAAAAATGTTTAAGACTATGCTTGTATCTGCTTGCAATCAACATGAAAATTTCCTATACTAAAAGAGAAAGAAAGGGAGGAAGAAAGAAAGAAAGAGTGGGTCATTGACTCTTCTAGCCAGAAAGCCTTGGGAAAATAGGCATAAAGGTACATAAAGTGAGTAGTTAGGAAAATAAGCTTGTCTGTCCTCAGTTGGACTGTCCCCCTTCTCCACAGCCCTTGGGTTCTCTATGTGAGAAATGCCATCTCATTGAGGATGTGAGTGTTTGCAGCTCGGAAACACTGATCCCTGGGATTGGAGGCTCCTCATCATAGATGGGAAATTTTCTTGTTTCCAGAGCTGCGTTCTGTCACTTTGGCAGGTATGATCCAATGTGAGAAGGAAATATTGGGATGTGTCCCAGTCATTGTGAGGTGTTTGTGGAAATTGCATTAGCTCATGCTTCAAAAAGGGGTTGTAGTTTTAGCCATAAACATGGCAACTTCTAGAAATATAGGATACTCAGTACAAAATCAGAACCATACTGCCCCAAACTGAAAATCTTAATGCACTGTTCATAAGCAAAGTTCAGCTCCTCTCCACTGAAGAACAATTTCCCTATTCAAAAAAACACAATCAGTGAGAAATGAGCCCAAGCTTCACTCTCTAAGATCATCGGGTCTCTTGAATAGCAAAATACACAGGAATGAATGTTTACGCTTTTGGAATTTGGTACTTTAAAAGTGATGGAATTAGACATTCATGGGTGTGAGGCATACTTGTTTAATAAGAACTTTGTGCACAGAAAATTAATCTTTCTCAGTAAGAAAAAAAATAGAAGATTGTTATTAGCACTTCCTTAAACATTTGAATAGTAGTAAAACGGAATAAACTATTCTGGAGGTGATGATCACAAGTTTGAGGGTAAGGAAACGTCTTCTAGTGTTGGTGATAGACACACGCATTACTTCCTTCCACCTGAAGTGCTCTGTCTTGCTCTCATTCATCATCAAACTCCTCCTTAGAGTTAAGATCCTACTTATATTTAAGCTCACCTGTCTTCTCTTCTCTGGGACCTACCTCTAGCTCTGCTTCACATGGTCAGATCATACCAATTTGGACTCCAATCTAGAACAGAAACTGTTAGCATAGCGGACACTCAGCCAATACAGTATGAAAGGAATGAAGGTGCAAAAATATTTTCAGTATTGGCAAACTGCCCTCTCTGTAAGATAGATAATCTGAAATAAATTAAAATAAAGAAATAAAAACTACAATTCTAAAACACCCTGTACTGTTTTCAACTCATGATTTAGGAATAAAGGTCCATTTTTTTTGTTATAGAATATGTGCTCTGCACTGCTTGAACTAATACTGCTGTCAATTATCCCTAAATACTGCTTCAAAGAGAAGGAAATTACTTTATTGCATATTTATCTTACATATATTCTAACACATGTGTACTTAATTACAAATATATATACCTTATATGAATATGTAATTGTACTTTGTAGTAGCTAACTAAAAGCAACTAGAATGATAATAACAAGGTCCTTTGA
This sequence comes from Meriones unguiculatus, assembly GCF_030254825.1. Taxonomy (NCBI): domain Eukaryota; kingdom Metazoa; phylum Chordata; class Mammalia; order Rodentia; family Muridae; genus Meriones; species Meriones unguiculatus. Next base: position 29,172,347 of record NC_083353.1, on the reverse strand, counting down.
TCTCTTGACTTCCTTAAAGAAGTAGGTTGAACGGATAGCAGCTGTTTATAGTGGTGAGATGGGAGGCAGTGTTTGGCTTCAGAAACACTCTTCCCAGCTTCTCTACTACGTACTGTAGTGTTTTCCTACCACTTGGAAGAGTTATCAACTTATTTCACTCTGTTAGGCCCTAAGCATCACATTTCATGCAAGAGGCTTTCTGATTTTCAGGATTCCCCGGCGATGCTCCCAGCCACTCTGCTGTCTCCAAACAACATGGGGTCATGATGCAAACTAAAACCACTTCCTTATAAGACCCGGAACTTTAAGGCCAAACAACTGCATATAAAATCTGTAGGCCACAGTTTTAAGACTACAGAACACCGTCGAAGTCTGGAATTTATGGAAATAGCTCTGCCTGTGTTTAACAGGTCTGTAAAGCAGCAAGTTTCTCCTGCTGAACGAAGACTCGCTGAAGAGCTTTTTGTGGTGCAAGACTGCTCCCTACTGGACACACTGTAGAACGACATATAAGACAAAGTGGAGGGGGAGAAAGTAAACAATTTAGTACAACAGCATGGACATTGTTTGCTGGCAGAAGGCACGCTCAGAGGCATGCAAAGATTTCAGAACACACGGGGGGTTGCAAGGCACTTTGTGCTTTAAAACTACAATGGAGTCTCAGGGTTTTATACTGTTTCCCATTTCCTATAGAGGTTTGTCTTCAGACAGATGTAAAGTGTTTTCTGATTCTCTCTCAATAATGTATTCTCACACTGCCAATCTCTATTTATTAGTTACATGCATTCCATAGAGAAGACACACTCTTGCTTTCTGGGGAGTGATCACAACAGTTCCATGGCGAGGCAACCTGGTGAAGTGGCGAAGAGAAAGGACAGTTCATATTTAGCACTCCCTGACTCTGTAAAGATTTTAAAATAGACCCACTCTAAGATATGCAATATAACATATAAAATATTTAGCATGATTCAGTTTTTATTTCTAAGCTGCATTTCTTCTTAGGAAACTTCCAAATATTTTGATTATAAAGCTCAGATGGTCGTCTATTTTGCAATAAAAAAAATCTGACTTTTCACTGGAAAATATATCCAATTAACACTGCAGTCTCAGTAATCTTGTTGACATGCCATGTTTTTTGAAATGCAGAGAATGGTTTTGAAATACACATCTATACGTTAGATTATTAGAAATACGTTAAAATGTATTTCCCTTCAATTATAAAGATTTTCAAGTGTATTTTAAATCTGAATAATTACGAATATTATGGTTGAAACACATCAACATTCTGTCACTCCATATGTACACATAAACATCCCAATATCCCTCCACGTGTTAGAAATGAGGCCAGGAAAACACACGGAAGGCGGAGTGAGCCCTCCTGCATCGTGCTAGGGATGCCACACGACAGTGTCGGCAGAAGTCAGATCTGCCTAAGGATCTCTACTGCTGCTATTTAGAAGCTCAAACCTTGCTTGCTGGTCTCCTGAGGAAGTTCCACACAGTTAAACACAATTTGGAGCATATGCAAGTTGCATTTTAAAAAATACGATGTAAACAATCTTGTTTCGAATGATGTAATACTAAGTGTGATGTATCTTTGCAATAGTCACAAGTAATAATCTTAGGCAAAGTTCACTTAGTAAGAGCTCAAATAACCTCTGAGCTATACTCTGAATCCAAGACTAGTATTCCAACACCTCATTCTACTGAGGCTTGAACCCTGGGCCTTCTGCACATAAAACAGAGGTAATAACTACCACACTGTGGAGCTGCTTTGTGCATTCAAATGATCATGCAGGATCATTTCCTCTCAGCCTGAAGAAAGCTTTTTCACTATGAACACACACACACACACACACACACACACACACACACGTCCTATAAACACTAGTAAAGATAATTTTATAACTTAAAAAAAAAGAACTCAAACAAACAAAAAACTGTTAAGGAAGATCAGTTTGCTTGGGGAAAAGCACCCTATTTTGTTGTGATTTGCAGGCAGCTGTGTGATGTTCAGCATCTTCTACTGATGCATGAATTTCAAGTTAGATGGAGGAGCATATGAGGGAGAGGCTACGGAAGCACGAGCAGCGAAGGTGCTAATCTGCAGCACGCCACCTCGCACCAGCCTTCCTAAGGAGTAAAGGTTGCTCTATGGTGTTTAATTGTATATAACCATAACCTATAATATAATTATGAAATGATTAAATGATCTCAATTTTATTTTAATTAAATAGCTAATCTTTTTATTAGAAATGGGTCTCTATAATTACATTGTTCAAGAGAAATTTTATAAAACCGAGACCAGAGTCATAATTTTCAAAAGCAGATTCATAACAAGTTTCTAGGAAATGAATATTTAATACATCTAAAAATAGTTTTCTTCTTAAATTGATCTCTAAATTAGATTGTTGCTTCTGCAACTGACTCACTCTGTGTTCAGTCAGCGCCACTGAGAGCAGAATTACGAAGGGTCCTCGGGATAGGTGAAAGAGTCACTAACTAAAAGTTTTAAAAGTTTCATTTTTCATACTGCTGGCTTAGGTAGGCTAGCTTTTTAAGGCCTTGTTATTTAGCTAGCTCACATACGTGAGCCCTGCTTCCCACATAACACAAGGAAAAGCCACGACAAAGGCGCCAACATTCCTGTCGCTTTTTGGAGGATTTACCAACAAGATGTAAGCCCGAATAATAAAAACTGTTTTATGATTGGTAGGTTTCATCCTAAGGCTATCAGATCAAGTAAAATTATTGACCACTGAACATTATTCTGTTAATATTGCAATGTTGATAGAAGGTAGCCTACTATGCCGTGGATGTTCAAAAGTGGGCTGTGTCTGGGAAAATTGGCTATGATCTAACAATACTGTTCTTCTCAGGTCAGAGAATTCTACTCCCTACTTTCTTCTTATTTGTTATGTTTTCACATTTTTATACTACAAAGAATAACTTCTAAAACTAAATTCATGATATCAGCATGAATTTTAGTTCTATCGCACCCCTCTGCAACAAGGGCTACTTTTAAATTTATCTTACAGTCTCTGCAAAGCTTACCAGCAATATGCTTTCAGAAGAGGCCAGCCAATAAACTACACTAAAAATCACCCTGTTATAGAATCATAGTGATCTTTGGCATCCTTCACTATTTTCAAAGCCATAAAAGAACAGAAAATAAATACATGACTCACAAATTATCAATTATGAAAAACAATCTGGTTCAGAAAGCTTCACTAATATAAAAAGATGGATCACTTGTCACAAACCAATAAAGGCTATTGTTTGTGAATCCAATATTTGATTTTTATCATTTATATTAGGCAACTTAAAATGATTTTTAAACTACATTACTTTTTGAAAAAATATTATAAAGGTGAACACGGAGACTTGGGAGGGAAAACCATATGTAATCAGTCATCCTTGAAATAATTGATATTTTTCTATCAAATCCAGCATACAAATCTAAATTGAAAAGACTTGTTCTGCAAGATCAATGCCCTGAGAAAGCACTCCACTGTGTTCCAGAAGAAAAAGCATACCAGGAAGGTTAGCATGGCTTCAATGCCACCCTCTCTCTTTGTGTATTGTTCTGGTGGCTGGAGTTTGCTGCTGTGAGGCCTCCTCATGCGGAGAAGGCTCAGTGCTGGCTGTAAGGATGGTTTATTTCACTTCTCTTAAGGTGGCTCTCCTTGCTTAGCTTGCATCATAAAGAGAATAGCACAGGGAGGCTTTTTATCTTCATGATGAATTCACTTTCCTGTTATTTCATGTTGATCATTTCTTCATATTTATCATTTTTTAAATGAAAGAAGGGGGGGTATAATTCCCACCAATATTAGTAACCCTGAGAGTACCTAAGACCAGAAAGTTCCTCTGTGGTGCTGTCTGAGGGCTACCCCATTACTTTGTCTGCTCTCTAGTGTCTCATTTTAGATATTTTAATACATTTATAAGAAATGACTCAGATGTCTAAAGAAAATCAGAAGCACGCTATCTACAAGTCAAGGAAAAACAAGTGTTATTTATTTAAGGATGCTCATATTCCTACCCTTAATAACAGATTTGATCATCAGATTATCTTGCTGAGAGCTTGAGAGTTACAAAGGAAAATTCCAAGGGGTTGATACTGAGCACAACGAAGTGTCTGTGACATGTGGAATATAAGCAGAGGTAGCTGGGACCACAGGGCAGACAATGTGCTAATGTGATGTGCAGGTCAGGTGCACATCCATGGGAGTCAGAAGAACAGGAAGAAGCTTAATGGCGGGGAGGCAGGCGCAAGCTATGCAGTCATGGACTGCACGTGGTCCGACTAGTAAGATTTCACTTCCTTTTGTTGTACATACAAGTATGTAACAAACAGAAAAGACAGTGAGTCAGAATGCTACTTTATCTTCTTATACAAAACATGGATTTTCCAAATTTGTTTTGGGAGGAGTCACAGACTTTGTTTGAGGAGAGCTTTATGAGTGTACTTTGATATATTCCTATGTGGACACGGAAAAGAACTGAAAATTAGGCTGAGGAACGGAAAAACCGAGTAACTATTAAATTATAGAAACTGCTCTTTAAGTTTTTTAATAGAAAATGTGCTAATTGACTAGGTTGGAGTTTAGAATAAGTAATATGCTCAAAATGTTTGGTGACCTAGTTTTGTCTGATGTCCATGGTCAACTGCAAAACTGTAAAATTAGGTGTTTCCATGACAGCTATTGAGGTTACTGATGTCAGTGACCAACGTGAGAAATGAGTTTCACCCAATAATATGTGACCCCAGTTTTCGTGCTGTGTGACCTAAAGCCACGGAAGCTAAAGCTCGCCTTTTCTTGTCACATACTCCTAACACTCATTTTACTCTTAGCCCTGGAAAGCTAAACCAGAGTCTCGTGAAGAGTGCACAGAGTTCACTCCAACTGAGAACTGTCTCTAGCTATGAATTTGATTTTCTTATATCAGTGAAACAGCCACTACCCTCCGCGGAGGGCCGTGTCCAGGGCAATCTCACGAGGGATGCTCCTGTTTCACAATTTTTGGACAGGGCCAGTCTCTAAATTCTATATAGGAATTTTTTTTTAAAAAGGATTGGTGTTTTATCATCCAAAATTTTGGTCACCCCCCACTTTCCAATGTTAGTAGAAGCTAAAATTCAAAACAGGTGTTTGGTGCTAAAGCTGTAACCAAGCTATGCTGATAAGACTGCCCTCGGAAATATAATGGTTACACAGCCCCTGTAGAGCTCTAACAAACCCCCATTTTTCTTCTTTCTGCTCTATACAATGTGTTGTCTATTTGCACCCATTCAGGACTAAATTACAGATAAAGTTACAGCAAATTTGTTTTCTCAAAAAAGCAGTCAGCCCTAATATCCCCTGAGTAATAAAAACCTTGTCTTTCATTCAGAACCAGAACTGGCATAATTTTCTCCAAGAAACAAACTCTACTTCCTGTGACAATGGACCTGTTCTTAAAATTCTGAATGGGCTACAGCTCAATTTGCAGGTGTTCAGGTCCAAAGGTAAAAGGGCATTTGACCTCCCGACTGGTGATTGTTGCTGTGGTAGGTAACTTCAGTCTGCTAGTTATAGCATTTTATCAGATAAGCTGCCAGAGTTTTCAGCTCTGAATTACTGGTAGGCTCAAGTGAATCAATAATTTATCCAGATATCTCTCACTCATTCTGATGGTAGAAAGATACATACTAACAGTCTGCTGCAGCCATGGAACAGAGCCAGGGAAACATCATTTAAAAAGTAAGAAAAAGAAACCCATTTATCTATGTGAACAAAAAGTATTATGTAATAAAAACTTAATGGCTTATTAATTTTATTTTTCAACTGTGTTAGTGATCGGTGTGATGAGATATGAATCTCAATAAGGTCACTGTTGCAAATATAAAGACAGCGTTTAAAACTTTCAATATCAATTTTTAGGTAGAGTATTTGTGCTATCAGCATAATATAAACCATTGGAAAATATCCGTGTACCAAAGATGGTTGGATTAAATTGTTCAACTAAATTCTTCAAATATTTTCTTACTGAATTTCAGTATAAATTACTTTATAAACACAGGATTCAAATATATTTAAGGGCAATACACTAAGAGTATTGTTAATATAGCCTTATGCCATTAATCATTACCTGGGGAAAATTACATAGTGTTTTATACACTAATACTATGACATTTTTATTAACTCAGAATCCCTGTGCTAACAGTGCTGCACTAAACAAGTAATAATTAAAAAGGCAGCAAATATTAAAAACGCCTACTTAACATTCTTCAGTCCTGTTAAAGGGAACATAAGCTCTATACTGGAAACAAAACTCAGAACAGTATGCCTGTGGGTAAGACCACCACCACAACTTCTACCCAGCAGAATTAAGAGTAAGAGAGTGTGCAGTCCCACAACATCAAAAAGTATCTGTGAGCAAATTTAATTGTAAAAAGAGACTGTTCCTTGAAATATTTTAAAGTATATTTGCAGATAAGAAGCATCAGAAATTGGTTCCTTGCCCACTTTACCTCTCTCAGTCTAAGGCCTGGATACATGAACTGCGCCAGACTTAAAAAAGCTATGTGCAAAACTAATAAAGGCAGCAGATTCAACAGAAGGAGGACACACCCTGCGGTGACACTCAGATAGGGACAGTTTGCTCCCCCAGAAGAAACTGTTTCTCTTCTTCTTCCCAAGCCCCCCCCCCCCCGCCTCCATCTTGGTAAATACAGGAGATGTTAAAGGTCTGAAAGAAGATGAAAGAACATGTAAGAGAGAGGGAAGAGAAAAGAAAGTGATGGAGGAAGGGAGAGAGAGGGAGAGATTGAAACAAAGAGACAGAAGGGACAGAGGGATATGAAGGGAGGGAGAAAGGAAGGAGGAGGGGGAGGAAGAAAGGAAAAGGTTGGAGGGAGGTAGGAAGAAAGGGAGAGAAGGGAGAGAGGGAGAGAGGGAGAGAGGAAGAACAAGAAAGAAAGGGAAGGAAAAAGAGTAAGAGAAAGTGAAAGAGAAAGAGAACGATTGAGAAAAAAAATGTTACTGTCCTCCACCTGAACTCCTTAACCATTTACATTCAGCGCTCCTAAACTGCCAGGACTCAATTAACATCTCTGCCCTCTAGGAAAATGCAGAGAAATCAGAGAAGGAAACAGGAAATACTGGAGTGCTCCCTTTTTGATAGTTAAGATACAGAAAGACGTCCCCACACTGATCTCATTGGGTGACACAAATAATGAGTATGACTCTTCCGCGTGCTTCTCACAGAGGAGAAGAGGCAGGACTCCCCACTGCCTTAGGCGGCTGGCTGTACTGCCTCCATGCTCAGGCTCACCTGCTCCCACTCTGTGCCTTCATCTAATGCTCCTACAGCTTTAACTTCAAGTTCGTCACTAAGGGGTCATTTGAGCCAGTCATCCAATACAGCAGAACAGAATGAATTGGTTCCTCATTACTACAGGTAGCACCTGTAATCATGGATTTAAAAACTAACGAATATCATTTTTCAGTATACAATATAATCCATTTCTTCATTGCTTAAATTTAGGCTGGGCATTCTTATCAATTCGAAATAAAACTCAGGTGTTCTTAATATGTCACTGATACTTTTTTTGTTGGAATGATGGAATGCTTTTTCTTATGAATCATCCCTACTTTTAGGACCAGTGTAGAAAATTTCCCTCTATAACTTTATTAATTACCTTTCCATACTGATACAAATTTTGTAATATTATAGGCCTCAGAAACAAAAAGCTGTGTTGTGCCCATGAATATAATGCAAGCCTGAGTCATCCACAGGTTCCTTTACTTAAAAACTTCAAAGCAATTCCTAGGGACAATTTAATTTAGCTGTGTGCACTTCAGTAGCTCCAATAACTTGGAGCGCCAAGTTTATAACAACACCACTTCAAGTAATCTACATCAGAAAGTGAGAACCGCCGTACGCTTTCAAATAACTCTTAAAAATGGACCCCGAGTTTTGTTTTGGTTCCCCCCCTCATTCATAAGGGAATATAGTATTACATCATGCTGCTTAATTTTATGCTGAAAAATTGGGACCTATGGAATTTGAAGGGAAATTGGGAAGACAGTATCACAAGGGGTGTCCACTTTTGTTCTTTATTCGCTCCCAGGAGCTTGTACATGCCGGGCAAACATGTGCCATGAGTAGCGTCCTCAGAGCGACCAATTGTTTCAAGGGATTCAAACACACAGCCCTTTCCTAGCATTTGTTTAGTCTAATGGAAAGTTAAACCAGGGAAAAGTTCACCTAACCATCACTCTGTTGTTGTTTGTCAACATAGGTGCTTTGAGTCAGATACTCCACTCAATGATGATTCAGACTTGACACATGGGAAATACATTTTAGCTTTTTCCCCCTAATACTTAGAGACAAACTAACACTTCTTGTCACTGGTTTACCTGAAACCGAAGAGAGCTCTCAGGGTTCTGTGTCACTGCATTTCGCTACACAGCAGTTTGGAGAGCTGCAGTGGATGCAAGCTTCATTAACTGAAAAGTTCACCAAAGCATGGAGTACACACATAAGCCACACTGAGTGCTCATTTACCACAGCAAGTAGGGAATTTTCTCCCCAATATACTCCTTTACAGCAAATGCCAAGAGTCTGCAGTCCAATTTTATACCTCAAGACTTCCAGAGGACAATGCCAAAACCCCTTTTTGACTTAATCAAGTTAACTTGTAATCTTCTCCTTTTTATCTTTTTATTGCTGCTGTCTTTGAAATTACTATTTCTAGCAACTGGGGAGATTTATCATTGCTGAGTTAGGGGCTCATTTTTCTCTTTGCACTTTCAGCTTCTTCACTGTAAAATCATTTCCAAATACCCTTCTATATGTAATATTCAATGGCTTCACTACATTGTTGAGTGACCACGTGCTCTTTACTTTTTAAACCCCCTTGCCCTTGTCATGATGAGGCCTACTGTTTTGAGGATGGGGTTGGAATGGATGTATTCCTGGCATCTTCTGCACTAAGACATGAATCTATTTGCTCTACTTTCACCATGGGTTCCCTCCATTCTTTGAAGCTTGCTTAGTGGTATGCCATTACCCACGGCATTGCCATGATGGGGAAACATACTCCAAGGTCTAGGGGCCTGTTTCGCAGCACAGACAACTGTCTTTGGTGGTAGGCAGCCCATGTTAAAGGCATTGCATTTGGGTACATCCCAACTAAGGGTTAGGGCTTAGGGAAGAAACGCTAGAAAGCTCGTGATCGGTGTATTTGAAAGATTGGGGAAATAAAAGAATAAAAATGCTCTAAATTGGAGCCTCCTGGTTGAGGTATATGGTAGGTTTTTGAAACAGAAGAATTAATCTCTATTTAAAAGATTTAAGGAAGTCACATGCTGGCTCAACACTTTAAATATTGCTGCCTTAATAGAACATGTAAATGTGGCCACAGTTTTCCCTGAGAATCAACTATTACTTTACTAGTGTAACTTCAAAATAAAACATTCTCTGATAAAATTTGCTGCACTAATTTGTGGATAGTTAGTGGGTTACATTTATCCCTGGTAACCTATATTCAAAAGCTCTCTCCTACTGACTAAGAGAGATTGCTAAATTTGACATCATTTTATAACATAACTGGATAATTATTCCTCCTTCAAACACTTAAACCTGCAGAAGTTTCCTTGCAGAAGCTAGATAGAACACCAACTATAGAAAATACAGTATAATTTGTGTTTAGTGACATGAGATAAAAAAATCAAATAAGCATATATTGTTGATAAGTAGCTACAGTGAATTTTTATCTTAATGTTAATTTGCCATGCAGAACAGGCCAAAGAACACTGTATTATCTCCGTTTCCTTTCACCTTTCCAATGCAGAATTTAATAAAATGTGCTTTGAAAATCACGTAAGAAGACAGAGGGCTCAGTCAGTGAACTTGCTGCAGAGATCTGAGGACCTCAGTTCATAGAGAGCAGGAGGCAGAGAACACCTTTAAGTTAAGTCGGAGGCAGCTGGACACTTGTGCATCCCAGGAGCTCTCTGACCCAGCAGTCTACCCAATTGGCAAGCTCCAGGTTCAGTGGGAGATCCTGTCTCAAAAACTAAGGCAGAGAGCAATGAGGAAGACGATCAGTACTGACCCCAGGTCCACACATGTGTGCACGTACGTGTATGCACAAGTGCAAACACCTGCAACTTACACACTATTACTAATTAATACAGTGCAACATATGGATAAAATCCATGCGCCCTCATTATGAATGAGATCACACTACGTAGCACAGAATGATGTTCACACACTTCTCCATGTTGATGGAGCTCGTTTAAAGCACGAGTGGGGTTGAGATGTGGAAGAAAATCCTCTTGTGAGTTTGTATATTTTTCAAAACTAAACCAATCTTCCTGTGAAAGAGACTTCTAATGTAGTCGAGAATTTTGTAGAGACGTCACAGATGCCTTCTCTGAGCTGGACTGCATTGCGTGTAAACTATAGAAAAGCCAAGGTTGGCTTAGTACAACACCAAAGTGTGTACTAAGCCCTGTCTGGAGCGTCTCAGGGGGACACTTTCCTGTGAGGGCGCACATGGTGTGGGGCCAGAAAACAACCTTAGATGTTAACATCATTTCTGAAGGTCAGCACTCCCTGACAAGCTGTTTTTTACCTGTAATTTCTCTTATTTAAGTCTCTGTAAGATGATGTGAAAAAGTAAAAACCCAAGGACCAAATATAAACCAAGTTTTGCCATCTTGTGTCTTTTCCTCCCTGAAAATACAAACTGCCTTTCATTTCTCTCCAAATACCTATTTACAAGCCAGTGTGCTTCCTGTGTTTGCTCGTCACTCTTCTCTGCGTTTCTCATAGAGATGCTAACGGCTGGTGTGAACGCCTTTACTCGCCCGGGGATCTCTGCGGTGTTGCCCCTCGCTGAGTGTTGAACCTCTGTCATCACAACAAAAGCTGTTGATGCAGTTTAACTCAGCTGTCCAGCTCTTATTACTATGTTCAAATGTGACTAAAGGGCAGGGAAAGCGGGAACAACAGTACAGGAAAAAGTTCACCACTGATATTTCACGTCAGGCTCTCACTTGGTGAGCGATGAGCACACACTCTTAGGTATACCCTCAGAACTAGTCAGATTAGAGAAACAGGAGCAGACACGGCACTTCAACTTGCTAATGTTTGCTTAACGTAGAAGGGCGTGAAACCACAGAAAGACCTAACTGACCACTAGACTGAATTATGATTTGCTCTATTATAATTTACCACCATCTGCTGGAGGTATTGCTGTTATTTTATCAACTACAGTGAATCATATAATTAGCTCATTTAAAAATACTTTTCTTTGAACACTACTTTAAGTAATGAGGGTTGAGATGCAAATGAATTGCCACTTTCCTCAACAAGCGTGTCCCTTGATTTAAATTGACGTTTGAAAGTATGTAGAAATTCCTCGAGGAAAAGAACTTTAGGAATCTGGAGACAAACAGACATTTTTTTTATTCGTTTCAAATATTTTATGATTGCTAGTCAGTCATTTGTGAACTAAGTGGTTTTAAGGGACCTCATAATTAATACAAGATGAAATGGGACAATGCCCAACCAGGAAAAACAAAATAAGCACACTGCGAGAGTGAGCTTTGGTGCCTGTGCTCCAGCACCACCCCAACTCTAAAGCTCTGAGCAGGTGGCCTCTTGAACTTAACGTAGTATCCTGCTTGCGCTGGTAACGTTCATACTTAATGCTTACTTATGGTACAGAATAGCAACACATGCCTTGGCAAAAGTGAAATGGTTTTACCATTCCTACCCGCAGTATGAAGCTTTCCCGGATGATGGCATGGCACCATTCACACTAGAGGATAAATGAGGGAGAGCTGAGGTCGTCGAAACCCTGAGTATGAGCTGCCTCCAGGATTCAATTCCTGCTCTTGTAAATATAAAATAAAATTTAGGAGGAATATGCTTTTCAAAGCATAACAGACCCAAGGTTTATGTGATTATCTCCCTCAAAGACCAGAAAGTCTGTTTGTGGACATCTATTACGGTAAACCAAAAGGGCACCAGCATCGCTCAAAAAGAAGGAAGCGTGCCTTTGACCGAGTGCTGGGTCTAATGTATAACACTACAAACCAAAGGGAGAGTGACCGCATGTATGCTGGTCTCCACGCTGACCGACAGCAGTTCCCTCTGGGAGGGCTTCAGGACATGCCCCGTTCCTTATCACCTGGCTTCCTGTGCCTCCAAAGCTTGGGGTTGACTTTAGCTAATGGTGATCAGTTCTGAAACTCTACATATTCTAAATGATGGCTTTTCCCAGGAAGTTCTTGCAGTTGTAAGACTTTATACACAGTGTGAAAGAAAACTCAATCTATTAACTTTTTGTATAATCAAGGATGATATTTGAAGAAAAATTCTCACCAGGAATTCAGATAAGTTTGGGGAGAAGTATTTTGAATATCAATTTTCCATATGAATCTTGCCTTCAGCCTGTTAGAAATTGATAACTGTCAACATTTTGGACTATGTAAAAGGAATTTTAAGTAACTTTAGAGGTATAGAGTTTCCTAAATCAATAAAATGCTAGGCAACTGTTTTTCTTCACACATTGGTGAAGTAAAGTTCAACATAACTTAAAATTGATGTACATTGTAGGTATAGTTTTCTAAATCACACAAGTTTACTGAGGGAGAAAGCATATGTTATGAATGGTGGGTAAAAGACTTGGGGAAAAATTCATGAGCACACAGTCAAGACTGCCACAAGTGCGTCATGTTTCACGGGTGCTGTTTCTCTGATTTTCAGGGCTTCTTCATTGCTGTGGGGAAAGTAAGAAAATGTGTGCCTGGAACAGTTTCCTTTTTTGCTAGCTCTAAAAAATTAATTGCAACAACAAAAATGCTCCTATAAAAATAATTTGAAAATTGCCATAATTTTGTTGATGCCATATTACTGGTATCTGTTAAATTTCCCAAATGGAAATTCCTGCTGTAAGTGTAAAGCGCTTTTCACTAGATCTAGCATAATGACTCTGCATCTTCTATGTACGCTAAGACTTGGACCTCAAGTTATGCAGAGATGCCTGTATTTTCACGTTGGCATTTCCCCTTGAGTAATGTGGCCTTTTTAGTCCCTAATAATGAAGGCCAGTTCCAATGCCTTTATGGCTTGTGCTAATTGTTAGAAAACTCCCTAGCTTGTTTAATAGCATCAGGCTCCCTCTACAGAAGACACATAGCAAATCATGCTGACTGCTCTTCATTCCCATCACCCGCTCAAGGTCAGGTCCTCTTCTTGGTCCTGTGGTTTCTTCATTTGATCCATTAAACTTTTTAACATTTGCTTTTACATATCTCCTGCACACCACTCTATGCATGTATCATCCCTGTTTGTTTTCTCTACCTCCACAGTGGCCCAGCTTTTCTGAGAAAAACTGTGGTCCTACAATAGTCCTTTACAAAAGTGTGGATTGAGTGAAGTTAGGACACGATTGTCTAGAAGCAAAGGAGAGCAGATATTGGAAAATGCGGAGAAAGGATAGATCATGGACCCGTATCTATAATGAATTACTATTCACACACACACACACACACACACACACACACACACACACACACACTCACTCACTCACAGGGGGATGCCAAAGAAAGGGGTGCAAAACTAGGGCCAGCATCTTACTAGGAAGCCCGCCAGGGGTTGGCCGGAATAGAGGGTTGGAGCCAACAGCTCCTCAAATAGGAATGAGTGTATTTTATGGCTAACAGCTACGCATTCAAACATGCCATTTGTAATACAGGGTGCCATGAGGAGCTGATATCTTGTCATTATTCATGTTCGTTCTTCCTCTAAGTAAAATATGTGTTTCCTGTTAGTTATTCTGTGTGAAATTGTACTTTAAAGGCAGGAGGACATTTTTGATAATGCACATCTTAAGACTTTTCATTAAAGTATCAAATTTAAATTCTACCTTTTGTGCACTCTGACATTTTTGTCTGGCATTTTCATTAATTTTGCGACATACATAAATGTAGCTGAAATGTTAACTGATCAATACTTTGTCTCTCTCATGTAGCACCAGGGTTTCACTCCCCAAGGACCACACAGCAGAACAGAAATTAAATGTGTAAAATATCAAATGTTAATGTTAAACACAGCAGCACTTACTGTACAACGACAGAAAAGGCTAAAACAATTCCAAATGGACAGATGGTACCACAAATTATCTACAATCACATTTAAAGATTAAAGTTTGTCCTGCAGAATAACTCTCTGACGCACACTGAAGTGTGTCCTTTTACTGATAGCTCAGTTTTCCAATTATTTTTGTGCTCATTACAGTGAGAAATGACAGTACTAAAAAGAAAGAATGTGCTCTCTCTCTCTCTCTCTTTCCATTTTGCACTCTCTGACTTCCACAAGAACACAAATGTCTGGTCAAGAGCCTGATGACAATTAGTCCAATTTATGAGAGATTTCCAGGTCTGCAATAGCTGACTCCTCAGGACAAGCAGTGCCTTCTACACCATATGCAACAGAGCTCTCCTAGGAAGAAAATATTCATCAAAAAATTACAAAGCTAACTCACAGTGCTCAGAGACAAGGCTCTTCCCGAGCCTGTTTACTTCACTTTTGCCATTTCCTTCCCCAATGATTTCATCTCTATTTCCTGAGACCCCGGCAACACAACCCCGGTTGCGCTGGGAAGTGTGGTTGCTGTCTATATTTTTGACACTGAAATGCAAAATATGATTGTTTTCTTCCATTTTGACCCACTATTCTACGTTTATTTATTTTATTTTGAGAATTAAATTAGAAGAGAAAACCAACATGGAATAGGAAAAAATCATTTAAACATTAAAAAAACTTACTGATCTGGGTCTAAAACTAAGCCACATAATGGTTCAAATGCATGTCCTCCATGAGGCGGCTGCAGCTAGGGAAAAAAATGGGCCAAATGGAACCAATATTGTAATAATGGACTCATGCTCTGTCAACAGGGCCTGATGGGACAATATGTTTATAACAGTGGGTACTGCTTATGTTCATCTAAAGGAAGTCAGTTCTTTTCATCAAATTGTCCTAATAAGGCCAACTTCTGCAATGACAACTTAGAAACATCTTGATTTTAGATACCTGATTTACTCTCTGTAAGCTGGGCAAAAAATTTCACAGAGGTTTTCTTTTCTGAATTACAATGTGATTATAAGGTGCACATCTCAAAGGCTTCTATAGAAAAGAATATCTAGTGCGTGGTATAAGGTACTTTTATGTACCTCATTTTCTTCATCTATATGCTGGGAAAATAATAGAAGCTACAGTATGATGTTGTTGAAATACTAAATCCTTTCATCACCTCCCCCCCGGGGGGAGCAGCCTTGCCAGGCCACAGAGGAAGACAATGCCGCCAGTCCTGATGAGACCTGAGAGGCTAGGGTCAGATGGAAGGGAGGAGGACCTCCCCTATCAGTGGACTAGGGGAGGGGCATAGAGGAAGAAGAGGGAGGAAGGATGAAAATGAGAGGAGACAAGGGAGCGGCCCACAGCCGGGATACAAAGTGAATAAATTGTAATAAATAATAATCATTGATATAAAATGCAAAGAGAAAAATATAAAATTCTCTAGTGCAAGAGTATTCTTAGATATTTATATATGAACAATAATTCCTTGGCATATAGGGCACCTGATAAATATTAATTCTTGTTTGTATTAATCTTTTTATATAAGAATTCAATCAACAATTAAGTAGATTATTGATAAGAGATTACAACAGAGTTTTGGTTTCATATAGAAATTATAGGGAAAATTGCTTTGCTAGTATTAACAAGTTATTATCATGATTTAACTACCTAACCATTATTTATTTGGAGTTTCTCCATACAAGAAAAAATTTTAGACTGGCAGCCTCATTGAAAAGATTTGGTTGGCCTTTTCTGCTGGAAGCCCACGAACCACTAGGTAGTCTTCACGGGATGGAAGAACACCATGAAGGCGCCGAGTTCTTGTGACCATAGAGGCCCAATTGGAGTCTAAGCAAAGGAAGGTTGGCTTTGTGATTCACTACTTCAATCACATTCAAAAAGTGCAGTAACTTTTTCTTTTTTCCAATGACATGGTTAATATTGTTTCTTCACATTTTGTCATGTGCTCTCTTGTTTCATCCCTGGCTTCAGTCCTGTCTCCTACCTTTCTCTTTCTTATCCCACTGTCTTTTTGGGCAAAGCTCTTGCATTTGGCTTGTGTTTTCTAGGACGAACACTATTACAGCTGGCTACTGGCTAAGGCAGGCACTGTGCTTTGCTTCCTCCCAGTGAGGTCACTGTAAGTTAGCTTACATGCAGCTACCTATGTCTCTCAGTTTCAGTGCCTTTATATATATATATATATATTTTTTTTTTCAGAAGCAAAAGAAGATGGTGAAAAAGGTCTGCCATCTTGAATTAATTTTACAAATGACCTTTGGAAGCAGGAAGAAGTTTATGCAGTTTCATACAACATGCTGTAATGCCAAATAATCCATAATGAATGTTCTTGAATAATGTCTTGATGTGATTACATACATTTTTATCTTTTCAAATTTCACTTACAGCTATGGAGAATGGAGTTAAAGACGGTCAATCAAAAATGGCAGCAGACATTTTCAGTCGAGTTTTATTGTTATTATAAGGCCACATAGAACCTGAAAGTAATGATGTAAAGTATATGCTTAATATCATAATGCCTCTATGTTAATAAAAATCAGAATACCCCCAAAATATTTATTATGTGAGAGGCATTAAAAGAGTATAGAGAGAAAAAACTATTTTTTCCAAACAATGATGACAGCGGTCACTTTCTTTAAGGAGACAACGCGTCTCTGGCAAGAAGGCTGCTTCCTCTCCAGTAACTTACAACACAAAGAGGCATTCGCAGGCTTTGTTCATGTGCTCAGACATTAGAAAAGTTCCGTACAGGGGCAGTGAGGAAGGCAGAGCTCTAAGATCTGAAAGCATACATTCATTTGAATGGCAACACTAAAAAAGTTGATTGTTACTCTAATTAAGGCCTTTCTGTAAGCCCTCATAATAATGTTTTGCAAAACTGGCAACTACAAGGAAGCATAAGGTGCATTTCCTAACACACACAAAATAAAGAATTTCAGAAAGCTGGACTTCACAGAAACTTCAAGTAAAACACTGAACAAGCAGAAATAGACTGAGTGGAGAGGCTCCTGGCTACGCGGAGAGGAAGAACCTTTTTTAGATTTTTCTGCCCTTGCCAGTTGGCCTACCATCAGGTCTGAAATAATCAGTGTAAAAGGGTACAGGATGAACCTTGTGAGGAGAATATTTGGGTCGATTACATTCTCACTTGTGACTTTTTGAAATCTAGAAACCACAGAAACATCTCTTAAATAGGTCACATCCCTTTCTGCTTGAGTCACATATTACAGTCTTCTCAACCAGCATTCTACTGTCAGTGATGTTTCCATTTTGACACAATACTTACAGAATGAATAAAATCAAAACGAGGATGACCAAGGCTGTTACCACTGTCATTGTTTTGCACAGAGAACTTTTTTTTTTTTGGCTTTCCTATTGGGATCTAGAATTGTACAATATGCAAAATTTTACTTTATAAGTGTCAGAGAAAATTATACTTTGGCTGAGATGTCTTGTGTTCCGGAAATCTGAGGAATATATTCTTGGATTCAGACCTTGAGCAATCCATCAGGTTCCTGCCCACAGCAAATCTGTCCAGTCAAATCTCAAAATAGGAGTTTT
This sequence comes from Meriones unguiculatus, assembly GCF_030254825.1. Taxonomy (NCBI): domain Eukaryota; kingdom Metazoa; phylum Chordata; class Mammalia; order Rodentia; family Muridae; genus Meriones; species Meriones unguiculatus. Next base: position 29,154,620 of record NC_083353.1, on the reverse strand, counting down.
TAAATGGCTCTATCAACATAACTGTTACTATAGCCACAGAGACGTGGAGCTAAGACCACTGAACGTGGTGAATAACAATGGACGAGTAATACAGTATGATCATACCACAAAAGCAGCAAGACTCCGTGGGGGCGAGTCCCAGTCAAAGCAACTATTGACGTAGTACGCCGCATTTACAAGCACCATGACACAACGCTTCGTTCTGATAAAGTTTCGTAGAAGCAGCTGTAAAGACAATGAAAGCAGTATTAGAATTTACAAGACAGAAAACAATCAAGTGCTTTCTGATCGTTCTTCAAGCTCCTGGTGATTTAGCAAGGATCCAGAAAAGCATACCACGCTGTTTGTCTTACTAGTTAGAGGAAAGGAAGTTTTAGGAGAAAGAATAGAAAGAACTAGATGGGATGGATATTTTTGTGGCTAAATATATATTTAAAAATAATGTTTTCATATAAGGTGGTATGTTTGCTCATTAGAAAAAACCTATTTACAAAATTGTGGATCTGTATTGATTTTGATCTCTTTTGTTTTAAGGTAAGTTAAATGTTTAATTTTCAAGATGTTTCAACATGAGTTCGCTACCTTAGAATGTTTTGATTTGAATCTCAGAGAAGAACCTGCTTAATGTTGCTTATTATAGGAAGCACCACAGTTTCAAACACTTTCATCATTTGGTAGGATTGATCCTGTCTTAGACTCACACCTCCCTACACATTAAATATACCCTGTATTTTTTCATTATTTTTTTATGATTTTAGAGTTAGAAAATGCTTATAGTAATCAAGTATGTTGAAAAATCTCTTATTAGAAAAAGTATGTGTGATAACTGATACAATTTAAATTTAAAATAAAAAACAATAACATGAATTCAACAGTAAAAAGAATGCCTATGAACTAGATAATGGTTTAAAAATTTACATACAGAAACACAATTAAAATAATCATATGCCTGCAAGTTAATATATTGCTATTCTAAATGCACTTCAGTATCTGGTATTTTAAAGAAACAGCTATGTAAAATTAACTGAGTTCAAATGGCAAAATACATTAGTATAAAAATACATGTATGTATGTGCAAGGCAGTCATAACACATTTCTAAATCTGAAAATTTGTTCAGGCAGAGACCCTTTCTGTGTGTTTCCCTTCTTGGTTCCTAGCACTTTTCTTAAAGAACAAATTTTATTATTTTTATCTATAATTATAGAGAAATATAATATGGTTATCTATTTCCATAGGTATTTCATTTGTAACACACATTGCTTAACACCAAAATTCTCATTGTTTTGTGGTGAATTTATTAGATTAAAAATAAAAAAATATTTTAAAGTTTCTCATTACACAGAAAATTCTCAAACATTTCACAGTAGAAGTCAGCTCAGTAGCTTTATAGCCATAATGAACATATTTCATTTTAGTTTTGTAAACTGTATTAAACATTTTTTTAAAAAAGGATAGGTATCACTTTTTCTTAATTTGATATTAAAGCAAATTTAAAGTTACTATTGATAAATACGAAGGGTAATTTATAACAGATTCATAAAAGAAGTATCAAAGTTCCTGGTTTTTCTTTTAGTAGAAGATGTCAGTGAAACTTCACTTCTGACTGTCCATTGTTAAAATCTAATTAAAGGATGGTCCCTCACTGGATTAGAGGGAGGGCTTTACTCTCTGAACACCTGCAGCACACCTGTGGGTGGTCGCACAGGCCATCGGATGCTGGACCTACAGCGGCCCTTCTCCTTTCTCACCACCTCGGTTCAATGTGTTAGTGTGGTTTCGACCTTGCTTGATTTTGTTAAGAAAGGAAGAGAAGGAAAGAAAGAGAGAGAGAGTGAAAGAGAGAGAGAGAGAAAGAAAGCCATTTTCAGTATGTAGGTGATCAAAATTTCCACAGACTTCCCCCCTCCAGACTTCCAAGGTTTATTTGAATCTACTTAGATGCTTTACAGATACAATCAGTTCTTCCCAGAGGGATTAATCTTTCTTTGCTTTTTACCTGTTTAGAGAGTCTGTTCTCCTCTTCAATGTACTTCTGCTCTTTGGGTACTAATGTTCGTAAGCTGGCTTTCACCTATACATCAACACATGTGTCTGTTATGGGTTCATACATTACAACTGTTTACAAGTTTTTTGCAGGCAGTTCAATTTGCAGTAATTTCTAAAGTTTCAAAGGCCTGGCTGCTGTGCTCATAAAATATAAATGTGTACAGTTGCATTTGCATGCGTCCCCTCTCAGCAGCCAGCGAGCAGGCAGCCGCGGAGCCCAGGCGGCCGGCAGCGGCAGAGGCAGCCGCAGCAGCCTCAGCCCCACTCTGACGGAAAGCAAGCGTGGGTGTGCCAAGCAGGGCCAGAAGCATATTCTCCGGGATACATCAAGGTTTAGAGAAAATGAGGAATGACAGAAATTCTCTACAAATCAGGAACAAAAGCTTTCATGAAACTGAACTCTTTAGCAGTACAAAAAAGCCAAAGTTAAGACTTACAGCATTAAAAATCACATCTATTTCAAGATAGATGACCCCCTTTGTTGGCCCTGTCAGCTGCTTGTTTTTCAAGACGTAGGCTTTCTGTTCACCATTTTGAATCTGCGGGAAAAGGACATGACAGCCGTCTGTCTCGCGGTCTCCACTGAATACACTCCCCCGGTGACCTTTGACCCCCAGCTGCTGAAACTGACAGAGAACCCAAAACAACTGTGGCAATTCTGACAAGTACCTGTTCATTACCAGGATCAAGTCTGTCAAGAAAAATTAACTATCATGGGATTCAACATGGCCGTGCATTGAGTATGTTAAAAATTTTAGTGTTATTACAGACCTTGCTGAGAAATGACAGACATGGGGCTGAGTTTTTTTTTTTTTTTTTTTTTTTCTTCTTCTTCTTCTTCCTTGAGCAAAAGCAACACAGAAGAGTGTACCAGGTGAATAAAACTTACAGACAGCAATGGTATAGCGACCCTGCCCAGAAAGTCGGCGCTCCGGTCACGATCTTCATCATAAACTGTCACTTCAAGAACGGAATGGATATCTTTAATGTTGCTGCACAATGAACATACCCAAGGAAAAAAAGAAAGATTCCATTAGTGTGAAGCAAAGCTAGACTGTTTTGAAATTTCAGATAGTACCAGCTGGTTTTTGTATCTGTATTTTCACGTGTATTATTTGCACACAGACAGAGTAAAAGCTGACAGAATTCCCAATAACGCAGTTAAGATGACAGCACCAAGGGTCACATTTTAACTTTCAGTTATATTTTTAATGACTTATAATTTTTGATCTGGATATGCATAGGATAAATTACTGAAAAAAAATCACTAAGTATCCCTGCAATCTTTAGGCTTTTCTGCTCTTCTCATTATAACAATAAATCATAAATCTCATAACTCTGACATAAAATTTCACAGGGTTTGCTATCAGTAGAAGTTACAATAGGTTTAGGAACTGTTATTATTTTATAATAAAATAACATACATATTTTTTAAAGTTCTCACTGATACACTTGTTAAATTTGTATTAGGTTTGTAGCAATCGCAGAAAAACAGAAAATGTAGCATTGATAAGTATAGTACTATCCTTGAATTTTGAAATTATTTAATATTCCAGTAAGCTTCAAAGAAAATATATGATAGTAAAAACTGTATGGGTTCTTCATATTTCTGTTTCAAGAAAAAGAAGTGTCAATGGTTGGCAGCATTTATATTTTAATCAAATCGTTTTCCAAGAAAATATGAATTAAGAGAAAACAAAAAAGAATATATTCATTACTGAAACACCACAACCACACATGAAAAAGAGGCTTTGTCAGGGTACAATCAATTAATCGCTTTGATAATAATCAAACCTATTCATTCAATTATGTGTTCTAGAGAAAACACTCTCCACAGTCCTCTTAGGCGTGCAAGCCTCCTGACTGTGCTTTCGTCTCTCATAAAAATGTGGAATTCCTTAAAAATAAATTGGTCAGATAATTGAAGCTGATTAGTTACTGGCTCTTAAGCAGAGACATTATAAGGAACTAATGAGGAATTTAGCGGTTTTTCATGTACAAGAAATAAAACCATGTTGGAAATCTGTTAAGTACTTCTGCTTGGAGTTTTTCTTTGTGGAAACCCTTCTCTGCAGTCCAGTTTTAAAAAAGGGACACAGAGGCTGCTATGGTGCATCATGCAAACAGCGTATACAGTGCACAGGGGAAAAGATTCACAAACTTTTTAAAACAAAAGGAAAATTAACTCAGGGGTTGTTTTGAGAGCTAGCACAATGCTTAATGTCCTTATTGTGCTAAAATGAAACAAGCCCAAACTGAGCATCTGTCCAATTCCCGACTGGAGTGTTTGCTGATTTCAGTGATGGAACAAATAGAGCTTTGTCCTTCTTGGTGTCAATGCAATTGGGAAGAATTTCAATAGCAAATATAAAAGGAAGAAGCAGTATGCAGATTCAGGGACGGGAGCAGAACCCTTAGTCAGGCCACATAAAAAGCACAGGAGGAAAAAAGTAGTGAAAACAAAGAAAAGGGACATACCCACTCTCCCAAGTTTCATTCTCCAGAAGGTAGGAGGTTTGAAAATCTATAATTAGCAAAGGCAGGCAGATGTGTTGCATTCTGAAGCAGAGAACACACGCACGCACACACACACACGCACACACACACACACACGCACACACACACACACGGACATACACACGCACACACACTCACACACACGGACACACACACGCACACGCACACACACTCACACACACACACACTCTCGCTCTTAGGCAGCACAGAGCGATGGCTACTTACAATGTGAAGACTTTGTTCCAGTCGGGGCTGAGGTTTTTGCACACACACATACACACACACACACACACACACACACACACGTACACACACACACACACACACACACGCACACGCACACACACTCTCGCTCTTAGGCAGCACAGAGCGATGGCTATTTACAATGTGAAGACTTTGTTCCAGTCGGGGCTGAGGTTTTTGTACACACACACGCACACACACACACACACACACACACACACACTCACACACACACACACACACGCACACACATTCTCGCTCGTAGCCTGCACAGAGCGATGGTCACTTACAATGTGAAGACTTTGTTCCAGTCGGGGCTGAGGTTTTTGTACACAGTGTGTGTGAGGAGCCTGTCGTTGTTCAGTTCCACCACACAGAACGGGTCGCTTTTACCTACGAGAGATCCGGGGTGGATGCTTTTAGCGTAGAAAGCCCCTGCATTGATGGTATCATGATCTCGTCCTTTGTGACCCCGATCCTCCCCAAAAAGTTTTATCATAAACAACAAATGAAAAAGCTTACAAGTTAAAAAACTAATCCCATCAAAACAGATGTAACTGGATATTAGCAATTGCTGTGATTTACAGAGATTTAGAACTTGAGACCAAAAGCTTGACTTTTGATCTTCAGTAATTTTTTAAAATTATTTTTATATTTATTAATTACAATTTATTCACTCTGTATCCCCCCTGCACCTCCCTCCCTCCTCCCCTCCCAATCCCACCCTCCATCTTCCCCACCCGTGTCCCTCTCCCAGTCCACTGATAAGGGAGGTCCTGCTCCCCTTCCCTCTGATCCTAGTCTATCAGGTCCCATCAGGAGTGGCTGCATTGTCTTCTGTGGCCTGGTGAGGCTGCTCCCCCTCAGGCGGAGGTGATCACAGAGCAGGCCATGGTACAGCTGCTATGAAAAAGTGTGCTGTGGCTGCACTGTATGCGTTCGTTGGTTCTATCACGAATGTTCTAACTATTCAGTCACTTTAACTTCATAACTTATCTGATTTACTAGGAGCTCATCACAGGGACTTCCAAATAAGTTTATTGTGAGCAAAATGACTATATTGCCAAGTAACAGCACTTCAGTCTGACTCTGGCTGAGTTGCTCTCCCCTGAAACATCCACGGGATTCCTAGAAAGTGAGTTTGCCCGCAAGGCTGGATGAGTCTGCTGCTTGGAACCTAATATCAACAGGAAGTCAAGAGTGGCATTACTTTCCCGATGTCCCTACAAAAACAGGGCCCGGACGTTCCCCATCCATAGCCATGCTGCTCTGCACTCGGATGACCACAGTTACACGTGGGAGTGCTCTCGATGGTCTTGTCAGATCATGTCTTGTCTTAAAAGAAGCCATGAAGTCAGAGACTCTGTGAGAACAGCAATGAATGCTCTTGATTCAGCATGTAATTTGTTTGATACCTTATACAAATGACAATGAATCAATATTTAGACAAAGCTGTCCAGAGGTCATATCTTTTAAACTACAATATTGATTTAGACTACATAGGAGGTTAATGTGCATATTATTAACTTTAATGATAAAGAACAATTGTTTTAAATGCATTGTGAACTGCAGCCACAGAAGTTTACACTTGTGTGAAAGCTTAAATATCATTCAAGGTTTCCAATTAATTTTTAATGGGAAAGAATTTATTAGCTATCAGTGACAGAGAAGCTGTGTATTCCCATACAAGAATATGTTTATTTTTCATAGGATGATACTTTAATGAGAGGGACAAGCTTTAACTCACCTTTAGTTTATTAATTTCATATTGCAAAAGATTAAGTGTGTGTGTTAATTCCATAGTCTCATATAACCCAACATAATTGCAAATTTGACATGATGGTGGTTCCCTCCGTTTTGGGTCTTGATGATTGTTTTCGGCAAAGAATGAAGAACTAACTGGTCTTTAATGTCTGGTGAAAGCTTTGCCACCCTCTTTGCCCCTCCCTGCCCAGTTTGATGGAATCTGGCTCTGATCATCTCCACTCTCATTTCCAACTGTTGCACACTATAAAAGACAGTGCTGGAAATATTTTGTTCATTAAAACACATTGTAATCGGTTTCACTTGTCACTTTGGTAACTTAATTTTATTTCATAGAATTCTGATACCAGCATACAAAGGAAGCCACAAATAGCTTTTGGAAAATATTTATATGTAAACCTCTAGGCAAGATTTTTTCCAATAATAATGCCACATCTTAGTTATCAGCAGATAACAAACACAGGAAAAATGATGTAATTTAGATTACAGACTCACATAGTTGACAAACCTTCCTTGCTCTATCACGATCAGTATTGTATCTGCTAGAAAACTAGTAATGTGCAGAACAATTGAAATCATTCCTGTCCTCATGGATTTTGGATTGAAGAAGATGACTCCATTCCAGCTTGTTTCAGGTGAGTGTAATGTAGAGTGCTTGCATGCATAGAATATTCAAGGGATGGGAGAACATGTCTGGCTGGAAAAATGATGCAGAGATGAGGTAACAGAGGGAGCTGGGCTCTGCCTGGAGGAACCAAGACTGAAAGGGCTGGAGAAGTGGCTGTGCCCGCCTTGCAGGCACTACCCAGGAAGCCAGATGACGGGGTTACATGGGAATGTGTGTGCTAGGTGATAGGCAGCGATAAAGAAAACAGCCATGAAAAACACAGCTCTCACTCTCACAGGAGAAGGTGCTGTGAAGGAATTTGAGTTGCTAAATGATATGAGCTGATGCTATCTGAAGAATAAGGTAGAGGCCAATGAGAGTGCTAGAGAGACCAGCAGGAGCCAGTCCCACAATCCAGGTGCTAAAAGGTGACTGGATTCTGTGTGTCTTTTGAAAGTAGAAGCATTGTAATTTTATCAATGTTAGTGCTAAACTCTCTAATATGTTTTTATATCCAATATAATGCCGATTGTGGCATTACTTGCAGATGGAAAACAATTCACTAAGCTTAGCTCAGTCATTTTATTTGGGATTGTGGGTAGAAAAAGCAGTCAGCAACGCGTCTTAATTCTAGTCTATTTATCTCTAGAATTTTGCAAAGAAGAGAAAAGAAAGTTTGTTTTAAAAACCACAGGCAACCGAGGAATACAGAGTGGTAGAAACAGCACCCAAGGAAGAGCTCACCAGTTGGTTGTCCAGTACCAAATGATCAGCCCTGAAAACGTACAGCTGCATAACATTGTACAGATTGAGTAGGTTGGGTTTAGGAATCTGTGCATGAAATAACAGTTACTGAGAAGAGGCCATGGGTTGGAAAGAGAGCAAGGATGGGTATATGAGAAGGTTTGGAGGGAGGAAAGGGAAAAATAATGCAATAATCTCAAAAATAAGGGATGTAATAAATAGATAAAGAAAGTTTATTGACATTTTATTCATCTTTTTCTAAAAAGGAATCTTTTTATTATATAAGCAATAGATGCAATGTCAAGTCTTTGAACACGAGTCTTTTTTCACTAGCTTAGAAAGCACCTCTGTGTAACTCCCCTTCTTGGTTTCCCAAAGTGAGGGGAACAAGGACTATTTCTAACAGGAACTCAATGACTGGCTCTTTGGTCTCCCCACCCCCGAAGGGAGGAGCAGTCCTGTTAGGCCACAGAGGAGGGTTTTGCAGCCAGTCCTGAAGATACCTGATAAAACAGGATCAGATGAATGGGGAGGAGGTCCCCCCTATCAGTGGACTTGGAAAGGGGCACGGTGGAGATGAGGGAGGGAGGGAGGGACTGGGAGGGAATGAGGGATCGGGACACGGCTGGGATACAGAGTTAATAAAATGTAACTGATAAAAAAAAATAAAAGAATGGAAAGAGAAAAAAAAGAAAAAAAAAAAAAGAAAGCACCTCTGACACTGTGTGATCAAGGGCAGTTACAAACTACCATCAGTTTCAACAATAGCAAAGTACACAATGAACGTCCATCACTTCACATTAATAAGCACACATTACAGTTTTACCTTTAAAGAAGTAGCTACAGGCAGTGTACTGACTTGTCTTGCTAAATGCTGCTTTAAAATACTGGCTTTTCAGTTCGTTAATTTTTCAGCTTGATTATTGCCCCTTAAGCAGTAGGAACATTCAGAAAACCAGGACAGGAGAAGCAAACCATCAATTATCTATGAATTTTCAGTCCTTTGTCATTCTGTTTCGACTCTGTAATGCATTTCTTTGCACCTGGGCGGCTTCCTTCTGATGGAGGCTCAGCAGGCACACAACGTGCTGCAAAGCCCATGCTTTCCCTCAGCACCACATGGCTACAAGTGCAAGGAAGGGAGGCAGAGACCAAGGCTGAGGTACATTTTTACTTCTTGCAACTTTTCAATAGCCAAAAACCTTAAAAGTGTAGATCATATAATCTCTTATATTCATCTTATTCACTTTTCTCCTAAGCCCAAGGCAGACCTGTGGGACACTAGTAGTCCCTCCCTTAATTTCTAATATTTTATGACATAAATATCAATTTCTTTCATTAGAAATGTAAGAAAATGACGAATCTGGAATGGATGGAAGACAGGAATTGTAGCAGTGCTGTGTGGTAAACGTGGTGCTGATTGTTTCAAGCGCAGTGACGGCCAGAAGAGAATCTTGCCTTCCTTGAGAACATGGCAATTTCCAATGTTGACAATTTTCTAAGGAGAAATAGGAATGCCTTCTGAAGCATTCATTACTTATTGAGTGCCTGCTCTGCTCACCCAGAATTATAAGTATGATTAAGACATCGCCGAGCTCTCGCGGCATGCACAATTTAGTAGACATGATAGACATGTAAATACGTAATTATTATGCAGAATTGCAAGTACTGTAATAAAGGTAAGTGAAGAGTGCAGAGAGAGCAATGAGAAGGAAGCACAGAGTTTCATAATTATGAGACAGGAAGAGGAAGAGGAAGCAGCACTCTCCCAGGGGGGCAGACCTTGCGGTCTCTGATGATTGGGCATGTTTGCCACTAGCTTTTTGAAAAGTGAAGAACCACCACAAAAGTGAACTTCATAATAATTTCTAATCAGGGATATCTCGTTTAAATCGATTCACATATCTCTTCGATAATATCTCTATTACGTAAAAACCTACAAATGAATAATATAATGCATAAGATAGATACTTTAAACTTGTATGCTTGGATAGTTGTCTATAATCTAGCTAAATGCTAAAAGACATCTCTTTTCCTATAGACTTTTAATAAGAAAAAGAGTATCCCAGGTGAATGAACACAAGCGTCTTTTACCCCGTATCATGAAACTGAATCAGCAACAGGCTTCAAAGCACACATTCCACCACTTCATTCCTCTTCTAACAAATCCACTTTACAACAATAAAAGAGATTTCAGGGTTGATTCCAGTAGGCATCTTTCCTGAGAATTTTCAAAACCATATCCTGGATGAATTAGAGTGAGGTCAATGGCTAATTTCTACTTTTGTCATAACCCTGACACACTGGTGAAGAATTGTGGGAATGTTCATACGGCGCACTGTTCAGTGGCTATCTGTTTTGTGGCAAGTTGTGACGTCAGTTTGCTGAAACTAGTAGTTTGAGTGTAAAAGTCATCAAATGATGCTGAGAGACATTCTTGCTTCCAGAGTAGAACATCAGTCCTGACCCATCAGTGGTGAGCTTTGTCCAGGGTCATTTTACTGCTGACAAGTGGCAGAGTTTGCTAGCTGTAGTGTGTCACACCAATCGTGGGGGTGGGGAGGACCTAGTGGACACCTCTTTGCTGTCATGTCTTTGAAAACACAGAAGGCTTTTAGTAGCATGGAAAGCATTTCATACCCATGGGAAGGGAGCTTTTATGTTGTGCCTACCTTGTATTTAGTAAGCACTTGGTTTAATTTCCTCAGTTGCCACATATTGGAATGACTATATTTTAATCTTTAAAAATGATAATCAAGGTTACCATCTGTCCTTTCTGCAAACTTGAATTTCAATCATGACATATAACAGTGTCATAGCTGAGGGAATTCCATAGGGCCTATTAGAACAAAAAGCAAGGTATGTTGAGATTTCTTCCAATCTGTTTTTTACCACTGGAAATAGAGCTTTGACCTTAGGCTTTCTCATCAACTGACCTAAACATTCTAAGCATCTGATTAGTAGAACTGTATTAACTGACACCTGTTGGCAGGTCTCCGCTGGGTTTCAGTCTGGAGCTGAGTAATAATCATTGGCTTTTCCTTTCTCTCTAAGTCATGAAGCACACAGCTCTAGTCATGGCACAGATATTGACACTCAGGAGTCACGGTTGTCAGTTTATTAGACCAAATACACCTCTTTCCTCTTTTCCTTTTTTAAAGAAAAGATTTATTTATTTATTTTATGTACAGGAGTGCTCTATCTGCATGTGCATCTGCAGGCCAGAAGAGGGCGTCAGATCCCATTACAGATGGCTGTGAGCCAGCGTGTGCTTGCTGGGAATTGAACTCAGGAGCTCTTAACTGCTGAACCATCTCTCCGGACCAACTTTTTTCTCTACTGAAAATTTTATAATGCTCCTTTTTACTATCATGAAATAAAAGTGGAGCACTTATGACCTTGAAATTTAACTATTACAAAAGAGGAATAAATAGAATTTTGTTAACCATGAATCCACGCACTAAACTGCTAAGCGAATATTTATTGAATGCCTACTGTGTGCCAGAACATACAACCAAGGAAGAGGAAGTTCCTTGTCCCTCTAATTTAATTGTATGAGGATGGCGCAACGAAGGAAAATACTGACTATAAATAGTTAGAAGGCTGTATGATGTGCTATGGAGTGATAGAAGGTTAATGGAAATAGAAGAATGTGGGTATTGTTTAGAAGGGTAGGGGAGAAGGCCACGGTTTATAGACTGATTTCAGTAATTCCGTGATTTCAGTAATAATGTGAAGCTGAGGTTCTGGCCAAGAATTGAAAGAAGTGAAGAATAGTCAAGGGGATAATGTGAGAAAGTGGTTTTGAAACTGTTAGTGGGGGTGGGGGGCTGGAGAGATGGCTCAGTGGTTAGGAGCACTAGCCGTTTTTCCAGAGGATCTGGGTTCAATTCCCAGCACGCACATGGCCATGTGTAACTCCAGTTCAGGGATCTGACACCCTCACATGAACATATATGCCAGCAAAACACCAACGCACATCAAATAAAAACAAGTAAATATTTAAAAAAGTGAAAATAGAGGTGGCTGGAACCAAAGCATGGTCCATATGGGCTGCAGAGCAAGGGCAGCAGCCATGAAGAGCCTGACCATCGCTGATCCTCAGAGTGCGGTATCAACGGAAGCAATCGCACAGCCTGCTTAAATTACGTATTCAAAGTAAATCAACATGACGTAAGATGTGGAACAATCTTCATCATATAAGCTTGTCTAACCTTTTGTAGGGCATATAGCATTTTCAGCTCCAAGCTACCAAACACCGAAAGTGCTCCTCCAAATTTGTTTCCAATAAAATTTCCTTAAAAATGACATGGGAGGAGATGAGGGAGGGAGGGTGAAATTGGGAAGGGAAGAGGGAGGAGGCTGCAACTGGAATACGAAGTGAAAAACTGTAATTTATAAAAAAAAATAAATGAGTTAAAAAAATAAAAATTAGAAATATTCCTTGTTCCCCTTACTTTGGAAAACTACTTGGTTACTGAGCTACCACGGGAGGAACAGTCCTGTTAGGCCACAGAGAAGGACTTTGCAGCCAGCCCTGAAGATACCTGATAAAACAGGGTCAAATGAAAGGGGAGGAGGTTCTCCCCTATCAGTGGACTTGGAAAGGGGAAGGGAGGAGATGAGGGAGGGAGTGTGGGGTTGGGAAGGGAATGAGGGAGTGGGATACAGCTGGGACACAGTTAACAAAATGTAACTAAAAAGAAAAAGAAAAAAAAAGAAAAAGCAAAACAAAAAAAATTAGAAAAATGACATGAACACTGGATAGTATCGCCTTATTATCATTTGAGGATCATGGTCCTCAATAACATTTCTTATATATTCTAGCCATAGGAATCTTTCAAAATGATTGAAGATCTCAAAAGTTTTTAAGGTATGGCATAACCATTAAAATTACCATTTCATAAATATACCGAGGCAATGAAAGACAATGAAAATTATTAATTCAATGTGAAAGACAACAATGAATCTGTGTGAGGTAAACAGGAGAGGAATGAAGCATTGATGCAAACTTTAGAAAACTGCACTGTTTGCTTCTGGGAGAAGAGACTGTGCAGTGGGGTGCCGTATTGACACTACTATAGCAATAGGTCTGTTCTCAAACAACTCTGAAGGCATCTTGGGGATTTCAAGAAATTATTCTTCTATGACAGCTTCCTTTTCATTCACATAATATTTGAAATGGACACAACTTTTCCAGTTGTGCATATGAAAAATAGATTCCAATACCTATAGTAGTTTATAGTTTTCCTTTTACATTCATAAATTTAATAGAAAATTTACTTTTCTACTAAAGATTTTTCTGGGAAGTTTAGAATTCACTGTACTTTTTTGTTTAAAGAAGTTTATTTATTTATTTTAAAGCATATAGGTAAAAAAAGAGACCTATTTCACATCTGCAAATTTAGTGTCTAGATATGGCTACCACGTTGACGAATTTAGCATTTTCTTATATAGTGCCTAAGTTAAAAGTGAGGCACACAGACACAGCCCTGATACATCTGTTTTCCATTGTTGAGATTATTTTTTAAAATTTGCTCAAACATGTTCGTACTTTATTCATAATAACCAGAATTTGGAAACAACCCCATTGTCCCTCAATGGAGGAATGGATACAGAAATTGCGGTACATTTACACAATGGAATACTATTTAGCAATTAAAAACAAGGAAATCATGAAATTTGCAGGCAAATGGTGGGAACTAGAAAAGATCATCCTGAGTGAGGTAACCCAGAAGCAGAAAGACACACATGGTATGTACTTGCTTATAAGTGGATACTAGACATATAATATAGGATAAACATACTAAAATCTGTACACCTAAAGAAGCTAAGCAAGGAGGAGGACCCTGGGTAAGATGATCAGTCCTCATTTAGAAAGGCCAAGGGGATGGACATTGCAAGAGGGAGAAAACAGAGAACAAGACAGGAGCCTACCACAGAGGGCCTCTGAAAGACTCTACCCAGCAGGGTATCAAAGCAGATGCCAAACTTTGGGTAATTTATTTATTTATTATTTATTACAATTTATTCACTTTGTATCCCATCTGTGGCCCCCTCCCTTGTCTCCTTCCAATCCCTCCTTCCCAAACCACACTTCTGAGAAATTAATAGCACCTACAATATGTTACTTTTAACTTTGTAATCTCCCTTGCAATCTAAAACTATATGGAGAAGAATATCCAGGAAAAGCAGGACTACGTGTAGCTAGATGCATTATTGAATCCTAAAACTGAATCCTTTTAATAGACTCCAGAAGTTTGGAATTTATAATCAAAGAATGGCAAGTAAAATGTGAATATTGAGAAACAGGAACACAAAGAAAAGGAAGACTATGAATCTATAAAATGAAGAAAGTCTACATTACCTAGAAAACCTTCATTTTTAATTCATCTTGATAGAACATTATTTAAATGATGTTTATTTTACAAGCACAGATTCACATGTTTCATATACAATAAGCATAAAAACGTTAAACTCTTTGTGGCAACCTTCCTAAATATTTCAGGGTCTCTAGTACTTAATTAGACTCTCCTGCAGAAAAGCATGGAATTTCAGAGCAGGTTCTCTATAAGTAAACTGATTAATTAGAGAGACCTTTTATAATGTAATAAAACCCTTTAGACTTAAAATTTTAGTAACCTTAAAAAAAAAAACCTCTCTCACTCAAAGAAAACACAATTGAAAATTATCACTGTCAGGTGTCTGGTGTTACAATAGTGTTTCCCGTATTTTACTAAATATTTCATTCAGGACTGTTAGTCACTTTGTTGCCACTACCTCAGAATCTGATGGTTTTGAAAGTTGCAGTAAGGAAAAGTTACAAAGCTCATCCGGGTAACCAGGGGCTCATCCAGACTCTGCCTCAACAGCTCCAAAGATAGGGAATTTTTCTTCAATGGAATTTCTGATTCTTTCAGAATTGTAATTTTTGAAAAAAAAATGTTTATATTGAGAACAAAATTATGTTATCTATGACTCTTACACTTAAATTTTCTTCTGTGGTAATTGAAAAATTCAAATTAAAATGTTAGGTAGAAAACAAGGCACAGCTTCTGCCAGGCAAAGCACGACAAAGGTGCATGGCTTGACCTCCTGTGTGGGACAGTGTGGCTGGATGAACATTCATCTTAATCCTCCTGTATACTCTCTCCCTGTGCTCCAGAGCCCAGTGAGCCCTGAGGAATATGTCTAGGCTCTCTTGCAGCTAGGGATATATGTATGTCATACCTATGTCTCTCTTTGTATATTTATGTGTGTGAGATTTATATTGTGTGAATCAGGTGTACATGCCTAAGGTTTGTTACTAGAATTCAGCCAACTGTTGGCATGTAGGGTTCATTTTGCTGTTGGGGAGCAGCGGGAATAAGCTGCTGCCAGTTTTTTTGTAACTTGCTAATGTGGAGGAGAAACCACTTCTCATTCTTCCCTAAGAGATTAATACTATCTCTGCAGAAGGAGGACAGAGTCTATGCTTTAGGTCCTTTCTGCCCACAAAGCTTCTGTGACTTACTTAATGCTCTAAATTAAACCCCCTTTTGATTACATTTTGCTTATATCATATGGATATCTATTTTTATGAGTTTTCTATGTGTATGAATGTGTGTGTCTCATCATTGTCTGTATGTATTTTTTGTGCTTTTTTTCCTGTTTGTTTTGTCCCATTTGGGTTTGTTTGTTTACATTTTATCTAATTATTATTAATTATTATTATTATTACTATTTGTTTGTTTTCTAATGAAAGGGAGAGAGAATGTGGGTTTAGGTGGGTGGGGACACCCGGGAGAAGTTGGGGTAGAGGAAAGCACAACCACAATGTACTGTATGAACACAAATCTGTTTTCAATAAAATGAAATAGATTTGCTAGGAAGAAGGCTCTTTGGACATGAACCACCGTGGCCACTATTCCTTTGATAGCTCCTATCTATACCTTCCTGGGGTAGAGCTTGGAAGTGCAAAATAATGAGAGACACCCTCCCCAGGTCTATCTTATGCAGTGTAGTTATGAAGGGGTCCTAAAACAAGGATTCAGATCTGTGTGGTTGTTCTGTTCATGAGCTGGTGTGTGTGTGTGTGTGTGTGTGTGTGTGTGTGTGTGTGTGTGTGACAGAAAGTGAGACAGAGGCATGGACAGAGACACAGAGAGAATTAGCTGATCTCACAATCTTTCTACTCTTCAGTTTTCCAAATTATAAAAACTGGAATAACAATAGTTTTTATTCACATAATTGTGATATTCATTCTGATAATCCTTGTGACAAATTCAAAGCAGTATCTTACACACTCAAAATATTAATTATTATTGTTATTATTTTGAATCTATTTTCATTTATATCACTATAAATACCAAGATTAAAATATGTTTCAGTTGAAAATGCATTCTTATCAGTTTATCAATGTTCTCTTTGACACTAAAGTATCATTCTCAATATTTGACTTTCATTTTTGATAACAATGGTTAGTGTATGCATAATTCACTTTTATAATGCTTAAACCCAGCTGTAAGCTTAAAACATTTTACATATTTTCTACCATAAAAGCAAAAATTTCTGTTTTAACCCATGTAAGACCTTAGATTTATATTTTTGATGCCTATTTATTGGATAAACTCTATTATTTCAGTCTGTAAATATATATATACACACACAGCAAACAATAACAGTCTAAAGTAATGCAGCAACATATATAGTGCATATGTGTTATTTATATATGTACACAGAAAGGCTTATGATATTTTGAACACATATTTTTGTCTTATATAAATGAATCAACTTGCCCTCTTGGCAAATTTAATAAGCAAGCAGTCAATTATGTTGTCAAAGTTGTTAGTAAATAAATGTTACTAGCATGGACCAAAGACAAAGCCATGTACCCTTCTCCCGGTATTCCCATTGGCATCAGTCTTTAATCATTCTCCTGGGCTTGACTGTTCAGTGATTTAGGATTCTAACTATATGATTATACAATCCAAATATTTCTATAGTAAATGGTTCTCTCTTTCTGCTCCCCCCCTCAGAACCCTACATAAAATTAAGGTCTTCTCTACACTGAAGATCCACTGTTCTAAGAAGCGAATGTCTTATTTATAGAACTACATTTTAGTATAACAAAAATATCAAGAATAATTTAATTTGAAATGATTACACCATCTTCAGATATCTTCCACACAGAGGGAAATCCTGAGGCTGGCCTTACAAGGCACATCAGCAATTCTCCATCTCGTTACTCAAAGGATCATTCTGTAATCTTGGTTGCACAGAACCTGACTAATTATTTTATAGTATTTCTCTCTCCTTCATTTCCTATTGATAGGGGACCACCACTTTCTCATCCCATAGTTCTTCACCTCTACAGCATATCAAACCAAATTATTAATCTCTTTGTCGTCCTGCCTATTCTTTCAAAGCAGAATCTCCTAACCATGTGACCTGCATACGAATCACACATGATTTCTGTAGTTCCACTTGAAATACTGGTTCAGACTCAGGTTACTCCAGTATTCATACTAAATTACGATGTTCATTTATGTTTTTAACAACTATTTGATAAGAATGGCTTAGTCTTAAAAGAATACTTTTCCATTTCTTCATTTACAGTATGATTTTTAAAAAAAATGCAATTATTAAAAGAAAGTTTTATGTCTAGGTAAGGTGTGTGATGTAAAAGAAGGAAGGAAGCCGAGCTGCTGCTTGTCTTTGTGATGCTCGTTTTTGCTTAGTCTCATTCTCAGTGAAGAACATTAGTGCTTCTTTCATGTGTGAGTTTGGACATGAGAATGTTTTTTAAGTCATGCATCTAATTATGACAAAACATCAAGCTCTGATGCTTTGCAAATTGGGTAAAACGTTTTATCAAAGTATACTGTTAAGAAAACTTCTATTATATGTTAATGTCTTCATTAATGAAGATATATAATAGAAATAAAGTGTACTGTTCGATTGTAATATTTATTTTCTGTTTCAACAAAAAGAGCATTTGATGGCAATAAATACATACATTTTGTACACTTTGGCTAAAAGAACCCACAAGTTATTTTTTAAGGAGAGTATATGATTTAAAAACAGTCTAATATGTATGTATGTATGTATGTATGCATGCATGCATGCACACATGATACCATTTCTCCAACTTTCTATCATACTTTCCAGGAACTGACTTGCTTTCTTCTCTCCAACTGCCTTTTCATTTTTTTTTTTTTCTGAATAGACCCATAATGTTCAGGGAAAATGCCAGGAATAATAAATTCCAATCTCTGTATAAAATATACCTTCATGACACACTCAAGCTGGAAATCACAGGAACCAATAAAAATGCAGGCAGCCTACTGATAATGAGGTCAGAAATACAAATAAATTTACTTTTAATGAAGACTGGAAGCACAGCAATCAAAGTGTTAAAATTCACTTCATGTATCTCTCATTTGCTTCTTAGCTGATATTTACCACGCAATTCTGTGAGAAAGTAGAGGCCTAAGATGCTCCAGATAAATGGCTCAATTAATTGTACAGAGGTAGACCTCTTTGAGCTGAGCCAGAGCTGTGAGCTCTTTATTAAAAGCACTATTCTGCAGCCCCTAACCTTGTTCCTTGACTCCTCTCTGGTTTCCAATTTAAACAAGTCCCCATGCGGCCTGCTCTAAAGGGCTTTGTCTCCCTGTCGTTGTTAAGAGAGCTGGGGCATCCTGAAGTGTGAAATCAGACCTCATGAGCTGAACGGTTCCCCAGGGAACGCCGGACTGCGCAGAAGGTCAAAGTCATGGGCCGGACCATCTCAAAGTGTCTGATCGCCGCTCTGTGACACAGCAAGTTGGGGGTGGGGGCTAGACTGAAGAGGACTGAAATTGAACACATCTTAATTAAAGCCCACAGACAGCAAAACAAAATGTTTTCTAGGCACCCTGTCAAATGGGGCTTAAATTTAGCTCTGCTAATGAATCTGAGCTGCTCACTGTTATTTTGTACGATAATAAGACTCTCATCACAGAGACTGATAAAAAAAAAACAACAAAACTGTAGCATGTCTTTTTCTGCTGTTTTGTTACTTAAATATTTTCCAACAATGAAGACAGTTTTCCAAAAGGAAAACACAGAAAAAGTCTATGCAAATAAAGGGGCATTAAACATTTCTCTTTAATAACTGGTCGCTTTCTAGATTATGAAGCTGACATTATACAGGTCTTTGTGAATGGCTTAGTTTGGGGAGAAAAATCTTCATTTAATGGGACAATTTCAGTGACTGTTAATGATAAGTCCTCTCTCTCTTCTCCCTCTATAACTCCCTGAAAGAGAGGGTGCATTCCTTTCCAAATCCATTCACCTGGGACACTCCAGTTTGGTGCATGCACCTTTTAACACAGTGGCAAGGCAGAGCATCTTTGAAGGTTTCACAGTTCTCCCATATCCCTGTTTCTGAAACCAACAGGCTGGTCTCCCTGGAGAGGCTATGACCTCTTCCTCAGGGGGAAAACAAAAAACAAACAAAAACAACAAAACCTCCCACAACCCTGGTAAAATGAAGAGGAGGGGCTGGAGAACCATCACAACCCAGGGGAAAGCGCAGAGAAGGGCTGAGGAAGAGATCTCACAACATGGAGAAAGCAGGAGGGGCTGGGGCAGATGAGAGCACTCTTCTTTCTTTTGAAATTTGAAAGAACTCATCACTCAGGTGTAAAGACTCTGAGAAAGCCTCATTCAACATGGAGGACTTGAAATGCCCTGTTACAGGCAGAAATTAGGCCCTACTTAAGGACAAAGAATAATAAGGAGCAAGAAAAAGACAATTTCATTTTCTATCACAGACACACAGAGGCACACACACATTCCCCAGTTGGCTTTTCTGGTCCCATAATCTGTCAAGTTTTAGGAAACATGTGGTTTCATATTGGTGAGATTCTTCCCAGTGAACAGGACCACACAGCCGCTAGTTTGTGCTTTGATGGCACAAAGAAACAGCAACCTCTCACGGGGTAGCTGGAGGTGAGTAAGTT
Organism: Meriones unguiculatus; assembly: GCF_030254825.1. Classification (NCBI taxonomy): domain Eukaryota; kingdom Metazoa; phylum Chordata; class Mammalia; order Rodentia; family Muridae; genus Meriones; species Meriones unguiculatus. The sequence continues at coordinate 29,134,711 of NC_083353.1, read as the reverse complement.
GTACTTAGAAGTATCTTTCAGTCGCCGAAACTTTTTACCTTAGTTTAGTGCACTAACTTTTCAAACCCTAGTGCCACTTTCTCAGGCTGTGAAAGGCGGTCCACAATTTGACTGAAATTTCAATCCACTCTTGTGCTGTGCTCAGAGTGTGCATATGTGTGGGAGTTGTAAATTGAGGCCTTAACCACCAGAGTTAATCTCTTTTTAAAATCTGTATTAACCTTAATGATTTGAAGTGCACTGTCCAACACTGGGCTATTGAGACCGAAGAAAAAACTACCATTGAATATCAATAGTTTATTAGGGGCTTAACTGAAGTGACCTACTGTAGCAGTGTTCGGCCGGACAAGGCTATAGGCTTTTTGTGGAGAGGAAAAGAATTGAGGGTTTCATTAAAAAGTAATTTGTGCTTTATACTCACTCATTCAAAGAGTCTCAATTGCTCTTTCTTCACACAGCGTTAACACAGTATCACAATGTTTCTCAATGGGTGTGTTGTAACAAAAGAAAAATTTCACATTTTGAAAGGAAAAAATTCTTTGTAACTGCGGTAAGATTGATAGTTACTTAAAAGACTATAGAATCTTTTTTCCCTGTGCTCATTTAAGTTTGGAGTGTTAATTAAAATTGTGCTTAAGTTATGTGATTGTATGTTATAATAATTAAAAGCATTTTAACAAATATGAAAGTTGGTCAAGTTTGTCTTGTTAGATATGTTTAGAAAAGTATTCTGAAGCCAAATATCTTCTAATTACAGCCTCATTTGTACCAGGTCAGAAAATATCCCTGGCTTAGTATAGAGAATTACCCATGATCTAAAGCCCCCCAAATCCATCCACAATACTGTAGATCAGTAGCTCACAACCTGGGGTCTCAACTGCCTTGGCAAACCTCTAACTACAAAAATATTTACATTACTATTCATAACAGTAACAAAATCACAGTTATGAAGTAGCAACAAGAATAATGTTAGAGTTGGGATCACCACATTAGGAACTGTGTGGAAGTGTCCCAGCGTTAGGGAGGGTGAGGACCACTGGGCTAGATGGATGCTTGCTTGAAGACCTAAAGATGGACCAGTCCAGTCAATCCCATCTTTCTACTTTTGTTCCTCATTCGGCAGAGCTATACTGTCCTTAACCACTAAGATGAATATCAACTTTTCAAAATTCTATAAAGAAATGTCAAAATACATGAAAAGCTTATTTGTGCCGAAATTGTTTATAATTTCAGAAGTAAGATTATTTTTTTATTAATAGTATATTCAGACATTTATTTCTCTTCTTAATTTTTGCCACCATCACAAATGTTATAAAAAACATAGAAGGTCCAAGGGTGAACAAGGTCAAAGACTAAATTATCTACTTCCTCCTGAATAGTTCAACATCTCTCTTGTTCAATCCAGAGCCCATTAGATTATAAGGTCAGCATGGAATGAGAAATTATCAGATTTATATCTTTAAAACTAAAGGAAAAAATTGAGATTCAGTTATTCAGGATTCCCCAAATTAATGTTCACTTTATCAAATAAAAATTATATCTCATTGAATCTCTAGTGGAAAGGCTATTGTTATTCACATTGATTTACATAGAGCCTTTAGAAAAGAAATATCTCTATTTTTTCCAACTTTGAAAGAACATGTACTTTAACTTCCATAGTGGCATTCAGGCCAAGTAGGTTAACCTAGTTTGCATATTCATGAAGTTTTAAAATCAATGACAGCTTCTAAGAGGAGACAAACTGATACAATTACATTCAGTTTGAATAATGTCAGGTAGCTAAGCATTTCAAATAAACAGTATGTGGATTTTTCTATATGAAATTATTGTGCACAGATTAATTTATTGATAACTACACAAGAAAGCAAATTTTTAAGAAGGGAAATAAATAAACTCACCACTCACAAGTTCTTTATCACCAACAGCTAAGGTAGCTCACACTCAGAGGTTGCAGCCACCCACAGGCCCACCCTTCCCAGGTATCCATATATGCTTCTAAAGTGTTTTTTTCTTCAGTTACAAATGAGTTGGCGATCATCTTTTCAAAGAAATAACAAATCCCTGAATTTTTATGTCAGTCATATAGTATACTCATTTGATGATATGTGAATATTAAATTTTAAATATTCCTATTTTGGAGCAAACATCTGTGGTTTAATTTTGATGGGAATTATCTTTTAGCATGTTTTCAATTTAACTGAATGAATTAAAGAAGGACATAGTGATTTGTAGATGGTTGGACAGTAAGAAAATTACAGTATTTTCTTCAGCTGAGTCTGTAACTTTATAAAGGCCATCTTGCTTAACATTTAGAATGATGTGCTTGTTTTTATAAATAATAAGCCAATGTTTCCCAGCACAATGAAACTTCCATGAAACTGGCAAATCCTACCTTACCATCCAATTTGACATAGATAATTCAATGGGTCGTACAAACATCCCTCAAATCTTTATTGAATTAAATGACAAATGAATGGTGATAGCTCCAAACAAAACAATTAATTCATTCTGTAATTATTAATTAATTATATCTTGATATAAAAACCATCATCTCCTTTGTTAATATATTGAACAAACAGTGATACTCAAGTGATAGAAGACACAGACTCATTTTTCTGTTCTCACACACCTATGTTCTGGGTGAAAAGTCACATATATGCCTCGTTTAGATACACAGTTATTTTATAGCATGCTGAAGAAATTGTGTACCTAGAGAATTATAGCAGCGACTCAAAGATGAAGCATTCATAGTAATTACTGAGTATTCCATTACTGAACTTTTTATTGAATGACACAGCCTATTCCATGTGTGTTAGCAAAGCTGTGATAATGGACAGAACAGGAGTCTGTGTTGGTCAGTATGCAGAAGTAAAAATACCTGGACTCATCAATCCTACAGCATCGACTAAACATTGGCAGGACAACAATTTAGACGTTATTTTGATTTTTATTATTTATTTTTAGTGGTATCACACTGTGTTTAAAATACAGAACTATGTAGGCAATCAGGGATTATCAAACCTTTTGTGAGACCAACACTGCATCTTTCTATTTAAATCATTGACTTCAATGATCCGCTCAGATGAAATGTAATGCTGGATTATTTTATTGTACTGACTTGGCTCACTTTTTGATATATACAAAGGGAAAATTGCATCATCACCTACCCGTGACGTCAGCAGCCATCAAACCTTCTGCTCTGATGACCTTCACCTGGAGAAATCCCACGTCTTTTAGGTTGTTAAATATCCTTAGTGGGCTCTGAAAAACCCAAACATGGGCATTAGGAAAAAAAAAAAAAAAGCCTAAAGAAGCCTCAAACATATGATTAGAAAACACTAAGTTTTCTTAGACTGCTGTCTCAGGGGTCAAAAGATCATTTGCGCTTTTTCAAGCCCAATTATCCTTCCTGTGTCGGGAATGCACATGTGCCCTCGTGTACACACCCGTGCGCATGCACACACAAGATTATGTAATTAGTGATGTTATTTTCTGCAATAAATTAGCACAAACACCATGAACAAAAGTGTAACCAACACTCAGTAGATGCCGAGCAGTGAGCTATGAGCAGAGGTCTCCAGTGGTTCCTCTCCATGTCTTCTATTAAAGCGCCTCGAAAAAGTCATCTGCAGATAGGACAGTTTGGAGACCATGCTAAACAGTCTTAACTCTTCAGTGACTGGTTACATAACACTCCTCACACTCTTCAGACACGAGGTTATTGAGAAAGTCAACACTAAACAAGTTATTTTTCTACCATTTTATTCTTAGTGCTTAGATGAGGAGTAAATTATCATCTAAAGACTTTGCTAATAGTTAATTTAAAAACTTACATAGTTGTATAGGGAGGCATTTTACAAATAAACATATTTATTTAAACTATTTATAAAACTTAGTTTTATAAGAGGATATTTTAAAATAAATTTATTTTTGAACTGTTAAAATAATAATTAATTTAAAGACTCACATAGTTTTATAGTTTTATAAAAC